>NC_091456.1:20141912-20786912 GCF_027789765.1 Dendropsophus ebraccatus | reverse complement strand
GATCGTTATTGCGACCGTTACTATGGTCGTTTGTTCCTTCTGATCCCAGCAAAACAATGAACAATGTGCAATTACACTGAACGATTAGTGAACAAATGCAGAACTTGAGCAAACGAATGTGGAATTACAGCGGACGATTAGCGGACGATTAATAATTTTAGGTTCAGATCTAAATCAAAGATCAACGACATACGAATGATTTTTCGATCGTTGCCTGCAATTACACAGAACGATTATCTTTTAAATTCGAACGATATAACGATTTTTTCGCACGATAATCGTCCCATGTAATAGGGATCTAAGAAAAGAAGAAGAATGAAATGTTCTGAAGAGAGAACATTGCCGCTGCTCTGAAGACTTAGGTTACTATTACCCAAAGCGATTAATGGCCATTCTGGACGATTACAGGGCATTCCGGCTCATAATCGTTTTGTGTTTTAAATTAACAATCAGCGGACGTTGGCAGATTGTTTTTTTATAACATGACCTAAATTCCTGATAACGACAGAGACGGTCTGCTGAGCTTCGCTCAGTTAAATGGAGTGGCAGCAGAAAACCGCCGCTTTCTCTTATGGGCCACCTGGACGATCTAAACATTGTCCAGGCAGACCCTCCCCAGCTCTCCGCACCTCCGCTCCTCCCCACTCAATATCTGTGCGTGTAATAAAACTGACAGAGAGCAGGGAATGAGGAGCAAGCAAGCGCTGACCTGACAGGTTGGCACTCCCTTGCTCCTTAATATCAGGCCTTTTAATATGGCCCTTAGGGTCCTTTTACACACACAGATAAATAGCTTAATAGCTTGTTTAGCGAACGTCGAGTGGGAATTTTTTCTTTTAAACGATAGGCATTTAGACGAGGAGATAAATCGCTTTGAAAAGTTTTTTATGCAATTGTAACTGCGTTCATATGTATACTGTGAACGATAAGCGTGTACACTGAAATACTTGAGAACCATTAACAATGATTTTGAGGTCAGCGATCAACGACATCCAAACGATTATCTGGTTTGATCGTTGCTGCATTTACACCAGCAGATTATCACTTAAATCCGAATAAGTTAACGATTTTCTGCATGATAATCGTTAAGTGTTAAAAATCTTTTTCTTTCAAATCAACTGGTATGAGAAGTAAATTACAAATCTGTATAACTTTCTATTGAAATACTTCCAGTCTTCCCATACTTATCAGCTGCTGTTTGTTCTTTAAGAAGTGGTGTTTTCTTTTCAGTCTGACACAGTGCTCTCTGCTGCCACCTCTGTCCGTGTCAGGAATTGTCCAGAGCAGGAGAGGTTTTCTAGAGGGATTTGCTACTGTATTCCCTTTTTATAAATCATATTGCTAAGTAAAGAAAAGCTTGTTTCATGCTAACTAAACGCGCATGCAGTGAAGTTCACCTCATTTTTAATTTAACATACACCTGATTTGTTTATCTTGTGCGAAACTCATGCCATATGTGCAAAAGCACAAGCCAAAAACCTATTTATTCCCCCTGTGTGTTGATGCGATGTAATAACATTCTGACCGCATGATGATCACATAGCGGATACTGATAACTGTACTGCAATGAGCGGAGCACCTATGTGATCTTCACATGACCAGGACACATTTTCAACCTCTGGAAGTAAACTATGAAAGTTCTCATTCAGTGACTACAAGGAATTGATTCACAGAGTAGATTAGAGACGGCGTAGCTTTTTTCCTCTATACAATAAATTCACTTTATCTGGTGAAACTAGAAATGTTTAAAGAGACTGTGTCAGGACTTGTAAGGCCCCTTCACACATCTGTGAAATTAACCTAGTAAATGTATGTACCCATAGGTTTCAATGGGACATGGATACCCTTCAGGAATTTTCTTAAAGCAACTCTGTACCCACAATCTGACCCCCCAAACCACTTGTACCTTCGGATAGCTGCTTTTAATCCAAGATCTGTATTGGGGTCCATTCGGCAGGTGATGCAGTTATTTTCCTAAAAAAATACTTTTAAACTTGAAGCCCATGCCAAACGGGAGTATCTGTGCCCTAACTCTGCACCACCCCTCCGTCCTCCCCACCCTCTTCATCATTAGGAATGCCACTGAAACATTTTCTCCATGCTGAACATTGCACAGGTCCTTAACGATCCAGCCCATGTGCCGGGCTGACACAGGTGGGGAATAGGAGGCAATCTGCCTGGAGCATTCCTAATGATAAAGAGGGTGGGGAGGAGGGACAGAGAGGTTGTGCAAAGTTAGGGCACAGATACTCCGTTGGGCACGGGGCTTCAAGTTTAAAAGTATTTTTTTAAGACAATAACTGCATCACCTGCCGAACGGACCCCAGGACAGATCTTGGATTAAAAGCAGCTATCCGAAGGTACAAGTGGTTTGGGGGGGACAGATTGTGGGTACAGAGTTGCTTTAAAGGGTATCCGAGGCGGAAAATAGCTCTGGAAAATATAGCTAAATATTGAATTTATTATGCGGAAAATATAGGATATGTCCTATATTTGCCTGGAATCCTGACACAAATTCCCAATAGAACCCTATGGGGGTATTTAGAATTCAAGACAGCTCCAGATGCACAATCCAGAATTCCGGATGCTTTGCATGGCGGCCTTGGCCAGCACCATCACTCTGGCAGAAGCCGCCAGGTACTGACGCCGGCGCTAATCAGAGGCGCATACAGTTAAATGTGGCACTGTGATTGACCAAGCCGGGAGCCTTTGGCTACTGACCCTGCCAAACAACTCTTGCGGCCGACTGTAAAACCAGCCACAGACATGTGAAGGGGGCCTACGTAATGGGGACAGGGTGCTGATACCTTCACCTATTTCTAAAAGAAAGGGGCAGAAGCTCTCAGCTAAGTGCCCTTCAGTTACTGATCAACTGAATCTTATTGATTTTCTATGAATGTTGCTATTACATGTCAGACATTCGTCAAAATATTAGGTACTCATTATACATGCTGTATCAAAGCCCTGATAAGTCTGAACCAGTGATACAGCTGGTACATCTTGAAGTTGGGGACACCTAAAGGGGTTATCCAGCGCTACAAAAACATGGCCACTTTTCCTCCTACTGTTGTCTCCAGTTCAGGTGCAGTTTGCAATTAAGCTCCATTTACTTCAATGGAACTGAGTTTCAAAACCCCACCCAATCTGGAGACAACAGTAGGGGGAAGTGGGCATGTTTTTGTAGCGATGGATAACACCTTTATTGCTATTCCAGAAGTTTACAATTTGTAATATTGCTAGCACCTTTATCTATACCAATTAAAGGGGTGTTCCATTCAAACATAATTTTTCATATGTTGCTGCCCACGCTAACAACTAACAATTTTTCTATACATGTTATTATCTATTCAGGCTTTATTTCTGGATTTTTTTGAATATTTTGCTTGAATGAATACATAAAATTAAGAAAACAGAAACAAAATGTACACAGATTGCTTATACGAGCTTCCTTATCATTGCCAGCACAGTATCATTTCGCATATTCAGTCTCCTCCCCCCAGTTCTGAGCTGCTGTTTTCTGCTAAAGACACAAAAAAACTGTGTGAGTGTCAAGGCTAGGGAGATACGGACAATACAGGACAGTAAACCCTGAGGCTTGACCCAACCAATGTCCTTGCCTACTTGCCACAGATGGCCCTAAACGGCCGCGGACAACCACGGAGTCGGTCCCTACACTGAGTAGGTGCGACACACAAAACGCAGACAGGCGAACAAACACAATAAAAAAAGGTCAGCTAGCCAAACCAAAAACCAAAAGGGCAACACAGTACAAAATCGGATAGAGAGCGGATAGTGGGAGGTCAGGCAAAAGGTCAGAACACTGGCAGAAATAGCAAGGGAATAGGACTGGGAAAGCAGGAAAAGGAGCAGGGGAGCTGGGACTAGTAACAACTAATAGCCAGCTCAGAATGCTGGGCTTACTTACTATTTATACAGGATAAGAAACTCAGTCCAGCAGCTGATTAAACCAGCCCCTGATCCTCCACACAGCTATCCTGCACAGCAGCAAGTTAACCCTTAAGCTGCCAAGGCACAACAAGCAAGACGGGTGGGGCTGAACAAACCTAAAATAAACCTGTGTTCAGACAGGATTCTGGAATGCACCAACTCAGCGCCTTCTCGGCTGCACAACTCTAACTGAGGAGCGCCAGCGCACAGTCTCCTCCTCCCCCCTCCCTTCTGGGACAGCTGATGTAAACAAGTCCAAGACTGGCTTTATCTGCAACTTTATAGTTCTTTGTAATGCTGGGAGGGTTAATCTAAGATCAAGTTGCTGACGATCTCTCTGTGATTAATCCTCCCAGCATTAAAAAGTTGTAAACAGGGACTTGTTTATTTCAGCTGTCTCAGAAGGGAGGGGGTGGGGGAAAAACAGAGAGAAAAGTTCACAAACAGATTTTTGTGTCTTCAGCAGAAAGCAGCAGCTCACAACTGGGGAAAGGAGACTGAATAGATAATAACAAGTATGGAAGGAATTGTTAGTATCACCATGGGCAGCAACATATAAAAAGTTATGTTTGGATGGAATACTCTGCAACCACCCTATTTGCAAAAGAACATCTAACGTAAGATCCCATTGATCTAGATCGCAAGCTGTGTATTTTCTAACACTGTTGAGATAGGCAATTTGATTGTTCTATTGTATTGGGCATAGCGCCACAAAGCTTTGTACACCATGTAACTAGATTACATCAAGGAACATATCCCACGTGAACTCCTAAAGAGGCAATTCACCTTTTTTAATCGGTAGCAATTACAAATTTGTCAATGTTCCTAAACACATTTGCTGTCAATTTATTCGTTCCAATATCTCTCTCCATAAAAAATAACAAATCATCGGAGAAAGCAAACAAGCGACGTGTCATAAACACAACAGCACAACGCCGCGCGCAACTGCCAAGAATATATTTCAGCTTGTGGGGTGGCCAAGTAATCCGGCGTAACACAGTGTGCAAACAGCCGCCTCAACGAGAGGACAATACCAGGCGACACCGGCTAAAGTCAAGCGGGTGACGCTCAAGACAAGGGCAGGGTGAGGCTTTATTTCTGGATTTTTTTGAATATTTTGCTTGAATGAATACATAAAATTAAGGAAACAGAAACAAAATGTACACAGATTGCTTATACGAGCTTCCTTATCATTGCCAGCACAGTATCGTTTCGCATAATGCATAAAAATGAAGCTTTTTTTTCCCCATTCTCAGCTTTAAGCGTTTAACTAGGCACAGCTGCTGGTAATGTTTCATTCTTCGTGGAAATGTGCCCTTTTTGTGTACCATTCTTCAAGAGAATTCATATTTTATGCATCTCCATCTTCATCAGCTCCAGATTGTTTTTTAGTTTTTTTTTTCTTCCAGATATACAGAACAGGGGCCTTGCAAGTTGCTGAGGGTGCAATCAGGAAGAGTTACTATCTCTCCGACTGAAAAGGTATTGAAAGACATATGGACATCTTAAGAAGAACAGCTTTAATTATGTAAAGTCGTTTGTTTAATTCTGTGTCCTACTTACAAGCACTGAAAGCATTTAGGAATGGTAATCTCAAGGGAAAAAGAAGGACTTTCTAAGGGCATCTTATCAAACGCCTACAGACTGACGGTTTCTTCCAGACGTGCAACCTTATAGGCAACAAGATGTTCTGTTTTAATGCCTGATGCGCAGGTGCGTTTGGCATAGATAATAGCAGAGGGCAGTAAACAATTGAAAGATCAAATAGTGTGGAAAATGTCTCGGCAGAAGTCAGGCCTATGTATTTGAATGTTTTATATCATTTGTATATTAAAAAGTGTGGATTTAAACTTACCAAATCCTTGTCCAACCTGGAGGTAAGTGGAGTCAGAGCTGTGTGCCAGCCACCTAGAACCCGATCCCTGTGGCAATAAACATGCACTTAGGGTATTTTCACACTGAGGAATAGGCGAGGAATTGGAGAGGAAAGTTTTCTGCTTGGAATTTCCACTTCTTCCACTCTGGCCTAATTTAAATAAAAGCTACTATGGGATTTCTCTAGTGGAATCTGCCCAAAAACATTTACATGTCAATTCTTTACGTGGAAGGAGCATCCCTGGCGGAACATTCTATGCATAAATTCTACTGCGGGAACAACAGAGCAGAAATCCCATTAAACACAATGGGACATTGCTCTGTACATATTTTACAGACGGAATTTCAAGCAGAACATGCGTAAAATTAAAGGCGTATTCCACTTAAATTCCCTATTCCTCAGTGTGAACATACCCTATGGGCCCTATTACACAGGACGATTATAATGCGAAAAATCGTTATATTGTTCAAATTTAAACGCTAACTGTTCTGTGTAATTGCAGGCAACAATCGAAAAATCGTTCGTGTGTCGTTGATCGTTGATTTAGATCTGAACCTAAAATCATTGTTAGGCTGGGTTCACACGCTGTAACTGTGCGGCTGTATTTTTTATGCGGCTGTAAATGTGCGGGTGAAACTCCGGCCGTGGGAAAAAATAGACATGCGGCTCAAAACATACGGTCATTTACTTGGAAATCTGGTTCAACTAAAAATAACAAATAAAATGTTAAGAAAGTGATGGAAACACCTCTGGATGCATCTGGGAAAGCAGGGAAACAGTTTACATGGGGTTTGCGATCCTCTGCACTATAGCCGATGTGTCTCATGGTTAATATATTGAATTAATAAAACACATTTTCTGTCTAATAAAGTCCCTTTTATTGTTCAATAATTAAATGTAAACGATTCCATCATTTTGCAATTAAATATACTGTTAAAATAAATATATATATAAATAAATGTATATTTATATATATATTTATTTTTTGACAGTATATTGAATTGCACAATGATGGATTCGTTAGAATTAAATTATTGACCAACGAAACTGAATTTATTTCCACGAAAATGTGTTTTATTCATTAAATATTAATTAGTACAGGAAGCTCTATAAGCCGTTAATTCATATGCCGGCAATAGAGCATTCTGTACTAATCATCACTTTACTTTAATGAAAACATCAAATGTTTCTTCTAATTATGTTATCACAATAGCATTATTAGAAGAAACATTTAGAATTATATGTGCGCTCAGCTGATTGGCTGTTCGGCTGAGCGCACATATAATGAGCCGGTCCGCAGCACACTGACTTCATTGTGCTGCGGACCAGCGAAGAGGACACATCGGGGTGAGTATAGAGCTCTCCCCACCCCCTCCCCTGCACTGCACCCCTCCCAGCAAGGAAGGGGGGTCACTTAACCCCTTCCTTGCTGGGATGGGTGCAGTCTGACATCAGTCTGGCCCCCAAGGGGTTAAGGGGGATGCAATACATCCTCCCTTAACCCCTTGGGGGCCAGACTGTAAGCAGCGATCTGTAAAGATGCTGCATACTGTAAGGAGCACAACACCGCTCACAATGATGGGTGTTGTGCTCCTGTTTGTGTGTTTTTTGTGTGTTTCTCCCTTTTTGTTTTTCAGATATCGGTATCCTGGGGATTACGTCGGATTCCGTGGACTACGTCGATGACCGGCGGTTGTTCTTTGAATTTTTTTAATAAAATGGTCAATGAGGGGTGTGGGGGTGTTTTTATTTGAATAAAAAATATTTTTAACTTGTGTCTTGTCTTTATTTCTTTACTTTATAGACTTAGTAGTGGAAGCCGTCTAATAGACGGAATCCATTACTGAGTTGGGGCCTAGTGTTAGCCGGTATTTTTATAACCAGCCGGGTTAAAAACCAAACGACAGCAGCCTGGTAACACCAGGGTGGGAAGAGCCATTGGTTTAGGCCCTCCCCAGCCTAAATCTTACCAGCCTGCTGCCGCCCGGTCCACTGGCACCCGGCTCTTCCCAGTACCCCTGGTGGCATTGGGTACTGGGGTAATAATAGGGGGTTAGTGTTAGCCATTTTATACCGGCTAACACTAGGCCCCAACTTAGTAATGGATTCCGTCTATTAGACGGCTTCCACTACTAAGTCTATAAAGTAAAGAAATAAAGACAAGACACAAGTTAAAAATATTTTTTATTCAAATAAAAACACCCCCACACCCCTCATTGACCATTTTATTAAAAAAATTCAAAGAACAACCGCCGGTCATCGACGTAGTCCACGGAATCCGACGTAATCCCCAGGATACCGATATCTGAAAAACAAAAAGGGAGAAACACACAAAAAACACACAAACAGGAGCACAACACCCATCATTGTGAGCGGTGTTGTGCTCCTTACAGTATGCAGCATCTTTACAGATCGCTGCTTACAGTCTGACCCCCAAGGGGTTAAGGGAGGATGTATTGCATCCCCCTTAACCCCTTGGGGGCCAGACTGATGTCAGACTGCACCCATCCCAGCAAGGAAGGGGTTAAGTGACCCCCCTTCCTTGCTGGGAGGGGTGCAGTGCTGGGGAGGGGGTGTGGAGAGCTCTATACTCACCCCGATGTGTCCTCTTCGCTGGTCCGCAGCACAATGAAGTCAGTGTGCTGCGGACCGGCTCATTATATGTGCGCTCAGCCGAACAGCCAATCAGCTGAGCGCACATATAATTCTAAATGTTTCTTCTAATAATGCTATTGTCATAACATAATTGAAAGAAACATTTGATGTTTTCATTAAAGTAAAGTGATGATTAGTACAGAATGCTCTATTGCCGGCATATGAATTAACGGCTTATGGAGCTTCCTGTACTAATTAATATTTAATGAATAAAACACATTTTCGTGGAAATAAATTCAGTTTCGTTGGTCAATAATTTAATTCTAACGAATCCATCATTGTGCAATTCAATATACTGTCAAAAAATAAATATATAGATAAATATACATTTATTTATATATCTATTTTTTTAACAGTATATTTAATTGCAAAATGATGGATTCGTTAGAAATAAATTATTGACCAACGAAAGTGTCTTGATTACAAAGAAAATGTGTTTGATTCATTTAATATATTAACTATTAGAGGCATCGGCATTCGGCATCATTGCCGGCTATTTTTGAAGTACTCCGTACGGACCGCCTGTCAATCCTCGGCCGCATGTCCAGCCGCAAACAATGGTCTTGTTCATTTTTTACGGGTCCGTTTACGATAGGGCCGTAGATTTAGACATAGTGTGCACTGTGCAGCCGCATATCCTATACTTCCAAGCATACACACGAACCACCAAAAATACCGCCGCACAATTACAGCCGCAAATACAGCCGCACTGTTACAACGTGTGAACCGAGCATTAATCATTTGCTAATCGTTTGCTGTATTACCACATTCGCTTGCAGTAGTTCCACATTTTTCACTAATCGTTCAGTGTAATTGTACATGGTTCATTGTTTTGCTGGGATCAGATGGAGTAAAGGTTCAGAGTAACGATCGCAATAACGATCGTAGTAATGATAGTAACTAACGACCATCGTTCTGTGTAATATGACGAACGATTTCAGGTTAACGATAAACAATCTTGTTTGCGATCGTTTATCGTTAGTCGTTAAAAATTGTTTTGTGCAATAAGACCCTTAGGGTACTATTATATGGGGCGATTATTTGCCCAATCAGGCTGAATCGGTCAGATATCGCCCCATGAAATAAAGAAAACGATCAGTCGAGGAGCTGATCATCAGCTAATCGTTGTCTTTAAGCATGTTTAAAAATCATTGGTGTTCAGCTGGTGGCTGATAAAGTATATAGAAAATAATAACGATGTATACTTACCTGTCCATTCTTCCTGGCATCCTCCTGCCTGTTTTGATGCTGACCAGAGCTGCTGCTGAAGTTTCTGCACCCATATCTAACGTGACAGGCTGCTCAGCCAATTACTGGCTGCGGCGCTGTCCTGTCTCAGTCAGTGATTGGCTGAGCAGCCTGTCAGTTTAGATATGGGTGTAGAAACTTTAGAGGCAGCTCTGGTCAGTGGAAAAAAAGGCAGTAGAACAACTGCTGCATGATAACCGAGCCGTATAATAGGAGATTGTCTTTCTATTATACTAAACGATTATCGGCCTTACGTGGCCAATTACCGACCATTCAGGTCTATAATCATTTAGTGCAATAGTGCATGGTGAAAGGAAACAATCAGCGGACATGCACGACGCCGGTTTACTGTAGTCTTACAACAAGCTGAAAGAGCACCAATATGTCAGCAACAGTGCGTCACTTCATGTAATAGGATTGTTCAGGCTGCCCCTCACGCTCCTCCCCGCTCACTGTCTGCGCGTGTAATAGTACAGGCAGAATGCGGGGAAGCAAGCACTGAGCTGACAGGTTTCCACTTGCTTCCCCCAGAAAAGGGGCATGTAATACGACTCTGAGGGTACTATTACACTGAACAATAATCGGACGAATTGGCCCGATTATCGTTCCGTGTAATAAATACAACGATCAGCCGATGACAACAATCATCGGCTGATCGTTAATATAGGTTAAAACCTATAATTGTTGGGCGACGACCGCGCATCGCTACGTGTAATAGCGGCCGGCAACTGACGATATACATTACCTGTCCAGGCTGCAGGGCTCCTCTTGCGGTCTTCTACCCAGGTCCTGCGTGCTCCAGCTTCAGAGCGGCCTAACTCAGCTGACAGGCCGCTCAGCCAATCACTGGTCGGGACCGCCGTGGCCAGTGATTGGCTGAGCGGCTTGTCAGCTCAGACAGGCCGCTGTGAAGCTGGAGCACATGGGACCCGGGGAGAAGACCGCAAGAGGAGCCCTGCAGTCTGGACAGGTAATGTATAAAGTTAAGCAAGGGCTGCAAGGACATTGGTAACGATGTCCATGCAGCCCTTGTTAAACGATAATCAGGGCGTTTAATAGGCCCAGTAAACGAGCGCCGATCTAGCAGATCGGCAAAAAACAATAATACGGCCAAGGCACTACATCGATGTAGCAGAACGGCACTTGTTTACAGTTATTATCGGGCCACCATCGGCCTGTGTAATACCAACCTTAGCTACTAGATATCTTCTAGCTAAAGGTGGAGGTCCTTGGCAAACTATCCCTTCTTATACAGCTAGGGCCGTGCAGTGACTCCAGCCAGGACACACATCACACAGCCAAAGGTACGGTTTTGGAGAGATTTTTGGCAATTGTTGGGTCACTGTCATGGCATTATGTCACACATTCACTCATTTCGCTTTCTTAGATGGAATGAGGGATGTGCAATATAATGATCTTTGACCATGCTGCATATATTTTTGTCTTATTTCCTAAGCTGAGGATATATTTCTAAGTGGAAACATTTATCATTTTTCTTAGCTCAGGAAATCCCAAATTAAACTAGTTTCACATTGAAAATACTCATTGGAAAGTCCATTAGATTCCCTTATAAATAATGTAAAATTCTTCAGTGCAGTGGTCTGAAGATGTTCCGCTACCGCAATGCTATCTGTGGTCTGCAGAGATCTGTCAGTGTCAACCACATACACTGCTGATACATGTTGATATATACATGTGCCCTGTATGGATGATAATATCATGACTCCGGCCTGCCTCAATGTGAAACTGTTTCTCTATAGGAGGGCTTGTGTGCCTCCGCTCTCTGCAGCTGTCTGCTTAAAGAATAGACATGTTGGAGAGTGGAGGAGTGGAGAGTGTGAGGATCAAACTGAAACAATGCTTTCACACTACCAAATGGAAGAGGTTGGGGAAGATCCATTACATATAAACGCTGCCAATGCCTGATCTGAGTGAAGCTTCTTTAAAATGTGGATCTCCCCCTTCCTCCCCTTCCTCCCTGCTGGGTACCCAGGTCCTCCTCTCCCACCCACATACACCCCCCCCCCCCACACCCCCTTGTTGAGGTTTAGCAATACTTGATAACTCATCCGAAACCTAAATATCTATATGTCTTATTTGTGAGAAAATGGGATGTAAATGTCGGACATTTATGTGGACATTTATGGGGGAACAACTACAGAGTGTGTGGGCGGTATATAGTATAGGAGACCTTCCTAGAGAGGAGGGATGTATACAGTATGGGGAAACAACTACAGAGGGGGGAGGAAGGTGTACAGTATAGAGGCCTAACTATAGAAGATCTTATAGTACAGGAGCCTATTACAAGGGATTGTTATCGTGCGAAAAATCGTTATATCGTTCAAATTTAAACAATATTTTTTCCGTGCCTATGCAGGCAACAATTACAGGATTATTTGTCTCGTTGATCACTTATTTCAAGCTGACCATAAAATCATTGCTAATCGTTTGTTAATCAGTCACTAAATATTCGCTAACCTTCCGTGTATGAACACATCGTACCTTATTCCTTAAGGAGTAAACAATCTTAGTAACGAACATAGTAACGATCGTAACTATCGATCCGTACGCTATGGTGAACAATTTCAGGTCATTCCCAAAAACGCTTGTTTGCGATCATTGATCGTTAATTGTCGAAAACTAAAAATCGTTTCTATCCCTACCAGTGGGACGTACAGTATGGTGGCTAACTACCATATAGAGTGGGGCTACAGTGTAGGGGCATATTGTGTTTCTAAAAAAAATAAGACCTTTCCCCAAAAATAAGCCTTTGTCATTTTTAGAGAAAAAAAAGTTAATATAAGTCTTATTTTCGAAGTAAGGCTATGTTCACACAACGTAATATTTTAGTAAAGAATGGGTGCTGACTGCAATGGAGTCAGCATCCGTTCTTTACTGCAGGGGCGGCATTGCATTGAAGTCAATGCAATGCCTCTAGTAGTGTTCACACATTGTTATGTTAAAATAATGTACCTGCCTATTATTAATATTAGCTGTTCACACAATGTAAGGTGCGATGGCGGACGCACTTTACATTGCAGTAAATGGCTAATTGATTTGTAACGGACGGTGTTAAATGTTGTGTGAACATAGCCTAACACGGTCCTACTACCACTATATACTATACATACGACTACATTTTGTATTATTTAAAGTGATTCTAAAGTGAAATTAAATTTCAAATTTTAAACAGAATTTGCTTTCAAGAACGTGAATAAAAGCACCTATGAAACCCTGCAGTAATGGTTATAGCACGACTGAATCAATAAATGTAGACCCAGGCTTGTTACTCTCCCCAGGACATTCTAACTGCATGCTGCAGCGTATGTCTCTTTTACTCCTTTAAATTAATCTACTCGCTGCTGACCAGATGGCACTGTGATTATAGCTCTTTGTGTCCAGGTGGCACACACAGAGTCTCTAAATTCTTTTTTTTTTTTTTCTATTATTTCCCAAAACAGCCAGATTCTGGAAACATTTAATAACAAGTCAGCCAAAAGCTTCATTTAAGCCAAATGCATATCTCTAACAGAACAACTCAATTGTATCTTAGTATGCCAATCTTACCTTCATAAAGTCACAAGTGTCAGGCTTCTATACTCCGAAAGTGGTTCTCTGTAGTCATCCACATTCATTCAGCAGGAAATCTACGAAG
This sequence comes from Dendropsophus ebraccatus, assembly GCF_027789765.1. NCBI lineage: Eukaryota > Metazoa > Chordata > Amphibia > Anura > Hylidae > Dendropsophus > Dendropsophus ebraccatus. The sequence continues at coordinate 20,773,530 of NC_091456.1, read as the reverse complement.
AAGCAGAGCACCATAAGACTAAATGACTTTGGGCCTATGGTGGTGATTTTGAAAACTCTGTTGACTTTCTTGGATCATTGACCTTCATACCGAGACTTTGTTGCATGGGGCTTCACAAATCAGACCCTCAAGACCACTGGCATGCAGACCGATTCACAACTAAACATTTTGCTAAGGGATATTGAGAATAGCGCTAACCAGATAATTAATTGTTAATTAGAAGCTTCTCAGAACGCTGATGTGTGAACGTCTCTCTAGGATTGAGCTCTGATGTCTGGCCAAGCAAAAGCAAATTCTATAAACAAGAAATTTTAAGGAAAACAATAAAAAGTTAAAACTATAAGTAATATAAATAAAATGTAAAATAAAATTTATAAATACAGTGTTTTCCCGAAAATAAGACAGTGTCTAATATACATTTTTGCTCTCAAAGATGCACTAGGTCTTATTTTCAGGGGATGTCTTATTTTTCCATAAAGAAGAATTCACACGTCACATGGACAGCAGGGACAGGGACTGACCTAAGGATAGGCCATCATTTTAAAAAATCCTAGAGAATCCCTTTAAGGGTAGCTTCACATGTACCATATCGCAGCTGATTTTTTGATCCGCAGCAGGTTTGACTAAATGAATGAACACAGCATCAAATCTGCACCATCAAATTTGCTGCAGATTTTACAGTGCGGATTTAATGCTGTGTTCATGCATTTAGTCAAATGAATCAGCTGCGATACAGTATGTGTGAAGCTACCCTTAAAGGAAAAGTCTGGTGCTGGCAAAAAAATTTCAAAAGACAGGGGAGGACCATATTAATTGATCATTACTAACCTGTCCCAGCGCCAGATTGCTGACCTGAGATCCCTGCCAGGCTCTCTTCTGAACCAACTTTATGACCTGGCTGATAGACTGGCCGCTCAGCCACTCAGTGACTGGGGAAGAACACCGCTCCAGTCACTGATAGGCGGAGCGCACAATCCATCAGCCAGGACGGGCATTTTCCCCCAAGGCAGGTGAGTATCACTTTTATTTTGCCAACTCAAGCCTATGTTCCACAATTTTCTGATGCCGACCACCCCTTGAAAAGCAGCTGTCAAAGAGCAAATGATGTAAAACAACAAAAATACAACTCTTCAGTCCCGCACCAATCCAGAGCTGATTGACTGCAGAAGTCATCGCTGGCAGCCTGTAAAATAAGACCAGCGAGGGACTGTCGAGACATCTGCACTGAACTGAACAGATTTATCCAGGGTCTTTTTTGTGTGCATGTTATTATTTTTAGATATTTGTTGTCCCTCTTTTTTCCTAAATTTCCCCCACCTCTTTGCAAACATACACAATGAAAAAAATATATTATCCAAAACATAAAATAATCCCACATGTACACAAATCCTGGCGATGAAATAAACACAAGCCCGATACAGTAGACTGGCAGCATCTAGGTTACATTTGCCTTCCATGTAAATTTTTGCTTTTTTTTTTTTTTTTAAGTTTCTTGACAAACAGGTCCCTACTGAAGAGAGTATTCAGATTTCTCTGTCAATCACCAGGGATCCAATTTTCTACTAAATGAAACTCATCTTTACTGCCATAGAAATAAAAATTCATTCAAAACAGCCAAGTCTGAAGGAAGCAATTTATTGGAAGTGTCAGGTTTGCATAAATTAAGCTGAAGAGGATAGTGGTAATGGGCCCGGCCTCTGGAAGGAATACTCAGAACAGATCTCTCATGAACAATTAAGAGACGGATTTTTCTTGAGGAGATGAACATGCTGTAATGCTGATTAAACAGGTGGGCATCAGGGATGAGCTGTCGTGTCAATTTATCACACCTTCAAACTTTACAAGTGCAAACTTTGGTGCCAAGACCACAGCAAAATGATGTTCCTCGTAATCCTGAAGTGCCAAGCATATTGGGAAATGTAATAAAAACCCACACATAAAACCTGCTGTACACATACGGGTAATAAGAACATACCTATAGCTTATAAATATCCTCGGAAGAGTATTATGCTTTCATGCGTAGGTATTCAGGCGTTCAAGAGGTATTCAAAAAATTATGTAATTAAAAGGGTACTCCGGCGAAAATCTTGGTTTCAGAAATATATTGATTTGTCATTTACATCTATTTAAAAATATCAATTATTCCAGTACTTATCAGCTGCTGTATGTCCTGCAGAAAGTGGTGTATTCTCCAGTCTGACACAGTGCTCTCTGCTGCCACCTCTGTCCATGTCAGGAGCTGTCCAGAGCAGGGGAGGTTCTCTATGGTATGGTATGATATGGACAGAGGTGGCAGCAGAGAGTAGTGTGTCACACTGGAAAGAATACACCACTTCCTGCAGGACATCCAGCAGCTGATAAGTATGGGAAGACTATAGATTTTTTTAATAGAAGTAAATAAAAAATATATATAACTTTCTGACACTTCTGACAGTTAATTTGAAAGAAAAAGATTTTCGGCAGAGTAACCCTTTAATATTCATTGCTTTTTCTATGTTGGGGTTCTTTTCACAATACATAAAATATATCCTGGTGTAGAGGTTTAATAAATGCCCTTGATGGTTGTCATGGAGGCATCAATCTCCTATGGGCTCCCACTGTAAAAAACAAAACAAAACCCTAACTATACTGCACAGTAAGGGTGGGTTCACACTAAGGCATCCATGCTGAGAAGTTCCCGCAGATTCCGTCGCTGGCCCACACTAGCGGCATTTCCGCCCGTCCCGTAGACTCCATTCTATGGTCGACAAATTCCACCCTCTGCCAAAAGAATTGACAAAAATGGATTCTACGTGGAGATGGTTACGAGCGGGGATGAGTGACGGAAGCTGCGGGAACCTCTCTGCACGGATTCCTCAGTGTGAACCCACCCTCAATGATTACTGGATGTCTCATACAGCAAATATACGACACTCTTTTGGATATGGATATGACTATGTATTTGGGAAACTTTTGGTAAACATAAAAGAGATGCTAAAGAGGTGTGAAAGTGACTTATTGTCATATTACTAAACATCCATTCTGTTACAACTTTAAGCTATGTTCACACAACAATTTTTAACTGTTATTTTATACTCAAAACTATGGCCGTTGACTATCCAATAAAGTCCATTGTTTAACATATTATAGGGGCCGTCATCACAATAAAGGGGCGCCGGTACGCTCTTCTAGATTAGGTTCGTGATGGCCTTTTGAATGTGGCTAATTTTAAAATGTCCATTTAATTTAACTGAAAACATGGTGAAAAGATGTGTGTTTGAAAACCAAACGTTTTTAGGATAGGCTATGTCCGCATATAGTATTTCCGTAAGTCTCAGTATTTATTAATAATAATATTATAAATAATAATAATGTATATTTTAGGGCTGGGCGGTATACCGCAAAAATACCGATACCGTCACTGGAGTCGGTTAACCGACCTCAACTTAGCCAGGACGGTATCTGCGGTATTTTTGTACTTCCATCTTCCTTTCAGAGCGCCCTCTCCCCTCTCCTGTCCCGTCAGAGTGCTCCCGCACACACGCGCACTGCCCGGCATTAGCGGTGCACGTTATGTGCAGGGACGCCGGCATCAGAGCGGGAGGTGGGGGAGGAGGAGGAGGAGGAGGAGGAGGAGCAGCAGAAGCAGAAGCAGGGTCCAGGTGAGAATGCCCGCCCCCGCCACAAGTCCCGTCCGAGCGCCCGATCTCCCCACCCGTCTGGTCCCACCTCACCCGTCCGAGGCCCTCACCCCACTGGTCCGGTCCCGTCCGAGGCCTCCCCACCTTACCTCACCCGTCCGAGGCCCCCCACCGGTCTGGTCTCATCTGAGCGCCCCCCACATCCGGCCGGCAAGTGCTGCACATGTGTGTGTGCAGGGACGCCGGCATTTCAGAGCTGGAGCAGCAGCTGACCTGTAGTCCTCTCAGTAAACAGTACAAGGCTAGGAGGAATGGATGGACTGCAGCAGACAGGATGTCACACACAGCAATGTCTCCTACAGCTTATCCTGCCTGCTGCAGCCCATCCATTCCTCCTAATTTACAGCCTTGTACTGTTACTGAGGGAACTACAGTCATACATACACGTCTATCCACCCCCTGTATAGTAGCACATCCCTGTCCCCCCGTACAGTCATAGACCCCTGTCCACCCTCCCCCTGTATAGTCATACACCCCTATCCCCCCCCCTGTATAGTCATACACCCCTGTCCGCCCCCCCTGTATAGTCATACACCCCTGTCCGCCCCCCCTGTATAGTCATACACCCCTGTCCGCCCCCCCTGTATAGTCATACACCCCTATCCCCCCCCTGTATAGTCATACACCCCTGTCCGCCCCCCCTGTATAGTCATACACCCCTGTCCGCCCCCCCTGTATAGTCATACACCCCTGTCCGCCCCCCCTGTATAGTCATACACCCCTGTCCGCCCCCCTTGTATAGTCATACACCCCTGTCCGCCCCCCCTGTATAGTCATACACCCCTGTCCGCCCCCCCTGTATAGTCATACACCCCTGTCCGCCCCCCTGTATAGTCATACACCCCTGTCGGCCCCCCTGTATAGTCATACACCCCTGTCGGCCCCCCTGTATAGTCATACACCCCTGTCGGCCCCCCTGTATAGTCATACACCCCTGTCGGCCCCCTTGTATAGTCATACACCCCTGTCGGCCCCCTTGTATAGTCATACACCCCTTTCCGCCCCCCCCCTGTAAGTCATACACCCCTTTCCGCCCCCCCTGTATAGTCATACACCCCTGTACAGTCATACACCCCTGTCGGCCCCCCCTGTGTAGTCATACACCCCCTAATAATGACAAATGATAATAATAATGATGATGATGATAGACTAACCACGGCTTGCTGCTCAGTGAGCTTTTTTACTTTTTTGATATTAAGTATGGCAAGTGGGTGTGGTTTGCATAGCAAGTGGGTGTGGTTTGCAAAAAGGGGCGTGCCATAATTATCGTTCAGTTATCGTTACCGCCGCTACATGTGCGATAAACCGCGATATTGATTTAGGCCCATATCGCCCAGCCCTAGTATATTTGTATAGCGACAAAAGATTCTGCAGCGTTTTTTTGTTTTTTTTTTACACAATACAGACGTTATATTTACACATTATAAAATAAAATAATTAAAATAAATACAGGTACTAAGGGGGTGAGAGACCTGCTCGCAAGAGCTTACAGGCTAGGAGGACTAGGGGGAACACAAAAGGCAACAAGTGCTTTATATGCCCGTCACACGCCATTGTCTGAGTTCAGGTAGAAATTTCATGGCACTGAAGGAGATATAGAGTAGAAGGCGAAGGGATAGCTAAGGGGGAGACAAGTTTAGGCATATAAGCAAGCCTGAAGAGATGAGTCTTTAGGGCACGCTTGAAACTGTGAGTCTGAGGTCTTTGAGTAATTAATTCCAGAGAACTGGTGCAGCACGAGAGAAGTTCTGGAGGCGGAGGTGAGAGGGTCTGATTATGGAAGATGTGATTATAGGATCATTAGCAGAACATAGAGCACGGGTAGGATGGTAGGTGGAGATAAGGGGAGGATGTTTGGAGAGGCAGTAGGTGGAGAGCTTTATGGGTGAGGAGTATGAACTGAATTCTGGATTTAATGAACTCCCCCAGTACCCCCCCTGTCAATCAAGCAGTAATAGATTCAAACTACAACTGTGTTTTATACCTATTTTATTTTACTGTGTGTGAACATAGCCTGAATCTGTCAGCTTTCATTTACAGTCCAAACTGCTGACACTCTAAAATCAAGGAGACACACTAAATTTTATATATCTGTCTGTGCTTCCCTAATGTAGAAAAATGCTTATGTTCCTAAAAACAAAAAAAAAATAATAAAGTGTCAGAGAGGCCTTCCCAAGCTCCTGAAGTGCTGAGCGCTGTAACATCTCCTTGCTCCCCTTCCCACACCTATTACTGCTTGATTGACAGCTTCTAGCAGGGAGTCCTGCTTCAAAATCTCAGTCCTGCACAGTATATACAAATTGTGTGCAGCTACGAGATATGGAAGCGGGGCTCTGCTTCCAGCTGACCATTAATAAAGCAGGGGAAGGGATAGGAAAGCTTTATAGCTCTCAGCATTTCAGGAGCTTAGGAAAGCCTCTTGGACCATTTGCACTAGGGTTTAAAAGCTTCTTTCAATGTTTTTGAAGCACAGACGGATATATAAAAAGGTACCATGTGTCTCCTTGATCTAACAACATAAGCAGTCTGGAACCTGACTGGCAGCTGGCAGATTCACTTTAGGACCCAGACCATAACTGATGTATTTGAAGTGGATTTTTACATGGAAAATCCACATAATTTACTGTAGCAACAAAATTGATAAAATATGAAAAATAAAATAATAATCTAAAAGCTGCAGAAAAAAATCTGTACAAAAATTTATGCGGAAATTGACCTGTGGTTTGTTTTTCAAGTAAATCGATAGTATGTAAATTTTGGTGTCAGATACGCTGCAGATTTATAAAAAATTTTCTCCATTGATTTCAATGGGGAGGTTGAAAGCCAATCTGCATCATCAAATCCAGGCGGCTTTAGACATTGCAAGCAGGATGTTATGTCCTGAGGAAGGCACTGATACGGATTGTGTCACTATAGTTATAGTCACCACTATAGCCAGATAGTCAATACTTAGGCGTAAATCTTGCTCCGCAATAAAAAAAAGAAGTGTAAGTAAAGCTTTGCAACGCCAAGGAGGCCGCCCTCATGTGTCTGCCATCCGAGGAACGCTATAGCCGCTGCTAAATCTGGCTGTGGTTATATGGAACTTAGCTGATGAGGCAGAACTGGAATTAGTAGATGTGGTAGTTAATCTGCGGAACATTTACTATCCACAGAAGACTAAAGGAAATTAACTCATACAACATAGTGTGCCGCACAGCTACCGTACACATATAACTGGGATCATAAGGTCATATGGCGACGTGTGCCGCTGCGCAGTGCAGCAAACTCAGCCAGTTATATAAAGAGGAGTCACTAATGCTGATGTCCTTATAATATCATTATAGTATAGTGTTGTTATCTGTTTATACTTTATCTCTGGGTACAACATATATTTAAAGCGACTCTGTGCCCACAATCTGACCCCCCAAACCACTTGTACCTTCAGATAGCTGCTTTTAATCCAAGATCTGTCCTGGGGTCCGTTCGGCAGGGGATGCAGTTATTGTCATAAAAACAACTTTTAATCCTGCAGCGCTGTGTCTTACCGGGGCCGGGGCTTACATTTGTATATGCATTAGGCTGGCATACCCTCTCTGTCCTTCCTCCCCACCCTCCTCATGATAAGGAATGCTCCAGGCAGATTGCTTCCTATTCCCCACCTGTGTATAATGAACATGGGCTGGATCGTTAATACACCTGTGCAAAGCTCAAACAGCAGTAAATGTTCCTGGATCATTCCTAATGATGAGGAGGGTGGGGAGGAAGGACGGAGAGCTGGTGCCAGCCTAATGCATATACAAATGTAAGCCCTGGCTGTTAGACACAGCGCTGCTGGATTAAAAGTTGTTTTTATGACAATAACTGCATCCCCTGCCGAACGGACCCCAGGACAGATCTTGGATTAAAAGCAGCTATCCGAAGGTACAAGTGGTTTGGGAGGTTGGAGGGGGTCAGATTGTGGGTACAGAGTTGCTTTAAGATGCTTTTTTGAGATCTTCCATAAAAAACAAACAAACATAAAATTTACAGTGAAACCTTGAATTACAAGTAACCTGGTTTGAGAGCGCTTTGCAAGACAAGCTAATGAGCAAGATTTCTTAAAGGGGTAGTGCGGCGGTAAACAATTATTCACAGAATAACACACATTACAAAGTTATACAACTTTGTAATGTATGTTATGTCTGTGAATGGCCCCCTTCCCTGTGTCCCACCACCCCCACCCGTGTACCCGGAAGTGTGGTGCGCTATACATACCTGTCACGTGCTGACTCGTCTCCGATCTTCAGTCTGCGATGTTGTCTTTGGACGGCGTGGCCGAATCCCGGCCGGCCCGGCCGAATAACTGTGCTCAGCCAATCGCGGCTGAGCAGCCGATGACGCTGAAGAGGGCGGCCGGCACTCAGGACGCTCGGAGGGATTCGGCTGGGCCGTCCGAAGATGACATCGCAGACTGAAGATCGGAGACGTGTCGGCACGTGACAGGTATGTATAGCGCACCACACTTCCGGGTACACGGGTGGGGGTGGTGGGACACGGGGAAAGGGGCCATTTACAGACATAACATACATTACAAAGTTGTATAACTTTGTAATGTGTGTTATTCTGTGAATAATTGTTTACCGCCGCACTACCCCTTTAATACCTGTGTTCCCATCCTGATACTGCACTGGGTAGAAAGACTTCTTATTTTTAGCTTACTGCTACCTGATCGACTCTTCTGGTGATCAGACGCCTTCTGGCTCTCCTCCAGTGCCTGTCCTGCCTCCGCTACTTCGCTCTGAGCCCTGAATTAACCCCTTTTTCGTGAGCTTTTCCAGGCAGCCGGCACTAGTACCAGCACCAGCAAGTTTGTAGCCACCTGGGGAGTTGTGTGTGGTGGAAGAGTTAACTGATTAACCCCTTCTTTACTGATACACTGTTCTTTATTCATACAGAACACCTTACCTACTTTATTTTTAGGTTGTGGAACAAATCATCTCCATTACAGTTATTTCTCATGGGAAAATTTGCTTTGCTCTTCGAGTGATTTGGATTACAAGCACATTCCCGGAATCAATTATGGTCATAATACAAGGCTTATTTATATATATATATATATATATATATATATATATATATATATATATATATATATGAAAAAAAATAATGCACCACAAAAGAGCAAAAGAGTTGGATTCTAATAAAACTTTTTATATGTAAATGTAATGATGATGGATGTAAGTGATCACAATGTTACACTAAAAGGATAAGTTTACTGGGGACAACTGTACAATTTGAAGTAGGCACTCACCCTCTTGTAACAACTGCTCCTAACAGCTTGGTCAGAAAAGTCTATGTGGTGGGAATTCATTGAAATAACCAATAGACAATGATCTCTCACTAAGGGGGTACACTAACCAAAAGTAGTCTCTGAGTGCATTTTCTATAGGGCAAGACTCATGACTAGATTCATCAAACTGTGTAAAATAGATATTGGTGTAAACTGGTCATAGCAACCAATCACAGCAAAAAAACAAAACAAAACTGTGATTGGTTGCTATGATCAGTTTTTATTTTACAGGTATTGATACATTTAGGCCTCAGTGACTGTCTCTAATCATATACATATCTGCCGCAGACGTAGCTACACTCTGCAGGCTGACATCTATATACATGTCTGTGTTTGTTCATTTATTTATGGCTTTTTATAAAAAGAAACCCAAACTAACAGCTAAGAATAGACATCACATACAGGAACAGTCAGCTGCACACATAGGATATAATGTCCTCATGCAGCTGATATACGTGTGATGAACACATGATCACGTAACTCTCAAAAATAAAGCTAGACAGGATTAACCCCTTTCTGGTTCACTGCACTGCCACACAGGCGGGTTTACCAAAGGCGTAGTTATTCTTATAAAGAAATCCAGAAATAGAATCTATACCAGTCTGCAGCATACTGGCCTTGCCTGTTTCAAAACTGGTGCTCCTTTTTTTTTTTTTTTTTTAAACCACTTTTTTTCATACCACCCTTAGCCATGTTCACACATCGTAAAACACTGGCCATTCTGTGACCCGGCCGGGTCGGGTCACAGAACCTCCAGTGTTACTGAAGATTATCCAAGCTAGTACTGCAGTACCTGCCAGACGATCTTCCTTTGTGCCAATTCACCATAGCCCACAATGGAGCGTCCGGCCGGAGCTGCATGAGCCATTGTGTGACTTGTCAGGTTTGTGCAGCCGCTATTCAGTTTTTCATGGGGCCGCTAGTGAACCCGGCCGGAGTGTATACTATGTGTCGGCAACAATGGCTGTGATTAATTAAAAACCTACGTTGTTTGAACATGGCCTTACGCTGATGATGCAGTCTCCCTGATCTGCTACGTGACAGACTATCACTGAGGCTGCGATAGGTTGAGAGCGCCACCAGCAGGGCAGGCTGCAGTAACATTTTTAGATAAATCGGAGTGCCCCAAGATATATAACATACTAATACAGTATTACCATAGGTAATACTGGCTTCAGGGTGCTTTTGCACGATTAATCCCTGACGAGAAGTTGAAAACAGTAGAACTACAATATGTGTATTGTCTCCAGCTCCTCCGCTCTTGCCTCTCTCTGTAGACAACACATCATCACCTGTTGTCATAAGAGGCTTGGCTGGATCACTTCTCTGAGCTCTAGGTCATTGCTATTAGATTTACTTTAATAAGGACAACACATACATACATACACACACACACATATATATATATATATATATAAATATATATGTGTGTGTGTATATGTATATATATACAGTGGTACCTTGGTTTAAGAGTAACTTGCATTGAGAGCGTTTTGCAAGAAGAGCTCACAGTTTTTCAAAATTGTAACTTGTTTTAAGAGCTCCCTGTACTGGGTGGAATGGGGAGTGGGGGAGGGGCATGGCCAGCACAGCGGGCTCTACAGCTATGTACTCTGACCTAGGAAGTCTCCCTCACCTTCTAAATCATAGCAGATCCACTTAAGGCTGGGGCTTGCATCAGGGGACAGGACTGTGGAGGCAATCTCTTTACAGCTGTAACCACTCTATGTTACCACATATGCCCTGCTCATTCACTCATGTTCCCTGCAGTCTCTGCCAGCCCTTGTGTTTTCTAACCTCTCCATTCCTGCTATAATGTGCCTGCACTCACACTCAGTTATACACACTGTTGCTATAATGTGCCTGCCCTCTGTCACGGCCGCGGCGGCGGCCCGTGTTCCGGGCCACCGCCGCGACCTCCTCCTGCCCCATGCAGCCGCCGGCGTCCTTGTGCAGGGACCCGGCGCTGCTGCTAGTTCGGCCCCTGGGGGCGCCTCACCTCTCCTCCGCTCCTGTCTAAGTCTGTGCCGGCCGGCGCGCGCGACCCCGCCTCCTAGGGCGCGCGCGCGCCGGCTGTCTCGGGTTTAAAGGGCCAGTCCGCCCTTAATTGGTTAGTTGCACCAATCTCTCCCTATAAATCCCAGCATGCCCTGTCCCTTGTGTTGGAGCCTCTACATGCTTCCCATAGCGTTTGGCCCAGCTCCCTGTTGTTCCTGACCTTAGTCCTTGTCCCTTGTTCCTGTCCTCAGTCCTAGTCCCTAGTCCTTGCTCGCTGCCTTCCCATTGTTCCTGAGTCCTGTCCGCCACCTGCTAGCGCATATACTATCCTCCGCCTGCACTATCTGCTGCCTACTGCTCCTGTCACGCCTCGCCTGCCGTCACTAGCAACCAAGCCAGGGGTAGCGACCTGGGGGTCGCCTGCCGCAGCAAGTCCATCCCGCCTTGCGGCGGGCTCTGGTGAAAACCAGCGGCCCCTTAGACTCCGCTCCCTGGTGAGGTCTGTGCTATCGCTGGTGACGGTCCAGTGGATCCACTACTCCAGGCGTTACACACTCACACTCAGCTATACACACTGTTGCTATAATGTGTCTGCACTTACACTCAGCTATAAACACTGCTGTATAGAAAAGTTTCTGTCACAGTCCTCCTGCACAGCTCAGTGATTCTTACTTCCTGATTGGTCCATGCTGAACACATACCCCTTTCCCATTGCTGTCATGTGACCACACAGACCTCTGACACCTCTGCTTATCTATTCTAGCCTGTTGTACTACACTACTGCATTATGGGGATATGCAGTTCCATCCTGTATCCACAAATTTCTGCCGTTTTTTCAGGTTTATGCACTTACTATACAATATACGCCACATGCTGATTGTTATACTGTACAGTTACTTATAATATCACACATTCAGTTGTTTCTAAATGTTTGTTTCATTTGTTTTACATGTTTTTCACAATATTATTATTTTTGGGGTGGGGAACCAATTTCAATGATTTCTTATGGGGAAATTTGCTTCGGTTTAAGAGTGGATTTGTATTACAAGCGCGGTCCCAAAAGGAATTATGCTCGTAATCCAAGACACCACTGTATATACATATACACACACACACACAGATGCACAGCCCTTAAAGGGGTACCTCGGAGAAAAAAAAATGTTTTTAAATCAACTGGTGTCAGATTTACTTAATTTACTTTCATTTAAAAATCTCAAGTCTTCCAGTACTTATCAGCTCCTATATGTCCTGCAGGAAGTGGTGTATTTTTTCTAGTCAGGAACTCTCCTGAGTAGTAGCAAATCCCCATAGAAAACCTTTACTGCTTTGGACAGTTCCTGTCACGGACAGAGGTGGCAGCAGAGAGACTGGAAAGAATACACCACTTTCTGCAGGACATACAGCAGCTGATAAGTACTAGAAGGCTTGACATTTTTAAACAGAATTATATTACAAACCTGTATAACTTTCTTACACTAGTTTATTTAAAAGAAGAACATTTTCTGCAGAGTAATCCTTTAAAGAGTTTTGCATAAAACCGGTGACAAACGACAAAGGTGACAATGCAAATTGGGGTCAAGACCATGGTTTCAAAGGCAAACACAAACATAAAAGAGATCAATTGTTCTTTGACATATTAGGTCAAGTCCACACTGAGCGACGAAGTGCATGAAAACTGCTCAGTGTGAACAAATTTACATGGTTATAATAAAAATATTTGGGGGGTGTATTTTAAGTGAATTTGTTACAAAGACAATCCAGAATTATATGCGCTCAGCATGTCCTTGAGGCACTGGGCAGACTGATGTATAGGGCAGGAGTCTATTCCGAGGCCAGGTTCATGGCTTGTTTCCTCTAGGGCAGCGTTCAGAAAACCAGTGGCTCTCCAGCTGTTACAAAACTACAACTCCCATCATGACAAACTAGAGTTGTAGTTTTGCAACAGCTGGAGAACCACGGGTTGGGTTACCCTGCTCTACAGTATGTAAGTGTATAGTGTTCCAGGCTACAGTACCTTTTTGTATCTTATCCGTGTTTTATTTGCTCTGGAAAAAAACACCTAGCATTTTAAAATAAGTAAATAAAAAAGATTATTGCACATGCTATCATAGACATTGCAAAGCTATCAGTTGTGATTATCCAAAATATGGCATGTTCACCTAGGAGCCGTATTACATAGCCCGATTTTCTATGTAAGTGAGCATTGATCTGCTAGACCAGCACTTGTCACTGAGACTATTAGCAATATCCGCACATCCCTTGCTGTATATAGAAAATAATAAAGGTATACTTACCTCTCCAGACTCCTTTGTGTCCTCCTGCCTGTTCCCTGCTCACCACAGCTGCCTCTGCAGTGACAGAACAGTGCCATCGCCAGTGATTTGCTGATCAGCCTGTCACCGTACAGATGGATTAGGAATTGTCAGTGGCGGCTGCAATGAACAGGGAACAGGCAAGAGGACACCAGGGAGCCTGGACAGGTAAGTATACATCTTTATTATTTTCTCTACTGTTTCTTCAGCCGTCACCCTCGCACCTCTTATTACATGGAGCGATGCTCAAAGACAAGGATCAGCTGATGATTGGCTGCTTGACTGATCTTGTCTTTATTACACAGAGAAATATCTGCCCAATTATGCCTGGCTGGGCAGATAATCGCCCCATGTAATGGACCCTAAGTCTGTTGTGTACACTATTATAATCGGACATGAGGATATTCTTAATCTTAATGGAGAATCACACCACAAGTGACTGGCAGTTCATCATATACAATAAAAGGTGGAGTCTACAATGTAATGTCTATGATCACTATACTGTAACTCATTTACATTATTGATAACCAAGCTGATACCTTCTATATATATTATTATATATTTTATTTACTGTACTAAAAATTATTGTCACATATCATTTAGTACAAAAATTGCTTGACATACTTTTTTTTACAATAGGATTCAATGGCAGATTTATGCACTTGTACGGGTATACAGCAGCATACATCCAGTGCATATGTTTAGTGCACACTTGCGATGCCAATGAGATGATGGAAGCAGAAAAATGCCATCTGACATAAGCAACTTGAATCCCGCCATGGACGGAAGGTTTAGATACATTCCTAATAAATTGTCCATTTATTACTGGTAAGAAAGCAGATGTAAATGAATGATCCTCTAGGCGCACAGGTGAATTTTACAGTCTATGGCGGCTTGCTGATCAATTTCAGCACTGCATGCAGGACAGCCAGCCTGAGCTGATGGTATCTCACACTCCAGCAATCCATGGAAAGAGCAATTAGGAATTGAGGTACTTGTCACGTCGCACACCTACAGCAGCAAGTGAAGCAAAGAGGAGCTGAGACATCAAACTATTAATAATAAATTACAGCAACATTCAAACCACACATCTTCGATTCATTTTATACACAGGCTATCAGCTGTTCATAATCCAATACAGCGGCAAGCCTGTACTGTAACTAGTGTAGTCATAAAAGGAGTTCTGCTTCTTTATTCTGGGAAAACAGGAGAAAAACAGAGAATGAAGCGTGATGGGGGAGGTCGGGTGGTGATGTCTGCAGTACCATTTCTGGTCAACATGTGGCAGTATGACAACAAACCATTGTTCTAGTAATGCTTATTCATCAGTGACCTGCACATGTTTATAGCAGATGATTTATGCTATGTTGAGGTTATAGTAAAATATGATGATACTATAGTCATATAACTGCATCAGTTTTTTGCAACAACAAAAACAAAGGATAAAAAAAAATGTATTTATGTGCATTAGTTTTGCCATTGACTGCCACGACATAAAAACAGATAAAAAAACTGAACAAAACGCATGCTTTTTATAGCGTACACAAAAACGTGGTCGACCACATTTTTGTATACACAAAAAAATGCATGCATTTTGATCAGTTTTTTTATTTTAATCTTTTTTTTCTTATAATGGAAGTCAATGGAAAAAACGTATGCACACAAATGCATTTTTTTTTGCAAAAACAGATAAAAAAACGCAGTGTGAACCCAGCCTAACCCTTGTCTTATGTCGTTACACTTGCAACAGAGTTAGACTTTGACTTATAGGGGCCACCCTGATGTTTCCCTTATTTAGGTCCCAATGCTCGCACCAGAGCGAGGACCTGAGGGACTACGTATCAGGGTGATTTGGTGTTCTCCCCACTGGGAGGCACCCCTTGGCAATGGGCTTCCTTCTCTGGAGAGAGGGATATCTGGCTATTCCCGTGTTTTGAGACTTGCAACTGAGGCTTCACGGACCCCTTTTTTTCATATTCAAATTTTGTAGGGAGCAATCAGTGGAGACTCTTAAATGAGTACTCCATTGTTTTTTTGTTTTTTTTCCAAACAAATTTTTTATTGTGATCAGGAAAAAATAAGGAACATCTTCCAGAAAAATAATAATTACAATTACAACGCGCAGGTCCTAGCACCAAGTACATAGTTGATACGATGTCCCTTGCATTGATCAAGATCACTTGTTTTATATAGTTTTGTGCCGATGTAAACTCAGTAAATAGAATAGGGCAAACATAAAAAAAATAAAAAAAATAACAAAGATCGTAAATATCACATTCTCCTACAAACAAAAAAAAACAAACAAACAAAGGGGGGACATACATTTTGTAGTAGGCAACAGATGATTGGCAGTCAAAAACTTAAATCAAAAACTAGAATAGAATTAGAACTGAGGAACCTTGTGTTGTCAAAGTTGATCAGCAAGTGGAGCATTTGGAAAACCTCAATAGAAGAATGTCAAATCCACAATGAACAAATACAAATACAACGTCTCAAGGAGTTGGGGAGTCAGATAAGTAATTTCTGTAAAATTTATGCCATGGCTCCCACAAATTTAGGTACTTGTCATAAGTTCCTGTTTCCCAGCTGCACAACTCCTCAAAGTGAGCAATTTGCTGGACTTTTTCAACCCATTCACACAATGTGGGTGGAGATTCATCCCTCCAATGAATTGGGATGAGCAGTTTTGCCGCCGACAACAGGATAGTAGGTAAATTATTTTTGGTTGGAGTAAACGATGGAGAGGGGATCCATAACAAGATAAGAGTTGGATCTAGTGGGAGTTTGCTACCACAGATGTTTAGAATATGATTAGCGATTTCCGACCAAAAGCATTGGAGCTTCGGGCATGATAACCAGATATGGGAAATAGTCCCAGGAGAAGATCTACATCTCCAGCACCAGTCATCTTTAAGAATGTTCATTTTCTTTAACAGATAAGGGGTTCTGTACCACCTGGTTAGTAATTTGAAGGAGTTCTCTTGAATTTTGACACATCGGGAAAAACCACGTGAGTTTTTGTAAATTTGTGCAATTGTGGATTGGGGGAATGTCATATTCAATTCTTTCTCCCACGATAAAATGAAAGAAGGTTTGGAATCTGCTTCCCTCAACAGCAAACCTTTGTAAATTTTAGAAATTAATCCTCTAGGGAGGCGATCCATATTAAGGTAGCATTCTAACCAAGAAGCCTCTCTATAATTTGGGAACATAGTCAGAAAGTCATGGCAAATTTTATTGAATGTATTGGATTGTAACGATTGTGTACCACCAGAGGGAGGGTGGCCTAGTAAACCTTCGAGGGAAGGGATTGTTTTATTTGGCCTTATGTGTGGATAGGAAGTAAGATGCATTAAATTAGGCCACGGTAAAGCTAGGTGAGTAGTAGAATTGTTCAAAAAGGCTGGCATGAGCCCTATAGGCATATGCAGGGGGGGGGGGATCTTTAGTTGCAAGAGTTTTATAAAAGTGGTTTTGCCAAATATTAAGCGTACCTTGTAGCAGCGGCCCTACCCATTCATTTGAATACTTGCATTTAGTCCATAAGCAAAGGTGGTTATCCTTACCTAGGATATGCTTTTCCAGCTTAATATATAATGGGGAAGACTTGACTGTAGTTAAAGCTAGCCACCTAGATAAATGGATTGCTACATAATAATTTTTTTAATCTGGTAGGCCACAACCGCCAAAGTGCTTTGGTTTTTTTCACTGTGCACCTTGAGTTCAGTGATTGGTGTGTTTTGTTTATCTATCTATCTATCTATCTATTCATCTAAATATGTAGATGATAGAAAGATAGAAAGAGAAAGAGATATGAAACAACAGTGTCTCCTTTCCCCTATACTGCTCAGGAGAGGCTGTTGTTTTCCCACCTTTGCCCAGGTGATGCATGGGTGGGGTTACAGATGAGATGTTACAGCTTGCATGGCAACAGGAGAGATCATGTGACCTCTGTCTCAGAAGGGAGGGGTAGGACAGAGGAGTGGTACAGGAAGTGAGGATTTTCAGCAGCTTGACCCGGGTGCGAGTCAGGATGTGCTAAAGACAAAGGGACCAATTCATAGAATTGAAATCTACCACACAATCTTAGATTATGGATGAGGATTGAACAGGGATAAATCTTTCTTAACCGGAGTTCCCCCTTTAAGCGTTTGATATACAGCTAAGAAACACCTTATATGAAGTGGCAATGTGCTGTGACATTTGTAAAAATGTTAGAAAACCTAATGTTAAAGGACTTCTGCAGAAGACAGCAGTAAGTCACCAACTTAGTTCCTTATTACACTGGCAGAATTCCGCAAGCACAAAACAATGTTAATTACAAAGTATTGATCTGGTCTTCCCTCACCTCTGCAAGATCAATTGTAATCCATACAGACAAGCGTATCTTCAAACTAAAGAAAAGACACTCTTGGGAAACCTAGCTCCATTTCCTATAGGCTTACTGTAACTTTACAGTAGCCCAGTAACCAAGGCACAAACTACTTTCTAGATTACGATATGGTAAGTACACTGGTGCATTGAAGGCTTAGGGTGGGTTCACACTACATGCACATAAGTTCCAGCAGATTCCGTTGCTCATACCTGCTCACGGTGGCGGGCGCCTCTGCCTATGCCATAGACACCATTCTATGGTTGGGCGGATGCTGCCTTCCAACATGTCAATTCTTTCGGCGGATGGCGGAATCGGCCCGGCCATAGAATAGTGTCTATGAAACCGAAGATCATGGAGAAATATGGAAATGGGAAGAAAATTAGTAGGCCGAAAACATCCAACAGCAAAAGGGTTAACAAAGCAGTTTTCATCTTTCAAAGCCACCTTAGAAATAAACGACATTGATTATTCTGATTGGGTCCTGAGCTGAAAGATACATCAAAGACCAGAGCTGCCTCCATAATTCTGATGGCTGAACAGCTTGTAGACAAACAGCGCACATCCTTCGCTCCTGTAACACAATACTCTCCGCTGTACAGCATCCTATACCACATTATCAATCACATCCTGCTCTAAGAACTACACTTCCCAGTATGGAATCCACCAAAGCAACACGAAATGCTGAGAGATCTGATGACAATGCGCTATAATACACACTCATCAGCCATAACATTAAAGGGGTACTCCAGCTGATAAAAAAAACTTTCAAATCAAGTGGTGTTAGAAGGTGCCAGAGATTTGTAATATAGGCTGGGTTCACACTGCATTTTCCCAGTCAGTTTTTTAATCCTCTTTATGGAAAAAAAGTGGTCAACCTCATTTTTCTGCACGTGAGAAAAAAACGGATGAGTTTTGATCAGTTTTTCATAATGGAAGTCAATGGAAAAATGGATCAAAACGGATGCACACAAATACATCCGTTTTTTTTTTCATAAAATGGATTAAAAAAATTGACTGCCTTAATTATATAAAAAAAACACAACTCCAGTCTTCTAGTACTTATCAGCTGCTGTATGTCCTGCAGGAAGTGATGTATTCTTTCCAGTCTGGCAAGCAGGAGAGGTTTTCTATGGGCATCTGCTACTGCTCTGGACAGTTCCTGACATGGACAGAGGTGGCAGCAGAGAGCACTGTGTCAGACTGGAAAGAATACACCACTTCCTGCAGCACATACAACAGAACAGCTGATAAGTACTTGAAGACTGGAGTTTCTTTTAAAAGAAGTAAATGACAAATCCCCAGCATTTTCTCACACCAGTTGATTTGAAAGATTTTTCCTGAAGTTTAATATCAGCTGCCCAATGTTTATGCCCTGTTTATTGCACCTTGGTGTCCTTCACTATTTGGTGTGATAACATGAGGAGCAGATCCTGTAAGGACGACTTGTGGTCAGTGTAATAAGGTGCCCGGATTCCAGTACTGTTCTTAATGCGTACCTGGCACTCATTTTTTTAATTAAATCAATAGGGGTCGTGTTCCCAATCAGTTTTGCAATATACTTGCTTTATTTTTTATGTTTTCAATGTTTAAATCAAAATTATACACACCAACTGCGGTCCATGTTTCCTCTGTGCGGATATTTGGTCTTTTCTCTGTTAAAAAAAAAAGAGAGACCGAAACCAGGAAGTCCCAGTCCTTTGCCGCTCACACAAGGAAAAATACCTATTTATTCTGCAGGTTGTATATCAACTGAGGGCAATTACCTTAGACTAATAAAACTATTACCTTTTGATAACTATATTATCAGCTCTGCAGCTTACCAGGACACAATGCTCTTTGCTATACAACAATTCAGTTAGTATAATGTCACTGTGTGTTTATAGAGGTTTTGGTGCCGTTTGACAGGAGAGCTGACCATACAATGCAAGCACCACCATTATTGTGCTACTGAATGTGAATGTGGACTGCTACTGAATGTGAACACGCAGCAGCTGTACACATGGTGAATGGAGACACCTAGTGGCCATATGTATAATGTAGATGTAAACATAGAAAACTTAAATAGGTATATAGCAAAACTGCTTGTGATCACAACCCCTGTTGTTAGAAAAAGAAATCTCCACCTACAGGGCAAAAGAATGCAAGCATATTGTCCACTCCTCTCCTATACTTTTTTACATATAGACTAGCTATGTTAAAATTCTGTTATTGTGAATTTACCAACCACTTCTGCTGGAAGTTTGTTCCAAGCATCTACTACTTTTTTAGTAAAGTAATATTTTCTCATGTTGCCTGTGATCTTTCCCCCACTAACCTCTCACTGTGTCACTTGTGTCCCTCCTGAACCTTATTTAGTTCTTTCACATACTTATTGAGGCTATGTTCACAAGTGTTAAGGCACCGGTCATTCCATGGCCCGGCCGGGTCACGGAACGGGCAGTGTCAAAAAAGATCATCCCGGCCAGTACTGCAGTACTGGCCGGATCACTTTTACTGCTGCTGAATTCGGTGCATCCAAATTCCCCCCTGCTCACAATGGAGCGTGTGGCCGGAGCCGCACGCTCCATTGTATGCACTGACAGGGTTTTCTGCGGCCGCTATTCAATGAATTGCAGCCGCAGAAAACTGACATCTCAAGGGATCCCGGCTGGAGTGTATACTATGGGGACATTTATTAAGTCCGGCGTTTTTTACGCCGGACTTATAAATGTCCCCGCATCTCCGGCGCTATGGGGATTTATGTAGAGGCGGACTGCCTCTACATAAATCCCGTGCGCTCTGGTGCGCACCGCCTAAAACCTATGCCAGCTGCGGACTGGAGTAGGTTTTCGGCGTATCTTTTTGCGGAACGGACGGTGAATCCGTTCCGCTCCCTTCACACCCCCTCCCCGCCCCCCCGGCGTACCCGGCGGAAATTGCGCAAATCGGCAATTTCCGCCGAAAACTCCCGGACCGCACGATGATACATGTCCCCCTATGTGTATACAGTCTGGCTGGGATTCCTTAGAAGGTACTACTACGTCAGTTCCGTAGTAATCACGGCCGTTGTTACAACTGCCATGATTATTACGAAACTTACACAGTGGGAACATGGCCTGATGGTGTATTTGCCAATAAATGTTTCATATACATAAAACCACCGTATAAGATGATGATACGCAGATGACTCTGGGGACCTTTGTGTACTAGTCCATCAGTAAATATAACATAAATTGGTTCCATTATTTAAATGTAATCTACTTACCACATAGGTCTATGTAGCAGAATATCACCCAAGCACAATATTTTATTTAGTCTATGTCACCAGGGATCATTTTTCCATAACACATCAAACTGTACGCCAAGCTTAATGCATTCAGTTCCCCACACATTTAATGGCTTCTGTATTCAGAATCCGAGCCAAAACAGCATGGGTTCCAGAGGCACACAGCAGTATGTAGACTCAAGAACACTTCCAATGAAGACACAAACACATGCCTTTCATCCTGCGCTACTTTAAGAAGACGCTAAGATCTGTAATAAGGTTAAAAGATGATCAGATACGATTGCACAGGCCCCTGCCCACTCCTGGATATTTCACATTGCAACCAAGAGCCAAATATTTTTTTGGGATACAACGATGAATAAAATCAGCAAAAAATAAGAAATCTAAAAATATATTTTATGCAAGATCCATTCCTTAAAGGGGTATTCCGATCTAACATAATTTTTCATAAGTTGCTGCCCATAGTGAGACTAAAAATTAATTCCAAACTTGTTAATTTAATATAATATTATTCTAGTTTTGAGCTGCTGCTTTCTGCTGAAGACACAAAAAACTGTGTCTGAGCTGTTCAGTCCATCTCTGCTCTCAATCCTCTCCCTCCCTTCCAAGAAGGCTGATGTAAACAAGTCCCTATCAGCAACTTTGTAATGCCGGGAGGATTAATCACAGTGAGTTCATCAGAAACCTGACCTCAGATTATCCCTCCCAGCATTACAAAGAAGCTACAATGTTGCAGTTAAAGCCAGCAAGGGATTTGTTTACATCAACTGTCTCAGAAGGGAGAAGGAGGGGGAGATAAAGATGGAGAGAAAAGCTCACACACAGATTTTTGTGTCTTCAGCAGAAAGCAGCCGCTCAGAATTGTGGGAAGGAGAGTGAATCAATAATAACAAGTATGGAAGGAATTGTTAGTCTCAACAAGGGCAGCAACATACAGTATAAAAAGTTGTGTTTAAGTGGAATACCCCCTTAAAGGGAATCTTTTAGTAGATTTGGCAGCCCAATACAGAGGTCACAGAGGGGAGTGTAATGATACCTTAAGCTCTGGTCATAAAACCTGAATGGCTAAGAAAAGTGTAAGGGCCAGTTCACACTGAGTAAACACGCAAGCTCGCCCCCGCGAAATCTCTCTGTGCTCAGTGTGCTGCTTTAAGTGAATGGGAGAGCGCGCGCCTGTCTGCTGCCGCCGCTCTCCGCTCAAAGAATAAACATGTTCATTCTTTAAGCGGACAGGAGAGGGAGCGGATGAGTGCACGCTCTCCCATTCACTTAAAGCAGCACACTGAGCACAGCAGGATTCCGCGGGGGCGAGCTCCGCCGCGGAGTTGCGCCGTGTTTACTCAGTGTGAACTGGCCCTTACACTTTTCTTAGCCATTTAGGTTTTATGACCAGAGCTTAAAGTGACACTGTCACCCCCTTTGTTCATTTTGACATCTCTACACAGGTGTAAAGGGTAAATTTAGTGTTTTTCATACCTTATTTCATATCATATGTCATGGTGCTTGTTCAAGTAAAAAGTGTCCTTTTATCAACTGCAGATTGTATTAAGTGGGCGTGGCCTCTCGGCATTAGTGCCACGTAGCCCCGCCCACAATGGCACAGTTGGCCCCGCCCCCTCGCCGGCCATTGGAACAGGCTGGCCGAAAGGTCTAGACCCCACCGCCTTTATGTCGGCCAACCAATGGGTGTCAAGGGGCCCACAACGGTCGCTCTAATCCCGCAAGGCCACGCCCACTTAATACAATCTGCAGTTGATAAAAGGACACTTTTTACTTGAACAAGCACCATGGCGTATGACATGAAATAAGGTATGAAAAACACTAAATTTACCCTTTACACCTGTGTAGAGATGTCAAAATGCACAAAGGGGGTGACAGTGTCACTTTAAGGTATCATTACACTCCCCTCTGTGACCTCTGTATAGGGCTGCCAAATCTACTAACAGATTCCGGGAATTGCGCCGTGTTTACTTAGTGTGAACGGGCCCTAATTTTGCATACTGGCTGCTAAACTATATAATAAAGTTTAAACAAAGTATTTACTCTCGTTTTTTATATATTGATTTGATTTTTTTGGCAGATTTATGCCATACTGGCCACCCTTAGGAAAAGTGTGGTGAGCAATGGTTAAAAGGCGCATGGCCATGCTGGCCCACCAGATTTACTGTAATTTATGGCTTACGGAATCCCCATCAGCTCAGGGCTGGAGCAGATCTCACTGTGCAACACACCTGGCCTATCGCTGCACAGGCAGATTTATTAAGAAGCCAGCACTGCTTAATAAATCTGCTGAGAAGAACAGCACCGCTGTGTGATATACCAGTCTTAGTAAATCCCCTCTAGAGAGCATAGTGTTATACCGCAGTGTAAACTTCATCACAAATAAGATATAGGTTAAAGCTGGCTACACATCTCACATAGCTGTCGGCTGAATGCTCTTTCGGCCAATTGCTATCTCAGTTGGGAGTGCATATGTTTTGAATGGGGAGAGGGAGGGAGCAGCAGGGCATGCAGTGCAATGTTGCTGGAATCTGTACACATTAGTTCTGCATAGCAACAGCTCTTAAAGGGTGGGTGCCTCTTTAGATGCAGTTTTCACATGTGTTTGCAAAACTAAGTAGGAGCAGGGGTTTATAGGGGTATTAAAGGGGTGCTCCAGCGTGGGGGCTATTTTTAGATGTGGCCAGGGAGGAGGTGATCCCGCCTCCTTCACTGAGTGGCTGAGCGGACCTGAGACGTCACGTCTCGGGCCCGCGTCAGACACCCGGAAGCGGCAGGGAACCTGGCACCGGAGCGCCGCGATGCGGGACCTGTCGCTGGAACCGGGGAAGTGAGTGGACGTCTTTTTTTGTCAGCCACCTCCTCCCCGGCCACATCTAAAAATAGCCCCCACGCTGGAGTACCCCTTTAACATCTCAACTAAGATAACTATTCTTGTAAAGCTGCTCAAGCTAAATACTTTTGTAAATACATTTGATTACCAGTGGCTTATGGCCGAAGGCTGTAACCATGTTTTCCAGGTAGATTTAGTGCTGCATCAAACTTCTTCAGACGTAAGTAATCATATGCCAAAACGCTTGAGTGAGTACAGGATTGCCCTGTTCCAAGATTCAGTAGCTAGGTCATGTTTAAAGGGGTATTCAGGTTAGGTAAATTACATTTTTAATCATCCCCCCCCCCCTTGAGACTAACAATTTGTTAGTAATTATCTTCACCCAGTTCGGAGTTGCTGCTTTCAGCTGAAGACACAGAAAACTGTGTATGTGCTGTTCTCTCCCTTCCTTCCGAGATGGCTCCCTTGCTTCTGAGATGTAAACAACGTCCCTGGCCGGCTGATTCTACACTCTGTAATGCCGGGAGCGTTAATCTGAGATTGAGTTGCTGGGGAACTATTTGTGATTAAACCCCCTCCCCCCGGCATTACAGAGTGCAGAGACAGCCAACCAGAGACGCTGTTCACATGAGCCATCTTGAAAGTTGAGGATAAGGGGGATCAAAATGGCGGCAGAGAGAACAGCTTACACAAAGTTTTCTATGTCTTCAGCAGAAAGCAGAAGCTCAGAACTTGAGGAAGGAGGGATACTGAAAAGATAAAAACAAGTATGGAACAAATTGTAAGTCTCAGGGAGGGGGCATGAGTCTACATGCATTTCCCGTCATTGGAATAGACCTTTAAATTTTAAATTTGAAAAAGCGGAGATAAGCAGTGACACCATTGACATGTTATATAGAAGTTAACATAGACTTGAACCAGAGTATTTGGCACCACAGAAAAAAAGATTGATGAAATATGAAGAGTCTGGCCTGAACAGGTTTAAAATTATTGCATTAAAGGCAAGAAATGATGAAATCTTGCGAATAAGTCCTTGATATTTCGCTTTGTGTATGCAGCTTCTCTGCAAATCTATGTGTCCCTATAGTATCAGACTGCAGCTTCTTGCTGTCTTCCATCCAGCAGAATGAAGCAGATGGGAGGGAGTACCACATGACTGCAGGATCTGGCTACACATATGGTTGGGCTGTAATCCGCAACCGTCGGGTAATAGTCCAAGCATTTCTTGGCATCTCTACAAAACCCTCTCTCCGTTTTCAGCCTTGTGTTGTCTGATTATTGTGTACCATACATGCTCCCAGTACCTAAATGGAGAAACAATTCAAACAAATTCATTCTAAATCACACTGGATGAAGGTCCTCTCCACATTATGGAAACATTTTTTCTCATTAGGAGTACAGAACAAATACTTAATATGTATGTACTCAATATAATCAATTTTAAGATGCATTAGCAAAGGCGAGAAAACCCAAAAGGATTTATCATTCTGAAATGCGCAATTAAGTCTATAGGATCAGTATGGGGCAATAAATAGTCTCTCTCTCTCTACAGGCTGCTTAAAATATCTTCCTTACATGTAAAACATGAAACAAGTAGACATAATTAAAGGGGTATTGCAGGAAAAATTCACTTATAAGGGAAAAGTAGGAGGTTGCAGGGGGGGTCCGACCTCTGTACCCCCCACTGATCTCCGTATTGGGCCCCACCGGCTCTGTTATCAATACAGCTGCGGGTATGACACGCAACCCGCGGCTCTATTCATTCCTATGGGGCCAATGGAAAGAGCAGAGTACAGTGCTCTTCTGGCTATTGATACCAGAGCTGGTGGGGCCTAATATGGAGATCGGTGGGGAGTACAGAGGTCCGACCCAGTGTCAGACTGGCCCATCAGAGGACTAGAGGATCCTCTGGTAGGCCCCTCAGACCTGCACAAACACTGACTGACATGTAGTTTCCAACTGGTTCTTCATAGGTGGCCCCCAAGACCATTTCCTCTGGTGGGCCCCAGTTACCCCAGTCTAACACTAGTCGGACCCCTCGCGACCTCTTACTTTTCCCTGATTATGTGGATGGGGAAAAGTGAATTTTTCATGGAATACCTTTTAAATATAAAAGTTTTACAAAGATATAGAGATGCTGAGAAGGATTCCGTCATCAGGTAAGCATATGATAAATATGGTATCTAAAGCCGGTGATATATGTAATATAAACATCCCCCATCATACAGTCAGAATAGACTATAAATAAACATAACACTAAGGCAAATAATTGTCACCATGGGGTTGGACATGATTTAGAACACATAAGAACACTCTGTAATGCATCCTAAGTGATCACATTTATCTTTTATGGCTCCATCATTTTTTTTTTTTTAAATTATAGAAGAACACAGCAAGTTTTTCTCATCAGGTGGGAACAAAAGCGCGATGAATAGTAACCGCAAAGCCATGGCGATCACAACCTTGCTGTTTCAAACATGCTTGAACATAGTTTGTTATAAAATATATATATATATATATGCATTCATCCAGTTCAGCCTATAATCTTGTAGTGTTGATCCATAAGAAGGAAAAAATACCATGAAGTAGAAGCCAATTTTTTTATTTAAAGGAGAAGTCCAGTGAAAAGATATACAAATCACCCATATACAATTATTACAGAAAATGCTTATAAAGTGCTTTTTTTTCCCAGCACTTACTACTGCATCAAGGCATTACTTCCTGGATAACATGGTGATGTCACTTCCTGGATAACATGGTGATGTCACTTCCTGGATAACATGGTGATGTCCCTTCCTGGATAATATGGTGATGTCACTTCCTGGATAACATGGTGATGTAACTTCCTGGATAACATGGTGATGTCACTTCCTGGATAAAATGGTAATGTCACGACCCGATTCCAAGAGCTGTGCGGGCTGTGGCTGCTGGAGAGGATGATGGCAGGGGGACACTAAGGGACACAGGGCACTGGAGGGACACTGAGCATCCCTCTGCCATCATCCTCTCCAGCAGCCACAGCCCGCACAGCTCTGGGAGTTGGGTCGTGACATCACCATTTTATCCAGGAAGTGACATCACCATGTTATCCAGGAAGTGACATCACCATGTTATCCAGGAAGTGACATCCCCATGTAGTCCAGGAAGTGACGCCTTGATGCAGTAGTAAGTGCAGGGAAGAAAGCACTTTATAAGCATTTCTTGTAATAAGTGTATATTGGTGATTTGTATAACTTTTTTGGGGGGAAATACAATACTTTAATAAAAATGTACGCTGGACTTCTCCTTTAAGGAAAAACAAACCCCTGGATCAACAACTTTTCTTCAGACACTTCTGAGTATAACCTGTAATATTATTACACTCCAGAAATGCAGTTACTGGTAATCAAATGCAGAGCGTTCAGTTTGCTCAGGTCTAACGTTTTTTTATGGCAGAGTAGCAAACACTTTGGAAATATCTAAATAAGCTCATATAACCAATATCATTATCCTTTAAAGGAGTACTCCAGCAAAAGAAAAAAATCTTTCAAATCAACTGGTGTCAGAAAGGGGCAGAGATTTGTAATTTAAATCCAATGTCCAATCTTCTAATACTTATCAGTTACTGTATGTCCTGCAAGGAGTGGTATGTTCTTTCCAGTCTGACACAGTGCTCTCTGCTGCCACCTCTGTCCATGACAGGAACTGTCCAGAGCACTAGCAAATCCGCATAGAAAAACATAGAAAAAATACACTACTTTCTGCAGAACATAAAGCAGCTCATAAGTACTCAAAGACTTGAGACTTTTTAATAGAAGTAAAATTACAAATCTCTGGCACTAGTTGATTTAAAAGTTTTTTTGGGGTACCCCTTTAATTTGTTAAAACTAATCATATTTAACTCTCCAATATCTGCAAGTTAAAAAATATATTTTTGACAGGTGTATACTAATCTATTACAGTTTATTCTATTAGTTCTATTACAGAGAATTGTGACACAAAGCATTGTTGTGTAACATGACAAAACATAGAATAGTTGATCGCAATAGTGGAATGATATAGTTTCACTGTGTGGAGTTTATAAAAATTATGTGAACAAAATTAATACATGTTTTAAAGCTTGATGTATCTAGTATAACCATACAGAACGACAATCCATTAAGCTATTGCCTATCAATGATAAAAAAACTCAATTATTTTTATTTAATAAGTAATAATCAAAATTATAGTTTGTAACGTGTAAACTTGCTTCTACAGTGCTGTGTTTTTGCAAGGATCAAATATATAAACAAAAAGGTTTTTGTTACTGTCAAATAGTCACTATTGTTTCAATGGTGTATGGAGAGGCTTTCACCGGCACTACTCCTGGCACTTAGTCGGTAAATACAGCTGGACGTATGATGGACTAGTATAGTTCTAGGCCGGGGGTGCTCCTTATATAGTGTAGAACATCAAAATGCAATTTCATGTAGAGAAAGAAGAAGCCAAGGGCACTCACCCGTCGGTAGTGAAGATTCCTTTATTTCATAGTGCAGTAAAATAGCAAGATTGCACACTGATCGGGGCAGACGCCATCCTGTCACTATGAAATAAAGGAATCTTCACTATCGACGGGTGAGTGCCCTTGGCTTCTTCTTTCTCTACATGAAATTGCACTATTGTTTCAACTGACCTGAAAAGACAATGGTCATTTAATATTGCAAGTGAATGTATGAAACTTTGTAATATATCTTAGTAGACAAAAATGCTTCTTTCTCTCTCTTCTGAGGCTCCTTTCCTGCCACCCACAAACTTTCATTCACCTAAAAAAACTGTTTAATTCTATGTCTAATCTTTACAAGACACCTTCTAATTTTTATAAGGCACACTAACTGAGGGACTGAGTTACATGCTGTATACAAGTTTATGGAAAGTATACAAGTTAACCGCGAGTATTAGATCTCACTCGGGGGCTATGTACTGCTTCATGATGTCCTCCATGCTACTGCTTTTTTGGGTGTACAATAAAAAGATAAAAGCATGATGATCCCCTCTTGGCTTCTTTGTAATGAATAGAGCCACAGGTACGGCACATGACCCACGGGTTTATTCATTCCAATGGAGCGACGGACAGAGCAGAGTACGCCGGAAAAGCAATGTACTCGACTCTATAGGAATGAATAGAGTCGCGAGTCACGTGCCGTGCCTGTAGCTCTATTCATTATACAGAAGCCGGGGCCCGATACAGAGATTGGGGGGGGGGGCAGTACAGAGGTTGGACATGCCCCCCCGATCTCCTACTTTTTCTACTTGGGGGGTTGATTTTTCCTGGAATACCTCTTTAACCTTAGTTTATCTCAACAAATAACTGTGGGCCATTGTCCTACACAAGAATTTAGTCTGCTTCACAGCCAATGTGATTACAGTCACAAGGCTGCACGAGCAAGACATAAAGAAAAGATCGTATCTCCACAGTTAAGGAAACTTACTTTCAAAATACATAGATGCCTGTAAGGTAAAATACAGTATTCAGCAGATGTTTAACCAGCAACTTAAATGAAAGATAGGAGGGTATCATGTGGAGGCTTAACTTAAAAAAACAACAACAACACAGATAGGGAAGAAGGAACTATGAGTCAAGAAAGCAAATTTCCTTTCTTATGTGTCTATATCCATAGGTTACACAAAAGGCCAATATATAATTTAAGCTGTTTTATATGCGACCTCTGCCACATCCATGTATAAAAGTTTAGTAACATATAATAGATCGATTGCAATCATTATATCGATTGCCTTTTTACCGTTTTGTGACTATATAAATAGTTGATAACGGTTTAAATAGATAATATGATTCCTTATAGAGCAACAACTTCTTCCCTGTTGCTTTATAGAACAATATATGTTGGTAAACATTCAAAACAAACAACATTTAAAAAAAAAAATCATTTTAAACCATCACGGGCAACACCGGCAAAGAGTTTGTATGTTCTCTCCATGTTTCCGTGGATTTCCCCTGGGTACTCAGGTTTTCTCCCACACCCAAAACATACAGACAAGCAAATTTAGATTGTGAGCCCAAAGGGCCCGTTCACACTACGGAATCGGCACCGAAATTCTGTGCAGAAACCCTGGGTGCTGAATGGGAGGGCTTGTGCACCTGGTAAGAAATAAGACATTTCCCGAAAATAAGACATAGGGGGAGATTTATCTAAGGGTGTAAAATTTAGACTGGTGCAAACTGGCCACAACAACCAATCATAGCTCAGCTTTCAGCTCTTGTAAAATGACAGAGGAGCTGTGATTAATTGCTGTGGCCAGTTTGCACCAGTCTAAATTTTACACCCTTAGACAAATCTCCCTCATAGTGACTGTTTTTTGGGGAAAAAAAGGGAAAAAAATATATGGCACTGTCTTATTTTCTTATTTTTGGGGGAAACACAGTAGTAGCCGTTTCGCTATAGTGTACATTCTGATGTGTTGTGAAACGCCTTTTGTTCCTCCATTCTTTGTAAATACAGAACCTTCATAACCCATTCTGTTATTTTGTAAGGATCAACGTACAAGCTGCCAAGAGTAAGAATGTACTAAGTCCCCTTTCAAGCTTAAAAATAGGGCCAGGCAGCATTGATAGTATAAGAGCAGCAGGGTCATTCGCCAAAGCCATTCCTGTGATTTTCTGCATCACAGAAATCACGTCTTTCCAGTATCCTGCCAACCTGTACACCCCCACCAGACGTGTCATACTAAAAGATAGGTTTTCTAACCCCTCTAAAAAAATCCACCTAAGGGCAGGCAAAGCCTGGAGAAATAAGGAAATACTATATTCACCCCTGTGCTCAGGGGCGTAGCTAATGTCTCCTGGGCCCTGGTGCGAGAGGTCAACTTGGGCCCCCCCCTTCAAGACTAAGTGATGCTACTGGCAGGTGTATGTGTGTGTGTGTGTGTATATATATACATATATACTCCAAGACAGATATTACCAATAACACCAGCATATAGGAAGTGAAAATATTATCACCATATATATTACCGCCATACTGTTACTGTATACTGAGACTAAAATTGCCAATAATACAAGTATACAAGGGGCAAATATTACTGCCACACCACAACCACTACCATCACCACCACATTGTTACTGACCAAATCCAGTGTACTAAGACCAATAAAACACAGTACCAGATAACACATAACAAATATTACCACATACCGACTAACACCGCCACATACTGACTAACACCGCCACATACTGACTAACACCACTGCTGCTACTGAATCCACTGTACACAGATCAATATCACCTCATACAGTCATATAGAGGTGGACGCAGCTCCACACAGGTTGTATACACCATATACATTAAAGTGCAGTTATATCAGGTGACTCACAGTGGACGTCTTCTCTGATCGGAGTTCTTCCCTTTTTATCTTCTCCATCTGCCCTGGGCCGTTATGAGAACTTCTCCGAGCCACGAATCCACAGAATCTGCCAGACAGACATATTAGGCTCCTCACTCCTCACCATCCTTATCTCTTTACACACTGCACATCTGTATTGGCCCCTTTACACCCTCATTTAGTGGGTAGCCCTGACACTATGTGACCCCCTTAAAGTATATATATAGATGGCCCCCACTGCATGTTGCACCCCCCTTATAGATGGCCCCCTCTCCCCCTCCCCTTATAGATGACCCCCTCCCCTTATAGATGACCCCCTCTCTTTCCCCCATTATAGATGCCCCCCTCTCCTCCTATAGATGGCCCCCTCTCTCCCCCCATTATAGATGCCCCCTCTCAACCCTCCCCTTATAGATGGCCCCTCTCTCCCCCATTATAGATGCCCCCTCTCTCCCCCCCTTGAAGATGGACCCCTCTTCTCCCCCCTTTATAGATGCCCCCCCTCTCCCCCATTATAGATGCCCCCTCTCCCCCCCATTATAGATGCCCCCTCTTTCCCTCCCCTTATAGATGCACCCCTATCCCCCCTCCCCTTATAGATGGCCCCCTCTCCCCCCATTATAGATGCCCCCTCTCCCCCTCCCCTTATAGATGCACCCCTCTCCCCCCTCCCCTTATAGATGGCCCCCTCTCCCCCCCATTATAGATGCCCCCTCTCTCCCCCCCTTGAAGATGGCCCCCCTCTTCTCCCCCCCTTATAGATGCCCCCCTCTCCCCCAATTATAGATGCCCCCTCTCTCCCCCATTATAGATGCCCCCCTCTTCTCTCCCCCCCCCCCTCTCCTCTATGCTAAGCAGAATTAAAAAACAAAACAAAAAAAACACACACACAAACTCACCTGACAACTCGCTCCCCCGGCGATCCTCTCCTTCTCCATGCGCTGTGTGGTCCCCGGCTGATGCGTGGCTGCTGGGGGTGTCCTGTCCTGCTGGGGGTGTCCGGCAGCGCGGCGCATCAGTGAGCTCTCTGTACGCCGGGGCTGGAACTTCCGGCACAGGAAGCGTCTCTGACGTACACTTCCTGTGCCGGAAATCAGGGCCCCAGGCAGCACAGGGAGCTCACTGATGCGCCACACTGCTGGGGATAGTATGAGACACCCCCAGCAGCCACACATCAGCTGGGGGCCCCGACAAGCCGCTCTTGTGACCGCAAGCAAAACAATGGCGACCACTGCGACCCTGGTAGCTACCCCACTGCCTGTGCTTATTCCCAGGTTGCCTATGCTGCAACTCTGAACAATGAGTACCCTGAGGACATCAGTCATGTGAAACATGTAGATCACTTCTACCCCACATGTATTTTACCCATCAGCTGTGTTTTCTGGGGAATACTTTTTACAATTACAAGTATAGAATGGTCCGGCACAGAGTGATATGTTATTAATTATTGAAGTGTAAATCCAGTGAGTTGGCACTTTCACAACTTGCTGGTTGATTGTACATATGTGGCGGAATAGAATCACTATTAAAAGACGTCCTTGTAAATGGGATTAATATCATGGCGAGCTGTGTATGTTTTTCTTGCCTCTGTGCTTCTAACCGGGATCACAGAATGGGTAGTGACCAGATCATCAAACAAAAGCATCAAGGCATCAACGTATCCAAACTGTGACTCTATCCGGTCTTTGATCTTCTAAAAAATAATTGTAAAGTGAGACTGCAAAAAACAGGTACGAGAATGAAATTAGAAAACATAAAGTGCCTACAGGAGCTAATGTATCCCGCAGAGATGAATCATACATTCTGTCAATGTCCTCAAGTGGCAGAAATCACTGATGAATTACTGTCTTTTTAAGAGTCTGGTGATATAAGGCTTTTTACAACCAACTTCTTCTGGAAATATATTTTTCATACCAAAAGGAGTTTTGACACAAGCAGCAGATGTAAGACATTAACCATTTCAGCTCTGTGTGTTCTTGCCGGTATGCCAGGCAAATGGGAACTCAGTCTTTTAATTCTTCCAAGCAGAACTATTCCTTGTATGTGTGTATTTAGTTTGTTTTAAATGTCACATGGATCTCCCCATTATTATATTTATTTATTTTCAAATCAACTGGTGTCATAAAGTTATATAGATTTGTAAATTACTTCTATTTAAAAATCTCAAGTCTTCCAGTACTTATCAGCTGTTGTAGTTCCTGGAGGAAGTGGTGTATTGTTTCCAATCTGACACAGTGCTCTCTGCTGCCACCTCTGTCCATGACAGAAACTGTGCAGAACAGCAGCAAATCCTCATAGGAAATCTCTTATGCTCTGGACAGTTCCTGTCACGAACAGAGGTGGCAGCAGAGAGCACTGTGTCACACTGGAAAGAATACACCACTTCCTGCAGGGCATAAAGCAGCTGAAAAGCACTGGAAAGCTTGCGATTTTTAAATAGAAGTAATTTTCAAATCTACATAACTTTTTTTTGCTGGAGAATCCCTTTAACTTTAGACACAGCATCTGTACATGGATAAGTACATCGAGATAAAGACATTTTAGTGCAGTAGCAAAGCAGATTGGACATGGAAAAGCTTGAGCACCTGACACCCATAAAAATGTGTTCATGTCATGGAGGAAATACACAATTTGGTTGGTTGCTGTTGGTTTTAAAAAATATTTTTCCAATTTTATTCAGCTTAACCACCCAACAGTTTGCTTCCTTCCTTTTCTTAGCTGCAAAGATCGCAATTGCCACTTCTTGGAAGAAAGCGGTTATTCCGCTTGAATTAGTAAAGGTGAAACTTAATTGGATTATGGTCAATGACCGATTGCACGCCATCCTAAATGACAAGGAGGAGAAATTTCATAAGGTTTGGCGTCCCTGGATCTCATATTTATCTGATAACCCTTAGGGGTGATATTGGCGGTGTGAGATTGTATGTTGTGCGGGGCATTCTGTGAGGAGGAGTAGGGGGTAAAGTGAGTCTCCCCTTCTCCACTCTCCTCCCTTCCCTGCCCCCTCTCTCCTCCCTCTCTTCTCCCTCTCTCTCTGTTTTCCTTCCTCTTGGGCTGGCTCTCTCACCTCAGCCCTCCTTTCCTTTTCTCCCCCCTTTTTGTTTTTCTCTCCTTTTTTCCTCTCCACCTTTGTCTTTCCTCCCCTGGTTCCACGAAAGTGATGGTGCCAGGAAGAGGTTTGTTTGGCCTAAGTTTGGGCGAGAATTCTAAATATAGTTATTATAGACCTCTGTAGATGCCCCAGTTGGGCATCGCGGGGGGTTATATGTATTGTTCTGTTATGAAGACTGACAGGCGCTTATTTATGTCAATTTTTCTGACCACTGTTATACTGCTGCGCAGTTTACCTGGGCTATCGTTGTCTGCCCACCTTGTGTGCCTATTTGCTGTTCGTTCTATTCCAAATAAATTTAAAAAAACTTTATGGAAACCAATTTTATTCAGCTTTATTAATTTGATACATTATTTGGACAAATTCATTTGTGACACCTACACATTACAATAATAGAAGCTTTTAGGACGTCCCATTTTAAAGCCATGGGCATTATTATAAGCCCCCCCACCCTTATAACAGCTTCAACTCTTCTGCAAAGATGTTTGAGGGATTATTACTAGAGATGAGCGAACCTGGAGCATGCTCGAATCCATCTGAACCCGAACGTTCGGCATTTGATTAGCGGTGGCTGCTGAAGTTGGATAAAGCCCTAAGGCTATGTCGAAATCATGGATATAGTCATTGGTTGTATCCATGTTTTCCAGACAACCCTAGAGCTTTATCCAAGTTCGGAACCCCTAGCTAATCAAATGCCGAACGTTCGGGTTTGGATCGACTCGAACCCCAACCCGGTTCGCTCATCTCTAATTATTAGATGTTGGAGTGAGTCTGTGGGAATTTTCGCCCTTTGGAGTCAGACACTGATGTTGGTTGAAAGTACCTGGCTTATAATTTCTATTTAATTTCTATTTAATTTCTAGTTCCTCCCAAAAGTGTTCAATAGGACTGAACCTGGGGCTCTCTATGGGACAGTCAAATATATGACTTTTCGATAATACCACTCACAGGTGATTGTGGAAGATCCAGGAGGGAAAGCATTACATACAGACACTGACTTATTGCAATGGTGGTATCAAATTACAGTCCACGGGGGTCTGATATACTGCACTGCACTGCAGTTCACATATTTCCTTCAGAGAAGTGACCATACCCTAGCTGTCAGGTGGGAAAAGAAAGAAGGGAAAAGGGGAGGGGGGACATGATTAAAACCTTTATATATGTTAAAGGACTAAATAAGGTTCAGGAGGGAAGTGTTTATAGTAAAAAAAAAACTGAACTCAAGAACAAGAGGAACCAGTGAGAGGTTACTAGGGAAAGATCAGAAGCAACGGGAGAAAATATTACTTTACTGAAAGAGTAGTAGATGCTTGGAACAAACTTCCAGCAGATGTGGTTGGTAAATCTATATAAGTGAATGCAACCTGGCTGGTATATACATATATCTATCCTATGATAATAAGAAGGGAGATACTAAAAGGGCCGAATAGATGGATCAGGGGGGCTTTTTCTGCTGATAATCTTCTACGTTTCTATGTTTCTTTCTAAGGGTACTATTACACGGAACGATAATCGGTCGAATCAGCCCTATCCGGACGATTATCGCTCCATGCAATAAACACAACGATCAGTCGATGACAACGATCATCGGCTGATCGTTGATATAGGTTTGGACCTACGTGTAATAGCGGTGCGCCGCCAGCTGACAATTTGAAAACTGCATACATTACCTAACCATGGTCCAGGGCTCCTGCTGCGCTCTGCTTCTCCCCGGGTCAGGCGCGGCAGCTTCAGAGCAGCCTGTCTTAGCTGACAGGCCGCTCAGCCAATCACTGTCCGGGTCCGGCGCAGCTAGTGATTGGCTGAGCGGCCTGTCAGCTCAGACAGGCCGCTATGGAGCTGCAGCGAGCGGGACTCGGAAGAATCGGACCGCAAGAGGAGATCTGGACCATGGTTAGGTAATGCATGCAGTTTAAGCAAGGGCCGCAAGGACATCGGTAATGATGTCCCTGCAGCACTTGTTAAACAATTATCAGGCCGTGTAATAGGCTCAGTAAACGAGCACCAATCTAGCACCAATCTTTACAGTTTACAGGCCCCCATCGCGCCATGTAATAGTACCCTGAGTGAACATACCCTAGCTGTCAAGTGACCATACCCTAGAAATTATTTCAAATATACTAAATGCCAGGCTGACTTTATTTTGACATTTTATGCTTATAAAGTGAATTAAAGGAGAAGTCTGGACAGAACTCTTTTTGTACTGGGGAGGGGGGGAGCTCTGTGGATCTAGATTACTAAATTCCTCCTCCTCCTTCCTCGAGCCTTTTCTGAGATGTACAGCGCAATAAATTGTGGCTTTTTTTAAAGGAATAACAGTTGACTGGCTGAACGGACCTGACACGTCACGTTCCGGGTCCCTACTCAGGCCAGGAGGCGGACGGGGACTCAAGGACCGGATCAACAGTATGATCGGCAGCGTGTTATTTCATTTATCCTCCCCCTCCTAGCCACTTGTGAAAAAACAGGTCTGTCTGGACTTCTCCTTTAAAAGCTGTTTGCGTATTAACAAGAAAGGCTACAAGCATGGCATAGCACTGGGCTTCTTAACCTGCATTGACATTCTACAAGTGTATGCTAAATGGCTGAAAAAGCCAGATCAATTATTATGCAAGATCAAACAATAGTCCATGTCCCTTATGGTATAATATTCTTCAATATAAACTTCTCTTTAATTCATTATCGGGACGCAGGAGGCATCTCTATGTCCACATATACAACAGAGAAGCAGCATTTATTGTAGTGAATGACACATTTACAATCTATGGGCGTACGATGAAGTATTTTCCAACCAATTAACAACCTTTCTTGGTCGGGAATAATCTCTCTCATCATTTGATTCTCGGTGATTCTTTTAGCTGTTTTACTCTTCTTTTTCTATATACTGCAGGACTGAGGTCCTTGGTTTGAATGTGGACATAGATAACAGCTGCATGGAGTCTGTATATTCTCCTAGTCCTCGCATCGGATTATACATGGTATTGTTGTGTCTGCTTAACATAGAAAGATTAGATTGTCATCCCCATTGGGGACAGTGATTGATGGGAGTGATGACAATCTCTGTGACGTGCCGAAGAATAAGTCGCTGCTATAACAGGAAATAAATACATAGGGGGAGATTTATCAAACATGATGTAAAGTGAAACCAGCTCAGTTGCCCCTAGCAACCAATCAGATTCCACCTCTCATTTCTCACAGACTCTTTGGAAAATGAAAGGTGGAATCTGATTGGTTGCTAAGGGCAACTGAGACAGTTTCACTTTACACCATGTTTGATAAATCTCCCCTAGGATATCTATATTTTTCCCTCTTTGCATAATCTGCCCACTATGTACAGTATTTGCTTTACTGTAAACTGCGAGCCTTGGTTCCTCTAAACATCGACCCCTGGGGATATCGACCCTGATGTGATTCGCTATACATGGGCCTGTTTCTAATCCTACAGCGGGTAGATGAGCTGCCTTTTATAATGACCTTGAATCCTACGACACATTATTACTAACAGTCCTACTAGATGAAGTCCTATTAGTAACCGTCCTACTAGACAAAGCAATTTTTAATGATTAACGATAACTGATCGCAAACAAGATCGTTTATCGTTAACCTGAGATCGTTCACCATGTTATACAGAACGATAGTCGTTAGTTATGATCATTACTACGTTTGTTTACTCGGTCTGATTCCATCAAATGAAGAAGCGATGTGGAATTACACTGAACGATTCGTGAATGAAAGTGGAATTACAGTGAACTATAAGGGGTTTATTTACCGGTGTCAGCACCAAATAAACGATTTCTCGTTGGTCGTTTGATAATTGCCTGCATTTACATTAAACCATTATCGTTTAAATTGAACAATATAGCGATAATTTGCCCGATAATCTTCTTAAAGGTCCTATCCGGACTATATCGGCCGTTAAGGCCCATAATCGCTTTGTGTATCAGAAGACAACGATCAGCTGACATGCACGATGTTGGCTGATCGTTGTCTTTCAACAGGCTGAAACACGATCAGCCTAGCAACAATCTGCTGCCATCGCCCCGGGCAAGAGGAGTGGTGACAGCAGACCGCCACTATCTCATATGGGTTGCCCGGACAATCTGAAGATTGCCTGGGCAGTCCCCCACCTCACCCCGCAGCTCCCTGTGGCCCCCTTCCGCAAGTGCTGGCAGCGAACTGGGAACGAGGAGAAAGCAAGTGCTGACCTGCTTGCTCCTCTAAATCGGCCCGTGTAATAGGTGTGGCAGCAGCAGCCCGCCGCTTCCACCTATGGGCTGCCCGGACGATATGACAATCCCCCGGGAAGCCCCCCTGCAGCTTTGAATCGTCCTGTGTAATAGGGGCCCTAGGTGTCTGCCTTTCTTGACCATATCACGTGACTCACTGTTGTTCTTTTGTTTATTTTAACGTTTTATATATATATATATATATATATATTGTAGGGATCTTCCCGGGGGATGGTGTGTTTGGACACAGTTCAGACAGCAAACTTGGACTTATAAAAACAACTGGGTGTTTATTAGCTGCATAAACAGTCCTCAACAGAAATGTAGCAATACCATGCTTTTCAGAACAAACCAAAAACAAAAAGGTCCTTGCCCGTCTGGGCACTTACTAACACAGGTCTCCTGTCTAACTCTTCAGTAGGCAGTATCACCGGGTATGAATAGGCCCCAGCGGCGGCAGTATTCGTTGCTCCCAGGAGATACAGCATGCAAGCTGTTCACCCCTGGCTGAGAGCAATCCCCTGTAGCACTGTGAAGCTTTTAAGTTGTTGCAGGCTAATCAGGGCACACCTGATTGCAACAACCGAACTGGATCGGGGGGGAAGGGAATGGCAGGTCCCACTACCAACCTACCCACCATTCCAGTAAATCCGGCCCGGAAAATGTAAAGAACAACTCAGCAGCATAACACTGCTGAGTAAGAGATCTTTCCCGGATTTACCATCTCACCGTAAGCAGTAGCCTGGGTGAGATGTACCTCCCCTCGCACACTTTACCAGTGACATGTCCACATATCCCCCCCCTCTTTTTCAGACCGGAGGGCTGAGCATTTTGTCCCCACAGACAGTGTACCCTTGATAGGGCGTCCGCATTTGCCTGTAACTTTCCTGGCCTGTGTTCCACGGTAAAATTAAAGTTTTGGAGGGACAGAAACCATCTAGTCACCCTCGCATTTTTCTCTTTATTAACCTTCATCCATGTTAGGGGGGCATGGTCGGTCACTAACTTGAACTTTCTGCCTAGCAAGTAATACCTCAGGGACTCTAGGGCCCATTTCACTGCCAGACATTCTCGCTCCACAATGGCGTAGTTTTTTTCGGCCGGGGATAGCTTCCTGCTTAAGTACATCACCGGGTGCTCCTCGCCATTCACGACCTGTGAGAGAACGGCGCCTAACCCTGTATTAGAGGCGTCTGTCTGGACCAGAAACTCTTGCCTAAAGTCAGGGGTGATTAGAACAGGTTGTTGACACAAGGCAGATTTAAGGCTTTGAAAAGCCTTCTCGGCCTCTGGAGTCCATGTCACCATTGCGGACTTACCTCCCTTTGTCAGGTCAGTTAGCGGGGCTGCAACTGTGGCAAAGTTTGGCACAAACCTACGGTAATAGCCCGTAATACCCAGGAAAGCTCTGACCTGTTTCTTTGTGAGGGGTTGAGGCCAATTCTGTATTGCCTCGATTTTATTTAGCTGTGGTTTGACTAACCCCCTCCCAATAATGTAGCCCAAGTATTTGGCCTCCTCTAAGGCTAGTGCACACTTCTCCGCATTGATAGTTAACCCTGCATCACTTATGGCCTCTAACACCGCCTGGACTTTACAGAGGTGACTTTCCCAATCAGGGCTAAAAATGACCACATCATCGAGGTAGGCAGCGGAGTAATCACGATGTGGTCGCAGAATCAAGTCCATCAACCTCTGAAAAGTGGCAGGGGCTCCATGTAACCCGAATGGCATCACTACATATTGGAAGAGCCCATCAGGGGTGGAGAATGCAGTCTTCTCTCTAGCCTCAGGAGTGAGTGGGATCTGCCAGTAGCCTTTTGTGAGATCGAGGGTGGTTATGTACCTGGCATTACCCATTCTTTCAATCAACTCATCTACCCTGGGCATGGGGTAGGCATCGAACTTGGAGATCTCATTTAACTTTCTAAAATCATTACAGAACCTCCAAGTTCCATTGGGCTTTGGGATTAACACAATCGGGCTGGACCACTCGCTCTGGGACACCTCAATGACTCCTAGGTCAAGCATACGTTTTACCTCGGCTGACACCGCCTCCCTCCGTGCTTCTGGTATCCTATAGGGCTTAAGGCTTACCCTGCTTCTAGGCTCAGTTTCAATGTGATGGTGAATGAGATGCGTACGCCCTGGAAGGTCAGAAAACTTGTCTTTATTTTTCTGTAAAAACTCTTTAGTCTCCTGCTTCTGTGACACTGATAGAGTATCACCAATCTTGACCGGAGGGATTGGTTGTGACAAATTATTAATAGAGTTTGTCGCCACCAAGGATTCCCTGTCTTTCCAGGGTTTGATCAAGTTTATGTGATAAACTTGAAAAGGCTTCCTTCTACCTGGTTGGTGTACCTTGTAGTTTACCTCACTGATTTTTTCTACAATTTCATAGGGACCCTGCCACTTTGCTAAGAATTTACTTTCTACAGTGGGAACAAGAATGAGTACCCGGTCACCTGGGCTAAATGTCCTGATTCTCGCAGAACGATTGTAAATTCTGCTTTGGCTCTCTTGCGCCCTCTGGAGGTGTTCCCTTACTAGGGGCATTACAGTGGCTATACGGTCCTGCATTTGTGCTACATGCTCAATAACACTCTTGTATGGGGTGGACTCACTTTCCCATGTCTCTTTCGCTATATCCAACAAACCCCTAGGGTGACGACCATAGACCAACTCGAAGGGAGAGAACCCTGTGGACGCTTGGGGTACTTCCCTAATAGAAAACATCAGGTAAGGAAGTAAGTGATCCCAATCCCGACCATCTTTTTCCACCACTTTCTTTAACATATGTTTTAGGGTTTTATTAAACCTCTCCACTAATCCATCTGTCTGGGGATGATATACAGAGGTACGTAGGTGTGAGATTTTAAACAGTTTGCATACATCCTTCATCACCTTTGACATAAACGGGGTACCTTGGTCGGTCAAGATCTCCTTGGGGATCCCCACCCTGGAAAACATATAAAACAATTCACGCGCAATTGTTTTGGATGCAGTGTTTCTTAAGGGGACAGCCTCAGGATAGCGGGTTGCGTAGTCTAAGACTACCAAAATGTACTGGTGTCCCCTTGCCGACTTTACAATGGGACCCACTAAGTCCATTGCAATGCGGTCAAAAGGTACCTCTATAATGGGGAGCGAAACCAACGGACTGCGGAAATGGGACACTGGGGCGCTAAGCTGACATGTGGGGCACGACTCACAGTATTTTTTTATGTCAGCATAAATCGCAGGCCAATAAAACCTCTGGAGGACTCTCTCCTGCGTTTTATCTGTCCCCAAGTGTCCCCCAAGGACATGATTATGGGCCATGTCGAGTACCTGACGCCGGTACGACTTAGGCACCAGAAGCTGTTCCACAACCTCATCATTAATTTTAGTGACTCTATAGTAGAGATCGTTAGTCACAGAAAAATGTGGAAACTTTTTCTCAGCTTCTGGTTCCTGAGGTACCCCATTCATAACAGTGACCTGCTCTCTCGCATTTTTGAGAGTGGGGTCCTGCAACTGTGCAGTACCAAAATTATCCCTAGACACCTCTAAGTCTGGAACATTCTGCTCAGTGGGAGGAGCCTCTTCCTCACCAGCCAGGACCTGCAAAGGAAAAGCATCATTTTCATCCTGTACATTTTTATCATTTACCGTGGGTAATGCAATAGACTTAGGGGTCTCCTCACTCCTTTCAGGGGATTGTTGTTTTCCCCATAGAGCCCAGAACAATGGAAAATCACGCCCCAATATTACATTATGCATAAGGTTTTTAACCACACCCACTTCATATTGTACAGCGCCCAGTTCAGTCCCGACATTAGCCAGTACTATAGGGTAAACCTTTGTATCACCATGTATGCATACTACACTCATATGTCTTTTTGGCACAAAGTCCCCAGTCACCAGGCTGGCATGCACCAAGGTGACAAGGCTTCCTGAGTCCAGCAACGCCTTAACAGGGAAGTTATTGACAGTAATGTGGCAGACTTGCGGTTCAGTCTCTAGTCCAGTGACCGCAACAAAAGACGGTTCCGCAAATAGCGACTGACGCCGGCTAGCGTCACACTCCATGGGCTCAGCGGTAAGAGGGCAATGGGCAGACACATGTCCCGTCTCATGGCATCTCCAGCACTGGATAGGGCCTGGTCTCCTTGGCAAGGAGTCCTTTTTAGGGCCACTTAGCCACCTGGGACCATCACCAGTCTTTTGCCCTTGAGACACCTCCTGAGCGCTCTTCCCTCTATCAGCACCCCTCCACACTCCCCCAATAGATGGAAGTCTCTTACCAGATGATGGCACAGATCTGGCACTCCGGGGAGGTGACGGTGCTGCAGGAACATCACGGAGGTAGTCCTCGGTCGCCTGGAACCTCTCCACAAGGCTGACGAGTTCGTCGGCACTCCTAGGGTCACCTTGTCCTACCCAGCGTTGTAGATCAGCAGGAAGTGCACGGAGGTAGCGATCCATCACGACCCTCTCTAGGATCTGGGCAGGAGTAGAGGTGTCTGGCTCCAACCACTTTCTTGCCAAATGGATCAGGTCGTACATCTGGGACCTCGCTGACTTGTCCAGACTGTAGCTCCAGTTGCGGACCCTCCGGGCACGGACAGCAGCAGTAACTCCTAGTCGGGCGAGTATCTCTGCTTTTAGCCGAGGATAGTCTTGGACCTCTTGCTCACTGAGGTCATAATAGGCCTTTTGAGGTTCGCCTGTTAAATAAGGCGCAATC
Organism: Dendropsophus ebraccatus; assembly: GCF_027789765.1. Taxonomy (NCBI): domain Eukaryota; kingdom Metazoa; phylum Chordata; class Amphibia; order Anura; family Hylidae; genus Dendropsophus; species Dendropsophus ebraccatus. The sequence continues at coordinate 20,730,331 of NC_091456.1, read as the reverse complement.
ACTTCTGCCCACTCAGTGGAGGGTAACTTCTCTCTCTCAGCCACCCGCTCAAAGACAGTTAAGTAGGCCTCAATATCATCATCAGCAGTCATCTTTTGCAGCGTACGCTGCACGGCTCTTTTCACAGACAAAGTCTCTGGCGCGGCTGCTGCCACCAGCTGGGGATTAGCAGCTGCAGACGCCTCCTGCTTTGCTATCAGGTGCTCAATAAGTCTCTGTTGTGCAGCCATTGTCTGTTCATGGCGCAGGTTAGCGTCTGTCAGAGCCTGTTGTTGCTGCAAACTCACTTGCATTAACTGCTTCATCATCTCCTCCATGTTGCTTGGCTGTTTTTGGAGTGAAGCAGCAGCCTTCACCCAGGACATACGCAGCTGTAGCCAAGTTGATGCACACCGTTGCCCCTAGCAACCGTTTTGCCCGCTCCGCAGCACCAATTGTAGGGATCTTCCCGGGGGATGGTGTGTTTGGACACAGTTCAGACAGCAAACTTGGACTTATAAAAACAACTGGGTGTTTATTAGCTGCATAAACAGTCCTCAACAGAAATGTAGCAATACCATGCTTTTCAGAACAAACCAAAAACAAAAAGGTCCTTGCCCGTCTGGGCACTTACTAACACAGGTCTCCTGTCTAACTCTTCAGTAGGCAGTATCACCGGGTATGAATAGGCCCCAGCGGCGGCAGTATTCGTTGCTCCCAGGAGATACAGCATGCAAGCTGTTCACCCCTGGCTGAGAGCAATCCCCTGTAGCACTGTGAAGCTTTTAAGTTGTTGCAAGCTAATCAGGGCACACCTGATTGCAACAACCGAACTGGATCGGGGGGGGAAGGGAATGGCAGGTCCCACTACCAACCTACCCACCATTCCAGTAAATCCGGCCCGGAAAATGTAAAGAACAACTCAGCAGCATAACACTGCTGAGTAAGAGATCTTTCCCGGATTTACCATCTCACCGTAAGCAGTAGCCTGGGTGAGATGTACCTCCCCTCGCACACTTTACCAGTGACATGTCCACAATATATATATATATATATATATATATATATATATATATATATATATGCAAAAAACGTTCAGCAGCACACCAGCATAAAGGTGAAAAAGGTGATTTATTCCAAAAATACAAAGAAGTACAAGAGATGAGCATCTCTTGTACTTCTTTGTATTTTTGGAATAAATCACCTTTTTCACCTTTATGCTGGTGTGCTGCTGAACGTTTTTTGCATACTTTGGGGATCCCCAGGCCGGGGGAAGGACTCGGTACAGCACCTGCTTCATACTCATCTGGATGTGCGGCTTTATCTCCTATTTCTATATATATATATATATATATATATATATATAAAATAAAAAAACATTTACAATATCTCTATTCTTCAGCCGCAATCTGTCATATAGAGATAAACACAGGAAACCTTTGGTCTCCTGTTTATCCCATCCTAATCTGGAACTTACACTTAAAATTGTATGCATATTACGTATTAAAAATTCATGACTTTCAAACACACTTAGCTGTACGATGACATCAAAAGTATTGGACGGGTTAAATCAAGAGAAGTCATTTTATTTTTCTTCAGGCGGCGTCTTGCAGAGAAGGAATAGATACTACCTGTACCAGACTCCCTGCTGTCTTCCAATATCTCTTTTTAGGAGGAAAAGGGCATTAGTTTTCCAAACGCTGCCATTTCACATTTCAAAAATTTTCCCCTGTCAGATAGTGGAATTGGGCTGCTTTCCAGAGGAAGAAGAATGTGCTACTCAGTCTTGTGATCATGTTTAACAGCCTCTCCACGTGAAACAACGGCGACAGCAATTCTAAGCAGACAGGATTTCTAATGATATTTCCTCTGTAAGATGCAGAGCTCCTCTTCTCCGACTCCGGCTTATATTTATCTACTGATGGTCAGGTCGGTAGCATCCCTCACTTTAAGAGTCTACAGAAAATCCCTTCATCATAATTAAAATGACCATTTTTTTGCTGTACTGTGGGTAATACAAGCTTAGCTGGGAAACAAATGAGGATGTTCCAATTATTTTTACCGTAGACGACTTTCTACCATCTAAAATGTAATGAGAAATAACTAGACCACTGTGATCAAGGCGAAAGAAGACATATTAGAAGGTATGTGCTCGCTGGAGGTCACTTGTAACCAGATGGAGTGCACTGACCTCGGAGCAGCTTTTCTTTTTTTGAGATGTGACATGACCAAGTGTGCTCCTTTTTGTTTTACAGTAAATACCAGTTTATGGATTACTATATGTAGGGGTTATTTCAGGTAAATTGGTCTGAAAAAAATAGTTAAAAGCTGTGCACTAAAAAAATCCTATCAATGCAACAATAAATGTTGTAAGAAAAATAAATAAAATAAATATATATATATATATATATATATATATATATATATGGGGAGGAGTGGACGCCAAAGGATTCCTTTATTTTTTTTTTTATAGAATCACTAGATTTAGGCTGCTTTAAATGAGGGTAGCGTTAAACTAACAATATATCACTTCCATCATTTCATTCATCTGTTCTCCAAATATGCAGGAGAATGGGATTTGTGGCATACTGCTTCATCTGGCTGCCTATACACAGCATGGATAGATAACTGATAATCAATAGCTGCTGTGCCGAGTTTGCTGCTACTTATAAATATCCAGGACTACTGAGTATACACACACACAATGGAGAGGACTACATATTGTCCATGTTATTCAGGAGGATATCTATGAATCAGCTGCAGAGAACAATGTAAGTGACACATCATTCAGCTTCTCTTTCACTAGTTTATGCTACACTTAAAGTGTCACTGTCGTAAAAAAAAATTTTTTGCAGAAATTAATAGTACAAGCGATTTTAAGAAACTTTGTACTTAGGTTTATTAGCCGAAAAATGCATTTTTATCATGAAAAAGCAGTTTGAAGCTCTCCCCCCTGTCTTCATTGTTCTCCTATGGAGAGAGCTAAATAAAAGACCAAAACAGGACAACAAAGAGTTAATCTACAAATACCTCACTCTTTATCTCATCTGACAGTCACCACTGACCTCTCTGAGCTCTGATTACAGTTGTCACCCAGCTCCGTGCCTGTAATCCTCTGTTATCTGCTTTCTGCTGTCGGCTAACTGCTAACTGCGGAGAGTCGGGGAGAGCAGAGGCGTGCACAGCATCCCATAGACACACTGAAGCAGGCGGGAATCTGCAGCTAGGGCTCCACTGCAGAATTACGCTGCTTTTACTCAGTGTGAACTTACCCATAGATGGGACAGCATAAACCTAGTGACAGAGTCTCTTTAACATGGGTAAATTTATTTGCATCAATTCTCTAATATCCTTCTATTAACCGAATTCCCTTTCTAAGAATTCTAGAAAGAAGGGAGAGGACCCGTAGGGAAATCACATTCTCCATGGCACTGTTGGAGGCTAGATTAGTACAAAACTTCTGCAATTATATATAATTGGCTTGCTTTTGTTATTCCTAATACTTTCCAAAACCTCAGTGTAACATGTGTTATTAACCTCTTTGTGGCAAGCCTATTTTAGGCCTTAGTGACTAAATAATTTTTTTTTATTGTCGTCTTCTCCATTGACATAGCCATATGGGAGCTTGTTTTTTGTGGGACAAATTTGACTTTCTAATGGAGCCATTTTGGTATTCATGTCATGTAATGTATTAACTTAACTTTATAAACTTTTTTTTGGGGGGGGATGTAAAAAAAAAATATATATATATTTTTTGCATATTTAATTTATACTATTTAGCGTGCAGTTAAATAAACATAATAAATATATTCTTTGGGTCCCTACAATAGAATTTTATTTTTTATTGATACTATTTTAAATGATTTATGACTATATTCTGTCACACTTTTTTAATTTACTTTTTATAGCATTTACCTTGCTATGTAAGTAACGTTATAATTTTATAACATAGGTCATTACGAACATGGCAATATCAAACATGTATAGTATTATTTTGTTTTATGTAACAATTTATTTTGTAAGGAGAATAAATGTAATGTTATCATTTAGGGGTTATAATATTTTTATTTTATTTCACAAATTTCTTTTTTCGTTTTTCATAATGCACTAGTTCCATAAGTATACCTTCAGTGTCGATATCCTGATCACTGATACAATATACTGCACTACTACTGTAATGCAGTGTATTGTGCCTGTCAGCATTATGCTGCCAGGCCATCTATACAGCTGTGCCTCCAGTATATACATGGCAAGCCTGGGTATAAAAAGCAGTAACTAAGGGGTTAAAGTTTATAGGTGTTATGGGGATGTGTTATAGAATAGATTTTCAACAGAAATTAAAGAAAAAGAATTGAGATTTAGAGCAACCTCAACCAGGGGTGTGGCTTAGCAGAAAACTGACACTTTTCACGCATATTCTGGTTAAAAACTTTAACCAGACAATTTTAAAGATGCAAAATAGATTGTAAACCCTTATGGACAGAGTCCCTCTTGTTGAACTTTGCACAACATAGGCTATGTTCCCAAAACGTTTTTCTTGCCCATTTATTATTTTTTAAAATGACGTCTATCATTTCACGTTTTGGCCTCCCATTAGTGCAATGACGGCTATTTGTACATTATTCTAGTTCAGGTGGACTAATTGCCCTTTGGATGTGTCTTTAAATGAAAAGTCCATTGAATTTTATAGTAAGGGCGGTGAAAGGATTGTGAAAAAAGAAAAACTGTGTGTGAACAACCAAAAAATAACTTAAAAAAAAAGAAGAAGACGTCTGAAAATAATTGTTATATAATCATTATATAAAATAATCATTATTTTGATCATTATTTTTGCGTAGACAACGTGAGTTATTTGAAGCGAATGTACCATCAGGTACATGTGCTTTAAGCTTTGGCCATGGATGGAACGGCCTCGGCGCGGGGAAGTGGCTGCTGCTGTCCTTTTCACTGGCCGTTCTATTCACAAGCACCGGCTAGGGGTGATGCAATAGAGTCAGGTCGGCCTGCCCCATGTGGGAGGAAACCCTGCCCCTCTATGACGCGGCTCCATACAATCAATGGAGCCGTGTCATAGAGGGAAGGGGTTTCCTCCCACTAAGGGCGGGCCAACCCGCCTATATTGCTTCACCCCCAGGCGGTGCCCGTGGATAGAACAACGGTGTACATGGGAACCGGGCAGCAGTTTGAAAAAAGGAGTGCGGCACTGGCTTTCCCACGCCGGCGCCGTTCTATCCATGGGCAAAGCTTAAAGCACATGTACCTGAAAGTACTACGCTTTAATACACTGTGTGCATTGGATGTCCGTCATTCCATTGCCTTCAATGCATACCCCCTTTTTTTTTTTACTTTGTGTGAACATAGTGTGAGCCATATACTGCAGAAATAAAGACAAGAAATAGTAGGTAGGAAAATGTAGAAGCACACTGGAAATGGATAAATAAAAAAAAAAAAAAAAAAAAAATGCCAACACATAGTACAGTAGTGTCTGGTACAGAGTTTGATTAAATCCCTCAAAGCAAAAACATTCCGTAAAATATTATTAAAGGTGAAAAGATGTAAGTTCATTAAAAACAGCAGCGTCTACTGAGGCTAAAGAAAAATAAAAGAGGAATGTTTGGCTGGAATTCACTATATAGCAGTTTAACCTTTAATAATTAATAATAATGATTTAATATAGTTAGAATTTTATAATTCCATTAATAATAAATAGAAAAATCTGATGCTTAAAAGAGGCGCAGCATGAATATTCTGGTCCCTATGGTATAAACTATACATGGATCCTTCTTTCCTCCAATGTCTTCTAAACGAATACCATATATATTCCAAAATGTAATCATTGCTATAGTGAGATAGTTAAAAGTCTTTATTTAGTTTTATATATTTAGTTTTTTTTTAATAAAGCTGTGGATATTTTGCCCTCCCAATGAACCGGGGCCTGGTTACGCTAGTCTAGCACATAAATCCAGTCCCGTTTTTACAAGCCAGTTTGTAAGGCCGGGCATTTTTTTCCCACACCACACCACCGCTCACACCATCAACAATCCGGTAGCGGTATCAAGGTATATACATGGCAGGCCTGGGTGTAAAAAGGTGTATTAGCGGTCACAAAGGGATTAAAGTGTATGGGTACCTTCATCTGTCAAAGCCTGTTAATATAAAACTAAAATCGTTGTGGGAGATAGGTACCACTCACACCATCTATAATCCGGAGAGGTATCGATGGGGCCGGCACTTCTACATCTTAAACATCTACCAAACTGTCTGTTCAAATGTTTAGAGCGGGGTATGAGCCAGCACAGTAGGACTCATATCCAACTGTGATAAGGAAGCCGAGATAGGAGGCAGGACAGAAGAGTTCAGAAGGTGCACGTTACCCAGAGGAGGAGACAATGGTGGATTTGGCCTGCCTCCTGTGCACCAGGACTTAATTTGCATACACAGAAAACAAAGAAGATCTCGGGAACCAGGCAGCAGTTAAAAAAGTGTAGGGCACCATCCGAATCTACACGACAGTGCCCATTGGATGATATAAAAATGTATTTGTTGAAGTGGTACATTTACTTTTAGGCCAGGTTCACACATGGCAAGAACATCGGCCGCTGTTTGACCTGGCCGGGTCAAACAACAGCAGATGTCTGAGATGTTCACCTGGACGATACTGTAGTATCAGCTGGATGAACATCACTTTATTTAAATTGGAATGCCGGCACATTTGAGTGTGCCGGCGCTCCAATTTGCCATATCCCACAATGTAAAGTACAGCCGGGAGCCATACTTTACACTGTGAGTACAGACCGCTGTACACTGAATACCGGCCCCACAAAATAGACCTGTTAGTTATTTTGTGCGGACGCAGAGAACAACAGCCGTAGAGTGTACAAAACTACGTCCAAGATTCCATACACTCTAATGTAATCGATCAATGTGATTAAACAACAGCTGTTGTTGCAGCCTGCAATAACGGTCGTTGATTAATGGCAAAATACAAGCGGTGACCTTGTTCACACAAGGTACTATTTTTCAAAAGAACGGCCATTGTTTTCCATTCAAACAACTGTTGTTCTTTTAAGAAATAGTACCTTGTGTGAACAAATCTCCCTCTTTAAAGGGATATTCCACTCAAACTTAACTTTTGATATGTTGCTACCCATGGTGAGACTAACAATACCTTCCCATGCTTGCTTTTATCTATTCAGTCTCCTTCCCCCAGTTCTGAGCTGCTGCTTTCTGCTCCAAAGACAAAAATCTGTGTGTGAGTCTTTCCCTCTGTCTCCCCCTCCTCCCCCCTCCCTTCTGAGAAAGATGATGTTAAAAAGTCCCTGACTGGTTTTATCTGCAACATTGTAGCATGTTTGTAATGCCGGGAGGATTAATTACAGTGATTTCATTAGCAACTTGACCCCAGAATAACCTTCAACAGCATTACAAAGAAGCTACAATATTGCAGATAAAGCCTGCCAGGGACTTGTTCACATCAGCCCTCTCAAAAGGGAGGGGGGAGACAGAGGGAAAAGCTCACACACAGATTTTTGTGTTTTCAGCAGAAAGTAGCAATTCAGAACTGGGGGAAGGTAACTGAATAGATAATAAGTATGGAAGAAATTGTTAGTCTTACCATGGGCAGCAACATATGTTTAAGTGGAATACCCCTTTAAATGTTGTCAAATTTTAGATTAATCACAGATTTGATACATAAGTTTTCTTCCAGCCCTCGGCATACTACTGACCAATAAACTTTAACCAGACTCTCCCTAATAATACTGTACAGATACACATAAAAAATAATAGCTCTTTGAAAACTGCTGCTACACCTACACACGCACAAGGTAGGCATTTACTAAAGGAAAAATGAAAGGTAGAAATCACTGAATTAAGCCGGAAGAGCCTCCCTCCATAGAACAAGGTCTGGTGGGAGTGATTGCTCTATTAATCTGTAGCTCTTAGAGTTACACACATTAAATAGGGAGCTGCAGTTCTGCATGTTCTGGATGTACTACTTTTCAGTCTATCCATCATTGTAATTCGTGCTGCGGCTGGGGTGGCCTACCGCGATGCTGAGCCTGATAAAGGGTTATTGGTTGTACGTGTCTGGGAGCTGTAACATACCCCTGTCTGTGCATAATATATCTAATTAGAGTGTTTGACAATTCTGTAGGTCACCGGTACCTTTTGATATTATAGCAGCATCATATTATGCATGCTTGGGTGTTATTAATATCATACACAGAATCTCAACATGGCCATTAGTGTTCAGTCCCTGCTGTTCTCTCTATCATTATTAGCTGTAATGTGATGCTTTCTATTTTCACACAGTACTAAATATGTCGCTATCCGGGGCAATTTCCTAAATGAGACAACTATATATAATTACTATAATTACAGCCATACTACAAACACATCATATGCATGAGAGACGTATGGAAATACACAGATATACCAGAGGGTATTGCCACAAGTTGTTCTCTACATACTACAGGACGCTAAACTTCCCCTATATATTCTGACCAGTCTGTCATCACTTAGGCTGGGTTCACACTATGTTTTTTAATCCGTTTCTTTTGTCTGTTTTTGCACAAAAATAAAAAACAACAGCTGGAAAAACGGATGCAATTGTGTGCTTCCGTTTTGATCCGCTTTTCCATTGACTTACATCATAAAATAAAGGGATCAAAAAGCATTTTTTTTTTTTTTTATGTAAGTCAATGGAAAAACAGATCAAAATGGATGCACACAATTGCATCACTTTTTTTGCAAAAACAGATGAAAAAAAACGGATTGCAAAAACATAATGTGAACCCAACCTAATGTTTTTTGACACTTTACCGCTTATGTCTATGTTCACACTATGTATGAGATCGGCCGTTCTGTGACCCGGCTAGGTCACAGAACGACCGGTCTCATTAAAGATCAGTACCGGCTGGATGATCTCTAGCGCCGCATTGTTCTGATGTGGGCACATCCGTCGGGCGCCCGCATCAGAACTCCCCACTGCACACAATGGAGCGAGCGGCCGGAGCCGCACACTCCGTTGTGTGAACTGATAGGGTTTTCTGCGGCTAGGGATCCCGGCCTGAGCGTATACTATGTGTATACGCTCCCTCCGGAATTCCATAGAAGTTAAGGTAACGTATATTTTCGTATTAAGCACAGCAGTTGTCGCAATCGGCCGTACTTTTACGAAAATATAAGTTGTGTGAACATAGCCTATGAAGTCATATGAAGGTGAGACCTTACCCATGTGTAGTAGCCATTGAGCTATATAGCCATAATTTTGGTGGTAATGGTTTTGTTTTTCCAGCAAAATCATACGGCTATTGGCCACCATGTCAGTGTGATCTCATCTGCATGTAGCAGCTGCAGGTGGGATCATGTGCACACTGTTCCCTCTGTGCACTATGGAAATGATAAAAAGTTTGTTCACTATTTTTTTTTCTTTCAAATCAAGTGGTGCCAGAAAGTGCCAGAGATGTGTAATTTACTTATACTTATACTTACTAGTAAAAAAGAATTTCTTTCAAGAAGGGATCTTGTTTAGTCTGGAGAGCAGGAGAAGTTTTCTATGGGAATTTGTCACTACTCTGGACAGTTCCTGACATGGACAGAGGAGGCAGCAGAGCGCACTTTGTCAGACTGGAAAGAATACACCACTTCCTGCAGGACATACAGCAGCTCATAAGTACTGGAAGACTTGAGGCTTTTTTAATAGACGTAGATTACAAATCTCTGGCACTTTCTGGCACCAGTTGATTTAAAAGAAAAATGTTTTGGTGAACTACCCAATCAGCTTATCAGGTACTGCGTCTATTTGGTTTGTAAAATGAGAACTCTGGGTGTCCTGCCCCATAAACGCTATACTGACAACCCCGAGCAGCGGGTACAGAAGACAAAAGTATAAGGTGTATGGTGGCCTTTAGTATGTTGTGGGAAACAGTGATCATGGCCTAAAAGAAAGAGCTCTAATCCAGTATCTGAGGATCCTCCAGTAGGACCCAGCTAGGACACAATAAAGTCCACATGTTGTGTTCTGCCATGTTTTTGGCACCATTTTGCTGTGAGTACATTGTTGTGATTTTTATTTTTAATAGCCACGAAAATTATGTTATGCTACAAGCAAAAACTCATAGGGTGACATTTATTATGGGGCAGAGTGGTCATTTCCTGGCGTGGAGGGGCCAGATGGGAATACATTTATTCGCACAAGTGTGTAAATTTTCGCTTCTTGACCTGTTGGGTCAAAGGAGCGGGAAGGAGGAGAAGAGGGGTGTGGGCTCTGGATGCGCTCAATTAAACTTTTTTCACGCTGGTACGCTCAGGATTTATGTACAGTCTTTACATAAACCTTTGGAGCATCAGCGCTGCAGGGACATTTTTAAGCCAGGCACAAAAAATGACGGACTTAAAGGGGTACTCCACTGCCAGATATTTGTAATTTACTTCTATTAAAAAATCTCCATTCTTCCAGTACTTATAAGCTGCTGTATGTCCTGCAGGAAGTGGTGTATTCTCCCCAGTCTGACACACTGCTCTCTGCTGCCACCCCTGTCCGAGACAGGAACTTTCCAGAGCAACAAATTACATAGAAAACCTCTCCTGCTCTGGACAGTACCTGACATGGACAGAGGTGGCAGCAGAGAGCACTGTGTCAGACTGAAATAAAAAAGACATTTCCTGCAGGAAATACAGCAGCTGATAAGTATGGGAAGACTTGAGATTTTTAAATAAATAAAATAAAGTAAATTACAAATTTATATAACTTTCTGAAACCTGTTGGTCGAAAGAAAAAATAAATTCGTCGGAGTACCCCTTTAATAAATGTCCCCCATAATTTTTACAGCGATTTCTGCTATTTGTGGGGGAAAAATGCAACATGTAAAAAACAATCCCTGGATATTGTATACAATTTTTAATCCTATCTGCAAATCCATGAGGGCCTATAGTTAAATCTGATGTACGCACTGGGGAAGACGCCGAGCAGACATAACTGTGCTCCCCTGAACACGGACCTCTCCGCACATGTGTAGAAAGGACCTCATTAGAATCTATGGCAGAGCGCGCAGCATACAGGAAACCAAAAATTCTCCAATTCAAAATTTAAAAGTCAGTAAACAGTTTCAGACCCGTTCACTGCACAGATGGGATTAAAGCACAAAACAAGCCTACGGCTCAGGATGGTTTTTTTTTTTTTTTTTCGTACCAGCTTTGTGGATCTCTTTCCACTCTTCCATCAAACTGTAATGTAACCTGACGTTAAATATGTTTACAGACCTTTTCACTAATGATAACTCGCTTTGATAATGTCACTGGTTTAGAATTAGCCGCAGTAACCCGAGCAATTACAAAAGCAAAGTAAATATTAACTCGGGTAATGCGGAGGAGAGCGGACAGAGAAGTCGGAACTCCAGACGGCAGTGAGCACCGATAATTGTTCCCGTGTAAAACGTCTTCTATCAGTTCATAAAGTGAAGCACTGGGTGGAATAAATCGATACTAACGGGCTGTGTAGGTGGAAGGTAAAAATGTCTGGAATAATGAAGCTGGTGTTACGGTCATCCCAGGAGACGGGTTCTTTGTATCAAACAAAAAATGATAGTACTGTATGTCCGAACTATAACAATAAGGCATAGGGGGCAAACGTTCTTTATTATAGGCCACAATTCTAACAACAAAAGCTTTGTAAGGGAAAGATGGGCAAGACATCTACCTAGACTGTACTACTAATGGAACGACTGTAGTGGTGGATCCGCTGTACCACTGCTAGCAATGGTGTAAGCTAATCGGGGAGCGGAGTTTAAGGGGCCTCTGGACTTCACCAGTGGCTGCCACAAGGCCGGATGGAATTGCTGCGGCAGGCGACCCCCCAGGGCGCTACCCCTGGCTAGGCAAGCAGCTGTGCAGGACATGGGCTCCGCGCGTCCCCTGTCAGAACACAGTGGGGAAGCAGCAGAGCAGCGGCGGCCCGGAGCATGGGACGCCACCGCAGCAGTGACAAGTAAGAGTTGGATAGAGGGTGATATGTTACAGGACCTGTCACTAGTCACTTGCTTTTTTCAGTAATTGCAGAACTGTAGGCGGTATTCCACCCAGGAAAAAAGCTAAAGGGAGAGTGTCATCCTGGGATAGCGGGCCAAACTCACGCCACCCCTGGATAGAGCCCCCTATACTTACCCCGCTCCTGATGTCGGTCCTGTCGCCAGAGAATTGCCACAGCTTCTCTGTGAGCTCATTATGCAAATGAGCCCAGATGAGTCCGATGCCCATAGGAAATCACAGCGCCAATGATTTCCTATGGGCATCGGACTCATCTTTTCTCATTTGCATAATGAGTGCACAGAGGAGCGGCAGCGATTGCCTGGCGACGGGAACGGCATAAGGAGCGGGACTGTCAGGTGGGGGTAAGTATAGGGGCTTATGTAGGGGTGGGATGGGTTCGGCCTGCTATCCCAGGGTGACAGGTTCCCTTTAATGGTATCTAATGCATCTTCTTAACCCCCTCCTGTGTGCCATATACAAGTGTTTTCTTTATTGCGCCGTTTCCTTTCTTGCCGACTTTCTTTGGTGCTGACTCACTCCACATCTTGATGTGGAAGATTCTCCGAACAGGGTGCTGTCATCTCTCTCCCCTCCCTTACGAAAGGGAGGACAAGGGACCTCCGTCTGTGTTGGCCAGGTTAGCTATACATCACTTGACCTTCATCTCTGTAGACTAGCGGAGAGGTATTAAAATGATGTTGGGAAACACAGCAAGTCAGCACAGAAAGGTTTGAAAGATTTTTCTTTGGGACGGGAATGGCGGAATACTAGTTTAATAGAACTAGTATAATAGAAGAGCAATCAACATGAGGTAGTACTATTGCCCAAGTTTTCCAAATTGATCTTGTGCACTGAATTTTTTTTTACACTACTCTTTTCTTGTGATGTGACAGCCACATTTCCACATCCGTATTACCGCAGTGCGGCCCTGCAGTCATGCTAGGACTTGTGTAAAGCATCCATGTGGGGCACCCTTATGGCATTTCATACCGGGTCCTTGGACATTAGCAAGGACCTTCACTGACAATAATCAAGGGGATCTGTGCTTGATTACTAAGGGGCCCAGGCTAACTAATATGTCTTTAAAGGGGCAACAAAAACACGGCCACTTTCTTTCAGAGACAGCACTAGTGAATGGAACTGGAGACAAGAGGGGTGGTGTCTCCCGAAGAAAGTAGCCATGTTCTTGTAGCATTGGATAACCCCTTTAAGGGACCTATTACATAGCCCAATGCTTGTTGTAAATGAGTGCCAATCTCAACTAATATGTTGGAAGGGCAACACAAACAATCCCTGGATCTGCTTCCATCATTTCTCTGTTGCACATCCCCTATTACATAGCGGCACCCACCAACAAGACCTGGATAAAGCAAGACAGCCGTAGGCTAAGAATCTACCCACTCTTACCGCTGAAATGTTTTATGAATAAAGGCAATAATGACTCAATTTATTAACGGTAAGTGCAGCTACAACGTAATTCTTTCAAGCTTATCGCATAATGAGACCTGTTTATGAAGCTGAGCGCCCCCTGAACACCACAGGATGAGTTTTATAAGTCATTTTTAGATGTGCCAGTAGCTGGAGAGGGAATTGCAAAGTATAGTGCAACTGAAAGTAGTACGATTATATTTTCTATGCCCATCACAAATATGCTAAGAAATGTCTGATCTATATTTGGCAAAGGTTAAAAACGTATATAAAATAACTTCAAAGGGTATTCCGTCTGGGACCCTTTTTTCCACAAAGGGATAAAAACAGTAACCTCCACTTACTTCTCCCACTCCAGTGCTGGCACCGACATTCAGCCGTTCAAGTCCACAATGGCAGGGGCGTAACTAGAAATGCCTTAGCCTTATAGCAAACTTTTGAATGGGCCCACCCTCTACTGACCACAAACCTGTCAAGTGTAGTCATAACATGTAACATTTAAGTTAAAAGGGCATTTGTAGCACCAAGGAGACAACTGAGTGCTGAAAATGATGATGGCTCAGGTGGTCCAGTGTATTACAAGAGTGGGCCACCAGGCCCCCTGATACGATGGGCCCCATAGCAACTGCTATGGCTGCTATGAAGGTAGTTACACCCCAACCCAGTCGATTTCTTGTCTGAGACGGGACTTGATACGTGGTGTGGGCAGGCCCACTCAGCCAGTCAGTGGCAGAAGTGGGACACTGCTACAGCCGCTGAGTGGCTGAATGGGCCTGCCCAAATCAAGTCCCGTTTCAGACCAGGAAGCGGGTGCCAACACTAAAGCCGGGGGGGTAAGCGGATGTTATTGATTTCATTCACCCCCTCCAAGTGGTCCTGCCCGTAATCACCCTTTAAGTTGTTTAAAAGTCTTAGGAAGGTATTTCTGCTTGTTGTCACTGAACGGAAACTTTCTTGTCTATATTCAGAGGATGATCCTATCCAAATAACACAGATGTTCCCCCTGTTACAAGACACCATTGATACACCAAAGATTTATGGCACTCATGTTCATGTTTGCCATCAAGCATGTTATTGTGACGTTTCTTATTTGTCTTCCTTGTCTTGGTACAATGACTGATGTCTCCCTAAAGTAGTTATTAATAAAGGCAACTCTGTGAGCTGGGAATATGGTGACAATATGATCATGAACAATCCAATAAATCAATACATACTACATGCTGCCTGTCTATTGTAATACATAAATAAAGAGTCATATTCTCAGATAGTGACACCATTATTATCTGCACCTTGTCCCATCAGACATCTCTATAGCTTTGTGTTTTTTTCAGAATCTATAGAAAATCTCTGTAATGACTAAGATGTTACCCCCCCCCCCCCCCCCCCAGACAGACCCTGGATGTGAAATGCTCATCCATAGAGTTAACCTGCACCATAAAACCATGAGAACATTATAATGCAAAATATGTAGTAGTACACCATCTAAATACACATGCAACCGTACACTTTAATCGTGATGATATTCCTTTAAGAACTTTACAATGAAGAGCATACCCTCTAACAATGCCCAGGAGACTTCCCACAAACCTATTAAACAATACAGCCTCTGTCTTCTTACTGTCAGCGGAGCCAAAGTAAAGCAAATAAAAGCGAGTGTACTGACGCAAGTACAATCATTCCGTATTTGTCAAAAGCATGAAGCCCCCTTTGTAGTGATCTTATGTATAAAAATAAACCTGTTTCAAGTTTTGTGGCGTTAAATAGAAACCTACTTTAAAGTTATTTTGCAGATTAGTCATAAAAAGGAATAAGATAAGCAGCGCTGCACAGTTTGCAGAAAGTTTAACCTACTGATCTTGAAGCCAAACGCATTGGAGCATTGAAAATAGATGCAGCCACTGTGAGTACACTATCACTGAGCCTTGGTAAAACTGGTGCCAGAGATTTGTAATTTACTTCTATTAAAAAATCTTAAGTCTTCCAGTACTTATCAGCTGCTGTATGTCCTACAGGATGTGGTGTATTCTTTCCAGTCTGACACAGTGCTCTCTGCTGCCATCTGTGTCCATTTCAGGAACTGTCCAGAGCAGTAGCAAATCCCCATAGAAAACCTCTCCTGCTCTGGACAGTTTCTGACATGGACAGAGGTGGCAGCAGAGAGCACTGTGTCACACTGGAAAGAATACACCACTTCCTGCAGGACATACAGCAGCTCATAAGTACTGGAAAACCTGAAATTTTTTTAATAGAAGTACACTACAAATCTCTGGCCCCAGTTGATTTAAAATATTTTTATTTTATTTTGCTGAACTACCCCTTGACAGAATTTTGGCCAAGACAGTAAAATAAGATCTACATGATGTGTAGTGTTCAGACTCCTGAGGTGCCCAGACAGCCCTTACCGATATTGGTCATAGTTCACTTGCCCATGTTTCCGGTTCTCTCCTGCCCTCTGTATGTGTCCTGATACCGTGCGCTGCAACTTGAGAGCAGCCTGTCTGAGCTGTCCCTGCCAATGATTGGCTGAGTGGCCTGACAGGCCGCTCTGAAGCTGCAGCGAGCGGTGCCGGTATGTATACATAGTGCAAGAGAGCATCAGGAACATGGACAGGCAAAGTATTAACTGCTTGGGCAATCGTCGGTCGTTGGCTGTGCATCGCTATTACATGCAGTGATGCGCGGTGATTTAAGTGATTTAAAGTAGGTTTCTATTTAACTGGGCCTAAAGAAACAATCAGCCGATGATCGTTTAATCAGCTGATCATTGTCTCTATTACATGGAGCGATAGTCGTCTGAATCAGGCCAATTCGTCCGATTATGTAATAGGGCCCTTAAAAAGAATTGGGATGCCGTCTTATGGGGTAACTGGATTTATAGCCAGACAAATTATGATTAGATAACTGTGTTTATGTAGAATTGGTATGCCTTAGGGCCCTATTACACGGGACGATTATCGTGCAAAAAATCGTAATATTATTAGAATTTAAACGATAATCATTCTGTGTAGTTGCAGGCAACAATCAAAAAATCATTTGTGTGACGTTGATCATTGATTTAGATCTGAACCTAAAATTATCGTTAATCATTCGCTAATCGTTCGCTGTTCCACATTCGTTCGCTCAAGTTCCGCAT
This sequence comes from Dendropsophus ebraccatus, assembly GCF_027789765.1. Lineage (NCBI taxonomy): Eukaryota > Metazoa > Chordata > Amphibia > Anura > Hylidae > Dendropsophus > Dendropsophus ebraccatus. Next base: position 20,713,761 of record NC_091456.1, on the reverse strand, counting down.
TTGTTCACTGATCGATCAGTGTAATTGCACATTGTCCATTGTTTTGCTGGGATCAGAAGGAATAAACGATCATAGTAACGATCTCAATACCGATCGTAATAACGACCGTAATATGGTGAACAATTTCAGGTTAACGATAAATAATCTCGTTTGCGATCGTTTATCGTTAGTCGTTAAAAATCGCTCTGTGTAATAGGACCCGTAAGAGAATCAAACTGTAGCCAAACTGTAGATGAACTAGAACATTTAACAGGAATCTACTAACAGGTAAAGAAACCTAAACATTTTACCGATCCTGGAACAGGTGCAGAATCCCTTTAATATGACACTCCAATGCATGTTTTTTAGGGAAAAACACATTTTATCAATACGTTAATTAGGCTGCTTGGAAACTCAGAGAAGTTTCCCAGGACTGGATACAGCTTTTCCAGGCACCCGGAGTGGAGCAGAAGGAAGTGGCAAGGAGATCAAAGGCAGCTGACATATAAGCCGACTGCTGAGCAAACGAAGGATGATACTATAAATGCACTAAAGACGTTCTCTTGCGCACTGTGGACGGAAAATTGCGGACTCAAACTATGGGGGGACATTTATTAAAAGGCTAAAATGCCTTTTTTAAGCGCAGATGGGCCGAATCAGCGTAAAAATATTTGCAAATGGTCTATTTGTGAATATTTTATTTGCATCGGGCCCATCTGCGCCTCAAGCGCCAGTGGGGCGGGGAGGGAACTTAATGGGGGGGAGGGGGTGCGCCTCATTTATTATTTTTATGGGGAAAAATGATAGTGAAAACAAGGCCAGTTCTGAGCTGGTGTAGGATATTTGTAAGCCAGGCGTAAAAAACACACTTAAGGTATCACTGTCGTTTTAATTACTTTTTTTTTTTTTGCAGAAACCAAAAGTACAGGCGATTTAAAGAAACTTTATAATTGGGTTTATTAGCCGAAAAATGCATTTTTATCATGAAAAAGCAGTTTAAAGAGGATGTACCACCAGGTACATCCTCTTGAATTTAACACACCGATAGATCGGCGCCATTATGGGGAAGCCGGTGCCACGGTCCGTTTTTCAAACCGCGGCCCAGTTCCCGTGTTGATTCTAATGGAGCCGCGTCATAGAGGGGAGGGAATTCCCTCCCAATGGGGGCGGGTCGGCCGACCTCCAGTGCTTCAGCACGGCCAGGTAATGCTGGAAAGAACGGCGCCGTACACGGGAACCGGGCCGTGGTTTGAAAAACGGACCACGGCCCCGGCTTCCCCATGACGGCCCCGATCTTTCAGTGTGTTAAATTCAAGAAGATGTACCTGGTGGTACATCCTCTTTAAAGCTCTCCCCTGTGTCTTCATGGTTCTCTATGGAGAGGGGAGGGGTGGAGGGAGATGAGGCACCAAAACAGGACAACAAAGAGCTAATTTAAAGCTACATCACAGGGCTATCTCCTCTGAAGTCAGCACTGACCTCTCTGACCTCTGCATACGGCTTTCACACAGCTCCCACTGTGTAATCCTTTGTTCTCTGCTCTCGACTAATCTCCCTCCTCCCCCCTCCCCTCCCCTCTCCATAGATTACACAGGGCACGACTGATGTAAAAGAGTCGAGATTTCCTGATAATAAGCAGTGAATGAGAGAGAGGAGGGGGGGGGGCTGGGGAAAGTCTTTTTGAATGCAGATAATGGCATATTTGCCTAATAAACCAAATAACAAAGTTTCTTAAAATCGCCTGTACTATTGATTTCTGCAAAAAAAAAAAAAAAAAACACACACAACAGCGACTCTTTACTGATGTGTGAATTACATACGTGTTTTATATTTTAACCCTCCTTGGTATTTTCCACCTGCCCCTTTAAGGCACGGAGGGGAGTCACTGCTTAGTCACTTGGAAATATAAAATTAAACGTTGCAGAAAAATAAAAAAATTCTGATAAGCAGCTTCCCAGACGAGCTGAAATTTAGGCCAGGGCGAATCCAGTGGAAGATTCTGAAGCTGAGAGCCAGGGGAATATGTTCTATATGCTTTGCTTCAGAAGAATCCCTGGGAAGGAAGATTAATAAAGCAAAAGTTTACCTGTTATAAAGGAGCAGTGGGAAATCAGTGTTTGATGTTTCCTTTAACACAATTTTTCTCTCTCTTATTATCTTATTCACTTATATTGTGAGATGAAGAAAGGATGCACAGTATGCTGTCCATTTCTTCGGTTCTATGGTTGGGTTATCCTTTATAATGTGTCGCTGAACCATTTCTTTCAGCTTTTTTTCTTAGGCTGGGTCCACATGCAATAGAAACTTTGCGGCGTGATTGTTGCAGAAAATCCACAATAAAATTCACGTTAAAACGCATCTTTTGCTACAGATTCATTGTGCATTTCACCTCTGCTACATTGTCTGCAATGAAATCTACAGTAAAAAATCTTCACAACAGAATGAGAATGAGTCCTATAGTGTATATACAGTAGTTATCATGGTAGAATTAAAGGGGAACTCCGACAAAAAATAAATTTCTTTCAAATCAACTGTCAGAACGTTATATAGATTTGTGATTTACTTCTATATAAAATTCTCAAGTCTTCCACTACTTATCAGCTTCTGTATGTCGTGCAGGAAATGGTGTATTCTCTCCAGTAGGGATGGTTCAAACCTGCCGAGGTTCGGGCTTGTATGGACCTGAACTCTCGGCAATGATTCCTGCTGTCTTCCACCTCCGTGGAGAGGGTGGATACAGCCGGAGGACCGCCTGAAAAACTGGGATACAGCCATAGCCATAGGCATAGAGCACTTTGTCAGCTCAGCCATTCACCGGGGAGGTAAGTGACCGGTGTCCTCTATTTCCCCCGTTCGGAGTACCCCTCTACGTTCACCATGTTAGCCAGTAGCCTTACAAATGCATGAAAGAAACCCTACATAGTGAAAGGGGTATTTTATGCATTTTAATATGCCAGAAATGAACCCTGTAAGAAGAAAGTCTTAGTAAAGAGGTTGGCTCTTCTCCGTTTAATAGCATGGTACAGCACTCCTTAGCAAATGTTAAAATCTAACCTTTAAATCTTTAGCCAATGTCACAAACTGCAAGGTAAACATTAAACAAAACAATAAGCCCGGCATCCGGGGAAAAAGTCAAGTAGTTTAATTATGTTTTTAGTGCATAATTAATGCTGTGCAGCACTTCCTCCACAGCTGGGTATGCTGTGACATCTCCTTAGAGGTAATCATGGGAATTGAAGCTCTTATTAAGTCTGTTCAAGAATTGTTGTAATGCAATAAGGAAATTTTGAGAAAACGATTTGCTCATGAATTAATTATTATCTGTTAACTATTTTGGAGAAGGACAAGATGTTGTCAGTTCAGATAACACCAACACCTGGCAGTAAAGGACCGAGAGATGAACACAACCCAAGCATGCTCGAGATCGATTGTCCGCCATTCCAATACCGGGGGCTGAAGAAGTTGGATGCAGCCCTATTGGGTCAGGGAAAGCATGGATGCTGCCATTGTCCATAGGCCTCTGGCTGTATCCATGTTTTCCAGGACTCCCTAGGGCTGAATCCGACTTATGTCTCCTTCTTGTATTGTCTATGCTAAATCCCTGTGACCTAGTAGAGGTTTCGATGATTTGCTAAAGAGAGATTTACACAGAGAGATTTATCTGACAGATTATTGAAGCCAAAGCCAGGAACAGACTATAAACAGAGAACAGGTCATAAAAGAAAGACTGAGATTTCTCCTCTTGTGAAATTCATTCCTGGCTTTGGCTTCTAAAATCTTTCAGAGAAATCTCTCTGTGTAAAAGGACCCTAAGACCTAGCAAAGTTTTTGTTTGGAAGCATGCCTGCCGAACTGAACACCAGGTCATGCAGGCGAGATCTTTTTAGCCCGCCGCCATTGTCCTCTATCTTCACCGTCCCTTGCAGAGCAGCTGCATGCAGGACATGAAGACTGTCAACTGCTGCCAACCCTGATGTTCCCTTCTGTGACCGTCATTTGTAAATGTGCAGGCAGTCTGCCGTTATCCTGCTGCCATATTGCACCCGGTCCCTGCTGTGCTGTACTAGTGTGCTGTGATGAGCTCCCCCTGTTGGCCGGAAGCTGCAATACCATCTCTGCTGTACAAGTGGTCCAGGAACTGCCGTGGGAGATTTTTACAGTCTCCAGACTGTACAGTATATAATAAATTATCTTTTTTTTTCCAGCAATAAATGTCAATTCTTCATAGAAAAATAAGAGCTAGCGCATCTTTGGGAGCAAACAAAATTATATGAGACAGTCTCTATTTTCGGGGAAACAGGGTACTTACGTACATTTAATAATTTATCTCAAATTTTCTATGAATAGCATGATGTATTTCACTGTATCCTCATGCATAAGGCACTCCAGGTTGGTACAGAGCCATAATAGGGCACCTATAGATATACAGGGGCCTTTAATTGACTTCAGCACACTTTTTCCCTTGCATATTGCAGGCCATACTGCTGAATTTATTTATTTATGGCATTTTATATCAAGAAAAGGTATAATGAAAGAATCATGGAAAAAATTATGAACATATATTGTACAGTTGTACAAGCCATATAAAGAAGCAAACCAACTATACATTAGAGAATTGTGAGAACACCATGCATCTAGCATATGGTCCAAGCAGATTAGGTGGGAGTGGGAAACAAATAGGGATCTAAAGGAAGAATTTCCACTAGCAGGGAAGATAAGTAGGATTAGTCTAAGGGCCCTATTATACGGAGCGAATATCTAACAAATCAGGTGGATTAGGGTAGAAATCTCTGCATGTAATAAAGACAGTGTTCAGCCGAATAGCGAGCAATCCTTTACTTGTCAGCTAATTGTTGTCTTTTAAAAAGCATGAAAATCATTGCCCCCCCCCCCCCCCCCATCATTGCCCCCTTGTGCATCGCAAGGTTTAATAGGTCACACCCAGCCGACGGCTGATGAGAAGCTACAGAAAATTATTATTACTATTATATATTTATAAAGCGCCCTGGATTTCAGAGCATTAATAAAGAAAGAAAGAAAGATGTAGTTCAACTTACCTCTCCACGCTACCACGGTGTCCCCCTCCCTTTTCCCTGCTAACTGCCGCCACCGCCAACACATCAGAACCTGTCTCTGCAGTGAGAGCCCGCATTCAATGACTGGTCGCAGGGCTGGGATTGACTGACACTGCAGAGATGGGTTCAGAATTCCCCCTTATCCCCCCAATGACAGGTGGATACTTTACAGGTCCACGCTCCGGCCTGCTTCTGCAGCTCCTGGCTCCTTGGTGTCCGGCTCAACCAATCAGTGCGCTGTCCCGCCACAACCACTGATTGGCTGAGCGGTACGTCAGGGAGCCGGGAGCCACAGAAGCAGGCCGGAGCGTGGACCTGTAAATTATCCACCCGTCAGTGGTGAGTTAAAGCGTAACTGTCATTTCAGGGTCATTTTTCTGAAAACATTAAAGGGGTAGTCCACCAAAAAAAATTTTCTTTCAAATCAACTGCTGCCATGAAGTGCCAGAGATTTGTAATTTACTTCTATTAAAAAATCTCAAGCCTTCCAGTACTTATCAGCTGCTGTATGCCCAACAGGAAGTTGTATTATTTCCAGTCTGGAGAGCAGGAGAGGTTTTTTATGGGGATTTGCTACTGCTCTGGACAGTTCCTGACATGGACAGAGGAGGCAACAGAGAGCACTGGGTCAGACAGGAAAGAAAACACCACTTCCTGCTGGACACACAGCAGCTGATAAGTACTGGAAGACTTAAGATTTTTTAATAGAAGTGAATTACAAATCTCTGGCACTTTATGGCACCAGTTAATTTGAAAGAAAATTTTTTTGGGTGAACTACCCCTTTAAATATCAACAGTACAAGCGATTTTAAGAAACTCTTTAATAGGTTTTATGTACTAAAAGAGTTTCCTTCTGTAGTGAAAAAGCAATCTCCCAGCCTCCCCCCTCACATCAAATGAAGCAGGATTTCTGTCTCCATTATGTGGCTATGGAGAGGGGAGGGGCTGTTAGGAGTGACTGAGCACGGAGGATTTCTGCAAAGCACAACACCCTGCAATCTTCTCTCAGTAAGTTCATAGATAAGCACTGACCTTTCTGACACCTGAATCCTGGGGTTTAGGTGCCCAGAGAGTCTACAAACAGCTGACCTTCATGTCACCTCTTCCTGCTCCCTGATCTCCCTCAGCCCCTCCCCCCTTCATAGGCTTACAATGGAGAGAGCAGAGCCCGTCTTCACTGGCTTCTCTGTAATGAAGACGTGTTTGCCTGATAATGCACAGATAAGAAGTCAGGGGGGAGGCTGGGAGATTGCTTCTTGAGTACAGAGGCTTTTTTGGCTGATAAAACCTATTACAGAGTTTCTTAAAATCGCTTATACTACTGATTTCTGCAATAAAAAAAAAACATGACAGTTACGCTTTAAGGGTGACAGGGTTTACATATCTGCAGCAGAATGATTTTGCTGCAGAACTCACAGTGGATTTCTGGTACGTGTGAAGCTAGTCTTAGGCCTTCTTTACTCTATGGGGGAGATTTATTATGTGCGCCAGAAATGTGCGAATAGCGCAGCAAAATGTAAGGGGTCTGAGCACACAATGTCATGGGGTGAATAGATGAAACGGCTAAAGTTCTTTAATGATTTTCGCTCGCCAATTTCCGGTACGCTTGCATATATTTAAGCGATGGGCCAAAAATGGGAAAAAAATGTAAGTTCGCACTTGATAAATGCTGGTGCAAGTAAGACACACCCCTTGGCCACGCCCACACTGGCGGACTGAGCCAGGAAAATGCAAAGCATGCGAAAAGGTCATTTGCGCTGGTATAAATCAGTTGATAAGGTACACGGACACAGGCGTACACACAAAATGCGCCAGAAAATGACAATCCGCACTACATACGCTGCTTCGTACATGTCCCACTATGTATTTTTTTTTTTAATTAAACAACATCCGTTGTTTAACTATACGGCTCCCAGCCGTACTTTACATTGTGTAATTTGGCTAATTGGAGTGCGGGTACACCCAAATGTTCTCGCATTCCAATTAAGAATGCAGATGAAGTGATTTTCACCCGGCCGATACTAAAGTATCGGCTGGGTTGGACATCTCTTAGAGTGGCCGTTGTGTGACATGGTCATGTCACAGAACGGCCCCTGTTTTGCCATGTGTGAACATGGCCTTAGACTGCCTTGTATTTCAATGAGCTTTCCCTGCAGTTTTCAAACGCAAATGTGGAATCCCAGCCTAACATTGCCGCTGAATTGCTTTTATTGATTGCCCAAAATATAAACAGGCTTTGCACCACTGGCTCAATTATTAGTATAGTCTGTGTATTTTCTGAAGCAATTACTGTACTCGCCAACTTAGTTCTGTTCTTTGAATGGTGTGTAATTGCTTCAGAAAATACACCGACTATTTCAATAACTGACTCAATGTTACAAGCCTGTCATATAAATGCATCCAAAAATGCATTGTGAGAACACAGCCCAGGATCTATCACCAGCAGCCGTACGGCTCACTGCATATTGCTGGTCTCCAGGTGGAACAGGTGGCATTGCTCATTGCTGTCATTTGCTTCGACTACATGCTGCGCATATGCAAATGTGTAAATCTTTCTGGTTTTATTTATAATTACACATAATACACGCAGATCAATTTCCACCAGGAGGCAGTAGTGAATTAATAATCCTTCTCGCTCAATACTTAAAGTGTCACTGCCATTTTTTTTTTTGCAGAAATCAATAGTACAGGCGATTTTATGAAACTTTGTAATGGGGTTTATTAGGAAAATCTGCCATTATCTGCATTCAAATAGACTTTCCCCAGCCCCCCCTCTTTCTCATTCACTGCTCATTATCAGGAAATCTCGACTTTTACATCAGTCAAGCCCTGTCTAATCTATGGAGAGGGGAGGGGGGAGGAGGGAGATTAGTCGCCAGCAGAGAGCAGAGAACAAAGGATTACACAGCAGGACCTGTGTGAAAGCCCAGAGGTCAGAGAGGTCAGTGCTGACTTCAGAGGAGATAGCCCAGTGATGTTGCTGCAAATTAACTATCTGTTGCCCTGTTTTGGTGCCTCATCTCCCTCCACCCCTCCCCTCTCCATAGAAAACCATAAAGACAGCGGGGAGAGCTTCACACTGCTTTTTCATAATAAAAATACATTTTTCGGCTAATAAACCCGATTACAAAGTTTCTTAAAATCGCTTGTACTATTGATTTCTGCAAAAAAAATTAAACAACAGTGACACTTTAAGAATATTAAGACCTTTTTGGTGGAGATTCACTTTAATATACAGTATGTGAAGGGGTCTCATTCATCTTATGTGTTGTATACAGGTTATATTTAATCCAGCAACATATCCTCCTACATAGTGTTCCATGAAAGCAAAGCATCAAACTATTTTCAAGTTGTCACAAACATAGATAAGATATAATTTTGCAGACATATCAATTCTGTGCAGCTGTCCAGGGTATTAGATAACTGTGAATTATTTTGGGGGAAACTCAAATTGGTGTTGCTTCTTCCTGAGTGTGCTGTGTCAATCAATGTACTATAGTAGGATTTCTGGTGATTTGTCGAAGTAGGGAATCTTGGCTCTCCAGCTGTTGAAAAACTACAACTCCCCTCATGCCTGGATAGCCAAAGAAAAAGAATCTTAAAAAAAAAATTACTTTCTAGTAAAAATAATTAAAAGATACCTGCCAATTCTATGTCCTATGTATGTGGTCCTACACAATAAACTATACATTGATATAGCCTAAATTTATTTCCCCCATTTACATATTTCCCAACAGGCTTGCCTCAATTTTTAAAATCTAAATATAAACTATAAAATATACTTATAAATATAAATAAATAGAAATATATACTATATAGTTCTGGTGATGGAAAAGAAGGGTAACGTCCGCACTGTACTTTACACTGTGGTTTTCTATCACATGCATAATGTTGTATATTGTTGTAGATTTGTTGTGTACAATCTGTTCAGTAATTTTTCAGGACAATATATTATGCCCCCAATCTCGTCCATGAGCCGAGAAAAAATTATCAGGAATGCATCTTCAATCTGTATTTTTTCTAGATCCACAAAAAAATGGGAAGGTTAGAATTAAAGGAGAAGTCCTGCAGACTGTAAAAACGACAGGCAGGCGGGGGTGGGTGAGAAAATATCAAACAAGCGAACTCATCCATCCCTGTGCCTCCGTACCTGCACTCCTGGGTTCCATTCACATTAGCCGGGCCCTGCAGCTCCTCTAGCTGCTACGTCACAACCCTGACTAAGTGACTGGGGCAGCCAATCAGTGACTGGGGCAGAACACCAATCCAGTCACTGACTGGCTGAGCGGGCAATCGCTCAGCCAGGCCTTGACGCTGCTGCTACATGACATACCCAGCTCCTGCAGAAGATGACAGCCGGCAGTGTGAAAGGGCCCCTGGCACAGGGATGGGTGAGTTTACTTGTTTGTTTGTCTCTCACCCACCCCCGCCTGCCTGATATTTTTACACAATTTGTGGGAATTGAGGTGATTTTTTTTTTGTTACTTCAACAAAAAATGCAGACGCTACCATAGCTTTCTATAGTGACTACGGATTGGCGACAGTGTGAATAGCCCAATAGAAAGTAATGTGCCCTACATTTGTCCATAATTGTGGAATGTGTGAATAAGGCCTTAGGGCAGGGATGGGGAACCTTCTTTCCTCCAGCTGTTGCAAAACTACAATTCCCATCATGCCTGTACAGCCAAAGCTAAAGCTTCACCTGTCTAGGCATAATGGGAATTGTAGTTTTGCAACAGCTAGAGGGCCTAAGGTTCCCCATCCATGCCTTAGGGCATTATTACACAGAGTGATGATCTGCTAAATCAGGTCGACTCTGCAGATTATCGCTCCATGAAATAAACATACTGGTCATCGGCTGGTCATCATCGTTTAAGCTTGATTAAAAGTCATTGGCCGTATCCCTACGTGTTGTGGTGTGCAGCCGTTCCCTGATGACAACGTAAAAATTTAAAAGTTTACATTTACCTACTCTCCCCCTTTGTACTACAACATTTCGTCCATGTTCCTGGCTCACCGCTCGGTCAGTGATTGGCTGAGCAGCCTGTCACTGAAGAGACCAGACCAGAAGGATCAGCGGTAAGCAAAGAACACAAGCAAAAGGCTGCAGGACAAAAGAAGAGATAACAACTATAAAAGTTAATGTTTTTCATGTATATATTGCTAACAATCTATATAAAGCCCTTTCTGCATGATAACCGAGCCACGTATACGCCCGGTAAGCAAACGCCAATCTAGCAGATCAGCGCCCTTAGGTATGTTCACAACAGCAAAACATATGCTGTTTTTAATTTGAAGTCTCAATACTATACTTTACCATAGAGAGACACTACTAGAAAGCCAATAAGTGCATACACCATACACTTCAGTATAACCTGTAAAATGTCCACAATGATTGGCTGCAATAACATGTATATTAACTATGACACCAAGGTACAATGACCCAGGAAAAACAATATTGTACAGTGAAAATATCATAGCCCAAGGCCCCTGTAACATGTGGGACCACTCTACTTATGTTTTTTTTTTTTTTTTATTAAACTGCCTACTTGCAATAAAAATCAATACTTACTCTTGAGACTCCTTATTCCTGTTGGTTACATATAAACTGCACAAGCCTACATGTATAGTTGCTCCAATTTTTGGTATAGTAACAAACAAAATGAGAGATAAAGTTGGGGAATTTTTAATGTGTCACTGTCGTTATAACTTTCTAATTCTAAAATAACAGTAGATGTGATATAAAGGAAGTTTGCAATTTAGATTCATTATTTTTTTTTATTATCGTGGAAAACACGGCACTTCCTGTTTTCTGACTCTTTTTCTCAAAAAAACAGGAAACAGTCAGAAAACAGGAAGTCCTGTGTATCCCAGCCCATCTGAGCACTCATAGAGAGAAGGCAGTCATGTGATTGATGGACACACTGAGCCGTGACTCTCTGTACTGGCCGGAATTCCTGTGTTTAGTCTATTTTTTCAACCAACAAAAGTCAGAAAATCTACCTTCAGGAGACTGGACCTGGATTTCTGGTAAGTTCAGCTTTGTTTTACAGCATGATAACCACAAAAAAAATAATGAATGTAAATTGCAAACTTGCCTTACATCACATCTACTGTTGATTTAGATTTTGAAAGTTATAACGACAGGGACACTTTAAGTATTTTTATATGGGCTGTAACGAATAGTGATGTCCAAGTAACCCCAAGTTCTACCTACTAAAATCCCCATAGAAAAGAAATGAAGAAGCCCTGATAACTTTTATAGAACACTAGGCTTGTTGCACAATAGTCTGCAAATTAAAGTGATTATTTGTCTGGGCGCTTCTACAAACATGGCTGACTATTAATTATGCTTCTGCGCCCACGTGTAAACAAACCGTACAATGGTAAATTGAGATCAATTAAGTGATGCCCACACCTAAGCATGAGTGACTGTTTAATTTTTATTATACTTAATAATTAAAAATTAACAATAATTTTCAGAGCTGTCAAACAGAAATGAGAAGATGCATTAAGGTCGCAAACAACAAGCCCGGATACGCATGCCCAGAATCTTCCTGCATTTTTATGCACAGGGACCGGTTGCCTGTTTCTATATAGCAGAACATCAGAGACAGCAGCAACGTGAAATCTTTGCTTAAATTCACAGGTTGCTATAGAGACTTTCACAGTCTGTTTTTAGGATGATTTCCAAAAGAAACATATTTTCCGCCGAGTAGCAATAAATATGGCAAGGTGTACTGTTCTGGAATAGCGGCTTTAACGGCCGTACTGATAAAAAAAAGACCTTCAAATCTTGTGCGTTACATGCATATTCTGGCCATAAAGCACAACAATATCTCTCTATAGGTCTATGAAGGTCAACAGAGTCTAAGAAATGGAAAAGGAGAAAAATTCTTTGGTGTTTTTTATATCAGTGACAGAGGTTTAACGCTATTATATAATGCCTAAGGGTACTATTACACGGAGCGATAATCGGCCCTATCTGGCCGATTATCGTTCCGTGTAATAAACACAACGATCAGCTGATGATCGTTGTCATCGGCTGATCGTTGATATAGGTTTTGACGTGTAATAACGGTGCGCGGCCGATGCTGGGGATATGCAAAGAGGAATACATACCTATCCAGGGCTCCTCTTCCTCTGAGCTTCTCACCAGGTCCCACGCGCTGCAGCTTCATAGGGGCCTGTCTCCTCTGAGAAGCTCAGAGAAAGAAGAGCCCTGTAACCTGGATAGGTATGTATACAGTTTAAGCAAGGGCTGCAAGGACATCGCTAACGATAGCCATTCAGCCCTTGTTAAACAATTATTGGCCTGTGTAATAGGCCCAGAAAACAAGCGCCGATCTAGCAGATCGGCACTCGTTTACAGGTATTATCGGGCCCCCATCGGCCCATGTAATACCACCCTAACTAAGGACACATAGAAAACAATAGGTTAAATACAATCCTTGGTAAAGACATTAGTAACATTACACATGAAAGTGGCCATGTTTGTCTAACCCCAGATAACCCCTTTAAAGTGGTTATCCAGCAAAAATCTTTTTCTTTTAAATCAATTGAAGTCTTCCCATACTTATTTGCTCCTATATATCATGCAGGAAATGTTGTTTTATTTTCAGTCTGACACAGTGCTCTCTGCTGACATCTCTGGCCGAGACAGGAACTGTTCAGAGCAGGAGAGGTTTTCTATGGGAATTTGCTACTGCTCTGGACAGTTCCTGTCCAGACTGAAAATAAAACATTTCCTGCATGACATACAGTAGCTAATAAGTATGGGAAGACTTGAGATTTTTTAATAGAAGTAAATTACAAACCTATATTACTTTCTGACACCAGTTGATTTAAAAGAAAAAGATTTTCGCTGGACAACCCTTTTAAAGGAGAAATTCGGCCATTTGCAAAATCCAGCGGCAGGGAGTTTGATAACAAGTAGGCAATTACTGATGGGACCATCCCTGGGACCGCCGCTGGGAGGAATTGTCCCCTGAGTTGTGATGACATCACAACTCAGGGAAAATGCCTGTCCTGGCTGATGGACTAGCCACAGCCGGGTCGTGATGTGTCAGCGGCAGAGATCTCGGAGCCTGGCTGGGGTCCCGAGGCTGGTCCTGCTGCTCACCGCAGGCATCGGGAAAGGTAAGTTGGACTTTGTTATGAAATTCCCCCCTGCCCCTGCCGGATTTTAAAAAAGGTTGGACTTCTTCTTTAAATTTTGCAGTTTTCATACCTTATTTTATATCATAAGTCGTGGTGCTTGTTCCAGTAAAAAGTGATATTTTATTATCTGTGGATTGTGCTTCCTGAGCGGGGCTTCATGGGCGCAGTGCCACTTAGCCCCATCCACATCGCCACAGTAGCCCCGCCCCTCCATGACGTAATCAGCGCATAGGCCTAAACCTTTAGGCCGTCCCGTTTCAATGGCCACTGAGGGGACGGGGCATATGCGTTACGGAGGGGCCAGGCTACAGTGTCAAGTTGGGCGAGGCTAGGTGGCGCTGCGCCTGAAGGAAATCCTTTACATACAACATGACCTGTTGGTGGCCATAAGGACTAGACAGTCTAAAAAATCTACTAGACTTATCAAATAGACAGTGTAAGCTTAGACTAGACACTCTAAAAATGCTTCCGATTTATCACTGGGCAAAGAAGAAATATGCTCCAGCTCTATAAAAAGAATTCCTTATTGAATATCAGAGCATTTTAAGAACAATTCTTAAGCAACTGGAGAATCTTTCTTCTTTGTTCACGTGATGTTTAGGCCAAACAATCCTGGGGCATTCTCACAGGCTCTACTCTCAAAATTCAAGATGAACTAGTGGCACTTTAAGTGCTGATATCTGTTGTTTTTAAGGATTTAGATAGCATTAGTAAATATTCTGCACTGAGTTTTAATAAAGGCTAAGGCTATGTTCCCACAATATTTTTTAGGTAAAATAATGGCCATTGTTTTTGTAACAGGAACATTATTTGCGGACGTTATTTGTTAAAATAGGTCCGACCTGTTGCATGAACATAGCCTAAAACTGAAAAAAGGAAAAAAACAAACAAACTGCTTTTGTGTGTATTTATGGCCTCATCCACATCCACCCCGTCACTTACCTTGAAATTGCCACTCAAGAGGCCTGAACTGGTTCCTTCGCAGGGGTCACTTGGCACAATTGTAGCAATCATGAGCCGCCTAGGAGTAAGCATTAGAAATATTTCACAGTTGGTTATTACAACCTCCATTCAAGAAAAACATTTGCTCAGCTGCGCAGTCTGTTCACATGTTCAGGTTTTTAAATGCAGTTATTAAAGGGGTAGTGCAGTGAAATTTTTTTTTCACGAAATAACACACATTACAAAGTTATACAACATTGTAATGTGTGTTATTTAAGTGAATGGCCCCCTAACCCATGTCCCTCCAATGGAGGCTGAGCAGCTGATGACGCGCTGGAGGGGGGCCGGCATGAGGGAGGGCTGGAGAAGTCAGGCCGGCCTCCTGAAGATGATGTGATCGTCCCAAGATGCTGGCTGGGATCACCAGTGATTCAGTGAGTATACTGTATCACACTTCCAGGTCTACGGTGGGAGTGGGGGGGGGGATTCATAAGGAAGGGGGCCATTCACTTTAACACACATTCCAATGTTGTATAACTTTGCAATGTGTGTTATTTAGTTAAAAAATGTTTTACACCGAACTACCCCTTTAAAGGGAATCAGTCACTAGGTTTATGTTGCATAACAGATTGGTTTATTACTTACATCATTCTGTTCAGCCGTTCTCCTAATATGCAGGTGAATAAGATTTTTGCAGCACCCCTACACCGCCGCCCAGTACTGATTGATAGTTGACAGCCTATACATAGCATGCATAGATAACTGCCAATGAACAGCTGGAGGGCAGAGTTTGCTGCTGCTCATGAATATCCAGGACTACTGAACCCATGCACAAAATAAAGAGGACTACTTATTGTCCAAGTTATTCAGGAGTATATTTGCAAATCAGTTGCACAGAACAATGTAAGTGATACATCATTAGGTTCAGTTTCTCGGTCACTAGTTTATGCTACCCTGAGATAGGACACCATAAACCTACTGACAGAGTCTCTTTAAAAACAGAGTAAGGAACAGATCATAAATGAAGGACATACATAACGGAAACACAGAGGATTCTCCTCATTCTAAATTCATTTCAATAATTGTAATTTAAGGAGTTATCACCTAAAAAACAATGGCCTAAATGTTATAAAATAGGTAGTCGACCTCTGGTTAACAGAGATCAGGGTGCCCACCACAGTTTCTGCACAGTATCGCCAGGAGCTCAGACAGGTGAACGTTTTTTATGTTATTTTATTTTAATGGTTCATATCCCCTTAAAAAAACTGAATTTGTGAATACACCCTATTGCTGCTCACTGGTGCCCAGCTAGGCTGCGAGCATGGTGTGTTATTATGTAATACTGGCAAAGCTTGTGCTTAGATATATGCTGCTCCATCTCTTTGCACATTTTAAGTGAATCTAAGTAAAACTGTCATCTCATGAACTATGCAAAAGGAGAAAAAAGCAATGTACATTTTTACATATTTCTAGATCTAAATTTTTTTTAAATTTTTAAAAGGATTTACCATTTGCTTCACGTACATTATTCACTATATAGGGCACGTTTATGAAGGACATGTATAGAATTTCAGAAAGGGAAGCAAAGAGGCTGTGGATATAGTCATATTCCTCCCTGCTGGGTGCTCTCCCACTGGCTGTGATGGGAGATCAAAACAAACAGATGTCAGTATTGTACAATTTATCTTCTGTAATACGGCATTCACCACCCACTGCGGTGTCACTACATAAACAATGAATGTGTGCTGGCTCCATCAATTAATTCTGTAGCCCTCTAACATAAATCACTAACCAGTCCTCATAGAAAACAAGTGAATTTTCTAGATACTAAAGTGACTAGCTGTGCCAATATTCGCTGAAAATATATACAGTACTGAGTGCATTTAGTATTAAAAAAAAATTGTCTCGCCATTTGGTGATGCTGTTTAGTTAGAATGAAACTTCATTAACTTTAGTGTAACACCTCAAATATTCTATATTTCCCATGTTTAACCTGGGAACCCTGTAAATTGGTGTTTCCAACCAGAGGACCCACATGTAGCTCTTAATCTTCATGTGGCTGCTGAGATGTTAGCACTAGAGATAAGCAAACTTACAGAAAGTTAGAGTTTGCAAAATCCTGATTGCTCAGGACTTTCATTCTGTAGCCTGGGTAAAATGGATGAAGCCCTAGGGCTGCCTGGAGAACAAGGATACAGCTTATGCCTATAAAGCACTTGTGGAATACGGCTGAGACTGTGCTCTTAGCCATGATTTAGTATTTGAATTCTATATTTGATTTGCACCAGACTGAACACAGCTCAATTGTTTCTGCTCTTGTAACTCTACTCTGATTCTCTACCACACCCGTCTGGTCATTAAACAGTTAACCTTTGTTTTGCTATGTGACTGACATTCTGCCTTTCCACTCATCCTTTGCTTTGTCAGTCTATGTTCTGTGTGCCTGGTCCAATCACGTTCTGGACTGGGTGCCTGGCCTACTATAAAGTGTTTGTTTGTTTTTTGTCTTTGCTAGCTATCAGTCTCTCTGAGCGTGCTAAGCGTACCCTGTATCTGTTTCTCTATACCTGATTATTCAAATCTTGTCTTTTGTACCTTTGACTACTCTTTTGGATTCTGACTTTGTACTGTGTTGTAAGTTAGGTTTGACCCTGGCCCATACGACCATACCTTGGTGTTTGTCTGTCTTGTCTTTGTTTCCTGTTTTGCACTTTTGGTGGAAGTAAGGGAACGCCCAGTTGCCTGTAGTCCCCTAGGGTTGTATTGAAGCAAGTAGGCAGAGAAAGCTGCGTGGGGCCAAGCTCAGGGCTCACTATGTATATCCTCTCTGTTCCCTCTCTGGTCGTCCTGTGACAGTCTAGCTCACAGAATATGTGCCTGATCAAAGAGGGTCTGACCACTGGGACACTCTATGATGTCAAGAATGGGGGTCCTGAGTCTCCACAAATAGCTGCCTGCTGTACTCAGCTATCTTTGGCAGTCCAATAGAGTGAATATGTGTGACCGCAGCCCAATTCAGAGACGTGACTTGAGACTCCTGTTTTTAGATTGTGGCGTTTCCCAGCAGTCAGACACCACTGTGATCATACAATTAGGGTGGTATTACACGGAACGATTATCGTTCGGAAAATCGTTAAATCGTTCGGATTTGAACGATAATCACTTCGAATAATAGCAGGCAACGATTAAACGACCAACGAGAAATCGTTGATCGTTTAATAGGATCCGGACCTATTTTTATCGTTTGATCGTTCGCTCATCGTTCAGTGGAATAAGAATTCACAGCTGAAACGTACGCAATAGCGACGACTAAACGACCGCAAGAACGATCATAAATAACGATAATCGTTTCGTGTACTTGGGCGAACGATTTCGGGTCGTTTGCCTTAGCGGTCGTTTAGATTGTTTATCGTTAATCGTTAGTCGTCGGAAAATTGCTTGGTGTAATAGTACCCTTATTTCCTATCCTTCAGATCAGGGAACACAGCCCCTTTAATTTGGTAGATGGTATTATTATGATTATTATAATTTATTTTTAACGTGCTTTTATAAGACAAACAGCCTATTCATGAAAGCACGGTTACCTATAGCTGCATAAACACATTTGTTGATCCATCCAACACCTTTTACCATGAACATATCAGATTGCTGCCATTGCTTTACAACAGTAGCACAAATACAATCTGATTAGAATCTATTGAATATTTCATATCCCTTTTCATAAATGTATATATATTTTTATTACAATGAGGAGACAGGGTGACAGGAATAAAGGAAATGTGTACTCTGAATTAGTCACCTTCTGAATATGTAGGCTGAATGCATTTCGAAATATATTCACATAGGTAAAAAAAAAATCCTCATTTCAGCAATGTATTGTTTAGTATTACACAATGAATTCTATGCAGATTAGTTTTCCTCCAGAATCTGTCTCTGTAAAGCTACCTTATATTCGCTATATGGTATCAGCAAAATATAGATTTATCAGTATTTATGCAACTGTTCTTGCATATATTATTTGAAGAATATGGTGTTCAGGCATAAGGTTATGCTTCTGAAGGCCCATGCCACTTTTTCCAACACATTTGCATTGAAAAGTCAATCACACAGACAGTTGATGACCTTTGATATGCTTTATTAGATGCTCAACCAAGTGTCCCTGTCCTTATAACAGTAGATGTGATATAAAGCAGGTTTGCAATTCACATTAATTTTTTTATCATGCTTTATAACAAAGCTATACTTACTTGTATCCAGGTCTTGACTTCTGAAGGTTGAAAAGGTTTTGGTTAAAAAAAAGAAGACTAAACAAGGGAACTCCCAGTCATCTGCGCTCCCATAGAAGGTAGTCATTACATTGATGGATGCATTGAGCTGTGACTCTCTGCACTGGCCAGGCCTTCATGTGTTTAGTCTCTTTTTTCAACCAGCAAAAGACTAAAAAGCTTCAGGAGACTGGACCTGGATACAAGTAAGTATACCTTTGTTGTAAAGCATGAGAACTAAAAGAAAATAATGAATGTTAGTTGCACACTTGCTTTATTTCACATTCCCTGCTGATTTAGATCTTGAAAGTTATAATGACAGGGACACTTTAAGAAAGAAGAAAGAGGCTAAAAAGTATACGCTTTTTAGCGTCACTTTAAAGTCACTTTACCGCATGAAACTAAACAAATATGCACAGTAAACTAAAATATTAGTATTTTAGTAACCTAAAAATATTTTATAATAGCGAGCACTGAACTGTCAGGTCGGCACTCGCTTCCCCCACATTCCCCCCTCGCTGCACTGTGCTGCGCTATTACACGCAGAGTGCAGTGAGCAGTTGAAGGGGCTGCCCGAATAAGCCTTAGGTCATTTGGGCGGCCCATTGAGGTCAGTGGCTATTTGCTGCCTCCACACCAATTGCATAGAGCGACACGCTGCAGACCATCGCTGATCTTTCAACATATTGAAAGGCCATGACAAGCCGAGATGTTGGCTGACTGTTGCTGTTCAACATGTGATCTTGAACTGAACGGTTATTGATCTAAATGGTTATTAATTGGCCAAGTAAGGCGGATAATTGTTCAGTGTAATAGGGCTCTAAGCCATGCCTTCTATGAAATTATTTATGGATGTGAAGTAGACCAGTATACATGTGCCCAACCAAACTAGAGACAGGGAAATATTACAATCTGTTGAAATCTCCCTTCTAAATTGGTGTTTCTTCTTGTCCTTCTATCATAGTTTGTCATTGTACAACATTTTTCCATATCTGGTAATCTCCAAGAGAGGCCCTTTAAATGGAAATCTAGATGTGCTTCGAGGAAGATACAAACTTTTACCATTCTACCTTGTACCCAAGGTCAAAGCATGCAGCGCATTTAAATTTCTGCGCTATTTGTAGAACCTCCGACTATCTGTAGCTAGAAAACATTAGAAAAGGCAATAAACAAATAACTAAATCAAATTTCGCATTCGCTGTTGTGACTGCATTAACTCGGCTGTCATTGCACCGAATAGGCAGCCGCAATCCTGCTTACAATCTGTGTCTAATAATTTGCTTTGTTCTCTCCGCTGAAACTTAGAAGCAAAACCATGTTCTGTTTTGGATCAATATCATGCTCTGCATTACAAATGTGCATAATAGGATTTTATAATGTGCTATTTAATTAAAAATTAGATTCGTATGCTGGATGGGCAGCTGCTCTGGAAGGAAGAATCGCTGTAATCGGTAAAATGGAAAGACATATTGCTAGCAGAACAGGGCTTCGGTAAAATGGCTTTATTCCGTTTTTTAACCAAAAGCAGAGAATTCTTAAAACTATAGTGTGAAATTGTTATTGCTCTTTTTAATCCCAAAAAAATATATGATGAAACGAAAGAACAGTTGACAAACCAACATTCGGAGAGTTTAATTTCCCAGAGAAGCAAATGACTTTGATAGAAATTATACTCAGCTAAAAATAGCTGCAAGGTTGCCTGAGAGCTTTTAGTGTTGTATTTAATTCTAAACTAATTAGAAAATTAATATGGGGTAAGAATTTTATTATGGTTGGTGGAATGTGCAATGATTTTATAACATACGCATCGCTCGAGCATGCAAAGTGTTGTGTGCAGGCTGTAAAAGAGCATCATTTGAGATGCAGTAGACTATATATGCGTGTATGTATACATACAGATCAAGTCATAACTAGTGTTGAGCGAACTTGCTAAACTGTTCGGGTTGGCAACACTCTCTGAACCTGAACGTTTGGCATTTTACTCGCGGCAGCTGGAGAAGTTGGATGCAGCCCTAAGGCTGCCAGGAAAACATGGATACTGCTTATGGCTATGTTCAGACAATGCATGAGACCGGCCGTTCCGTGACCCGGTCGGGTCATGGAACGGCCGGTGACAGAAAAGATCATGCCGGCCGGATGATCTTTAGTGCCGCTAAGTTCTGATGCGGGCGCATCAGTGCATGCCCGCATCAGAACTCCCCACCGCACACAATGGAGCGAGCGGCCAGAGCCTCTGTGCACTGACAGGGTTTTCGGCGACCGCTATTCAATGGATAGCGGCCGCAGAAAACTGACATGTCAGTTGTTTGCGGCACCGCTAGGGATCCTGGCCGGAGCATATACCATGTGTATACGCTCCGGCTGGGATCCCATAGACAGCAAGGTAACGTATATTTTTGTAATAATATTCGAAAATATACGTTGTGTGAACATAGCCTATGGCTGTATCCATGTTTTTCAGGACTCCCTAGGGCAGCATGAATATACTGTAGATTGGGCACATTTAGTTGGTGCCAGAAACACCAATATTATAAAAAATGTTGCAGCAGGTTCAATTAAAATGTAAGGTTCATTAACATGTGGTCATTGCAATGTTTCAGTCTGATGATGGGAAATGTTAATAAGAGTATTTAAACCATGTGATAAATAACAAAATTAAGCGATATAGAATGCAAAACATTACAACATGTGAAAGATACAATAGGGAAATATACGTGACAATGCCGTGTCATTCTTAAAGGGGTTATCCAGCCAAAAAAAATTTTCTTTCAAATCAGCTGTTGTCAGAAAGTTATAAAGAGTTGTAATTTACTGGTATTAAAAAGTCTCACGTCTTCCCGTACTTATTAGCTGCTGTGTGTCCTGCAGGAAATGTTGTTTTTAGAGATGAGCGAACCGGGTTCGGGTTCGAGGCCATCCAAACCCGAACGTTTGGTATTTGATTAGCTGGGGCTGCTGAACTTGGATAAAGCTCTAAGGTTGTCTGGAAAACACGGATACAGCCAACGATTATATCCATGTTTTCCACATAGCCTTAGGGCTTTATCCAAGTTCAGCAGCCACCGCTAATCAAATGCCGAACATTCGGGTTCGGATCGACTCGAGCATGCTCCAGGTTCGCTCATCTCTAGTTGTTTTCTTTCCAGTCTGACACAGTGCTCTCTGCTAACATATCTGGCCGAACCAGGAACTCTCCAGAGTAGGAGATGTTTTCTATAGGAATCCCCATGTAAACCTCCCTTGCTCTGGGCACTCTCTCATGCTCTCGTCACTCTCTGTACAGGTTCTCAGTTGAACCAAAAGTCAACGCGTTTCAGCAACTGTCACGGCAACTGACAAGGGAAACCGTGACAGTTGCTGAAACGCGTTGATTTTTGGTTCAACTGAGGACCCTACAGAGAGTGCCGCCACCGAATCTCCTGGGAAGTTTGAATTGAACTACCAGGTTAGTGTGGAGTAGTGCCGCCAGCCGGGGCACCTTCAGAGCATATCCAGGTTCAGCAAAGAAGTGTCCTCGACATCGGCAAACAGACGGAGTGGAACAGGGAATTAAACAAGGTATCCTCACCGCTCATTATACTATTGACAATAGATAGCTAGACATTAGGCTTAGGGCACAGGCTTAGGGCACAGTGTGTGGCAGTAATATATTCTAATGGCACAGTGTGTGGCAGTATTATATTCTAAGGGCATAGTGTGTCGCAGCATTATATATACAAACCACAATGTGTGGCAGTATTATATTCTAAGAGCACAATGTGTGGCAGTATTATATTCTAATGGCACAGTGTGTGGCAGTATTATATTCTAAGGGCACAGTGTGTGGCAGTATTATATTCTGAGGGCACAGTGTGTGGCAGTATTATATATATAAGCCACAGTGTGTGGCAGTATTATATTCTAAGGGCACAGTGTGTGGCAGTATTATATATATAAGCCACAGTGTGTGGCAGTATTATATTCTAAGGGCACAGTGTGTGGAAGTATTATATTCTAAGGGCACAGTGTGTGGCAGTATTATTTATATAAGCCACAGTGTGTGGCAGTATTATATTCTAAGGGCACAGTGTGTGGCAGTATTATATTCTAAGGGCCCAATGTGTGGCAGTAGTATATTCTAAGGGCACAGTGTGTGGATGTATTATATTCTAAGGGCACAGTGTGTGGCAGTATTATATATATAAGCCACAGTGTGTGGCAGTATTATATTCTAAGGGCACAGTGTGTGGAAGTATTATATTCTAAGGGCACAGTGTGTGGCAGTATTATTTATATAAGCCACAGTGTGAGGCAGTATTATATTCTAAGGGCACAGTGTGTGGCAGTATTATATTCTAAGGGCACGGTGTGTGGCAGTATTATATTCTAAGGGCATAGTGTGTGACAGAATTATATATATATATAAGCAACAGTGTGTGGCAGTATTCTATTCAGAGGGTTCAGTGTGTGATACTAAGAAGCTTTTCTTTGTTTAGTGGATGAAAATCTGAAAATTATTTGAGAAGCAAACTCTGCAGAAATGAGACGTTCATAGAAAGCATCGTGGACTGGAAGTCTACATCACATGGAGCAGAAAGGGAACAACTCTATAGAAGATATCACCTGTGGGTTGTGATTTTGCTTAGTAATTGGTAAGCCAGGCTGGAACCCCCCTCAGCCTACTGTTAAAGGGGTTATCCAGTGCTTCAAAAACATGGCCACTTTCTTCCAGAGACAGCACCACTCTTGTCTCCAGTTCAGGTGCGGTTTGCAATCAAGCCCCATTCACTTCAATGGAACTGAGCAGTAAAACCCCGCCCAAACTGGAGACAAGAGTGGGGCTGTCTCTGGAAGAAAGTGGCCATGTTTTTGAAGCACTGGATAACCCCTTTAAAGGCACTATAGACTAGCAAGGAAGTCCAAAATGCCTTCAGCCGCCACTCATCCCTAGTTACAGTATATGGATAATGACAAATATAAAGTCCTGATGTCTTCATAATTACCATATTTTCCGGCATATAGGACGACTTTTTAACCCCGAAAAATCTTGTTAGAATTTGGGGGGTCGTCTTATACGCCGGGTATGGTCGCCCCATATGGTGGGGGGGGGGGCTCAAAAATGGACCGCATCCCCACCGTATGGGGCGACCATTTACAAAAAAAACAAACAGTTAACTCACCTGGACCCGTTCCCGGCCTCCGCCCGTCCTCTTCTTCGGTCCCGTTCCCCAGTGCAGGCAGATGCCAGAAGGTCTCCCGGGCAGCCGAGCATCTAATCGGAGACGCTCGGCTGCTTGGGAGAGCTTCGGAAGAATGGCAGAGGCTTCGGGAAGCTCCGGGAGAACCCGAAGCCTCTGTCATTCTTCCGAAGCTCTCCCGAGCAGCCGAGCGTCTCCGATTAGACGCTCGGCTGCTCGGGAGAGCTTCGGGCATCCCCGGCGCAGCCAGTGTACATCACACTGCCGGCGCCGGGGAACAGGACAGAAGAAGAAGGTGCGCGGAGCCCGGGAACGGGCCCAGGTGAGTTAACTGTTTGTTATTTTATTAATTTAGCTGCAGTTAACCCCTGCCTGATCGTAGCAGCACTGCAGTCAGGCAGGGGTTAACATTTTCCGGCGTATAAGGCGAATTCCTGACAATCTGATTGAAAATAAGGGGTCGTCTTATACGCCCAGTTGCCTTATACACCAGAAAATACGGTAAAAGTGAAGCCCCCCCCCCCCCCCCCCTTTCTTCCCTCCATTCTTTTTTTTCCTTCTATAACTTTCTTTTCCTTTTCTTATTTTCTTCTGTTTCTTCTTTTATACATGGCCTCTTCGGAGTCTCACTGGGTTATGTGTTCTTCATTATTGTTATAGTACAAACATTTTGGGCCTTCCTGACTTCTTTCCATAATCCTGTACATTGGTAAAATTTGAATAAATTTGAAATAAAATAAAAAATTCAATAATGAAAGAAAGGATCTTATCACTGCATAATGCATCTAGGCAAAGTAAACTGTATGATATAGACAGTACCCAGCCTGATATTAGGAGGATGTTATCTGAAGGCCTCCTTTGTCTGATGCATTGTCATCTCAACCACCTATTGTTGTCTTGCCTGGGAACATAAACACTTGGCAATAATCAAAAACAAGAAAAAAACAGTAGGAAGCAGAAACAGTTATATAAGAATTACCTGCTCAAAAGCCTAGCAGGAATTTATCATGTGTTCTGGTTTAATTTTTCTTTTTTTACCCCCCAAAATATGTCAAATTAAATTTCACCCCAGCAGGAGATGTTTTCTTCCTATGATTACTGAGAAGAGTTCAGAGGAATTGGAATCACAACAGCTGTAAGTAAAAGCTGTCCAAGTCTGGAAAAGAACCAGTAGCTCACTGTTTATCTAAACTTACTGTGAAGCCGGAAAAAAGCGATGGATGGGAGCGAGTGAAATACTAGCGGGACTGCTGCAAGCATCTCTGTCAGTGGCATCCCATTAAAATCACATCTATGCTCTGCTATTCAGGCTACTACTACCATCTGCGAACCTAACAAATTCTACAGCTAAATCTAACACTGCCTCTAGAAAAGCTAACAATTAGAGTAGAAATGTATGTGATTTCCCTTGTGCCAGACAAACACACAACCTGCACCTTCAGCTACACACAAAGTGCCGGCGTAATAGCCTCTAAAACCCAGTCATTATTACCAACAGATAATGTAAAAGTAAAGAGGAAAAAAAATAAATCAAGTTGTCTTCTGGTATACAGCTAATGGTCTGTTCACACTACTGTCAGTGGCTCCACTATAGGAACAACTGCAGTATAAGGGTCCTATTACACGATCGGACTACGGCCTGATCATTTTTGAAGATGAGAGCAGATCTGCAGATCGGCGCTCCTTTACTGGACCTATTAGATGGCCCGATAATGGGCCATCGTTAGAGATGTCCATGCAGCCCTTGCCCAAACACCTGACACCTTACCTTTCCTCACTCCCGATCTCCTCTCCTGTGCTTCACAGCTTCCTAGTCCCGGTGGCAGTAGCGTCTGAGCGACCACCTGTCAGCTGACCTGACAGGCACCGCCGCGGCCTGTGTTCAGCTGAGCGGCCTGTCAGACGCTGCCGCCGCTAGGGCTGGGAAGCTGCGGAGCACTGGAGAGAAGACCAGGAGCAGGGAGAGGTAAGGTATTAGACGTTTGGGCAATCGTCAGCTGCCGTCCGCGCATTGCTATTACACGTAGCAATGTCCGGTCGGTGCCTGACGATTTTAGGTCCAAACCTAAACCAACGATCAGCCGATGATTGTTTCGGCTGATAGTTGTCTCTATTACACGAAGCGATAATTATCCGAATCGGCCGATTATCGCTTTGTTTAATAAGGCCATGCACCGGATCCACATTCCATTATTAAAAATTCTTACTGTGTTCTAAATATGGTATAAAAACCTCTCTCTTTTTAGGTCTTTATTAAAAAATGTATTTCCTTTTTCTATAGCACTTGCTGTGTCCTGCTTTGTGCCCTTCTCTTCTTTCCTGAGGAAACTTCACTGATAACAGAAGTTCAAAGTTGTTAATAATTTTAAATAGTTAAATGGTCATTGTCATTTTTCATAACTTTCCATAAATCAACAGAGTATGTGAAATATTTTTTTTCAGAAAAATGTCCCTAGGTGAACTAGGTGTTCCTCTGTTTTTGTACCTCTGGTCCACTGCTTGTTGCTACTGTAATTCTGTCTCTACCAATGAAGCAGGATAGAGGGAATGCACAAAGTTTAGGCAGGACTTCTTATTCAGAGCTCTAGCAGTAGTTCTACACAGTAGTTCCTTGAAAATAAGACAGTTCCTTTTATAAATTTTTGCTCCCAAAAAGTCTTATTTTTGGGGGATGTCTTATTTCTCTAGTTGGGGTGTCTTATTTTAGGAGTATGTCTTATTTTCGGGGAAATACGGTATATATACCCATATTAACTAAGTCTCCATTATAGGTCAAGCCACTGCCACCTACACTGCACTACACCTGGGTAGCTAACCCTGATGCAACAACAGAAGAGACATCATCAAAAGGGATGTAGGTAAAACCTGATCATCCCACCACACTAGAAGTGGCTGATATTTAGAATAGAAAACCTGTCAAAAAATTACGGTTTGCTTAATAAATTTGCAGATTGTGGCACGTTTTTAAGGCACACACCCATGACACACCAACCTGGCAGGTTTTTGGACAAAAATGACAGGTTTGTCAAGTTTTTGGAACAATTGTGTCACACACCTGTAGCAAATATGTCATAGCACTAAACTTTGCTGCCAAGAACAGGCTAGTAAATCAGGTCCATTGTATCCGTAAAGACAGTTTATCTTTATTCTATAGTCTGAATACAGCGATATGCACTTTACATAGTTTTACTAATGTTTTATTATTTTTAATAACAGTAAAAAAAATGTTTTGCAAATAGGTATATTTAAAATGGCCCTATTGTGACCCTTATAGCGCTTTTATTTTATTACTTACGGGGCTATATGGGGTGTCATTTTTTGCCCCAACGATCTCTAGTTTGTATTAGTATCACATCTTTGTTTATTGGACATATTGATCACTATATATATGTGTGTGTGTGTGTGTATGTGTGTGTGGCAGACTGTCTGAAAATCTGACTACATGGAGGTAAGCTGTATACCTGTCAGGGACGGACAAACACAACCAGACAGTGGGCCCTGATCTGAACCCACCCACTGTCACTGACCCTAGGCGGTCACGGACAACCACGAAGACGTTCCCTGCACTGAGTACGTGGGACACAAAACACGACATACAGACAAAACACAATAAAGAGTAGTAAACAAGCTAGGTCAAACCACACGGGCAACGCGGTACAAAATCGGCAAACAAAAAATAGTCACAGATCAGGTGGGAGGTCAGGAACACGAGTAAGAAGGCATAAGGGAATTAGGCCGGAAAACGCAGGAATAGACTGGGGAGAGCTGGGACCAGGGGTTACCTAATAGCCAGCGATTTCATACTGGCAATGATTAGACTTTATACTGGACCAGGAGCCCGGACCAAAGGCTGATTGGTCCGGCCTCCTGAGTCCAGTCTCACTGCACCTGGTGCACTGCCGGCTGAGTGGCCGGGCGACCTGTCACTCAGCCTGAGTGTAAGACACTGCAGCTGCGTGCCGGACGGCCGGCTGACAGTCACGTGAGACCACGGCGTCCCCGGTTGCTAGGGACGTCTTCGGGTCTCTGTGACGTCACTCGGCTCTGGCGGGCGGAGCGACGGCGCGCTCCCGAGCCGACCGCCGGAGCCGAGCTGGAAGGAGACGCCGCTGGAACCAGGCAAGGTAAGTTCCTGGCAATACCTCTGGCAGTTAGGCAATGTGATCGGGACCCCCGCAGACACAGTAAGTGACAAGAGCTGCTCCTGTCACTTACATGTCACGCGCAATAACGACAGCCCACCATTGAGGGCGAGGGCGAGGCTGCTGATAGCAGACGGTCCTCACCTGCTATGAGGCAAGCTCAGATTCTGAGCTTGCTACATAGTGCGGTACCCCGGCAGGGCGTACATATACGCCTGTTCGCGTTAAGGCCCGTCATCAATAAGGGGTTAAAAACTTGATTTTTCATTTTCTCAGGATACATTTATTTTAAAATAATTCCAGCATTGATGCCTTACAATTAACAAAGTAATAACAGAAAAAAACCTGAAAGGCATAAAATGGCAACATCCTATATAGCAGTGCCCTGTGGAATTTACCTTATAACCCTGCAATCAAATAATAGGAAAATATCACATTAAAGCCACTACAAGACCTTTCATATTCACTCATGGCAGTAACAGGGGCATCTGCGCTATTTATATCATGATAAGTGGTAACAGCAAAAACAGCTGCTTGTTAAAACACTTACATGTCAAAGACAAACCGCTATACTATAAGATCTCCATTATTAAAGACCTGGAACAAACAACAAGCAATGGCAAGCATGTACAGCCTTAAAGAGGCAATCCGGGAAAATTATTATTTATCTTTTCACAACTGCTGTCAGAAAGTCTTACAGACTTGTAATGTACTTCTATTTAAAAATATCCAGTCTTCCAGTGTGGTGTCACACCACGGGTGTTCCTTATATGGCACCTGTTGCAAAAGCCTTGTACTCAAATGTAAGTGGTGATGAAGATATTTACTGGTTTTGCCACCGGATGTCAAGATTTGGTTTATAAGTTTGTATGTATATGTTGCACAGCTGTAGTGAACAAAGGGTTATGGTTTTTTGTATTCTGTGATCCTGTGGCCTAATGAAGATACTTTTTTCCATCGAACTATCTTTATACTTCTTTCTTTGCACACTCTCTTCTCCACCACTTACAGGGGCTCTTACATGCCCTTGTAGGAAGTAGTCACTTGGGGAGAGGAAGTGTAGCGTCAGTTTTCCCTCTGATTCTCTGGGAGGAGGACACACACACAGAACAGGCATCCCTGCTGAGCTTAGCCAGGGCCTGGCTCTGCCAGGATCCCTGTCCAGGACAGTCCAGTTAAGTTGTGTTAGTGGAGTAAAGACACACGTGTAAGGAGAATCCAGAAACTTTGACTTCTAACAGTATCACTATAGACACTATGCGGTGTTAGACCCCAAAAGGAGGACAAGTCAGAGATCACACCAGCCCACGCCATGAACCTCTCAAAACAGTGCAGGGCAGTATCCTAAGACAGAGAAACTGACCCAGATAGAGCAAAGCAACCGTAACGAAGGTCTACGTACTCTATCTCGCAGCACAGGTGATACCGGATAATTTCTGACACTTAGCTAATCTGAGGTAACCAAGACTGGGTCTTGTGTCACCCTGATAGGATGGTTACCCTGACACTGCAGGGCAGAAGGTGGTTTGGATGAAACACGAGCACAAGTATTCTTCTCTTCTCTCAGTTATCTCTCTCAAGTTCCGCCAAAGCACACTACTACCCTGGGTTGGGGCTCTCAGAACAAACTTCTCTCCTCTTCTCTTCACTGCTCAACACTAAGCTTCACCAGCACCGCTACTCTACCTCAGCACTTAACATATCTCCCAACACAGATCCAGTGAACACAAGACTATACCAAAGAAGTTGTCTTTTACCTGCATATCCTGTACCACAAGAGAGTAAAGCCGTTTTATTTATTTTACTGGGACTCAGTGATCATTGCACCAGCACCTACACACATCGGCTACATACTCCTTGGGTCACTCTCTCCTTTCTGGGAGTGGCGGTACTGACAGTCCGGGTGGGTCTTCTCCCCACTCTGGACCACCGTGACAGGAGCCCAAGGGACTAATCACAGCCTGGCAGGTCACCGACCATTGAAGAACAATATAGCCAGCCCTAACATAAAAGCAGGTGTAACACCAAACCTGTGTGCTACTAGCACTGGCCTCGCAACATTACCATCACTGGCTGAGCTGTATTACAACTACCAGCACATTATCATCCAGTGGCTCACACAACGTATCACACCACACCAGTACTTATCAGCAGCTGAATGTCCTGCAGGAAGTGGTATATTCTTTCCAGACTGACACAGTGCTCTCTGCTGCCATTATTGTCCAGAGCAGTTTCTAATCCCTATAGAAAACCTTTCCCTCTTTGGACAGTTCCTGTCATGGACAGAGGTGGCAGTAGAGAGCACTGTGACAGACTGGAAAGAATACACCACTTCCTGCAGAACACATAGCAGCTGATAAGTACTGGAAGGCTTGAGATTTTGAAATAGAAGTAAATTACAAAATAACGCTCTGACACCAGTTAATTTGAAAGAAGACACTGTCATTAAAAATAACTTTTGACATGTCATCAGCCTTATAAAAATATTGATCGCAGTGGGTCTAACTGTTGGGACTTTCTTAAAGCAGGAGAAATAGCTGGGGAGAGATCCGCAGCTCGATCCACTTCCTGGCCTGCAACATAAACAATGACATATCAAAAGTTATCTTTCATGACAGGTACTTTTTAACCCCTTCACGACCAAGGATGTAATTGTACGTCCTTGGTCAGGTAGGGGTGTTCAGAGTGGGGCCACACGGTTCGTGATCCCGGTTGTTATTAATAGCCCGGGACCGCGGGCTGTTAAAATGCAGCTGTCATGGCTTACAGTTGCATCTAGACTGCTCTTTATTCCCCATCCCTGGTGTCTAGTGGGCAGATGCCCCCCCAATGGATCGGTGCTCTATAATATACGCAGCATTGATCTCAATGGGAGTGCAGCTTGAGACACGTTTTACATTGTCTACACTGTCAGTTTTGTGCAGCTGCTATTCAATGAATAGCGGCCACACAAAACTGACATGTCAGTTTTCTATGCGTCCACATGGAATCCCGGCTGAAATGTATACACTCCGACCAGGATTCCATAAGACACAATGTTATTTTCATTTTCAATAAATAGTGACTGGTGTTGGAAGTGCAACAGTTGTTATTTATGGAAAATTTACGTTGTGTGAACTTAGCCTTAAAGTCCAAGCAACAAGATCTTTCTGAATGGACTCTCTTTCCCAATGGAGAATCGGCTGTGCATTTGTGGCTACTCCATTGCATTAAGACACATTTCATTGTTACCAAATGTGTATTCCAAAAAATCACCATTGCTGACATAAATATACAAGGGATACATAACACATAGAACACTGTTCCTTTGAGGCAATAACAGTAAGTGTTTTGCGGCTTATGAACTGGTTGTTGAGCTTCTTGGATGTTCCTTGACAAGTTACCAGTATTCTCTGACAACTACAACGAAATGTTCTTGGTGTCAGTTATAAATAGACCATATTACTTGAAGAACAGAATCATTACAACATATAAATAATTGGCAGCGATTGCCTGATAAAAGGTGCCATCATTTCTCTGAACGTTAAATCTTTGTTCTGGAATGGAAAATAAATCTTCTGTTTCATTTGCTGAAGCTGATAAGCAATTTGAGAAATATTTCATAGTTATCAGTACCACGCAAATGTAATCAGAAAAATGGTTTATAAGACAGTCAAAAGAGGATGAAAAGCAGCATAAAGCATCAATCAGAAGGGTGTTAGTAATGAGACAGAGAAGAAAAATTACAAAACTTGCAAATTAAAAAAATCTACTGTATGTCTATGAATAAATCTATCTTTTATACAGACCAGAAAGGTCACTGCAATTAAAGGGGAACTCCAGTTACCAAAGATTTAACCCTGTTCAATCCCCACCAATAATCTAAGCTTGTGTGTAATGTGCTTCTAGTACATGAATTGGGCAGTATGTCTGCAGCACATTCTGACACACCGTGAAGCTGCTGAAAATTCTCACTGGCCGGTCCACTCTGTCTCCACTCCTCTGTACTCCCCCTCCCTTCTGAGACAGAGATCACATGTTCTGTCTCTTCTGTTGCCAGGCAAGCTATAACACCTCAGCAATAATCCTGCCCACCACTGACATCACACAGTGACCACCTGGTCAAGGACAGGAAAAAAACAGCCTCTCCTGAGTAGTATAGGGGAAAGGAGACACAGTTGTTTCATTTTTCATCTTTAGATAGATAGATAGATAAATAGATAGATAGATAGATAGATAGATAGATAGATAGATAGATACTATGTTTACAGAGCAAATCAGAAGCAGATTGAGCCAGTGCTGGGCAGAAACTACAAGTCAGGGGTGGGTACCCAGCATTTGGTTCTGAGGTGCAGTGCATGCTGGGAGATGTAGTTTCCTGTCTGGGTGCCATGATGTAAAACTGGGATAATTTCTGAAAGTTTAAATCCCGCACTAAGAGGGATTCAAGTGGAAATGGCTAAAACAATCGTGGGGGATCAGTGAGTGCACCTATATGCGTTTTATGCATTTTATTTTTTATGAGATTGCTGGAGTTACCCTTTAAGAATATTGCCATAAAGATGTATACTTGGTCAGTAATAATATTTAAGTAAATGGTATGTGTCAAAGTGACATCCCCATGGATTCCAGAACCCAAGATTTTCCAGCAGAACAGGGCCCAAAGCTGCAGGTTTGCTTTCTTCCTATAATACTAAGGCTAAGGAACGCACACATAAGGTCATCCACATGATGTAATAAAAAACATGATTAATCAGACCAGACCATTTTTTCCATTGTTTCAAGGTCCAAATCAAATCACTATATGCTCTTTTGGTAGTAGACAATGGTTGGCACAGGTATGTTGTTCAGTCTGCAGTATATTTGGACACAGCAGTAACTTATTGGTCATTTGTGCTATAGTAGCTCTTCTGTGAGACTGGAAAAGACAGGCTAGCCTTCTCTATTCATGCACATCTATGAAACTTGGGCAGCCATGAACCTGTTGCTGGTCCTTTCTTAAACTACCATCAGCAGGTATTAAGTATTGCATCCTGGGAACGCCCAATAAGACCTGTTTTTAATATTCTCTTAACCAGTTGTCAAGGCATCACAAACTGGCCCTTGTCAGGGCCAATTTGGTGTATAGCCAAGTTAGGACCATATTACATAGTCCAATGCACTGTGTAAGCGAGCGCCAATCTGCTTACACAGCTTTATGCTTGAGCAGTGAGGGCTGCACGGACATCATTAACAATGTCCATACAGCCCTTGTCGTTAAAAGTGTATAAGTGTAAAATAATAAACCTTATACTTACCTCTTCAGGTTCCCCTGGTGTCCTCCTGCCTATTACTAGCATTCCCTGCTCTCCACAGCCACCACTGGCACTGAAGTGACAGTCCGCTCAGCCAATAACTGGCCAAGATAGGACAGCGCCGCAACGAGTGGTTGACTGAGTAGGCTGTCACTTCATAGACAGCCTCAGAAGCCTCAGCAGCGGTTGTGGTCAGCAGGGAAAAGACAGGAGGACACCAGGGACAGGTAAGTATAATCTTTATTATTTTACTTTACACAGTCATCCGCCATCGGCTGCATGTTGCAATCGCAAGTAGAAGATTTTTAAACATGTTAAAAGACAACGATCAGCAAATGAACGGCTCTTTCCCTGATCATTGCCCTTATTACATGCTGCAATATCCGCCCAAATCGGCCGAATAATCGCTCTCTGTAATAGGGCCCTTACTAGGATCTTTACACTTGCCGGTATCTTCCATAACTAATTTGTTGCCTAATATATCCCTCGCCCTTGACAGAAGCCATTGTCACAAGATAATAAAAACTATTCAGTTCACTTGTTCACTGATATATAGTATGGCTGTTCTGTATATACAGTATATGTAAGGGATATCTATTTCTACACACAAAGTTAGAGAAACAAGTTGAAACTAACTTTTAGTAAAGTGTTATGCTCTGTTGGAAAAGTAATAAAAGAAAATGCTAAAAAAAAAAAAAATCAATTTCCCAATTTGTAAATAGTGTGCTAAGGAGATGGTCAATGATTTGCTTGTAATGTAGTCATGACTCAGGCAATCTTACTTAACACAGAGCCACAGGTAGCAATTACCATACGTCATGAGTTATAGGAAAGAAAAGGTTTTAATTTAGAGTTCTTCAATCTCCGATTAGCATAGCCAAGAACCCAGACTGTAGTAATTGCAAATCAATGGAAGTTTAGGAGGAAATCTAGACTTCGATAATGAGACCAATGGATCTCCTAGCCATCTACTTGGCTCTTACTAGAACAGGCTACAGCTATGAGAGGGTAAAGAGTTTCATACGTCTTCTGCTAATAAAATGCTCCATGAACCACATGTTGTTTTCCAAGTTCCAGCATTCATCTATATAATAAGGTTAGTAATGATTTTGCGGATATTCAATGAAAACAACTCCTAGGGTACATTGCCATATTTGCTAACTGCAAGTGTTCCGTCATCATTCAAGTTAACAAACCATTTCTAAAGTTCCGCCCAAATAATTTGCTGCAATAGTTTAGCCTATATTTTAAATATCTATGTTGGGCAATGTCTTCTTTGAAAAGGAAATTAAAGTGTAACTATCATCAGGATGCACGGTCAATATCTTGCCGCCCACTCTCTGTTTAGGCACTTGCTGGAGATGGAATTCTTCCGGCAGCGCTGTTGACTCCACTGTATACTATAGAGCTGCCAGCAGAATTCTGTCTACGACCTGTCTGAACAGTGAGCTTGAAGAAAGGGGGTTCTCCGGTTAAAACCTAATTGTCCCCTAGCCACAGAATAAAGGACAAGTAAGGGATCGTGGAGGTCTGACTTCCGTACCCCCGGCCATCTTCAGATCAGCTCTGGCTTGGAGCCGGAAGCTGATCTGGAGATCACTGGGGGGTATGGAGGTCAACCCCCCCGCGATCTCTTACTTGTCCCCTATTCTGTGGCTAGGGGACAAGTAAGTTTTAATCAGAGAACCCCCCTTTAAATATACAGTGCAGTTAGTTGAAATTAAAGGAACATTATTATATGACTAACATATATGATATAATATATTATAAGATTATTATATTTTATCATTAAGTAATTTTTTTCTGCCCACCATTCCAAATGATAAAGTTAATATCCGACCAAGTGTTGTCTCTTAACACCTTTATACTATTCAGAAAATGGTCATGTTAACGTATGTCCCACAAAAGGATATCCAACTAAAATATATATAAATAATTATATTAAAAAAAAATTAAAAAAAATGCAGAATAGCTCTCCTCCAGGAGCAATGTACTCTATAGTATATATGTATAAGTATAAATCTCAACTAGGTGTTCATCTTGGTAGCACATCAACAAGTACATATTGGTATTCAATGCACAAATATATTATTTTCCTGCCTGTTACCAAGCTGTACCTATGAATACAAAAACATCTATAAATTTCCGAATTGGAAAAAGAGATGTGATCCTATGGTGTGCCCTTTATTTTCAGCTCAGTGACCTGACCAATGTACAAAATAGCATTGTTTCTAGGAGAATAGGCAGCTTCTGCAGCTATAACTGTACCCATCTGTCAAGCTCTTCAGAGCCTTGGGTGAATTATCAGTAAAGGTTCTCCATGTGTACTGTTTGCATTGTAAAGCCCATTAAAGAAAAATGCAATTCTTCCAGTCAATAATCAGTAACTGAATACCCAAGGTCTACCGTCTACTTCGATATATATCACAAAACCTATGACCTCTCTAGCCAAATGTCTCGGTTATTCAATACTGTCCCCTTTTCCGATTCAATAAAAGCTTCGATAACATAAAGCCCATATCAAACAATAAAGACATAATAAGTAGCAATGTGGGTAAATTGCTTACAGGCGATCCACACAGCAGCCTCAGAATGGATGGAGTGAGTTAATGGCGTTCAGCATTTCTAGAGCACATAATAATACAATCAACAGTAAATGTAGAAAGGATCATGCTGAAGGTTTATCTGCTTGGTTGATCGGATGCCTCCCAACAAAGGGATGAACTGTCAGAAAGCACTATTGCTATCTGTAGAATGGGATATAATGGAGATGGGGGAAGAGCTGCTTATGTGCACAAAACCTGCAAGCTCCTAATTATCCCTGTTACAGCTTCTGCCGCCGGCCAGCAATGTTATAAAACACAGGCGGAAATTCTGTCCACCTCATAAGCATTTACCAAACACAATTGTTTAAGACACAGGAATCCTAATATCTATCTATCTCCTATCTAGTATCTATCTATCTCCTATCTATCTATCTATCTATCTCCTATCTATCTATCTCCTATCTATCTATCTATTTAACTATCTATCTATCTATCTATCTATCTATCTATATATCTTCTATCTATCTACTCTATGAATCTTTTATCTATGTATCTATCTATCTATGCATCTATCTATCTTATCTATATATCTATCGTCTATCTATCTAATCTATGAATCTTCTTTCTATGTATGTATCTATCTATCTATCTATCATCTATTATCTATCTATCTGTCTATCTATCTATTATCTATCTATCTCCTATCTAGTAATCTAATATCTATCTACTCTATCAATCTTCTATCTATCTATCTATCTATCTATCTATCTATTCTATGAATCTTCTATCTATCTATCTATCTATCTATCTATCTATCTATCTATCTATCCTATGAATCTTCTATCTCCTATCTATTATCTGTCTGTCTATCTATCTCCTATCTCCTATCTATCTATCTCCTATCTATCTATCTATCTATCTATCTATCTCCTATCTATCTATCTATCTATCTATCTATCTAATACCTATCTATCTTATTTAGTCAATAAGAATCATCAAAACAATCACAAGGTAAAATATGATTTGGAGTTTCTACGAACTGGAAGCAAAAGCTGCATTTAGAAATTCTCAAGATTATTTACAAGACACACATTATATTTTTAAGTAAAAGTATCAGGGAGGACATAAATCACGCCAGTAATTTCTCTGCAGAACATTTATCACAACATGACGCTGGAATGTGTAATTTAACCAATAAACAAATTGCAGGTTCAGCTGAGTCAAAGTGACAGATGTAATTTGGTTTTGTGGCTAGGGGTTCTTTCAGCAAGGCAGATAAGTGGCCGATACGAGCGCCGATTGACTATGCACAAGAAAATCATAACTTATTAAAAGAATATAAATTCTCTACACGGCTTGATTATCGGGAGGGATCGGCTGCATGAGTGATCGCTGGATCGTTTCCGCACTTCTTTACTTCCCGCATTGTTGGCAGCACATTGTTGCTGACAGGAATGGGGTTTATTTGGTAATGCAAAAAAGATGAGCAAACAAAGCATTTGCTGTTTACTGGGCCTTTCAGCAAGGGGCAATAATCTGCCTAATCAATCAGTAATTGCCTGTGTAAAGGGCCTTTAAAGTGACACTGTCCCCCCCTTTTTGCATTCTGGCTTCTCCACACAGGTGTAATGGAGAAATTTAGCAGTTTTCATACCTTATAATATATCATACGTCATGCAGCTTGTCGAAGTAAAAAGTGATCTTTAATAAACTGCAGCTTGTGCTAAGTGGGCGGGGCTTCACAGCAACAGCGCCACTTAGGCACGCCCACAGCACCACCTGTGGCCCTGTCCCTCCATGACGTCATCAGCGCATAGGCCCACTCGACGCCCATTGGTATGGGCTGACCTAGAAGGGGTGGGGCCTAGACCTTTAGGCCAGCCTGTTCCAATGGTGGGCGAGGCCTATGTGCCTAGGACGTCATGGAGGAGCGGAGCCAACAGTGGCGCTGTGGGCGGGGCTAAGTGACACTGTTGCTGTGAAGCCCCGTCCACTTAGCACAATCTGCAGTTGATAAAAGATGACTTTTTACTTGAACAAGCACCATGACGTATGAAATAAAATAAGGTATGAAAACTGCTAAATTTACCCTTTACACCTGAGTAGAGAAGTCAGAATGCAAAAAGGGGGTGACTGTGTCACTTTAAGGGGCACTCCAATATCAAATTAAAAAATTGATATACTGCAGAAGGGTATAGCATTGCATAGCTGTTTGCTAAGCACAAAAAAATCTATTTGTATTTGGGGGTTTTGGTTCATGGCTATTCTTCCTGTTTGAGAAGTTGCTCAGCACTAGAATTCCCAGAGCGCATTGCTTCTCCTCAGCTGTTTATCATGTCATGCCACCCTGCTTACTTCTGCAGCATTCCTTCTAGTTACCTACCCAAAACTGTTGCAGAATATCACATTTCCCTGCAGACTATTGTGTCAGATCAGATTGGTGAAGTTGCAGCACCTGCTGCTTTAATTTCCAATCTGCTCTTCTGTCATGGCAGTGCTCAGCACAAGGCATCATGCTTTGTGCTGCACACCTCACTATTCCTAAATGTCCAAGTAAAGATATATACGTAAATGTGTACATGACAATGAGATGGTGATGTAAGCTGCAATGGCTGGTCATAGATGGTGACGTCATTCTGGGGAGGAGGGGAGCCTACAGCTCAACGAAAATCACAAGATGATGTGTTGTCTCGGGAGATAGGGAAGAGTTGGGGAGCTGAAGATACATTTTGTCGTTCTGCTATTTTCCTTTTCCTGTGGTAAAGAATGCAAAAGTAAGTTATATATACCGATACTCATGTTGGAATACCCCTTTAAGTCTGACCATACACATTAAATGGCTGTTGGTAAAACACTTGTTTGGCTGACAACTATCTTTCCTGCACACCTCTATACACAAGCACACTGGGCTCCACCAACAATGCATGTGTTTTTAATGGGGATAAAGGAAGTAAGACGCGGTCAGACACCTCTGTCAGCAGCTCATCTCCTTCCAGAACAAAGGAATAGTGCATGTTAAAATTTAACTACTCAATCCTTTTGTCCCTTGAAATCCGCCTTCCGCATCAGGAGAACCCCATACACATTAGATTATCAGCTGGTCCTATTATAATGAGTGTATGATGATTGAATATGTAAGACACCAGACACTAGTGGTCACTAGTGGACGAGCATGGCCACCAAAGTAGGACCAGGTGCGCGGACAGGACAGGTGAGGCACCCAAGAGGGGGCAAAGTAATGGCGACGCCGGGTCCCTACAAGAGCAGCCGTGACATGCATAGGTTTTTTAAATGCATATTGTAGAGCTTTTCATGGTGCCTTTCAGTTTTTGTAAAGAAAGGGTTAACTCAGCTACAAATTGCCAGCAATATCTGTATGTTTTACATTTTACATTTTGCTGAGGATTCGCCGCAAAATCTGTGTTCGCTCTCAGCTGGATATCCACTGAGACATTAAAAATACAGCATATATAAAATAGAAAGCAAAATTATTCAATCCTATAACCCCCAGTGGGCTATAACACAGAAACAGCGAGGGGAGTTCAGCAATAGCGCCCTAGGATGTTTCAATGTACTGGAGTCGATTATATTGGTGCACTCCATGTATCGAAATGTCACGAACGCCATAAAGACAACTCTTGCTCTAGTGAACATGTGAGCAGAAGATTCGCCATTGAGTGGAATGGCCAAACTTTGATTATACATTCCCTATAAGTATAAGGCCAGTAAGAGTTATTATACACAAGACCCACAGCAATCAGCTGATCACTAGGACAGCTTCAATATAAAAGGTTTTGATTAGAATGCCCCTTTAAACCTCTAAGGCTGCACTATAATAACAGGATCTGTCAACAGCTGCTTAGGTCCAAATCACATCTTGTTTTTACTGTACAGTGCTGGTATACTTTGTGATATTGTCCAAAAACATATACTGACATGCAGCAGCGCACTCACAATAGGCCTACTGAGTTTACTGCACTGATGTATTCTACTAGTGACTATGCTGAAGCCATTACCTCAATATATATATATTTATACTGTATATATATATATATATATATATATATATATATATATATATATACACACACACAGTGGTACCTCGGTTTAAGAGTAACTTGGATTAAGAGCGTTTTGGTTTAAGAGCTCACAGTTTTTCAAAATTGTGACTTGGTTTAAGAGCATTGCCTTGGTTTAAGAGCTGAAAGCTGAGCCGTGATTGGTTGCTGTGGGCAGTTTACACCAGACGTATATTTACACCCTTTCATATATCTACCCCATAAAGTGTAAAAAAAAAAAGTTTTTTAAAAATCTAAAAAAAAACAAAAAACAATTCCCTCTAATAAAAAGTTAAATCAACATGTTTAGTATCATAGCGTGCGGAATTGTTTGATCTATTTAAATGTTGCAATTTTACAATTTTATTCTTGCACCGTGAACAGAGTAAACAAAAAGAGAAAAAAAATTTTTACATTATATATCACAAACAAAATACATAAAAAGCGATTAAAATTTTTCTTTTACACCGATTTTTTACCAATAAAAACTATAGATCATGGTGCAAAAAATAAGCACTCAACCAGCCCTGTGGCTGGAC
Organism: Dendropsophus ebraccatus; assembly: GCF_027789765.1. Lineage (NCBI taxonomy): Eukaryota > Metazoa > Chordata > Amphibia > Anura > Hylidae > Dendropsophus > Dendropsophus ebraccatus. The sequence goes on along the minus strand of NC_091456.1, from coordinate 20,673,605 downwards.
AAATAAAAGAGTTATAGTTCTTAAAAGGCGAGGAGGAACATTGCTTTAATGTGACCCGGACATCTGTGCATCAATGACCCTTGGTTATAAAGGGTTAACTAGGACTTTAGCGCACAGACTAAGTCACTAGGATATATGAGTATGGTAAGCAGAAATGAAAAAGAAATTGCTCTGAAAAATATCCGCAATATATTATTCATTTCTTTTCTTCGGCTAAGCCCTGGAAAATTTTTATATTTAAAATAAGAAGTGAGGGCAGCTGAGGAAGAAAATCCCTTGTGGTATAGAAAAGCTGTGTAGCTCCTATTCTGATGAAGACATACCCATACTGTTAAGTAAGATATTCAGGTCGTTTCTCTACAGTTGACTTCACTATGATTTTCTTCATGGATACAAATCCCATCATACAGTCCTTAGAGGGGAAGTTACATTACTTATGATAAACTCGCTGCTCCTTCAAAACACAATGGTCCTCTTGACCAAGAATGGAAATAACCATCTGATTGATACAATGGCATTTAAAGGAGCGTTCAGCAAATTTATGCAGATCCTTACACTGACTGTACCGTGTCTCACGAAAATAGACTGCAAAAATTAGAAAGTAGAAATGACTTGGAGCTTTTCTACTAAGAACCATATATCACTTCATCCATCACTACTATTCTTGTGAGGGTTTATCCAGAGCAAAAGTGCATGTACAGAAAGGCCGCTCCCTCTAACCTTGCACTATGGAAAGTGTAGAGAGTCTACAATCCCCCATCCTGGGTGCTGCAAACACGGAACACTGCCAGCTTGTTTAGTAACCTAATGCACTTAGCAACAATGCGGACAAAAGATGTAAGAATCGAAAACTCAATAGCGTTCAGGTTAAAGCTACTCTTTTATAGAGTTTCAACTCTCTGAGTAAGAGAAAAGTACAAAGTTCCTGAAAAATCTATCTGTATTTATGCCATGTTCTGACATGGTGGATTTGTTGTGGATGGTGGGTGCAGATTCCGCTCCAATAATCAGACAAAATAAATAACTACTCACATACAGCACAACGTGCACGGGTTATTTTCCGTATGCCCTATATGCTTAGAATAAGGGTACTATTACACGACCCGATAAAAACTGTGTTTATTGTAATAGTAATGACAGCAGAGGGCAGGAAAGAAACCTAAGGGGGCATATTATCCAATTTGAATCTTTTTTTGTAATTTTTTTTTTTTAAATATATATATATATTTACACTTACCCCTATCAGTCTTTAATAATTATAGTGCACTTACATAGCATTAAAAGATTTGCCCTATGTTAGTAGAGTCTAGAGGCAGCACGGAGGTAAGTAGAGGTCTCCAGCTGCTGCGGCAACCAAATGGCACCCCTACAGTCAGACAGGTGCTGCTCTTGTCATTGACAAGCCTATTTGTATAACTTTTGGCAGGCAATACAATACTTTAAAGGGGAACTCCAGGTAGAGGTTAAAAAAAAAAAATGAAACTTCTGCAGAAGCATAACGCATTACTTACCTTATTTGTTTTGTGGGGTTTTGCTCTGTTTTGTGGTTCTGTTCTTCCTGGTTTGGCATTTCCCAGAGTGCAATGCTTTCCCTCATGTGATCATCCCAGCCCCCACCCATTACAATCAGTAAAATTAGTGCAGCAGCTGCTTCTGTCCGGTTAGAGATGGTGAATCAGTCAGGGGATTGGGTTATCCAGCCAAGCCTCCTGGGAGATCACATCCTGCCCCTGTCTGTATCATCAGCAAACACACACAATGTGAGACAGAGGCATGGAATATTTGTCTCCTAAGGGGGGGATAGCAGCAGGAGCAGGAGACCATGTGAATTGGCACAGAGGCCATTTTTTTCACTTCCTGGATTTCTATCAGCAACCAGTGTGGCAGAACTGTACAGATACAGTAATACATTGTATAGACACATCTATATAACTTTTAATGTACTTTTAATAGAAAACAAGTTTTTCTTATCCGGAGTTCCCCTTTAATAAAAAAAAATCACCAGACTTCTTGTTTAAGAGATTACTGGCAGCCATTAGCATGATCACTGGTGCCTAAGTACTCACTGTTTATCAGTTAGCTTCATAATATTATAATAAAGGATTGTGTACATGTATGGCACCCCTTCCTAATGCCCAGGGGGTCATGCATGTGCCACATGTGTATGGCGCATATTGCCAAGTGTAACCATCATAAAAAAAATGTTTGATGTGTCAGAGAAATAGTGTAAACATTAAAAGTAGTCTGATGTAACTAAAACACCAGCTACAAGGTGCAGCCTGTGTAAAATAAGAAAGGAGTGTACTAATGCACTACGTACTTACCTGGTGTTGGGTTCTCCCTGCTCTGCAGATGATATTCCTCAGTGAATGGCTGCAGAGAGTTTGGAACATCTTCAGCAAAGTAGGGAGAGCACAATATCAGGGTAAGTATAGATAGGCAGACCACAGTGGCTGCGCTGGACAGGGAGAGGTAAGTATATTCAAGTTTGTTACTTTACACAATTTTGAGATAATTCAGAATACAACTTTAACTTTTTTTAATTCTTTAGCTTGCTTTTTTAGTTTAGAAAAAGAATGCATAACACAGATCAAGGGGCAACACAGTCAGTCAGTATGAGATGGTGGGATTTGAACCCAGGACTCCAGCGCTGCAAGGCTACAGTGCTAACCACTGAGCCACCATGGTGCCCATACACTCACCGGCCACTTTATTACGTACACCATGCTAGTAACGGAATGGATCCCCTTTTGCCTTCAGAACTGCCTCAATTCTTCGTAGCGTAGATTCAACAAGGTGCTGGAAGCATTCCTCAGAGATTTTGGTCCATATTGACATGATGGCATCACACAGTTGCCGCAGATTTGTCGGCTGCACATCCATGATGCGAATCTCCCGTTCCACCACATCCCAAAGATGCTCTATTGGATTGAGATCTGGTGACTGTGGAGGCCATTTGAGTACAGTGAACTCATTGTCATGTTCAAGCAGAAATTGAGACTCATCAGACCAGGCAACGTTTTTCCAATCTTCTACTGTCCAATTCCGATGAGCTTGTGCAAATTGTAGCCTCAGTTTCCTGTTCTTAGCTGAAAGGAGTGGCACCCGGTGTGGTCTTCTGCTGCTGTAGCCCATCTGCCTCAAAGTTGGCCGTACTGTGCGTTCAGAGATGCTCTTCTGCCTACCTTGGTTGTAACGGTTGGCTATTTGAGTCACTGTTGCCTTTCTATCAGCTCGAACCAGTCTGCCCATTCTCCTCTGACCTCTGGCATCAACAAGGCATTTCCGCCCACAGAACTGCCGCTCACTGGAGGTTTTTTCTTTTTCGGACCATTCTCTGTAAACCCTAGAGATGGTTGTGCGTGAAAATCCCAGTAGATCAGCAGTTTCTGAAATACTCAGACCAGCCCTTCTGGCACCAACAACCATGCCACGTTCAAAGGCACTCAAATCACCTTTCTTCCCCATACTGATGCTCGGTTTGAACTGCAGGAGATTGTCTTGACCATGTCTACATGCCTAAATGCACTGAGTTGCCGCCATGTGATTGGCTGATTAGAAATTAAGTGGTAACGTGCAGTTGGACAGATGTACCTAATAAAGTGGCTGGTGAGTGTATATCTCACAGAAACAAGAAACAAAAAGACCCGCTGTAAGATAGAGGCCTCATGGTAGCATCTCATGTTGGGGAGACCTATACCTCCCCTATGTTTTGGTACAATATATTCTGGCCATTTTCCTAGCCCATAAGAATTTGAGTAAGTCCCTGGAGAGAAGTAAAAAAAACTGATTGGGTAACATGATGGGAAAAGTCTGGATAAGGTAAAGTATTCTAGGAGTGACGTCCATTTTGTAAATGGGATACCTACCAGGTATGAAGTCCTTAAGACCAGTGATTCTCATTTCCAGTTCTCATGGCCCGCGACCAGGATAGACTTAGGACTGTAATTGAGAAGCACTGTTTTAGATCCTCCGTGTAAGGGTCCTATTACATGGAGCTATAATTGGCCTAATTGGTACAATTGGGCCGATTATTGCTCAGTGTAATAGAGACAACAATCAGCCGATGAAACAATCATTTCTTTAGGTCCAGACCTAAAACTAAAATCATCGGCTGCCGAATGCGCAGTGATTGGCTGAGTGGCCCATCAGCTTAGACAGGCCGCAGGACCGGGAGAGAAAGCAGAGCGGATTAGAAAACTGGAAGCGTGGAAAGGTGATGTATACTGTTTGCTAAACGCTTATCGGCCATGTAATAGACCCAGTAAACAAGTGCCGATCTAGCAGAACGGCGCTCGCTTACACTATTGATCGGTCCCTGGTAATAGAACTCTAAGTCTATCATGATCGTATTTTGTATTTTTAAAAAATTACAGCAATATAGTTTGGTTAGATCTTTCAAAATCCAAACCCCTATGTATCTGATTGCACTAGACGACTAACGAAATTGTAAGGACTCGCTAAAGTGCTCTGTAAAGAAGTGTGCGCTGAAATGTTAAGAGCCTTAGATTTTTGATAATTAATTTTAAAATGTCTTAGGTAAGAGAACGTCTTGAACTCCGAGAGAGGATTAGCAATTGAAACTTGCGGGAAGTGACAAAGAAAAGGAGATCATCGGCGTAAGCCACAATTTTTAAGGCAATACCACTTTAACTTTTAAACTCGTACAGCTATTTTCCACAAACAAAGATTTCCAGTATACAAAAGCAGCAAACTTATGCAGAGGCCTCGCAGAGTGCAAAATGTAGCTTTTTTGTGCCACTCTCTTCATTTTTATTTTTTTTTTGTTAAAGTGGGAATAGGAAAGGGCACAGCCTCCCACAGCCCAGTTGATTTACTATAATTTCTTCTAGAAAACAGCGCAAATTATAGCTGAAAAACAGCTATGTACTAAGGTACATAAACTGCCAAAAGATGTTTAAAACTTATTTGTAGGTGTGAGTTTTTTTTTTTGTTTGTTTTTTTTGCTTTTTAACATGGCCACTTTCTTACAGAGACAATACAACTCTTGTCTCCAGTTGGGTGAGGTTCAGTTCCATTGAAGTGAATGGAGCTTATAAGGGCAGTCCAAGATAAAACTAACTTGTCGCCTATCCACAGAATAGAGGACAAGTAAGAGATCGTGGGGGGTCCAATCTCTGTACTCCCTCCCCCTCCAACGATCTCCATATTGGGTACGATATGGAGATTGCTGAGGGTTTGGAGGTCAGACCCATTCCAATCTCTTCTCCCCTATGCTGTGCACCTTTAAAGGAGAAGTCTGGCAAAATTTTTTATTAAAGTATTGCATTTCCCCCCAAAAGTTATACAAATCACTTATTACAGGAAATGCTTATAAAGTGTTTTTTTCCTTGCACTTACTACTGCATCAAGGCTCCACTTCCTGGATAACATGGTGATGTCACTTCCTGGATAAAATGGTGATGTCACGGCCCAACTCCCAGAGCTGTGTGGGCTGTGGCTGCTGGAGAGGATGATGGCAGAGGGATGCTCAGTGTCCCTCCAGTGCCGTGTGTACCTCAGTGTCCCCCTGCCATCATCCTCTCCAGCAGCCACAGCCGCACAGCTCTGGGAGTCGGGCCGTGACATCACCATTTTATCCAGGAGGTGACATCACCATGTTATCCAGGAAGTGAAGCCTTGATGCAGTAGTGTGTGCAGGGAAAAAGCACTTTACAAGCATTTCCTGTAATAAGTGTATATTGGTGATTTGTATAACTTGGGGGGGGGGGGGGGGGGGGTGTCAATACAATACTTTAATAAAAATTCTTGCCAGACTTCTCCTTTAATTGCGAACTACATCTAAACTGGAGACAAGAGTGGTGCTGTCTCTGGAAGAAATAGACCATGTCTTTCTAATGCTGGATAACGTCCTTTAACATAGCCTAACACAAGACCAGAGTATGGATTGCCAGTCTTAGTAAATTCTCCCATAGTACTTAGAGGTTTGCTTTCTATGCATATCTGAACTATAAAGTAACCCCAGAAATGCAGAGAATGTCTAACCTCCTGAATGATACTCTAGCATGGCTATGAATCACATCTTTACATCTAGTGTGTGGGTTTCATTGAGCAAATAAACATATTTTTCAAAAAGAGCAAAACATGTGTCATAGATGACAATGCGGCCTAAAAGAAAAACTGGTGTGCAATTTAAAGTGGACCCAAAAATGTGTTGTTTTTACCCCCAGCGGCCATTTGTTATATCCTGCCAACATGACTTGGATACTTAACAATAAAAACAAAGCCGTCTGAGGAGTGTCTCAGCTGGAGAGACATTTTAGAAACCTCAAATCACAAACTTCAGGGAGGAATTTTACCGCCACAATAATAAACAGTAGTGATCTTTCCTTTATTTCCCACTGCCCCTAAGGTACGCTTTAATTTAGATAGGATTTCTACCGACGCTATTATATACTGGAAGAACCTTAATCACAGCAGGAGTTAAATGATGACTTTCTCCTAATCTAAACCCAACTGTTCACAAACGCCTCATCCTTCACATCATAGCTCATTGAGCTTCTATTCCATCTCCTACGTTTTTTTAGGCGGTCATATCCTTTCTGCTGCGGGTCTTTGACATCTCTATCAGTAACTATCTTGTGTCCTTCACCTCCTCCCTTCTCAGTCTGTGCCAGTATCTACCTAACTCCCCCATCAGTCACATCCTTCCCTACATCTGCACGGTTAACTTCCTCCCAATGTTTAATCGAGCACTTACTGAATGGTTTTGTTGCCTCTTTAATTGTATGGGATATGTCTATATTTATGTATGTTATATTCGTTACTATTATCCTAGGCCAGGGATGGGGAACCTTAGGCCCTCCAGCCGAAGGCTTTGGCTTTCCAGGCATGATGGGAATTGTAGTTTTGCAATAGCTGGAGGGAGAAGGTTCCCCATCCCTGGTCTAGGCAAACGTCTCTCTCTTTGCACATGGATTTTTTTTTTAATATGAATCTAAAATCTGACAAACTACAGACACAAGTACACCTACGCTCCACTTTGTGCATGCAAGTATTATTGCAACCCTTTGTCATAGGTTCCCTAGGTTACAACATGCTACAACATGATAAAACCTCAATATAAACCCCTATAGGGTAGCTTTACATCTACCGGATACACAGCGGATTTCACGCTGCGAGTTTGCAGGGAAATCTGCTGCAAGTATGTAACCCATCCCTTTTAACCCCCCGCATCCCGCTGCCCGCAGCCCCGCCCCAGAGCATACATTAACTGCTCGACGCCGCGGCTATGTGAGGCTCCCACACACAGCCACAGCACCGAGCAGGTAATGTATGCTCCGGGCCAGGGGCTGCGGATCTGCAAAAATTGGGAAGGTGATAGTAAATTTAAATCCCTATTTTTTACAGGCGTTAGAGATGTAACATCCGTAATGTCTGCAAAAATGTAGATCCCATTCTATTAGCTAACTGTTCGGTTTGTGCTGAACTCCAAGCGCCCCTCGGCTCGTGCTGTGCGGCTGAGATGATGCTGATATTCAGTATTTTTGTATGTTGGTGCAGTGTCCTTAACCTTGCCTGAACACTGCTCTATTTCTTTCTGGGTTTGTTCAGCCACACCCGCATTGCCTAATGCTGCGTTTACACAGAGCGATTATCGTTTGAATTTTCGCATAAATGACCGCATTTGAGCGATAATCATACCGTGTAAACACAGCAAACGATCAAATCGAGAAATCGTTCACTTTGATCTTTCAACATGTTGTTAAATCGTCGTTCGCTGAAAATTCGCAGATCACTTCGTATAAACAGTCTTTCACCAATTTACCCTATGTAAAAGATGGGCTTAAGCGATCTTAAAAATGATTGCAATAACGATTTTTCTTACGATTTTTCTTACGATTTATTCGTCTAAATGCTGATCGTTATAAAAACCAAATCGTTGCTTCAAAATCGTTAAACGATCGATTGGGAAAATTATCGCTCCGTGTAAACGTAGCATAAGATACTCCTGCCTACTTCGAAGTCGACACTGCTGCTGGTTAGCTAGTCTGGCTGACTGTTCTCCCTGCCAGTCAGGTTGCTCTTGCCCCGGGTGTTCTGAGGGGATTAGGACTGGACTGGACTGGCTCTGGACTGGACCTCTGGTCTCCTATTTAGTGTGTGCCAGCCTGCCTCTCACTGCCGGTTATTGAGTTGTCTCTGCCTGCTTCTGCTGTTCTCTGTGTTTACTCTGACCCTTCTGCTTTGTATTCTGACCATCCCTGCTAGCTGCCTGCCCCTGACCATATTGCCTGACTTTGACCTTGCTTATTGGATTGTAATTTGTAAAGCGTTGTGAACGGGACTGTCGAATTTTCTTTATTGTGTTTGTTTGTCTTGTTTTGTGTTCCACCTAGCAAGTGCAGGGGCTGCCGCCCAGTTGCTCACTGTCGCCCAGGACAGATTGAAGCAAGTAGGACACTATCCGTGCCCGCCATCTTGCCTCTCTGAGCGACCAGTCCTAACAACATGTGAAAAAAGCTTAAGGGTTCATTTGCGGTACTAACTTTGGATTGACAAATTGCAAAGTTTATTGAAAAGTAAAACGTGGGAAAAGAGGGGGGTGTTGTTTTTTTCACTGTACAACTGACATGTTATAAGTATTCCTTGGGTCAGGACGATTACAATGATATCCAGTTTGTATACTTTTTTTTTCATGTTTTAGCATGTTTAAAAAAATGTTTTTAAACCGCCACATTGTGAGTCCTAGATTTTTTTAATTTTTATGCTTACAGAGCTGTTTTGGAGAAATTTTTACTTGCACTATGATGAGTAGTGTTATGGCATTGCATCGATCATTTAAATCGATGCTGATCCGACTAAGCCAGACTCCATTAGCAGAGACACTTCAGCAGCAACAGATGGTATAGTTCTCTGGCTGCAGAAGTAACCAATCGGCACCCTACAGTCGTGTTGCAGGGGTGGTGATCGGACATCTGACAGGTGCAGCACCTGTCATTTGGGCATTTAAATGCCGCGATTGCTCTTGGTAGCGGCAATTAAATGATTAAATTAACTGGCACCAGCAGGATCGCTGATGTCAGTCATTAGCAGCAAGTGTCTCCTGCACATAACAGCAAACACCTGCTGTGCATGGAACTGGCTCAGCTCCCAAGGCCTCTCCATACACACCTACTCCTTCCTAGCTCGCTAATTAACGTGGGGCAGTCAAGAAGGGGTTAATCCATATTCCCAATTTAAAAAAATTATATAGGTATATAGTTACATCTATTTTTTATCTTGTCTTTTTATGAATGCATTGTGTCTGGGTAGGTTCTGACATTGCGCTGTAGTATGTGGATTTGTTATGACTATTGTTGAACTGTCTCTATAAAAAAACTGTGCATGTTGTTCTAGAGCAGTGATTTTCAACCAGTGTGCCGTGGCACACTAGTGTGCCGCGACACATGGTTGGGTGTGCCGCGGGGAAAGTTCCCCAAACTATGGTGCCCCTGTGAAACAGGAGAAAACAATGGGGGAGAGAAACCTGGGGATGGGGGAGAAACAGGGGAGAGAAGCAGGGGGGAGAGAAACCTGGGGATGGGGGAGAGAAACAGCGGAGAGAAGCAGGGGGAAGAGAAGTTTGGTGGAGAGAAGCAGGGGGGAGAGAAGTATGGTGGAGAGAAGCACAGAAGAGAAGCAGGGGGGAGAAGTATGATGGAGAGAAACACAGGAGAGAAGCGGGGGGAGAAGTATGGTGGAGAGAAGCACAGGAGAGAAGTAGGGGGGAGAAGTATGGTGGAGAGAAGCACAGGGGGGAGAAGAAAACAGGCCCAGGTTTCACACTGAGTGAGTATAAATACATTTAGAATCTATATTATTAACTATATGTATAATATGTTCTGTTTTAGTGTCATTTTGTGCCATTTTGGTTGGTGGTGTGCCCTGGGATTTTTTAAGTATAAGAAGTGTGCCGCGGCTCAAAAAAGGTTGAAAATCACTGTTCTAGAGGATTCGAATGCCACTTTTGTTTTCTTCAAAGTCATCAAATCAGACACTCCAAAGAAGCAGTAGAGCCTCAGACAGTACCACGTGTCAGTCGAAGGTTTGGTATCATCAGAAAGCATGTGATACCTGCTGTGACTCCACAGAAACAGGAAACACTTTCTTCAGTGTAATTGTAACCAGCAGCATAACCCTATTATTCAACTACAGTAGAAAATATATGTGAATATACCCTTAAAGCCATCTGGGTACTGATAGGGAAACAGACATGGTTGCTATGAAGGGAATTGCTATGCTTCTATATTATATTAAAACAAATTTACTGATATAACTACTCAAATGAGATCTCCATATCACCTGATGGCCGCCACATAGCATATTGTAATGGTGCCGTCCGTTCCTCCTATCGCCACCTGTTCTCCTCCGGTTTGCTGCACTACCCAGCGCCCCAAGTGCACCAATATCTCCTCCCCTCCGTGAAGCGTCAGGCCGGCGACCGATATGTCTCTAAGGTTATCTTCGCACAACGTATTTTTTTTTTACAAGAACGATCGTTGTTAGCGATTTAAACAATGGCTGTTCCTGTAAAAAAAAGGATGCACTGTGTAGAATCCTATAAGGAACAGTGGCAGCGGCCAACAATGTATTGCACAACAACCGCTGTTCCCCTATGGCCGTAGAAATAATTGACTTGTCAATTATTTCCAGCCAGCAGACTGTGAACAATGGCCGTTGTTCAAAGTCTTTTCTCGCAATGTATGGCCGTGCTCATGGCCGTACATTGTATTGAGGTCAATGGTAATTTGGACTGTAGGCACACCCAAATGTGTCTGCAATCCAAATTATGTTTATCCAACCGATACTGCAGTATTGGCTGGGTGAACATGTAAGACAGTGGTCGTGTCGATACATACCTCTGAACATAGCCTACAGGTGACATGTCACTGAGGGAAGGAGATATCAGTGCACTGGGGGTGCTGGGCTCGCCTCCAGAGCACTAAACCAGATATGTGCATAAGTACAAAGCAGAGGAGATCTCAGGAATCAAACAAATCGTATAATAATCAATGGAGCTGGTGGGCCGAACGACATGGCAGTGCTCCTACTGGAGCAAAGATTACTCTGACTAACAGTTCTCCTTTAGGGTAGCTTCACACATACCGGATCCGCAGTGGATTTCACACTGCGGATTTGCAGCAAAATTTGCAGCTGATCCTGGTAATGTGAAGGTCCAAGGGGATTACATATCTGCAGCAAAATTTTCATTCCACTGCGGATATGTAAGCCGGCCCGAGAAGTCCGGCCAAAATTATTTTTTTATATGTTATTACTTATGGAAAGTTATACAATTTTCTAATGTACATTAATTATGGAAAATGCTCATATACTGCTATTTCCCTTAATTTAGTGTATCAGGAAGTGTTAGAATTCTCTCTGAAGCAGTGACGTCACGACGAAAGGTTTAATTCCTATGGAGTGTCAAGCAGGGGGCGCTCTATATATATAAGTCAATGAGTACCATTGACTTCTATATATAGTGCGCCCCTGCTGGACACTCCATAGAAATTACAGTGTATGTAATGTAATGTTATGCACTTTACTTTTGTGACTTCATGAATACATTTATGGAATACTTTGGGGAGCAAGTGTCCTTGCTCCCCAAAGTATCCCATAAATGTATTCAATGAATACATTTGCTGGGCACCGAGCAGGGAGGGAGAGAGGTGCCATCTACCTCCCCCCTCCCTGCTCGGTGCTGGGAACATATACAAAGTACTACTCCCCATTATCTGCAGATAATGGGGGAGTAGTACCTGTGCTATCCCTATCACCGCCCGCGCCACCGCCACCGCCGCTCACACAGGGGCTGCTTTTCATGCCCCCCGCTGCTCCCCCTCCTCCTCCCGGCTTCAAACTTACTATCGCGCCGCTAATTCCCCGCCGCCCGCACCGCTCCTCACTACCCACCCGCTCGCCCGTTCCTCACACTATCTGGGCGCCGCTCTCTGCTCTTGCATGCCGGCCGCGTCAGCCCGCCCCCACCCCGGCCGGGGACACCAGGAAGCCCCATGCTCCCGGCCGGGGTGGGGGCGGGCTGATGCGGCCGGCATGCAAGACCAGAGAGCGGCGGCCAGATATTGTGAGGAACGGAGCGGGCGAACGAGCAGGCGGGAGTCAGCGGCCAGCCGGATAGTGAGGAGCGGCGCGGACGTCGGGGAATCAGCGGCGCGATAGTAAGTTTGATGCCGGGAGGAGGAGGGGGAGCGGCGGGAGCATGAAAAGCAGCCCCTGTGTGAGCGGCAGTGGCGGCGGCGCGGGCGGTGATAGGGATAGCAAAAGGTACTGCTCCCCCATTATCTGCAGATAATGGGGGAGTAGTACTTTGTATATGTTCCCAGCACCGAGCAGGGAGGGAGGGGGGAGGTAGATAGCACCTCTCTCCCTCCCTGCTCGGTGCCCAGCAAATTTATTCATTGAATACATTTATGGGATACTTTGGGGAGCAAGGAGACTTGCTCCCCAAAGTATTCCATAAATGTATTCATGAAGTCACAAAAGTACAGTACATAACATTACATTACATACACTGTAATTCCTATGGAGTGTCCAGCAGGGGCGCACTATATATAAGTCAATGGTACTCATTGACTTCTATATAGAGAGCGCCCCCTGCTGGACACTCCGTAGGAATTACACCTTTCGTCGTGACGTCACTGCTTCAGAGATAATTCTAACACTTCCTGATACACTAAATTAAGGGAAATAGCAGTATATGAGCATTTCCCATAATTAATGTACATTAGAAAATTGTATAACTTTCCATAAGTAATAACATATAAAAAAATAATTTTGGCCGGACTTCTCCTTTAACTGCTGCCGTGCACTGATTGGATGATAGGGAACGAGGGGAGCTGGGAGCCTCACACAGCCGCGGCGCCAAGCAGGTAATGTATGCTTCGGGCCGGGGCTGAGGGCGGCAGGGGGTTAAAGGGGCCGGCTTACATATCCGCAGTAGAATGAAAATTCCGCTGCAGATATGTAACCCTCGTAGACCTTCATAGTACATGGATCTGCAGCGGATTTTGTTGCAAACTAGCAACGTGAATTCCGCTGTGGATCCGGTACGTGTCAAGGTACACTTAAAAAAGAACTGGAGCCAACTGTAAAATTGTTGTAGATAGTACTGTTACTCCTCACATCTATGGCCATCTGATGCAAACTTTCAAGAGTAAGAAGAAAATACAGAGCTACTCCATTTTCCTATCTTGTAGGTCCCACCGCATCCTACAGGTTGCATTGGTAGAGCCTCCCTGGTCAATAGCTCCACAAGCCTTCAGTACTGTTATCAGAAATTGAACTGCAGCAGGAACAGATCATGTGGCTTCAACCAAGATGAAGAATACAAGTGCAGGACCAAGATAGAATGCGCCATGTGGCTATTGAGATGGAGACTCGGAGGTGCTACAGTGTCGCATACAAATATAGGCTTTAAGCATAAAAGTTATTTCAGCCTCGGTAAACACTATCTGCTCCCTCTACATTCTGTAAGAACAAATGAATATTTCAACTACCTGGAATGAAAGAATTTCAATGCGTTTTGTATTTTGCTCCATTTCAAGGTATTCAGAAACTGCTAGGTGCGGCATGAGGCCCCGCTGGCATTCCATCTCCTGCCTCTGAACAACACTCCGCTGGCATTTCCTGCAGAAAATGAACCGTTCCTTTAAAATGAGAGAAGGAAATATTTCTCTCGTTGGCTATTCCCTTCACATGTTCTGCCAGATCGGAATCTTTGCTTCGTCAGGAAGTTTTTTAAACGGCGTGAAAAAGCGAACTAAATGCTGCCAAATGCGTGTAAACATAATTTGATCTTGTGCAAGTGAGGATGCCGGGCGGGGGGGGGGGCACTTTTTGCCTTATATGTATTTTTGGTGAAAAGGAAATTAAATGGCAACTAGAACCATTTAGTAAAGACTGAAGGACTTGCATGATTGTTTACTGTCTGAAAATCCCTGATTATGATCCCTAAGAAACGGGTCCCATTAGCATAACTTTGAAAGCAGAAAAAAAAAAATTCTGACTACTGAACTGTTGCTATGACGACGGAATCCGAGAATCTGCAATAAATATGATACCGTGTCAATAATGGCGGCTTTTATATGCAAATATAGGACTGTCTTTCTTGGGCGGCTTTACTTATTATGGCTTCCTGTGGGGTTCGGCCTTAATTGCACAGTAAATCAGGAGCTCGATGAGCTGTTTACGCGGCTACAGAATATCATGTCTGGTAAATGTGTACAAGGCGACCGCAGTTTAATAGGCGTTTGTGAGTATTACCGGATGATAGAATATTGGTATTTGAAGTTAATGTTCAAAGAATTGTGCTGATCAATGAAAAAATCCACCTGTATTAAATTTAAAAAGAAAATTAAAAAGAGTTTTATTTTTTTTTTTAAATGAAAATAAAAATCAAAAAGATATTTTAATATTGTTGAAAGGCTGTTCACAAAAAAAATAAATTGCTTTCAAATCAACTGCAGCCAGAGATTTGTAATTTACTTCTATTAAAAAATCTTAAGTCTTCCAGTACTTATCAGCTGCTGTATCTCCTGTAGAAAGTGGTATATTCTTTCCAGTCTGGAGAGCAGAAGAGGTTTTTTATGGGGATTTGCTGCTGCTCTGGACAGTTCCTGATACGGACAGAGGTGGCAGCAGAGAGCGCCACTCCCTGCATGATATACAGCAGCTGATAAGTACTGGAGACATCCACTTTGTATCCTATGCCTTACACATCTTCAGAGCTTAGGCTGGTTTCACACAGACTTTAGGGTGCAAACACACAGGACGTATATGCAGTGAGTTTCTCGCTGCGTAAACGCAGTGAAACTCGCTGCATATCCCGTCTCTGTGTAGTCAATGGCAGGCAAAATTGCAGCAGGGATGAACATCCCTGCTGCGAGTTTGTCTGCAGCCCGCCCTTTTAACACCCCGGCCGCCGGAGCGTAACTTTACCTGATCCCGACTCCGGCGGTTCCCGGTGTCTTCAGCAAGCCGGAGCGGGGACCAGGTAAAGTATATGCCAGCCAGCCACTGCCCGCAGCCTCCTTAACACATCCTGCAGCCCCGGCAGCCCCGATCGTCCCCACGGGCGCCCGATCGCCCCCCCGGCAGCCCCGATCGGCGATCAGGGCTGCCGGGCGGGCGAGGGGATGATCGGGGCTGCTGGGGCTGCAGGATGTGTTGAGGAGGCTACGGGCGGCTGCTGGAGCATATACTTTACCTGGTCCCCGCTCCAGCTTGCTGAAGACACTGGGAACCGCCGGAGCCCGGATCAGGTAAGGTATACGCTCCGGCGGCTGGGGGGTTAAAAGGGTGGGCTGCAGACAAACTCGCAGCAGGGATGTTCATCCCTTCTGCGATTTTGCCTGCCATTCACTACACAGGGACGGGATATGCAGCGAGTTTCACTGCGTTTACGCAGCGAGAAACTCGCTGCATAAATGTCCTGTGTGTTTGCACCCTTAAAATGACTCTGTACCCACAATCTGATCCCCCCAAACCACTTATACCTTTTGGATAGCTGCTTTTAATCCAAGATCTGTCCTGGGGTCCGTTTGGCAGGTGATGCAGTTGTTGTCCTAAAAAAACACTTTTAAACTTGCAGCTTCGTGCCCAACGGGCGTGGATTAGAATATCTGTGCCCTAACTTTGCACCACCCCTCCGTTCCTCCTTCCCATCCTCTTCATCATTAGGAATGCCATTGGAACATTTTCTCCTGTCTGAACATTGCACAGGTGCCTTAACAATCCAGCCCATGTGTCGTGCTGACACAGGTGGGGAATAGGAGATAATCTGCCTGGAGCATTCCTAATGATGAGGAGGGTGGGGAGGAGGGCCAGAGAGGTTGTGCCAGCCTAATGCATACACAATCTAGGCCACGGCCATTGAGTACGGAGCTGTTGTTTTTTAGGACATTAACTGCATCACCAGGACAGATCTTGGATTAAAAGCAGCTATCCAAAGGTACAAGCGGTTTGGGGGGGTCAGATTGTGGGTACAAAGTCGCTTTAAATTTAGCAAAAACGCCCGCAGCCAAGTGTTAGCTGTAGGTCAATGGAATTTTATGAAATGCCATACTTACTTGGCTTTTTTTCCCCCAGTGTTTTTCTCACCTTTCTGGCGTTTTTTTGTTTTGTTTTGGTTTCTGTGGCAGTTTTTTCAAAACACAGCATGGTGAGGGTTTGTCGCTTGGCTTTATATGAAATTTTTGGGGGCGTTTTTAACCAGCACAAGACAGAAAAGCTTCAGAAGACCAGACCTGGATACAAGTAAGTATAGCTGTTATATAGCTGCCTTCAGGAGACTGGACCTGGATGCAAGTAAGTATAGCTGTTATATAGCAGCCTTCAGGAGAATGGACTTGGATACAAGTAAGTATAGCTGTTGTATAGAAGCCTTCAGAAGACTGGGCCTGGATACAAGTATAGCTTTGTTTTACAGCATGAGAACTAAAAAAAAAAATAATTAATTTAAACTGCAAACAGGCTCATGTTGCACTCATCTCTAATAAAAACCACTAATACCAATGGTATACATATATTTTTGTTATGTACTTTTTATAAGTTGTTGTTTTAGTGTTTTGTTTATTTTTATTTTTTTAAAGTTAAATGTTGATGTTTTTACTTTGCTTCTTTCATAGGTCTATGCCTTTTCATATTTTACGTTTCTAATTATAACTCCCTATTTTTCCTTTTTTTGTACTGCTTAATGCTTCTAACAGAACCTTTCACCAGTTTACGTTTCTCTGTGCCAGTATTTCTGGCTTCCATCATAAAATTAAAAGCTAGCTTAAACTAATTCAGCCATAGGACATACTGACATCTGTCATTTTATGGCATTTGCAATGTTCCTGCGCTAAAAAGAAAAAAAATACAGCTCCAGTCTGGCACAGGCCTTTGTCCCTTTAGTGATAATTTCCACATCTGTAATGTAGTCTATCAAAAAATATATGGAGAAGTCATAGAAATTATGATACAATCACGAGCAGATGTCGCTAAAGCGCATATTTAATAGCGAGACGGGCTATTTCTAGCATCTATCTATAATAATGGCGTTCGTAAATATATAAGACAGCCAGACAGGAGACTGCTTGACATTAGCTGTCTGATCTCCAATGGCTGACCCAATTACCTTCAATACACAAGCAACAAGGGCAGGACGGGGAGAGAGGGCATATGGGGGCTTTCAGCAATCCAGTAAAAGCAGTGCTAATGCTTCAGTGCTTATGAGTGATGTGCTATTACAAGACACAATAACAGAAGGATTTAAACCTTTTTTTTAAACTCTGTCTGATATCTACAGAATAGATGAATGCATGAGACGCACTTGTCTGTGGACGCTGTTTGTGCACTTAACCTGAACTTAA
This sequence comes from Dendropsophus ebraccatus, assembly GCF_027789765.1. NCBI lineage: Eukaryota > Metazoa > Chordata > Amphibia > Anura > Hylidae > Dendropsophus > Dendropsophus ebraccatus. The sequence continues at coordinate 20,656,230 of NC_091456.1, read as the reverse complement.
TAGATGTGGAATGAATTAGATTAGGTCACATTTACACGCCATGATTCTGCCCGCCATGATTGCTGAATGGAAAACTTTGATCTCCGATTATAATTGCTGCTGTCTCGAATAAAACTAATCTTTAAGTAGGTAAAATCTGTCCTCGCTGCCCCAAATGGGAGCAACAAATGTCCTTAGAAAAGGCCAATACGGTAATAACCGTTTTCCCAATGTCCAACTGTAATCAATGTTATGGGAAACGTTTGCGTTCAATCAGAATGTGTTGCTTCCATTAGGGTAATTGTAGTTATCTGCAATCAGCATGGCGATTGGATTATATTTCTTATCTTCAAAAAAACATTGCATGTAAATCCAGCCTTAGGCCAATTTCACACTAGGTATAACAGAGTATACCAGGGTTCACACTACGTGTCACAGAACGGTTGTCTGTGGATGGATACCTGGCCTTGGTTTTTCCCTTGTCCTTACACTGACTTATAAGGCCACTTAAAGGGGTAGTGCGGCGCTAAACAATTATTCACTAAATAACACACATTACAAAGTTATACAACTTTGTAATGTGTTATGTTAGTATATGGCCCCCTTTCCAGTGTTTCCCCCACCGACGCTAGACTCGGAAGTGTAGTGCTCTTTACTCACCTGATCCGTGTCGACCCCCATCCGCCATCTTGCACCAATGATGTAATCTTCGGGTGGCTGGCCGAACCGCTCCGACCGTCCCTTGTGCCGGCCGCCCTCTGCTGCGTCATCAGCTTCTCAGCTGCGATTGGCTGAGCACAGTTAAAGTACACACTGTATCTGTGTACTTTTGATTTTTTTATTGCATGCTACGAGGCATTTTCTAGAACAGAATATAATTCCTCCCATAGGCACCATATGCTGGCACAATTACTGTCTATATGTCTGTGTTCCACGGTACAGACTATGGCTGCTAACTAAACATATCACAATTGCATGAATAACCACAATTGTCACTGTAAGGACCCATTAATAAGTCTTTTTTGCCCATACATCATCACTATACGTCAGCAACCTGTAAATAAGTTATACCCATATATGCCAGGGTATACCCCCTTCTGTATTGAGTTTAATGGATCTAAAGTAATCTACTAGTGACTATGTTCAATTAACGTGCTAAGCGGACAGCATATATAAACTTAGGCCCCACCCCTTTTCCCCAACCGAATAGCCTTGACACGCCCATTCCCCCCACAAGCTCCCCCATCGGGTCAAACAGCAGGCGTAGTCCAGGGAGAAGGGGCGAGTCTGGGCCTTCTCCCTGGCGTAGGCCTTCAGGTGGGACCTTCATAAATGTCCCCCATAATCACTAGTTGACTACGTTTGGTCTTTTAAAAGCAATGGGTCTGCTAGGAGTATATCAGCATACTTTTTTGACAGGTGATCCATGTATACCAGCATTGTATAGGCACAATAAAATGTGGATGGGCTCTAATTAGTAATGAGTGAACTGGCCCAAAGTTCAGGTTCAGCAATGTTTGTCCGAACCTGAACGCTTGGTATTTGCCTGCTGGCAGCTTAAGAAAGTGGATCCAGCCTTAGAGAGTCCTAGAAACATTAAATACAGGGCTTCATCCAACATCTCCAGATGCCTATAGACACCTTTGAACTGATTTTTATTTATTTATTGTACAATTGTTTTCTGAATGCAAGACACAACTTTATAGTCTTCATTAAAAATGTCCTAGCATTTAGCCGCCAAAATGGCAAAGTTAAGATAAAGCCATTAGGTAGACTTTCTTCTCTCTCAGTGTTAGAGATACAGTAGCAGGGAAAGGAAGGGAGATAAACACAGCTTCTGCGCTCTTCCCTCTTCCCAGTACACATTCAGCCCATCTGAATTTGATTTCATCCATAGTTTTTATGGTTTTGCTGTGGAATCCAAAACCCCATGTAAAAGTCACACTTATATAATTACATCTACTACTGCAATGCGGCAGATATTGGCAAGTAAAAAAATAAATAAATTGGTAACCGCCGTGCAGATCTGTAGCCCATTAACACTCAAGGCTGATTCAGGAGATGAAAACAAAAAATTGTTATTGACTGGTATCTAAGATGTCCATGCCTGCCATAGATAGTGAGGGTTGGATATAGGTCACATCTATAGGTCTCTTCACTTACTACTACTGCTGGCAATCATTATGCACAGCTAGCCACATGTGGAAGCTCATATTGCAAACTATGGACAAAACTGTAATGACACCAGGGAGCGGAGTCTAATGGGTCGCTGGTCTTCAAGGATGGGCTTGCTGTGGCAGACGACCCCCAGGTTACTACCCCTGGCATAACTAGCTTGTGGAGGTGGCCGAGGTGTAGTGTAGAACAGAAATATAAGACAAACTCCTAGTCTGGAAAGAAGGTTAGGGCAGGCGGCAGGAAAAGGCCGAAGGCACTAAAGATCTGGCAGGGGACAAGAGGAAGAGGCTTATTAAATAGCTGAGGTCAGGGACCCGCATCCAATTATCAGTGCGCTGGCCCTTTAACAGAACCAGCGTGCGCACACCCTACAAAACTGGGATGGACGAATGCACCAGCTGGAAAGAACAGAGCAGGGAACAAGAGGAGGTAAATAACAAAGCTGGGGACCAGGCCCGTGAGTGCACCTGCACAGTGAAACCCGGGACACAGCACCACTAACAAAAGAAGAGACCGGAGTCAGAGGCCTGAGTGTGGCCGTGGCCGTGGCCCAAAGTGCAAGTCGCAATAATAACACAGGCTGAGCAGATATAAAGGAACATAAGAAGGAAGATTTTCAATATCACATCCAAAATATATGCCAATAAGCATCTGAATTACTCCAAATACTAATTTATATTGCTTTTAGATACAGTATATAAATCAGGGTCAGTGTGATAGCCTGTATTCTGTATTAGAAAGCTTTTGAGGAGTGGTAGATGAAGCGTGTGAAAAGGCATAAGAACAAGTAAGGCGAAATATTCCATTCACCATCTACTGATGAACGAATTTCAGACTATTCAACTCTACCACACTACAATAGACACAGATGACAAGATTGGAAAAGATTATCATCCATCCTCAGGAAGTAAATGAGTTTAAAATCCCTGAAAAGACAAGCATTTGAGATGAATCATACTCATCCTGCGAGATCAACTTGGATCTCTTACAGTACTAGCCAGTTGTAAAATGTGGACTGGATATTTAGGTCACTATGTAAATGACACAAGATTATCAAGAATTAACCAAAAGAAGCTCAGCACACGAGAGATCATAAGACTAATGCAAATACAGAGTTTATTTTCACTTCTCTTCTTACCACATTAGCAAATTATTGTGTATTTATGTAGAAAGGCCTTTATCATGGCACGTAACTAACATCACAATCTATTAAAAAAAAGCTTAAAGAAAGCCTCATACAAATAAAGAAAACATGGAGGCAAAGCCAACCACCACTTAAAGAGGCTGACCAATGATTAACAAGTAACTATTGGCAGGTTAGGGTCCCTAAAAAACACAAGGCACTGAGGATAAAGGCAAGTTTCTTAGCTTCATCCTCGGCATCATTCCTGTGATATTAGGAGTTAAATCCCTATGCTAATAAGTCATATAATAAGTCATATTGGTGCACTAGGGACAGAGCTACCCCGGGCCGGCCTGCTGTGCTAATATTCATTAGAAGGGGCGGGGCACCCAGAGCAGATCAGTGCACTGGAGGGTGGTAGTCCCGCCCCCAGTGCACCAAAACATCTTATTTGCATTGGGATTAAACTCCTAATAACATGGAAATGGCATCAAGGATCAGCACCCTGTGCTATAGGGAGATGTCGGCGAGTTAGATACTTCTAATCTGCTGAGAGTTTCCTTTTAACCCCCAGCCCTCCAGATGTCACAAAACTACAATTCCTATCATGTCTAGACAGTGAAAGCTAAAGATTTGGCTATCCAAGCAAGATGGGAATCGCAGTTTTGACCCATGTTTTTTGGCAAGTAAGGTGGTTAATCAAAAATTTTAGTATTGGGTATTTTCTCTAATGCCGTTCACCATGTGAGATACACAGAATTTACTTTTATTTATTTCCAATTTTTATATATACATATATATAAATATACAGTGGTGCCTTGGATTATGAGCATAATTTGTTCCAGGTCCGTGCTTGTAATTCAAATCCACTCTTGAACCAAAGCAAATTTTCCCATAAGAAATGACTGATATGCAGACAATTGGTTCCACACCCCGAAATAATGATTTGTTATTCTGAATAACATGTAAAACAAATGAAACAAACATTCATAAACAGCAGAATATGTGATATTATAAGTTACTGTACAGTAATGGAGAGGATGGGAAACACAAGGGCGGACAGAGACTGCAGGGAGCATGAAGGAATGAGCAGGGCAGATGTGGGCACATACATGCAGTGCTCTCTGTCCGGGGAGAGAGGGGTTACAGCTATGAAGAGATTACCTCCACAGTCCTGTCCCCTGATGCAAGCCCCAGCCTTAAGTGGATCTGCTATTATTTGGAAGGTGAGGGAGACTTCCTGGGTCAGAGTACAGTACTGAAGACCATCCTGTGCAGACCATGCCCCTCCATGCTCCACCTCCCACCCAGTACAGGGAGCTCTTAAACCAAAGCAATGCTCTTACACCAAGTCACAATTTTGAAAAACTGTGAGCTCTTAAACCAAAACGCTCTTAAACCAAGTTACTCTTTAACCAAGATACCACTGTGTGTGTGTGTGTGTGTGTATATATATATATATATATATATATATATATAAATATAAATATAAATTTTAATATATATTTTCAAACCATTTTATTTATTTTATTTTTTTTACTTTTTTCTTCACCTAGTAGCCCTGAATATGTTATGACTTAACAGTTTATAATATTATTGTTTTGCAGAATAATGATAAGAATAATGATAAGAATAATGTTTGGGTGATCGCTAGATCGGCCGGGCAGCCCATAGAAGATAGCAGAGCTCCTATTCCACAGAGCGACGGCAGCAGATCGTTGCTATCCCCGTCATTTGTCTTTCAACATGTTCATGTCTTCTATTACACCCAACGATTATCGGCCTTAATGGCCGATATTGGCTAAATACGGCCGATAACCATTTAGTGTAATAGGGCCTTTAGTGTTAGGTGGAAGCCAGTCCCCTGTGTGACAACATCAACGTACAGGCCCAATGAACAGGCTGAGCACATGCTGCAAAGACTACCGGGAAATGTAGGAAGGAAAACATTGCCAGCACCAACACAGAGCACCCAGACTGGAGCTTCATGGAACCAGAAGGCTTCAACATCATGCATGAAGAGGTCAATGAGAAACACTTTGCAAAACTCTTTTTTTGCAGGTTTGCTAGAGTTCGCTTTTTACAAGTAAAATTAAAACACACACCCAAAATACACAGAAATTATAGAAACTCACAGCGGGGAGATTTATCAAACTGGTGTAAAGTAGAACTGTCTTAGTAAACTCTACCAACTAATCAGATTCCACCTTTAGTTTTTCAAAGAATCTGTGAGGAATGAAAAGCGGAATCTGATTGGTTGCTAGGGGCAACTAAGACAATTCTACTTTAAACCAGTTTGATAAATCTCCCACATGGTTTATTTAAAAATGCTAAAAAAAAAAACATTTGTAGATTCCTAAATGCTAGGTTATATAACATAACTAAGGGTCAATCTATAAATTATTCCTGAGGGATAAAGAAGGCAAGGGGAATATGGAACAGGGCAGCTCCACTTTAGTATTTCAGTCATGAACCAGAATCTTACAAAATACAAATTGCAGAAAGGACCATCGGTAATTGTCTTGTATTATTCTGTCCCTACCATTACTCTTCAACGATAGCGAAGTTATTAACAGGGGGGAGGAGCCTTTTCAATAAATCTTTACTCGGCACTTTAATCGACTATTGACTGTGTCGGAGAAGTCATTTAAGTACTAGAGAAGCCCAGGTAGAATTACCCCCATCTGAATTCATAAGAATGATTTTATCTAATAATTTTCTAACATAGTGAGATAAATTTCTCTGTGTAAATGCACCCTTAGCGTCCGTGGGCAGAGGGCTACCCAATAAAATCCACTGATCAACTAAGAACAAGTCAATCAACGGTCATAAAAAAGGATCCTTCACCTGGCTCAATTATTGGGAGTAAGGGCCTTTTTACATTAGCAAGATTGGCGCTAGTTTGCAGTGCCTGTGCACGGCACAAGAAAACATGTGGCTGGGCTGCACAAGCGATTTAAGTATTGTTCGTGCAGCCATGGAAACTGACAGCACAAATATACATATATCCGTGCTGTCAGTTTCCAGATGAAACAGCAGTACATACTTACCTAGAGCGCTGCTGCTGTGATTCGGCATCCTCTTCTCAGGCTTTCCTGTCCTGGTGTATTTTCAGGCCCTTAAGTCCCCCAGATGTCAATCATTTTGGAGAAGAGAAACAGCCTGATGATGAAGCAGCTGGAGAGAAGAGCCGAAAGACAGGATGCTGGATTACAGCAGCAGCACACAAGGTAAGTATGTACTGCATATACGTGTTGTAAGTTTGACTTTATCGCTACCGGCAACACATACCCTGGAAGATGTGTGGCCGATGGCGATAAATTTTGAAACATGTTCTAAACAGACGATCAGCTAAGGATCAAGTATTTTACTGGGCCCTAGCTGTTCGCTGTCACTTTTACATGGTATGATTATGGGCCGCAGGATCTTTTCTTGCAACGCTCCTGAACGATAATCGTCTCATATAAAAGGGCTACACAAACTATCACTGGGTTTCTTCTGCGTTCGTTCGTATTTTCATTAAGGTCAGCAGCACATCCATTTACATGGGGAGAATAGTTGTAGATAAACAATGATTTTTAGGGCCGCACAAAATCAGCCAAGGAACAGCGTTTGTTTATTTGTCAGCTGACCACTGGGGCTTTAGCACAGGGAAATAAATAATCCTGTATGGTCAATGAACGGCCTTTACACACTTTTTGCAGATATGATGGGGTGGCAGCATACACAATGCATACACATTGCAGCAGATCACTGGCACAATGCACACTTTTTGAAACGTAAAATATCTTAAGAAATCCCATTAAACACAATAAAGATGAATAACTCAAACACAAACAAAAGATTTCTCGCAAAAAAATGGAATCGGCAGGGATTCTGAACTCTTCCCATATCATACAGTCTAGAAATCCATGACACTGAGAATGTTAGGATACATATGCATAAGCATAGTCATTTTTATGAATTCTTAGCACTGTGGACTTTCAGAGCTGCAGTTCTGCATATTTCAGCTCAACGGGCACAATGCTCACAAGCTATGAAGCCTTCCATGACAGCTTGAGCCAATGCAACTGCATATAGAGGGCTAAATTAGCTATCTCCGATTGGTAACTGTACGAAACAAGATCTTTCAGCCTATAACTTTTTAAAATAGTTAGGTATTTGCATACAAAAATATTATAATATAATAATAAAATGTTTTTTTGTTTTTTTTTCACCCATACAAAGAAGAAATTAAAGGGTTTCTATATGAGTAAAAAATTATTCTGCAGAGGCTGGGTGGGGTTAACACCTCTTGATAAATTCTCCTCCCAGAGATAGTGGGTGGCGCTCGGTTACATGCTCCTTCGTGTCACATTCTAGTCCTGTGATCAATAAATGTTATATGTGTTCATTTAATTACAGCGGTACAGTGGTTCTGCTCTGAACTCAAATAGCTCAAACTATATTTTCAAGGAAAGTTTACTTCAATTCTACAGTAACAACTCGGTATTTAAACAAATCAAAGTTCAAACTTTTTGGTATTTTAACAAAAATTTACCAGGAAGTAATGTTCGGAATTTAAACTTTGCTCAGTATTCAAACGTTTTTGCGAGCTTGGATGGTGGGTTGTACCTGGTGAGTTTGGCACTGGTGAGGCTTCACACACAGTACAGTATTGTATAAGATTGCTGGAGTGCATATACAGTACAGTAGTACAGTCAGTACACCATCATCTCCCATCCTGTACAGTACTGTATAAGACTGCTGGAGTGCATATACAGTGCAGTAGTAGTACAGTCAGTGCACCATCATCTCCCATCCTGTACAGTACTGTATAAGATTGCTGGAGTGCATATACAGTACAGTAGTAGTACAGTCAGTGCACCGCTATCTCCCATCCTGTACAGTACTGTATAAGATTGCTGGAGTGCATATACAGTGCAGTAGTAGTACAGTCAGTGCACCATCATCTCCCATCCTGTACAGTACTGTATAAGATTGCTGGAGTGCATATACAGTACAGTAGTAGTACAGTCAGTGCACCGCTATCTCCCATCCTGTACAGTACTGTATTAAATTGCTGGAGTGCTTATACAGTACAGTAGTAGTAGTCAGTGCACCGCCATCTCCCATTCTGTACAGTACTGCATAAGACTGCTGGAGTGCCTATGGAGTGCCTTGGTATGGTATGCCAAGCCAAACAATCTCTCCAAAAGGAAAGACTGTCCATCTGCTGACAGCTGTTTTTTTTTTTTTTTTTTATCAAATCTCTTTATTTCAAAGGTTAAGGTAACAGTAAAATATAGCTAATAAATCCAGTAACAAGGCATCAAAATGAGTCAATAAGCATGACGTGAACGGTTCACATAAACTAGAAAGGTACAATAACTAAGTGTAACACATCATTTAGTTTGTATAACTTGAGTAAAATCAAAACACAACTCGTGAAACGAGCAATAGTATCAGTGAGATATAAAAACTATAGATGATCGGTGAGTGGGGGGGATGAGCGGGGAGAAAAAAAGATATGGGAAGGAACAAGGGGGAACAAAAAGGAGGGGGATGCAGACAGCTGTTTTGGAGTTGTTGTCCCTCTTCAGACAGAGCAGGTTGTTGGCTGACTAGTGAGCGGCCTATCGACATGGTTCAGCCAACCAGAATCTTCACCATCACTCTGGCACGCACATGGAAGATTGTGAGTCGTTCCATGTGCGACAAGCCTAGTTGCTTATTTTGTGATCGCATCTTATACTACATATCAGCCATGACTTTATGGCTGTGAAATGAATGACTGTGATATATCTATAGAACACTGTACTGATTGTATCAAGCAGCACTGCTTCTTTTCCTGCCACAGAAATCCAATTACTTTATAGGATGCTAAGTGGTATATGGCACAAATATCTATAGGTGCAGATTGCAAGCGTCACCATTTGTGTGTATCGTAGGTCACATATGATTTTGGATTCAGTATATTTGCACAGCAACCCGGTCTTGTTCCTTTTGTCACACCCCCATAAACTGGACAGGTGTGGTCTTTGTACTGTAAGATATCACCATTACTATAGTATCACAATATACTAAAGGATACAATTACCATAGTACCATGGTGCTTTCATCATTGAGCGTGATGATACAAGTGCTTATTGTGGGCCATGCTCAATAGACGACATACTATGTGTACACGGAAACCCGCTTTGTCCTGTGTTCTATTTCCACACATAGTCTCTGTGTGAAAGATTCTATTATAACCCATGAAAACATCTTTTTTCTAGTATATAAAATCTCCTGAGGATCCCACGTGGATACGTGGGTGAAACGCGTAGAGATTGACTGATTATTTAAGATTTGCCTCTCATCTAAATATATCATTTGCTTCGTTTGCAAGATCGGATTTTGTAACTATCTAGTTATAGAGACTGGACTAAATGCTGCCTATCCTATAATCAGGAGCTTTTTTTTGTGCCAAAGTTATATAGCACCTTAAAGGGGTTATCCAGCGCTACAAAAACATGGCCACTTTATTCCAGAGACAGTCCCACTCTTGTCTCCAGCTTGGGCGGGTTTTGCTGCTCAGTTCAATTGAAGTGAATGGAGCTTGATTGCAAACCGCACCTGAGCTGGAGACAAGAGTCGTGTTGTCTCTGAAAGAAAGTGTCCATGTTTTTGTAGCACTGGATAACCCCTTTAACTGAATTTAATATTAGATTAATTAAAGTAAAATTTTAACGTGATTCTGGGTAATGTTTTTCTTATGTTTGTCACGTACATGAAGATTTTCTAGGCACGTCACTATTTGACGGGGTAATCTGTGATTCAGCCAACACCCTGCTCTGCACTGAAGAGGGGCAACAACCCTAAAACAGCTGTCTGCAGATGAGCAGTCTTTCATTTTGGAGAGATTGTTTGGCTTGGCATACATCCCTGGTCAATGGTCTCAGTCTCCTAGATAGAGTGAAATACTGACTTGAAGGCACACCCCTTTGCCTAAGTGGTGTGAGAGCAATTTTGCACATCTTTTCTTCCTAGAATTTCCAGTGGAGCAGCAATGGCCTTTAAGTCTTCACATGTTTTTATGACGGACTCTCCTTAAGGGTCAGTTCAGACGTACAGACTCGCAGCGTAAATCTCGCTGTGAGTCTGTCAGGTCCTGGCAGTTCACTGTCACACTGTAATTCTTCCGGCCCCTTAACCCCTTAGGCTCCCGCCGCCTGCTGTGTCTGTATACATTACCTCTCCTCGCTGCACGGGGTCCCGGCGTACTGCTCTCCCGCCCGGCCAATCAGTGTGTTGCCCTGCCGCAGCCAACGATTGGCTGGGGCGTGAGAGCAGTACGCCGGAACCCCGTGCAGAGAGGACAGGTAATGTAAACAGACACAGCGAGCAGGAGCCGAAAGGGTTAAGGGGCCGGCAGAATTACATACACGCAGCGGTCGTTCCGACCGCTGTGTGTATGTTGTGACAGTGAACTGCCAGGACCTGACAGACTCGCAGCCAGATTTACGCTGCGAGTCTGTACGTCTGAACTGACCCTTAGGGTGCCTTCACACGTATCGTATCGCTGCGAATTTATCGCTGAGAGTTTCTCACACATAAATCCACAGTAATACTGATTGCTATAAAGTCAATGTATGTGTATTCTCACTGCGTGTTTGGTGCAATTTTGATGCATGTTTGGTGCGATTTTTACATGCGAGTTTTGATTTTCACAGGGGAGTTTAACACCACAAAAAACGCGGCTACTTTCGTGCGAGTTTCATGCAAGTTTCGTGCGAGTTTTGTGCGATAAATACGCAGCGATACGGTATGTGTGAAGGCACCCTAAGGAGAGCTAGCATCCCTTTTACCCACATGATAATATAGAATGTGCTATTTTTTCAAGTAGGGAAAACGTTATAGAATGGGGGAGATGTGTTTAAAAAAATAGGTGAGAACATGGAACACTTCCTTTAAGCTTACTGGGCATGCAACGAGAAAAATCCTGCTTCTAAAATCTCTGCTTAGTAGCAGAACTGGGATGGATTTATGATGGATTTATGTAACCATCATCACATTTCACTTCCAGATTGCAATGTTTCGGTAATAAAACAAAAAGTGCTCTTACCGTGACAGTACTCTCGTCCCTTTTTCTTGGCCACCAAAATGAACCTGAAGCAAAAGAACAGATATAATCACTGACCCTCAAATAGCCTTAAACAGCAATTTTATATGACCTTTCTCCTTAAAGACTACATAGTCTTTATCATATGACATTATATTAAAGTGATTGTACAACTAGGTAAATCGCTTTGTGTTTTTTACATAAACAGACCGGTGCCGGTCTATTCCTGTGCACCAACCGGGCATGAAGCACTGGGGGCAGGCCTGCTGGCCCCCAGTGTGACGACACCCCCTCCCCTCAGTGACATGGCTCCATTAGAATCATCACACTGGGGGGCGGTAGGCCCGCCTCCAGTACTCCGTGTCGGGCCTTGGGAATAGACTAGCGCTATGTGCGGGAACTGGGCTATGACAGCGCCGGTTGGTTCACGTAGAAAACACAAAGTGGTACATTCGCTTTAAATACATCAAGCACAACTGACTACACAGAAAGACCTTATTGACATTGACATTAATAGATAAGACAATTACTTTTATTAATATCAGATGTCACATGTGCTACCAGCAAATTTTTACCAATCCAAGCTAATGTAACACTAACAAGACTAAGTCCATCTAAGGCTGGGTTTCCATGTAATTCTAGCAATAATGCAGGGCTATTGGCGGAGAGATGGGTCTATGGTTTCCACTGTGTTTGGAGCGCATATGTGGAAACACAGCCTACACAGCATATTATAAATAGGAGACATATGGCGATAACATGTTTCTAAGAGTCAAATATGCTCATTATATTCCAATTCTTTCAACTTAGCAAAGAAAGAATCTGAGTATATTGAGCCTAAATCTATACATCCAGACAATTCCTTAAAGGAACATTCCATGAAAAACTGAAAAACTATATTGAGTGCTGAGCCTGAAGGGGCACTGAATGACAGAGAGATCCAAGAACACTAGAGGTTCCATGTGTCATGCTCCACCCCCTCAGGCAAAGCATTAGGAATAACACAATGCCCCGGGTGTACTAAAACTACACGCAAATTTAGACTAGACAGCCTTCAAGAGTGCCAGAGCTATCAATGTAGTACAAGCTTTTTAAAAAAGTTGTTGCATCTGATGCCTGTCTGCACTAAGTTTTGACAAAATATTACTATGCTTGAAGTACGCCGGACTACGAACGATTTTGACGCACAGATGCCTGACTTAGGTAACAACCCCAGATTACCAAAACAGGTTTTGGTACAATTTTTGTCTCACAATTTCCCGACTGAGGTCACTCCTCCTTTTACCAAGACTACCCCTTTTTTTGGACTCAACTGAAAAGTGTCTCTAAAGTGCCTAAAACATATAATAAGTGAAGTGAAAAAATAGCCCCATACGACACTTTTTGGACAGAATTCTGGTGCAGACACATTGGTAAATCTGGGCCATTGTATCAGTTTTACCAGGAATACTACTCATCGAAAATCTTCCTGAACTCCCACTATTAACATTCCAGTATTACACATACAATATACAAATATACCACTATATGTGTCTTTTTTAACCCTGGGTCATGTGCTATAAGAACTTAAGATAATCAGTTCCATGTCCAAAAAGTAACACGATCCCCAAATATTTAAATTAAAGGGGTTATCCAGCACTACAAAAACATGGCCACTTTTCCCCCTCTCTTGTCTCCAGTTCAGGTGCGGTTTGCAATTAAGCTCCATTTACTTCAATGGAACAGAGTTTAAACCCCACCCAATCTGGAGACAAGAGGGGGAAAAGTGGCCATGTTTTTGTAGAGCTGGATAACTCCTTTAAGAATAGCAGAGTATACGGTATATTCCATCAACAGTATTTGATAAAAATAATCCAATTACATGCTGATCAAATCAAATCAAAATGTCAATAATACAGATCTGGCATATTATGTACACTTTGTATCTATATATTGATGTCCCTTCCTACCCACTCATAGCAATAGATATTACACCATGGTCCATTGCTACAACTCCCTTCATCAATCTCTCATTTCAGTAAAAAAGTTTTCAAGATGAATAAGACCTGACAGTAGATTTTGCATCTTGAAAGAAGACCTAATGTGTCTACATATGGTCTACGCATTAGCTTAAACTTTAGCTTTGTTTTAACTCTATGGGGGGAATTTATCAAGACCGGCGTACTCGTATGCCAGTCTTAAATTAGGCCCTGCCCCTTTTCCCCAGCCAAAATCACTAAGAGGCGCACACCGGTGTATCAAATCTACACCTGCTTCCAGCAAGTGTAGATTTGGATTTGCGAGCCGGCGTACATCATGCAGGGGATACGCCAGGCTAACACCAGGGAGAAGAGGCCAATCCGCGTCTTTCCCCTGGCGTACGCCCCTATTGTAACATTGATAAATGTCCCCCTATATTTTTCTATATACACCTTCCCATTCTAATAGTGTCAATTATTTTACCTATGTATTCAGTGACATCTGGAGGACGTGGCCTCAGCCGTGCATTGCCATAAATTGTATTGCTTGGTATGGCATTTAATGACACCTATTGCTCCCTCTAAAACCTTATTCACATGTTCCATAAATTTGTCCATAGTTGAGGATCTACAATTATGGACAAATTTAGAACCCAATGATTTCTATTGGGCTGTTCACACTATCCATAGTTCTAGGGATTTGAAATTGATTACGTAAAAAAAATTTATGCCGTGTCCTAGTGCGGACTGTAAGTGCGGAACAGCTAGCCAATAGAAGTCTATGGAATCCGCACTGTTTGCGGACATTACGGATGTTACATCCGTAACATGCACAAAAAATATGACCTTCGTATCACCTTCATGTAACTATCACCTTCCTAATATTTGCGGATCTGCAAAAAAAAATAAAAATTACTGATGCACTATGGATGAATTTTTTTTTTTTCAGATTGCAGACACTGATGGCAGAAGTAATAACAGTAAAAAGTTACTGAACATGTGATCAAGGCCTAAGACACTTGGAGTCTCCCACTGTAAGAACATTGGTGGCTCAGAGCTTTTTGAGGCGTTTACTGTATTTCTATGCTGTGAAGAAAAAAATTAAAGATGGAGCTCATAGTACCTGCCATAATCAATGACATATGACTGCTGTCAGATAATTATACAATTTACAGATGTTTCTATACAATCCGTAATAGCTTAACAAAAGAGGGTAACTGATGCTTATTTTTATGCTCCGTATATTTATTCATTTCTCCTCCCCATTCCATCAAGTCCACAGGCACCACATCAACATAAAGGCCCATACATATAAACTTAGTGGCAATGAACTGCTTGCATGCTGAACAGGACGTATATAATCATGAAAATAAACTGAAATTACAATAGCAGAACAAACCTCAGAATGTGAAAGTGCAAATCTGGAACTACAGTGTTTCTCCGATAATAAGACCTACCCAGAAAATAAGCTCTAGCTTCATTTTGTAGAGTTTTTGAAGGAGGCTTGCAATATACAGTAAGCCCTACCCTAAATATAAGCCCTAGTTATAGTCAGCTGACCAGATCCCTGACACTGGGTGGCTGAGCATCAACCAATAAGGGCCAGACTTGTTATGCTCCGCCCCCACCTGCACAACACAAACTGCAGGGGAGGCAGGAGGGGTAAGAAGATGCACAATAGGGGACATTGAATATGGGTTGATGGAGGGTACGTGGCCAACTACAGAGGGGTGAGTGATACAGTATGGGGACTACCTGCAGGGGGAAGGTATACTGTACGGGGGAAGAACTACAGAGGGGTGACGTATACAGTATGGAGACTACCTGCGGGGGGGGAGGGATATATGCAGTATAGAGACTACCTGCAGGGGGGAGGGAGGTATACAGTATGGGGACTACCTGCAAGGGGGAGGGAGGTATACAGTATGGGGACAACCTGCAGTGGAAAGATGTATACAATATGAGGGAAGAACTACAAAAGGGGGAGGGGGCATACAGTATGGAGGCCTGACTATAGGAGAACTTACAGTATAGGAGCCTAACAATGAGACATACAGTATGGCAGCTAACTACCATATGGGGTGGGCATGCTGTGTTTCTCCAAAAATAAGTCCTAGCCCTTTTTTTTAGGACCCTGTCTCATTTTCAGAGAGACATGGTATGTACTAATACACACCTACATATTTCTGTTCACTTTGGTTATGCTGCCTATGAACAAGTGAAACTTTCAAGAGTACAGGTAAGGACTAGCGCTGACAAATAACAAGTGATATTTCATTGCATTCTGTCACAGAACAGCATAAACAAGGCTTCATCCCTCATAAGACTGAGGCTAGAATGAAATGATTCTGTGTACTGAAAACATCCAGGCAATGAAACTTTGCTTCCTTTGGGTTTATAACTCAAGCCAGGAGAATTGCAATATACTGATTTAAATGAAAAGCTGGGAAGACATTTGGAGCAGAACATTATTAAGACAATAAACTTTTCAGTGGAAAAAAACATCAAAAATGCCTCAGAACTCACCTACAATAATGGCATCAAGTAAAGTAATTCTGTCATAGCCAATATACACTGTTTTCTTTATATCAAAAGAAGAGGGAGAAGGGAACAACATAGTAACAAACTTACTGGCAAGGCGGATTAAATATATCCTGGGCCCCAGGCTGTCCGCCCACCCCGTGGGTGCACAGGCGCACTGACGCGGGACCCTACAGCGACAAGCTCGCTCTCATCAGTGTGCCCTCTGTGCGTCCCCCCTATAGTAGATGACCCCTGTGTAGTTCCCCTTTAGTACATGACCCCCTGTGTAGTCCCACTTTAATATATGGCCCCCTGTGTAGTCCCCCTTTAGTAAATGCCCTCCTGTGTAGTCCCCCCTTTAGTATATGGTTCCTTTTGTAGTCGCCCTTCAGTAGATGGCCCTCTGTGCAGTCCCCCTTTTACTCCATGGCCCCCTATATAGTGACGATACCCAGGCAATTAGGTATCCACTACGTGGAAGTAGTTACACATAATGTTGGGACATTACAAGCTGTGTACAATTATTTAATAACTGTTGGCTGAACATTGGCATGGCTGACAATTATCTTTCCCAAACTGCCCATATACACTGCCCTGCCAAACGCTCATGTTTTTTCTGTGGAGGGGTAAGCTGCAATAAAACAGTTTTGGCCCTGGCTTACCCCTCAATGATCAAAGAGATCAAACGTTGAAGATCTAAAACAAGCAATTCTTTATCACATTAGTGGAAAGTCTGGAGGATTTGTGGGGTTTCTTCTGACCGTCCAATGACATTTGATGTTAGTGGAGATCGGGGTTGGGAATGACGGAAAATCATTGCCCGACCCCTTTGTTCTGGAAGAGATAACTCTGGCTGTGACTTAACCCTCCCCATCCGGATGGTGTACGGGCAACTTTAGACAGACTGTGCAAAACTTTGACAGACTTCAAATGCGCCTGATTTATCGCAGTGGATAAGGTTGATGAATTTGGCCCATCTGTAGACTGTCTAGTACAATTTATATAATGGAAAAATATATCAAAACATATCCAAGTCGCTATGCGCAATGATAAATGTTTTAATAGAATATACAAATAAGATTTTGATACATGTATTTCTATCAACAAAGCATAGGGTTAAATAAATCTCCAGGTAATCCTTCTAAACAATACTCATAGTACCCCTGGAAAAATATGGCCCCTATCTTACAGAAGCAGCATCGCTCTTGTGCTCAGTTGGGTGTTTTGCGTCTCAGTTCCACCGAAGCTAAATAACTAAATTGTAATACCACACGCAACCTGGGGACAGGGGTGGTGCTGCTTTTTCAAGACAGTAGCTATGTTTATTTCTGGATAATCCCTTAAACTAAACGGCTGTTTTTGTTTTACAAGCATACATTCCTGGACAAATAATAAATATTAACTTTGCCTGAATTCTTCATAGTAAAAATATTTTCTACATGTGATACCCCCGGTGTGATATGTCTGCCATTCTTGTAAAGTTGCTCTCAGTTACTTTTAAACTGACAATATTAGGCAGATTTCCCTACTAAGGATGTTACTTGACTATGTTTTGTCAACTCTAAGTTTTTTGCGGTGTAGAAAAGTCCTGCGTTTTTATGTGCCCCCAAAAAAGGGGGGTTCCACTCAAACATAACTTTTAATATGTTGCTGCCCATGGTGAGACGAGACTAAGAATTCATTCCTTACTTGTTATTATCTATTCAGTCTCCTTCCACCAGTTCTGAGCTGCTGATTTCCGCTGAAGACACAAACAACAGTGTTTGAGCTTTTCTCTCTGTCTTCCCCTCCTCCCTTCCAAAACAGCTGATGTCAGAAGTCCCTATCTGCAACTTTGTAGAAACTTTGTAAGGCCAGGTTAAAACACTACTTATAACACCGGCCGTTCTGTGACACGGCTGGGACTGCAGAACCAGCCAGATGATCTTAATTTCTGCCGAATTCACCCGAGCCGCACACTCCATTGTGTGAACTGACAGGTTTTCTGCAGCCGCTGCAGAAAACTGACATGTGGCCGGATGGAGTCCTTGCAGGAGTGTATACTATGTGTATACACTCCAGCCGGGATTCCATTCATTTCCAATAGAATGTGTGTTTTGTATAAATCACGGCTGTTGTTGCAAATTGCAACAACGGCCGTGATTTATACAAAACATACGTAGTGTGAACATAACCTAATGCCTAATGGAATGGAATTGTTAGTCTTACCATGGACAGCAACATATGAAAAATTATGTTTGAGCGGAATACCCCTTTAAGAGAAATCAGTGACAAAATAGAAAAAAAAAACATAATAAGTTCCTTAGGCACATTCATGTTAAATTACATATAGCTGGTCCTGCAGGGTAGGGCTAAAAGTATAGAATGTACATGGTTATAAATCCTGACACTCTCATTGGACAAACCAAAAGGAAGTGACTAGTGATACATGAGCAGCATTAAATGTGAAATGTTTTTCCTTTGCCGTCCCCCTCCCCCCGCAAGCTGTTTTTATGTATCTAAAATGAATAACAAGAAAGAATAAAGACAGCTTAGAATTACAAAGTATAGGTTTGAAGCTAACCTCTAGTTTGAGTGGGAAGCCAAGTAAATTATGCTTCCAGGCACAATAGAGAAAATAACTCAGGTAAAACTTACAATCTGGATTGCTTTTGAAAGATTTGTCAGATCTAAAACTTGGCCGCAGCGCTTTATATTTTTAGCTTATTTATGTTTTGTGGATTTTTGTACAGTGTTATCACTGGGTTTGTGATTTTGGGATGAATATAAGCTTGTGGCTACCATGGGTCAGCTAAGGGGCTGAAGACATTTTTACAGAGTAAACATAAAGTTACCCACTGCACTCCGGTCATTGTATGACTGTACACAGATACAGGCCCTAGTACACAGAGCGATTATCTGCACAATCAGGTAGATATTGCCCCATGCAATAAAGACGGTGATCAGCTGAGGAGCCGATCATCAACTGATTGCGGTCTTTAAACATGTTTTAAAATCATCGGTCGCCAGCCACGCATCGCTACGTGTAATAGGAGGTACAGGACCAACGGCTCATTACAGCAAGGGCTGCAGGGACATCGCTAACGATGTCAGTGCAGCCCTGCTGCACGATTCCTGAGCCGTGTAGTAGGTTCAGTAAGAGAGCGCCAATCTAGCAGATATGCACTTGCTTACAGTGCAGGGTAGGGTCCTTAAAGGGATTTCTAACATGAAACGTTATCACCTATCCACAAGATAGGGTATAAAAAGCTGACCGATTGGGGGCTGTCCACTGGGACCCTGACTGACCCAGAAAACTAAGGAAAATTGCCCCTGAAACACAGTCAGGGACATTTATCAAGGCTACGGCTGATGCGTATGCAAGAGATAAGGCGCATATTCACCCCTTCTCCCTGGCGTACGGCTGCCGTACCTCCCGTGGTTTCCTCCCACATCTTATTTATCATGATCGTAATAATCATGATTCAAATCTACTCCTGCTTGAAACAGATTTTGTATGCCAGACGCAGGGTCAGGCGCACAGCCGGCCAGATTCACTAAGAGCCGTGCGGAGTCTAATTTTAGACCGACGGTACGCCACTCTTCATAAATCCCCCCCAGTGTGGCATGGTCAGTGCTCTAGTCACTGTATATGGGGCTTCTGAACATTTATGAGAACTGAGCATGGCAATAATAAGAAGCCCCATAGAGAATGAATGTGTCACTTATTGTGAATGTGCGCTGTCCCCCATTCATTCTGCAGACATTTTTGTTTTTTGAGATTTGTGGTGGTCCAAGCAGTCAGTCCCCCATCAATCAGCTTGTTATCGTTTATCCAGTCAATAAGGTATAACTCTTGATGCTGCCAATACCCACTGAAAGAGTGACTTAAATTTATGAAGAAAGAGCCAAATTAAAGCGAATGTACTATCAGGTACATCGCTTTAAGTTTTTATACATTAATAGATCGATGCCGACGCAGGGATGCTGGTGCCACGTTCCTTTTTTTGTACTGGCGCCCAGTTCCTGCGCACTATTACCGAGCACCAGCCAGGCATGAAGCAGCGGGGGTGGGCCTACCGACCCCAAACTGTGACAATCTCTCCTCTATGACGCGGTATCATTGATTCTAATGTAGCAGCATTACAGAGGGGAGGGGATTTTGTCACACTGGGGGCACGCCCGTCCCCAGTGTTTCATTCCAGGCCGATACTTA
This sequence comes from Dendropsophus ebraccatus, assembly GCF_027789765.1. Lineage (NCBI taxonomy): Eukaryota > Metazoa > Chordata > Amphibia > Anura > Hylidae > Dendropsophus > Dendropsophus ebraccatus. The sequence continues at coordinate 20,636,191 of NC_091456.1, read as the reverse complement.
GGAATAGACCGGCGCTGTGTGTGGGCACCGGCATCCCCACGCTGGCACCAATTCATTCATATACAAAAAATTTAAGCAAGGTACCTAATGGTACAATTGCTTTAAAGACACTGGTAATGACTAGTGAAAAATAATGCATCCAGATATAAATGTTGGACTTCTGAAAAACTTAGCATCCAGTTATGCCTCAGGCAGAAACAGTGCAGCCGTGCACTGATTGGCTGATGGGGACCGACGGGAGCCGGGAGCCTCACATGCAGCCGCGGCGCCGAGCAGGTAATGTATGCTTTGGCCGTGGGCTGCGGGTGGGTTAAAGGATCCGGGTTACATACTAGCAGCGGAATGAAAATTCCGCTGCGGGTATGTAACCCCATTCAACTTCACTGTACAAGGGTTCACAGTGGATTTCACTGCAAACTGCTGCAAATCCGGTATGTGTGAAGCTACCTTTAAAATGATCCTGCCCATGACTTCTGCCTGTGGTTCCAGCTATGATTCCTGCTGCGCATCTGCCTTCCTGCCAGGGAGTCTTCAGCTGCACCGCGCCCGCCACCGCTTGCAAGCCAAGCCAAGGGTAGCAAATCTATCCCCGCTGGTGGAAACCAGCGGCCCCATAGACTTCACTCCCTAATGTGGCTTTCTCCATCGGTAGCGCTGGCTCAGTGGATCCACAACTCCTGGCATTAAAGCTGTAGCATAAAATGTCAACAAAACTTGTAATACCTGATCCATTAAATATGCTACGATTGTAAAAATTCAAATATACACTTCCCATCATCATATATATCATCGCATATAGTACATGGTGTAACTGACTGGGGAATTAAAGGGAAACTAAGAGCAGGTTAGAAGTCTCTAAAATGCTGATGTGTTTCTACAGGGACCTTGATCGTTTTTAGGAAATCCTGGGTTTATTCAATATGCAAATTAGGCAGATTGATGCACTGGGGACGGGACTACAGCCTTAAAGGGGAACTATCAGCAGCAAGACGAATCAAACCTGCTGATATGTCGCTAATGCACAGGAGACGCAGAGGAGGAAGGTATGTCTCTTACAGCCCTACTCAGGCGCTGTTCCGATGCAGTTAGTCGTGTAATCCACAATCTGGTAAGACCGTTAGGAGCACTGGGACACCCATTGGGAGCATTGCCTGCTCCCCCACAGTGGTGATCCACCCTCGGCTGGCGTGCCCCTTTCTAATGATAATGAATGGAGCAGGAATGGATGAGTATTCATTAGGATGTTATTAAATATACTCGCAGTTATGTATAAAATAAAATTAAAAAAAGAGAAAATGTAAAAATCAGTTGCTGCATTTCAGCGCTGTAAGTTGGGCTCTTCTGAAGACAGTAAGCATCTGCAAAACAGATTGAGTACATATTTTTCCTGCAGCTTTCTTCTTGTTCAATAATATATACTGTAAGTAGTGAGCCTTCAAAACTGAGGAAGAAACAAAACAGCCCTGAGTGCATAGTCTGGAAAGTGAATGCCCACAGGTAAATGCCATGCTGACTTTGATCAGTTCAATCTGCTATGTACAATACAAATGGCATCTCAAGTGTAGTAATTGCTATGGATACATCTGGCATACTGAATATGGAGTTTTTGGTTGAATATTTTACTGACTTAGGTTACGTTCACAAAATGTATGTTTTGTATAAATCATGGCCGTTGTTGCAATTTGCAACAATGGCCGTGACTTATACAAAACATACATTGTATTTGATTGAATGGAATACTGGCCGTAGCGTATACAAAGGCATACATAGGCATACGCTTCAGCCAGGATTCCATCTGGCCACACGAAAAACTGACATGTCAGTTTTCTGCGGCCGCTATTCATTGAATAGCAGCCGCGCAGACATGTCAGTTCACACAATGGAGGGTGCGGCTCCGGCATCCGTGTGCGCCCGCATCCCAATTCAACAGAAATGAAGATCATCCCGCCGGTACTTCAGTTCTGGCTGTGATGGTCTTCTCTGAGACGGGCCGTTCTGTGACACGGCCAGGTCACAGAACAACCAGTCTCATACGCCATGGTCTTAGTCTGCATTTACACGTTCCGCCCCCTGTCCGTGAAACGGACAACACCGACTTTGACTGCAAACCCTGGTCTGTTACCCCAGGTGGCATGATATATCAACATCATGCCAGCAGCAGGGTAACTCTTTAAATCATGGGTCTCAAACTCGCGGCCCTCCAGCTGTTGCCAAACTACAATTCCCATCATGCCTGGACAGCCAAAGCTAAAACTTTGGCTGTCCAGGCATGATGGGAATTGTAGTTTGGCAACAGCTAGAGAGCCGCGAGTTTGAGACCCATGCTTTAAATCATTACAGTGCTGCTGCGATTCAAAGACTTTCCCCGCTGCCAGCATGATGTACCCTGTCCAGGGAACCAGACCAGGGTTTGCATTCAACTTTCATGTCGTCCGTGTATCACAGACAGAACACGGGACGTGTGAATACAGCCTTAGGGCCCTTTTACACAGGACGATTATCATGTGAAAAATTGTTATATCATTCGAATGTAGGTAAGGATTAAACGAGAAATCGTTTATGTGTCGTTGATCGTTGATTTTGTGTCGACACCAAAAACATCAGCGTCATTCCACATCGTTTCTTCTTTTGCTGGGATCAGATAGAGTTAACGATTGTAACTTACAACTATTGTTCTGTGTAATATGGTGAACGATTTCAAGCAGCTCTCATTTGCGATCTTTTATTGTTAAAAATTGCTTTGTCTAATAGGACAGTTACTGTCTATCCAACAAGGATCAGCGTAGCTTTTTCAGCTCTTTAATGAAAGAGCTTTTAAGTATAATCAATCTTTTCCACATCAATATCAATTTACATATAGATTGTATGCAAAAACAAGACCAATATTGTAAATGTTCCCAATACACCTTATTTGAACATTGCCCAATGTAAATAGAGACTAGAGAGGAGCGTGACTCGAGCATGCTCGAATCGGAAAACTTTATCCATGTTTTCCAGGACTCCCTACAGCTGCATACAACTTCGTCAGCCACCGGTAAATACCAAGCGATCTGATTCGAGGATGGTCAAGTCACGCTCATCTCTAATAGAGGCGTCTGTGAACTTTTAGAAAAAAAATCGACCAAAATACCAGGCAGCAAGAGAGCATAGAATAATTGGGGAAGCAAAGGGGTGTTGGCTGACAAGTTTTGGGTCCCTGGTTACCCTCCAGGTGACTGAGAACTCATTTTATTTCTCTTCTGGGAAGTATATGCCATAGGCTATAAGTTATATTATAATTGCAAATAAATTCTGCATCTCAGCCATTTAATACAGCTTGGTTGCAGTCCAAAGCTCAACATCAAAAGACATTTCTTTGTCCATAAAACATGTACAATTACAATCGATTCTGGTAAAAGAAATATGAATTAAAATCCCATTATGTAAAACAACTCAATACAAAACATTAATCACTTCTGACCTTTTTCCCACCTGCATCCATGCCACCTTGATTATATTTATCAAGAGCTCAAGGAATATGTAAGAAATGAAGAAGTCACGGTAATGCCAACAGCTGTGCCGTACAACCTGGAGGAAATAGGAAGACAAGGGCAGTGGGCCCCAAGGCTAGGACACCCAGCTGTCCTTACCTACTCACCACAACTACCCTAAGTGGTAGTGGACAACTGGGCAATTTGCACTCCCTGCGCCAAAGGTCAAGACACAAAAGGTGGACAAGACAAACAAACAAATATGGATGGTAAAGAATCCAAGGGTCACAACCTATCGGCAATGAAGTACAAAATCAGAACCGGGAGAATAGTTGAGAGCAATAGCAGAGGGACCGAATACACAACATATGAGACAGGAGAAAATGCCAGCATGCTGAAAAGAGACAAATAGCAAGGACCAGATTCTAGGCTAAAGAACTGTTTATAGCATGACAGGAACATGTCCAAGGAGTGATTAGATCAGTCTCTGACATCCTAACCACACACAGAAAGGAACAGGGTAAACAAGAGTGGCAAGGAAAGATGTCAATCACAGAAGCAAAACCTAACTAAATTGTCCAAAGGCCAAAGGAAACTCAGCAGGAGAAGAGCTGGGTGTGGTGGAGATTCAATTACCACAGCAGAGAGAAATAGAGCTGTGTTCAGACAAATGTAGGACAAGATGCCAAACAGCACAAAATCCTAGCTGAACAAGCAGTCTCCGCCGTACCTTATGGACGGAAGATGGCAAAGATGCCCTGGTGCAGATGTCACAGTTAGGCCATGTTCATACTATGTATGAGACCGGCCATTCCGTGACCCGGCTGGGTCACGGAATGGACGGTCTCTGAAACGATCATCCCGAGCGGTACTGCAGTACAGGCCGGATGATCTTTCGGGCCGCAGAGTTCTGAACATAGCCTTACAGTGTAAAATAAACAGCACTGCGGTATCTGTTGGCGCTATACAAAAAAATATTATTATTATTAATATTACATGGCACCAAGCAGTTCATAATATATTAGGCCCCGTTCCCACTGAGCGAAGGTAGTGGAATTCCGTTAGCCTCCCGCTCATAATGGGAGTCTATGGGAGGCGCGCGCTCCTGCTCTGTACGCGCTGAAGAATGAACATGTTCATTCTTCAGCGCGTACAGAGCAGGAGTGCGCGCCTCCCATAGACTCCCATTATGAGTGGGAGGCTAACGGCATTCCGTGGCGGACAATTACGTCGCGAAATTCCGCTACCTTTGCTCAGTGGGAACGGGGCCTTACCAAGGAATCAGCAAAATAGCTAAAGGCTGTAGTGGAGCAAGAAATCACAGCAACTTAAAATGTGTTGTTATTTAATTATCATTTGTGATTGTTGAATGTATACTGTATATATGCCAAGTACTATGTACATAGGATTTTTCTCTGACTATAGACTGACCGGCTTTTGTTATTATCAATATTCTAAGGAGATTGATCAATAGGCAATGATAATGATTTACTGTTATGGGAAAAGCCATAGTGGCTAAATTACATTCAACATAAAGAAATAACTTACCCTTTATGGACTATTTATATACTGTGGCTTATGATGGTTTAATCTATTTACTGAAGCAATGAATGTGTATTGGCTTGATGTATTCCTTCGAGAAGATGGTCATTAGAGAAAAATACAATAAAATGCTATAAAACACTAATTTTCAGATTATAGTTTACACTCTCAGCCACTAAAGGCTGAAATACTGTTATATTTTGTTGATTAATTAAACTTTCTTCAATCACTTGATGTATTTGTTTTTCCAAAGGATTAGATTACTATAGGTTTAATGTTGGGAACACATGTTCTATATATTTATCTGTAAAATGCACTAAATGCTAATAAAAAAATAAGGTTTAAGGGGAGAAAAGTATTTGCATCTTAGTTATTGTACTAATTACTGATTGTAACCCCTTCAACTATAAATCTCTGATCCTGGTCATTAAAGAGGAACTCCAGTTAAGAAAGCTTTAACCCTGCTCAATCCACGCCCATAATCTAAGCTTGTTTGCAATAGGTTTCTATTACAGGAATTTGTCCGTTTGTCTGCAGCACATCCTGAATCCCTGACACCCTGAAGCTGCAGAAAATCCTCACTGCCTGGTCCACTCTGTCTCCACTCCTCTGTCCTTCCCCTCCCTTCTGAGACAGAGGTCACATGACCTTCGTCTCTTCTGTTGCTAGGCAAGCAGTAACACCTCATCTGTAACCCCACCCACCACTGACATTACACAGTGATCACCTGGCAAAGGGTGGGGAAACAACAGCATCTCCTGAGCAGTATATGGGAAAGGAAACACTGTTGTTTCATCTCAATCATTCTCTAATCTATATATGTAGATGAATAGATAGACAGACAGACAGATGAATAGACTGTGTTTACAGTAAAAAAACAAAACATGTAGATTGAGCCAGTGGTGGGCAGAAGACAGGGGCAGGTAGCTGGCAGTTGGCTCTGAGGTGCAATGCATGCTGGGAGATGTAGCTTCCCTTCCAGTTGCTATGATGTAAAACTGGGAACATTTGAAAAAGTATGAATCTGGGGCTAGAAGCAGCGTGGACAAGTGTTAAACTATCAGTGGGGGATCGGTGAGTGAATCTATGTGCTTTTTGTGCATTTTATTTTTTATGGGATCACTGGAGTTGCCTTTTAAAACCATCAAAAGCCATGGTCAACAGTGTGATTGGGGAATATCAATAGGTTGCCATGTTAAGCAAGGGCCCTCAGGGCTACCACTGCTGTTAGCCTATCAGGGTTTAATAGTCTGTCAGTAAAATACATAGTATGTTCTACATAATAGTAGGATTAAAAAGAAAAAACTCTTCTCACAAAAAAACAAGCCCTTATATGACTATGTTAATAAAAAATAAAAGAGTTAAAGGGGTTCTTCCAACTGGTCAAGTTATTCCATATGCTGTACTCCAATAAGACAGCTCCCATATAAAAAAAGAATGAAGCGGCAGCATGCATGTACGACATATCACTCTATTCTAATGCGAGACTTGGGTCCCCAATTAGAAAGATCAAAGGGTCTCAGTGGTCAGATCCCTTGCAACTGGAAAATTATCAGATGGGAAATCTCCTTTAAGGCTCTTGTAATTTAATGTTTGAAATAGAAAAAAAAGCTTATTCATTGAGGCCCCAAACTGTCTGGTCATTAAAAAGTTAATTAAAGCTTTAACATTTTATCTCTTCAGTTTATACAGCAGTAAAGTTCTGATGTGAGTGGCATGGATTCATAATACAGCTTCTATAGTATTTTATATGTCTATAACACCGCCACATACCTGATGATTTTTCAAGGAGGCATATAATGTTAAAGGAGAACTAGCGGCGAAACTTAAAAGTGGGCAGGGAGCGAAGGGAACATGATGAAAAATTATACTTACCCATCCCTGTGCCCCTGCAGCGCCACCTGCGTCTTGACATTCTCCGGTTTCCAGTTTTCCTCCATTGTCACGACCAGCTACGCGCAGGCAGTAAAGTCAGTGACTACAATGGTGTCCCGCCCCAGTCACTGACTTTCTGAGGCAGCATTTGTCAGCTGAGTGGTTAGTAGGGATGAGCGAACCGGTCGAGGTTCGGGTTCGTATGAACCTGAACTATCGGCTTCTGATTCCCACTGTCTGCCCGCTCTGTGAAAAGGGTGGATACAGCCTGAGGACTGCCTGGAAAACTGGGATACAGCCTAAGGCTATGGCTGTATCCTAGATTTCCAGGCAGTTCTCAAGGTTGTATTCACCCTCTCCACGGAACGGGGAGACAGGGGGAATCAGAAGCCGATAGTTCAGGTTCATACGAACCCGAACCTCGGCCGGTTCGCTCATCCCTAGTGGTGACGTTGCAGGAGCTGCAGGTGACCTTCAGGTGTTTGGGAGCGGTGACGCAGTGCAGCAGGGGCACGGGGACAGGTAAGTATAATCCTTTATTGTTTCCCCCAACACTCTGGAATTTTTAACTTTCGGCCCAAATTCTCCTTTAAAGCGGGACTCCGCTATGGCCGCTGAAAGGCTGAGCTGCCTTGAGACGTCACGTCTCATGCCGCAGCTCACACCAGGAAGTGGCGGCGGGACGGGTGTACAGGGCGGCGTGATCCGGGACCCGACACTGGAACACCGGCCATAGCTCAAAAACATCCCCGGGCCGGAGTACCCCTTTAAGCTATACACCATATAGCAACACATAGAAGCACCTATGGTTCTCAGAGACTCTGTGTCACTTGTAGTTTGCCCCAGTAAGGAGTAAACTTACATATAGATTTTTTTGGAGCCATTTACAGCTTGTGGGAACCCAGGCCACTGAAACTGAGGGGGAAAAAAACTTGGAAATATCTTATAAGGGTACAAACACACCGAGCGCATCCGCAGCGGATTTGTCGCTGCAAATTCGCAGAGTATGTCTTCCTATACAAACTACAGGCAATGGATCCGCAGTGGATTTCACAGCGAATTTGCAGAGAGAAATCTGCTACGGATCCGCCCTGTGTGTTTGTACCCTAAAGCTATTTGCCATTACAGTGGTACCTTGGATTAACAGTAACTTGGATTAAGAGAGTTTTGCAAGTAGAGCTCACAGTTTTTCAAAATTGTAACTTGGTTTAAGAGTATTGCTTTGGTTTAAGAGCTCCCTGTACTGGGTGGGAGCGGGAGTGGGGGAGTGGCATGGTCTGCATATGGGGTCTACACCACTGTACTCTGACCCAGGAAGTCTCTCTCACCTTCCAAATTATAGCAAATCCACTACAGACTGGGTCTTGCGTCAGGGGACAGGACTGTGGAGGTAATCTCTATTTATAGCTGTAACCCCTCTCTCCCCAGACAGAGAGTGCTGCATGTATGTGCCCACATATGCCCTACTCATTCCTTCATTCTTCCTGCAGTCTCTGTCAGTCCTTGTGTTTCCCATCCTCTCCATGCCTGCTATAATGTGACTGCACTCACACTTAGCTATACACTGCTGCTATAATATGTCTGCACTTGCACTCATCCATTCACACTGCTGCTATTATGTGTCTGCACTTACCCTCAGCCATTCACATTGCTGTATAGAAAGGTTTCAGTCACTGTCCTCCTGCACTGCTCTGTGATTCTCAATTCCTGATTGGTCCATGCTGAACACATACACCTTCCCCATTGCTGTCATGTGACCACACAGACCTCTGACAGCAGCCATGCTTCTCTATTCTAGCCTGTTGTACTACGCTACTGCATTGTGGGTATCTGCACCTCCATCCTCTATCTACAAACTGCTGCTGTTTTTTTTCAGGTTTATGCACTTACTATACATTATACACCACATGATGATTGCTATACTGTACAGTAACTTATAATATCACATATTCAGCTGTTTCTTATTGTTTGTTTCATCTGTTCTACATGTTATTCAGATTTTTAAAAAATCATTATTTTGGGGGTGTGGAACCAATTGTCCACATATCAGTGATTTTTTAATGGGAAAATTTGCTTTGGTTTAAGAGTGGATTTGGATTACAAGCGTGGACCAGACGTGGAATTATGCTCGTAATCCAAGGCACCACTGTATATTTGACATTTTGTAGAAATGGGAACAATAGGACACAGTAAATATTGTTGCTCTTTCTAAGGTTGAGAACTCAAAATAATCCAAATAAATTCCAGAAATTTGAATAACATTTAACAGACAGCCTAGGCAGCTACTATAAGACATTTTGAAAGGCTTGTGTATTTTCTAAAACCATTTTAAGCTTGGCTAGTAGAGGAGAAAAGACAAAACACAGCAAAGCTGGAGAATGTTTTTATCTGCTTGACTGAGCATGGAACTAATGAGGACAAAGCTCTCCATTGTGAGGTTACCGCCAGAATTTACCTGTGCCTAGTACAGTCTGTCGGATCAGAAGCCTCTCTCTGTGCGGCCTCAGCACTTAGAATTTTACTCAGGAAATGTCATTTAAAGGATAATTTTCCTGCAGTGCAACAACAACTAGGAAATGGTTAACAAAATACAAAACTTTGCTTAACCTCTTAGTGACAGGCCTATTTTGGGCCCAAGCAATGTTCTTATAGTTATTATATTTTTGCTTATGTAGCCATATGGGGTCTTAATTTTTAGGGGACTCTTACATTTTATTGTAGCCATTTTGGGACTCATCTGACTTATTGATTAACTTTTATTAACCTTTATTTTGATGGAAACTGGAAATTTTTATTTTATTTTAATATAAATAAAAATAATGATATAGTTTTATAGCTTGGGTCATTATGATATCAAATGTATACTTTTTTGTGTAATTTTTCTATTTTATGCAACAATTTATTTTGTACATTTTATTATTTGGGGAGAAGAATGGAAGGGATTTTATATTATGTTTTATTGCACACTTTATTCACTTTTACACTAGTGTACATTAGTGTATATTAACTAGTGGTCTTCTGATCACTGATACAACACACTGTGCTACCACTGTAGTGTATTGAATTAATAATAATAATAATAATAATAATAATAATAATGTAGTGAATTATTCCGACCTAGAGGTATATCCATGGCAAGCCTGGGGGCCTTCAGGAAGGGCCTGATCAACCAGTCAGTGACTGTATCTGTGTCCCACCTCAGTCACTGACTAGCTGAACGGACATTTCCAAGTTTGGACAGGAGGGCGGCGAGGGTCTGTGTGCGGTGATGCAACACTGCAGGGGCAAAAGGATGGGTAAGTATTGATTTTTTATTATGTTTCTGCAACCCCCTGCCAGACCTGGATTTTTCATTTTGGCCTGACTTCTACTTTAATAACGTTTAAGAAACATTAAACCTTTTTTTAAGAATTGTTTGTGATTTGTTCCCTTACCTCCCCACATTATTTAATCACAGAGTAGTCCAGACGGTAATATCTGACTATATCCGGAACCCTCAAAAGATAAATACTAATCACAGTTAGGATCCTATTAAAATTTAACCTTTATTAATAATTAATGATAAAAGATACTCACACCACAAGTGTGCACAACAACAACCTCCACCATAATATTAACGGACCCGAAGTCCACACGCCTAAAATATATAAACGTAACCTATATGCACGCAGATAAGCACAATAAAGTAAGTACTTAGACAATCTATAAATAAATAGAAAACAAAGTCATGTAAACCATCTTACTAAAGTGCATGCGTCATAAATAGGCTATCTCATATCAGGAGCAGATCCTTATATACGGATAGGTGGTGGGAGTAACAGTCCCTATAGCTCCCTATAGGTGCACCACACTACCCCTGCTCGCTCAGGGTGTAGCGGGGTGATCGCCCTAGAAAGGGCGGCCCCTGCCCCGTACTACCCCTAACGCCACTCACCCTACAGTATCCCTTCCTAGATACACTCCCGACACCAGTGTTTCGTACTGATACTCATCAGGGGGGTTTCGTATTCGGACAGGGTGGGCAATGTAATAAAATATAACGTAATGTGGCTCAAGCAGTTGATCCAAATAGATCACTGCACTCACGTGGCCCAATGGCCTCCGGTAACGGGCGGCGATGAATATGCGGCTCCTGTCCACCTTCACACAGTATGGAGATTCAAATACCTCGCGGTCCAACATGCACCCACTGCGTCACTTCCTACTTCCGGTCCTATGGAACGCAACATGCGCTCCAAGCCGTCACTTCCGGAGTGCCGTCAGCTCAATAGTCATGTGATCGCTGTTGCTAAGCGACCATGCAAACAATCGCTCTCAAGATTTAACAACTAGAGATTTACATGGAAAAGTTACCCACCGCATGTTACAGACACCGACTAACTTCTTGGGCTAAACTATATACAACATATTATAATGACAACCTAACAGCATATAGTGACAGGTAATCTATACATATTTACAGGAGTAACAGAAGATAAAAGAAGCAGAAAAGGGGGAGGCGAGAGGGGGCGCAATATATCAGAAAGCACCATTCCCACAGAGGTTGGGGTATTTCATCAAAGATAAAAACTATATTACATATGCTCAATAGCCAAATCGCTTATTATAAAAAGCAAGCATAAGTTAGTTGCTCATTTAGACCACTGGGAAAGACTGTGCGCATCCGGAATATCCACTCCGTTTCGCGCTGGAGTATAAGTCTGTCCCAGTTGCCGCCACGAACAGGAGGTTTCACCAATTCCTAAGGTACATAAAGGTACCCATCCCCTTAAAGGTCGCCCCATTGTTTCGGGCATCAACAGCATATCTCAGAATGCTGGTATATATATTGACAAGGTGTTGCGGTCCTTTGTAACTGGTTTAGCCTCATATACTCGTGACTCCATGGATCTGTTATTAAAAATAGAGGACATTACATTGGATGAGCATGCATGGTTGGCATCTATTGATGTTGAGGCATTGTATTCGTCCATACCACACGGACCAGGTCTAAGAGCTGTGGAATTTTTCCTGAGATCTCGTGGGTGTCAGTTTCAGGCACACAATCAATTTATCCTGGAGTTAACCGAATATGTCCTTGCCCATAATTTCTTCCTCTTTAATCACAAGATGTACCACCAGCTCAGGGGGGTGGCGATGGGGAGCCCGTGTGCCCCCACTTTCGCTAACCTCTACCTGGGCTGGTGGGAGGAAGAACTTGTTTTTGGTGAACTACAATCCCATCTTGTACAGTATGTGGGATTATGGGCAAGGTACATAGACGATATATTTCTGATATGGAATGGCAGTAGAGAGGAATTTGTACAGTTTGTGGACCTACTCAATAGTAATGTAATTGGACTAAAATTTACTTTTGAAATAGAAAAAATACAGTTGCCATTCCTAGACCTTCTCATACAGAGGGGAGTGAGCGGTAAGATTGAAACCACCATATTTAGGAAATCTACTGCCACCAATGCATTGCTCACATGGGACAGTCACCATCCAAAACCTTTAAAACTAGGGATACCACGGGGACAATATTTAAGAGTTAAACGTAATTGCTCCAACCCCATTGAATACCGGAGACAGGCAACCGTCCTAAGAGAAAGATTCAAGGAAAGGGGATACCCAGATCAAGTCCTTAGAAAAGCGTATCAGGCGGCTGGTAACTTCAGAAGGGAAGAACTACTGATCCCCAAAAAAAAGCAAGAACCTAAGAGTGTAACCAGAGTCATAGGCACATTTGATGCCGCATCCAGTGAGGTCCGGAAGGTGCTTGAAAGGCACTGGGGTATCCTCCTCCTAGATCCGGATATTAGAGAAACAATCAGTGATAGGCCCCAAATCACTTTCAGAAGGGGGCGGAGTCTACGTGATAGACTGGTTAAAAGTCATTACATTCCCCCGAAATCCCAAGGTACTTGGCTAGAAAGGAAAATAGTGGGTACTTTTAGATGCAGGGGATGTGTAGCCTGTACCTACATAGAGGTTAGTAAAGTGGTGAAAAGCAATGTGACTGGTAAAGAATATCTAATGCGGGATTACATCAACTGCAGAACCAAAGGGATTGTGTATAAGGCCACATGTATCTGTGGTTTGGAATATATAGGCAAAACAATCCGGGAGTTTCGTCGTCGCATTGGTGAGCATATATGTGATATCAGAAACCAGGTCGATAAACCCATTGCGCGACATGTTAATACGGTTCATGCAGGACACACTGACTGCATTAAGTTCCAAGGTTTGGAATTGGTGAAACCTCCCCACATTATTACCTATTTTTTTAAAATAATCTTGAAGCCTTGCGTTTTTTTTTTAGTCCCACCATTAAATGTCCCCATAAACTTACTTCACCTGTCAGTATGAAGTATAAGGGGCTCTCCTGACCATCCACCGACTAAAAATCACTGCCTTAACCCCTTTGTTTTGGGAGAGATAAGCCACAGTCAGAGCTCTCTGGTTGCAGCTTAACCTTCCCCACAGAAAACACAAGGACGCTCAGCTCCTCTCACTATCATCATAGACAGGATTACAATAATACTTATCAGGATAGATAACTCAGGACTCACTATTCACAACTGGTCACAGTCAACAGCAGATCAGGCAAGATGGCTGCCACCATAATCATGTACAGAAAAGAGAATTTAAAAAATTTATTTGGATTCTAAGGAATACAAAAAAAAAGTAAAAAAGAAAAACATCTGTCTCCTGGGTAATCCATCATTTTAGCACTAATGGTCAGGGGCATTGCTAGAGTCTTCTCCAGTCCTGTATTATCCATACCGTCTCTGATCCTGAATGTAGGATCGAGCTTTCGGTTACAGGCTATGTTCACACTACGTAAAACTACGTAAAACAGAAAGAACTGTCAGTTCACACAGTGAAGCAAGCGGCTCCGGCCGCTTGCTTCACTGTGGGCTATGGCAAGCTCTGATGCGGGCGTGCGCTGATGCACCCGCATCAGAGCTCCGCGGCTGGAAAGATTACCCGGCCGGTACTTAAGTACTGGCCGGGATGATCCGGGCTGAGAACGGCCGTTCCCTGGGCCACAGGAACCCATCAATTTACGTAAAACTGCATAGGGTGGTGAATAGGGAGCTGTGGACCCCTCAGATTAGGGGGTCAATAGCAATTGTCATCTCTGGGACCTTCTATAACTATGCCATTGATTCTGCAATTACTATACTTCTTAATAATAATTTACAATGACCTGTACAGGGATATCTTAATTTTAAAGGAAGATTATTCTAAAAACACATTTTATACCTACCTGTGGGTAACCTCATTTTTTACTTTCTATGGGAACAGCTTGACTTTTCTCATTTCTACAAACAGCGCTGAATAATAAGTGAACAGCAAATCTTTCACAGTTACCATTGGTAAATCGATATTAGGGAAAGCCCCCCTCCCTGTGTTACGGTTTTCTGCATTTGATCATCACTATAATCTGCGTTTATAAGCTTGTAGAGATGAAAAATGTTAAATTTGCCTTTGGCGAGCTTGTCTATCACTGCACAGATTTCAGAAAAGGGGCAAGAAGCTGCCTCCAGTTCTATGTATGATTTAACATAATCTCATAACTTGCCGTTTATGTTCAATTGACATTCTAAGGATTTTATGTTACTGACTTACATTTTCAAAGCATACTGAAAAAGTTCAAATATTTCTTTAAGAAAACTAGATTTCCCTTACATTGTATCAGCAGCACAAGTGGTGGGGAACTTCTCCGCCCTGAAGACTGATAGGGCAGATTGAACTTTTGATCAATGAGCCATGCTATAACACCCCCTTATTTTCTGTCCTGTTGATGTAGGAAACGTGAATGCTTATACATAAGATAAGTATAGCTTCCTTTCTACAACTTAAAAAGTTCAAACAAATGCATTTTATTATCTTATATCTAATAATAATTTTTTTATTCATACGGAGGGTTCAGGTTCATCATATATGGACTTGGAATATAGGTATGGCCCCGGTCTCTAGTTGGGAGTCTCAATGTGTTTTTTTTTTCTGTAGGGGGCCTCCGCTTCAGTCTCGGGTAGGTAATGTTGTGATATTGGTACCATGTAAGGTGGTTTATGGATTTTATAGCAATATGATGTAATTTGGAAAAAGAGCTCACGTTGCCACTTGTTGTGGGGGTGTGCCTTATACTGTATTTGTGGGTTTTTTGTTTTGTTTTCTTTCCTTTTCTAATTGGGGGAGGGGGTTCTGTTGTGTCATAATCTTGTATTTTATTGTGCTTCTTTTTTTTGGCGGGGGAAATACAAAAAATACAAAAAAATATAAATAAAGATTTATTTAAAAATCTTTTAAAGATTTAAAGATCCTGCAACACTTTACAATTCTCTGGGGGCACATATATAGACAAAAGTTACAGATATTACAGGGATACATATGTTAAATCCGCCATACATGAGGAGTGAGGGCCCTGTTCAAAAGACAAAAGGCAAAGGGGAAAAAGTACTTCTTTGTTACTATGGTCCGGCTATCTTTATAAATAGGACAGTGCAGGTAGAGGTATGTACAGGTAAGGGTCCTATTAGACGGGCCGATGGTGGCCCAATCAATAGTGTAAACGAGAGCCCATCCGCTAGATCGGCACTTGTTTACTGAGCCTATTACATGTCTTGATGATTGCTTAGCAAGGGATGCACAGGCACCGGGGTAGTGCGGAGAGCTAAGTATAACCTGTTTATTTTGTGAATCCCTGGCCACTGCTACAAAAAGGAATAACATAGTAGAGTAGAGAAAAACATGAGAGGCTGCTATAGATGCCGTCATCGCGTCCCTAGCAACCGGCCTGAGCAGTTGGTGGCACGCATCGGTGATGCCAGGAGCCAAACGAACGGCCCGAGTCCTAACAATACCAAGTTTTCAGTGGTAAAATGTCTTCTGGTGCCAGTCTGTGGGACCCGGAAGTGATGCAATGGAGGCATGGGGACACTTTTGTTTAGATAGGTTCCCGCACCCACTTGCCTGCCTTTTTTAAATTTGGTGGGACTTCTCCTTTAATTCAGGGACAATAATGGATTCCCCCCTCAGGTGTGAACTGGTGTCATAGGACAGCTAAATGTTCTCCAAACTCCCCAGCCTAAAGCCTTTCTTGTTTGAAAGTTGACAGAGCCCTATTATGATCGATGGATCTTCTGAAGCTCTCTTTAGGACTTTAAAGGGGATATCCACATATCGCAGCAAATCCGCTCCAATACTCATTGTCATTAGAATCTATAGCCCTGCATTCTTGCAGTGAATTTTACTTCTGCTGCATGAATGCAGTGGCAAGTAAATTCTATGCCGGGGAGGTTAAGATAACGTTTCTCCAGCGCGCTCCAATCTACTTCTCCAGGTCCCGGCTCACTGACAGTCTGCTCAGCCAATCACTGGCTGCAGTGGGACAGCGCACTGATTGGCTAAGCCGGCCGAACACTGAGTCGGAGATGCAGACTTGAGCGCGAAGGAGAAACATGAGCCGGTAAGTATTGCAGTGGATTTGCTGTGATATGTGCAGCATGAAATCTGATCTGATGGGGCAGATTTGAAGCTGCAGATTTGCTTTGAATCTGCAACTTCAAATCTGTGCCATCAAATCTGCTGCAGATCCTGTAAGATACAAATCTCTACATTATCTATATCCTCCTGAAATCTTGGCCTTACAGAAGCTCTGCCAGTCTCTGTTTAAACCTGTACAGAAAAGTCCCTTTATATTTTCTTTACTGGACAGTTACTTTCCTCTTAGCAATTACATCTGCTAAGAGAGCAATTGAGCTTCAGGCTTTTGGCTCTATGGCTATTAGTTGGACAGCTTTAGACCTGGGCTGTTTTCTCCAAATTTATCTGGAAAGGAATGTTTCCTTTAGGAAAAGAAAACCTATTGGTTTCCCTGTCCAGGCCGAATAAAGGCTGCAAAGTTTCCAAAACCTGGATATAGATCCTGGGGATAAGAGAGACTGTAACCTTCTCTTCTACTGATCAGAAGACCTGAAATGTTAATGCTACCACAGAGCTCATTCTACCAGGGCTTTTTCTACCTCTGTTGCTAAGCACCCCTTAGTTTCTATAGAACAGATTCATAGTTTTATACGCCAATAGTATAGTATAGTATACATACTAGTCTCATGATAATACCTTCGCAGGAGACTTCCTTGCATAGGTCCATTAAGGTATGAAGGTATATATGCAGGAGATCATTTCCTAGGAGATTGTTCTTGCCATATGCCCAGTATTTGGGTTTCGGAAAGAACATAAGGAGCCATCACAGTGTGTAAAGGGGCAGTGTTTTGTCAGGATTCTCAGTGTCTCCCTCAAAGCAAGTATCATAAGGACTCATGATGTTCCGGTATATCATGGGAGCCTGTCACTCAAGGACCCATGACGGACCAGTATGTCAGAGGCTCGGGGGTCCAGACTGTTTTTCCTGACTGCCGGAGGTAAATTCCTTACCTCCATGTAGTCTGATCGGCGATCTAATCAGAGTCTGCCTCAGACAGACTCTATGAGAAGATTGCAGATAACACTGATCAATGCTATGACACAGCATAAGACTGAACTGTGCATGCAATCAAATAATTGTATGTAATAGTCCCCTATGTAGTGTAAAAAATAAAAGAAATGAAAAACTTTTCAAAAATATGACATAGCCCCTCCCCCTAATAAAGGTTAAAGGGGTTGTTCAACAATGTTTTTTCCTTTCAAATCAACAAATCAGTCTTCCAGTACTTAGCAGCTGTCGTATGTCCTGCAGAAAGTGGTGTATTCTCTCCAGTCTGACTCAATGCTCTGCCACCTCTGTCCATGTCAGGAATTGTCCAGGGAAAAGCAAATCTCCATAGAAAACCTCTACTGCTCTCCAGAATGGATATAATACACCACTTCCTGTAGGACATACAGCAGCTGATAAATACTGGAAGACTTGAGCTTTTTTTTAATTGAAGTAAATTACAAATCTCTGGCCCTTTTTGGCACCAGTTGATATGAAAGAAAAAAAAATTGGTGAACAACCCCTTAAAAATTACCCACCTTTACCATTAAATATATAAAACATATATATAAAGTAAAATTGGCCTGGTCCTCAAGTCCTCTTAGTCTCATCATGTTCCTGCCCATGGTAAAACTTACAATTCATTCCATACTTGGTAATATATAGTATACTTCCCCCAGTTTTGAGCTACTGCTTTCTGCTAAAGACACAAAAAACTGTGTCTGAGTTATTCAGTCTGTCTCTGGTTTCAACTCCTCCTCCCCCTTCCGAGACGGCTGACGTAAACAAATCCCTATGTGCAACTTTTTAGCAACTTTGTAATGCTGAGATATATAATCACAGTTCAACAGAAACTTGACCCTCCTGTCATTACAAAGAAGCTACAAAGTTGTACATAAAGCCTGCCAAGGGTTTGTTTACATCAGCTGTGTTGGATGGATGGAGGAGGAGGGGGAGGGGAGAAAAGCTCTCACACAGTTTTTCAGCAGAAAGCAGCAGCTCAACTAGGGGAAGGAGACTGAATAGATAAGTATGGAAGTAATAGTTAGTGAGCAGCAACATATGAAAAGTTACTTAGAATACACCTTTAAGGGGTTAATCTAAGTAAAATCTATCTTGAAGGCTTTGTAGTTCAATATTTAATATGTTATAATGCTAATTTAACATCTATCAAAATGTTTTTATTGAACAACGTGGAAAAAAATGATAGTGTAGTTGTTTTTTAAGTGTTTCTGACATTTACAATGTGTTTCTTTTTGAGAAAGACAGAAAACGTGTCCTGGTGCCTTCACATTACACTGCCTGCCCTTTATCAAAGTGTAACCACAATGCGGAGGTGCTAGTGTTTTCTGTATGCAGATTTCCAGATCTCAAACAACTATGTAATTGACTTGTCAGGATTCGGGATTTGGTAAAATCAACATGTCAAATTCCATTGCGTTTAGAAACGTCCTTGAACATTCTTTTGCAAAATGTTCATTACTTTTGAGTGCTTCATTTTCTGCTCGGTGGATTTAAAGTCTTACTCTAACAACTACATAAGGGAAAAAAGAGAAATTAGCAATAAAATGCATCAAACACTTCAAGGTCTATATACATTCTACTAGACAAACAAACAAAAAAGCTATCCATTAAAAATGTAAAAGTAGTTTAAAAAAAAAAAACAGCAATTTTCTACAATTACTTTAAAGCCAGTTAACACCGTAGTTTTATCGTATATGCGTAAAAATTCCGATAAAGTCATCTCCTGTTGAGTAAAAAAAAAAAAAAAAAAATATATATATATATATATATATATATGAGAGAAAATCACATCATCAGAAAATATGTCACCATAATGTGTATCATAGTAGGCTACTCTTTAGATGTGTAGAGGCACAGCAGAGTGATAGGGGGAAGCTATCCCTTCTTTGATACAGTAAACATATAACCAAACTCTACTGTATTCCTAGTATTACTTAGATTATAATTTTCTTTAAAAAAAAAAGTGTTGAGAAAGTCATAAAGCGTTTGATTGAGACCCTCTGCAGATCGTATTCTCTAACAGCTTTGCGATTTTCACATAGCATCTGCCTCAGGCAGACTCTATGTGATGATAGCCGATGGCTATGGCATAGCATTGGACAGTGTATGCAATCTAATTATTGTATGTAATAGTCCTTTAGGGGGACTAATAAAGTGCCATAGAGGACAGCAGCCATACTGTAATGACCCCTACCAGGAGACAGTACTTTTTTAAAGTGATACTGTTACCACCCTTACTCTATGTATGGTTCCCTGCACCATCCACAAGCTTAGATGCTGCACCATCTATATAAATCTTAATAAAACTTGTCTTTGTCTTTTTTATGCTTAGCATCCATTTAGCCCCATTTCCCCCTTCTCTCAGGCCATTGCTGTTAGTCAGGCTCCCCCTGTGATGAGGCAGAGGGAGGCGGTTCAAAGAAGGCTAAGCCCCACCTTAGTGACACTGTCCAACAATGATAAAACACAGAAAAACTGGGGTGACAGTATCACTTAAAGCTAAAAGCAAGGGTCAACTAGGACTACAGGTGGGGAGAGTCAGTACGTAGAGGTCACATAGTAACAAAATCATCAGAAAGCAAGTTGTAAGGGTACAAAGGTTAGGAAGCTGAGAGTTAATGTCAGGGTTCAAAACAGATAAATCAGAGTTCAAAACAGATAAAACCAGGGTCACATTAACAGTACAACATCCACTATCTTGAATCACTCATGCTCAGTGCAATTGCAGTCACATAATCTCACGTAAGTAAGGAGGATTGTGGGAAAGTGTCTGCCCTGTTGCACGGTCAAAAAGAAAAGGAAAGCACATTCTAAGGGATAAATGAATTTTACTGGAATACAATAAATATAACCCCTCCCCCCCCCCAAAAAAAAAAAAATCCAGCGCAAATGACAGGTACAACAACATAGACAAAAAAATATAAAAATATATATATATCGTTGATTTTGGTTGCAATATTTTGATTGATTGTTGTCCTCTTGTAGTAATTCTCGCTAAGGCGTGTTCTCTGGATTGCTGTGATGTATTTGTTACTGTCATTTCCCCGACATCTTATGACACTTTTGAACACATAATAGCCTGTGCAGTACATCTAGTATTTCTATTGTGTAATACCGTGTTCCCCTGAAAATAAGACAGTGTCTTATATTAATTTTTGCTCCCAAAGATGTGCTGTGTCTTATTTTCAGGGGATGTCTTATTTTTCCATGAAAAATTCACACTTATAGTTGAATAAAAACTAAATCTTTTTTTATATACTGTACAGTAGTTGTCATCACAAACCAGCATAACCAGACATAACCCTGGTGTCGGTGGGGGTCTTACATTTGGGGGATGCCTTATTTTCAGGGGGATGCCTTATTTTAAGCTATCCTGTAAATCCTCCACTATGCCTTATTTTTGGAGGATGTCTTATTTTTGGGGAAACAAGGTAGACCTAAGTTTGTGCATATTCTCTTTTTTCCTGGCTGCCACCATCTTTGTTGCACTAATTGTTATTACTTTGCTTCTAGCGTTATGTATTGTGTGAGTCCCGTTCTGTACTTTGTATAAAGTACCAGTCTGTAATTTTCTTTTATTATTTTTTGTGTGTGTTATTGTTTCTGTCATTTGTTCCAGGATTATTTTGGTCTTTTTATTGTTCATTGTGTTCCAATAAAATTATTCATTAATCCGCTTTCCTTTTCTTTTTGACTTTGTAATTGTTGCGTGGGATCTTTTTTTTTTTTTCCAGATTGAGGATTTGTTTTTCTAATTGTTGCATGGCAAAAGCAGGGTCAGAGTTCAGAGAGGAAACCAATCAGATGCATAAAGAAGAAAAATGGTACAGTGATGTAAGCTACAGTACTTTACTAACAACATCACTTTTGTTCTCCTTTAGGCTATGTTCATGCAATGTTTTTTTCCTCTCCGCTTAAAATGACATATGTCATTTTGCGGTTACAATGACTTCTGTCATTTCTCAGGAGCGTGAATTGGGTAATGAATACTGTTTGTAAAATAGTCAGCCGCCGGCCATGCATCGCTATTACACGTAGCGATGCGCGGTCGGCACCTGATTATTTTCGGTTTGGGCCTAAAGAAACAATCAGCCGATGATTGTTTCATCGGCTGAACATTGTCTCTATTACATTGAGCGATAATCGGCCAAATAGGGCCGATTCGGACAATTATTGCTCTGAGTAATAGAGCCCTTAGGCTACGTTCACATCAGCGGTTTTCTTTTTTTCTAACGGATCCGTCTATATTAATTAAACGGATGAGCATAAACTCATGAGCAGACTGATGCAAACTGATTGCAAAATGTTCATCTTTTTTTAATGGTCCGTTTGTATTTTGGCTTAAAAAAACTGACTTTTGTACATTAGTCAGCATCAGTCAGCATCCGTTTTTCTATCCGTTTATTTTTCTTCTTTGGTTTCTTGCTGCTTCTGCGCATGCTCAGTGCATAAACTGATGAAAACAAACGAATGTGAACGGAAATACCTTCTGTTTTAGATCCGTCCTCATTGAGAGCACTTTCCGTTTGTGATCCGTTTTTTGAAACGGAAAGAAAAATACTGCAAACACAATGTTTTCCTCCGTTCAAAAAAACAGATCTTGAACGGATTGCATGCAAACGGGGCACAATTAGGGCAAACGGAGCACACTAATATATCATGGGAATCTATGGGAATTTTAACAGATCCGGCAGTTTCCGTTTTGCTTACTCCAAAACGGAGAAGGTAGACGGAATGGTGCCGGATGGTCAAACGCTGATGTGAATGTAGCCTTAGGCTCGAAGTATGTAAACACAACAAAACAGCCAATGCGTAAACACAGCCTTTAAAGTGTCACTGTTGTTATAACTTTCAAAATCTAAATCAACAGTAGACGTGATATAAAACAAGTTTGCAATTTACATTCATTACTTATTTTTTAGTTATCATGGAGAACATGCCACTTGCTACTTTCTGACTTTTTTTTCTCAAAAAACAGGAAACAGTAAACAGGAAGGCTTATGTATCACAGGCCATCTGAGCGCTCACAGAGAGTAGGCAGTAATATGATTCTCAACCTACTCAGCCATGACTCTCTGTACTGGGCGGAATTCCTGTTTAGTCTGTTTTTTTCCATCAGCACAGGTCAGAAAATCTGCCTTCAGGAGACTGGACCTGGATTTCTGGTAAGTACAGCTTTGTTTTACAGCATGAGAACAACAAAAATAATGAATGTATATTGCAAACTTTTGCTTTATATCACATCTACTGTTGGTTTAGATTTTAAAAGTTATAACGACAGGGACACTTAACTTAAAGGGGTATTCCAGGTTATTTTGATATTAATTCTACTGATTTCTCTTGTAATATAATTAATATATCTCATTGGTTTCTATAATAAATTTTGTCTCTTTCTCTCTATTTTTATGTAAGTCACGTGTTTCTGTGACGTCACCGAACCGGAAGTGTGGGGACTTCCCCGACTCGGCCGGCCTCTTGGTGTTTATGTAGTTAGAAAGCTAGCAGAGCTTTACAAACGGCCTCCCTGCGCACGGGAGGTCACATGACACCCTGTTCCCGGGCGGCCTGTCAGTGTGAAGGGGGTCGCATCCACCTCCTGTATAATCACTAAAACCCTCCACCCCCTGCCAGTATAATCATACCGATGTCTCCCCCGGCCCCCTCCATCCTGTGTATACAGTCCTTTTCAAAGATCTCTCAACCCATCCCCCGGTCTCGGCACCTCTTGCACTCAGCTGACAGGCTCTCTCTCTCTCTCTCGCTGTGTGTGAAGCAGGAGAGATTTCTTTCCTGCTCCGTACACAGTGCCTGTCAATTGCCCCGATAAAACTCAGCTGCCAGGAACTGTGTACGGAGCAGGAAAGAAATCTCTCCTGCTTCACACACAGCGAGAGAGAGAGAGAGAGAGACTGTCAGCTGAGTGCAAGAGGTGCCGAGACCGGGGGATGGGGTGAGAGATCTTTGAAAAGGACTGTATACACAGGATGGAGGGGGCCGGGGGAGACATCGGTATGATTATACTGGCAGGGGGTGGAGGGTTTTAGTGATTATACAGGAGGTGGATGCGACCCCCTTCACACTGACAGGCCGCCCGGGAACAGGGTGTCATGTGACCTCCCGTGCGCAGGGAGGCCGTTTGTAAAGCTCTGCTAGCTTTCTAACTACATAAACACCAAGAGGCCGGCCGAGTCGGGGAAGTCCCCACACTTCCGGTTCGGTGACGTCACAGAAACACGTGACTTACATAAAAATAGAGAGAAAGAGACAAAATTTATTATAGAAACCAATGAGATATATTAATTATATTACAAGAGAAATCAGTAGAATTAATATCAAAATAACCTGGAATACCCCTTTAAATTAAGCCTATTTAAGAATACAGTACATGCTTATAGGAGAGTTGGGAGAGACAACTTCAGGCTATACATTCAGCTATGTGACATGTACGGTTTGATTTAGGTTCAGTAACTTTATCCCAATATATAAATTTTTTTCTGAAAATCCACAGGAAGAAATTTAAATCAAATCATAGGCAATTGCTCATGCTGTAGTCATCGTTCCCCGGAACAGAAGTGTGCAGCGTTGAGTCGTAGCATGAAATAATTACTGTATTATAACATTTTTATTTCCGCAGTGACAACAATTCACCCACGGCATTACACAATTACATGGTATTATTAGGCGCTATTACAAAAGGCCAAATGGGCTCATAATTGGCTTGGCTGGGTTTTAAGTAGTTTTATCAAGATTTGTGAATATGACTGATAATTACAGATCAATATTTACTTCAGAAGACACAGACGGGAATTTTTTTGAGTAATGAAAAAAAAAAAAAGCGGTCGTGCATCTTCCATGAAAGAAAACCACAGCAATAAACAACGTTCAAGCAGCGGAGCCTAAAGGGTTCTGCAAGGCATCCCAATCCATCATAATGTACTTTGTGGAAAGTCTTTATGGAGCATCTTTTTGCCACAATCTCCTTGTATTAATGAGTCGCACATTTATCTTCCAGTCTTAGGGGCTTTGTGAGCATAGAGCAGAAAGTTATCGAGAGAACCGCGGACCGAGGCTGTTAGAGCCATCACTGGGAACACATGGGAGTACTGCTGCAATTGTGAGCTACATTTCATCAGCCTTCCTGTGCTCAGAGATGGTGACAGGATCCCAGCTCAGGGAGTTTACAGTTCTTGCCGCTGAGAAATAAGCTAGATAGTCTCTCTATGTGGAGGACACTGATAGTAGGGCACAAGTAATGTGAGGACAGAGGTCACAAAAGCCACCCCAGCTGACCAAACAAATCTTAACATTTATTCACTTATGTATGAGTTAGACGTTGTATAGCACTGTTGTTGTATTGTTACTAGAGATGAGCACAACTCGAGATTATGGTTTCTCCGGACTCCTAAGGCTGCATCCAACGTCTTCGGCCACCGTTTTTCATATGCTGAACAATCTGACTCAAGAATGATCCAGTTGGGTTCATCTCTAATCGTTACCCTTTTGTATGAGGCTATTACTACGTGATTTATCATTTTACATATTTAGGTTATGTTCACATGCCGTATTTTTTAAATGAACGGCCGCTGTTTTCAATGAAAACAGCAGCTGTTCTTTTCAGCATGGGCAGCAATGCATTGAAATCAATGGAATGCCGCCCATTCCATGCACATGCCGCACCGACAATGGTCATTGTTTGGTGTGGCGGTGCAAAAAAATTATCATGTGAATAAATAATTCATTATTCCATGCACACACGGATCCCTTGGCGGTCATTTTCAATGAGAATAGATACTCATAGCATACATTACCTGCTCCCCGCTTCGGCTTGCTTCAGGGCTCCAGGTGTCTGGACATCCCGCTCAGCCAATCAAAGGCTTTGGCGGGGCAGCGCACTGATTGTCTGACCAGGACGTCCAGCCAGGAGCCCCCAAAGCAAGCGGGAGCGTGGAGCAGGTAATGTATGCTCCGGCCGGCGGGGGGTTAAGGGGGCTGTGTCAAAAACAAGGGGTATCCACAGCTCCTTAAAAAGTATATGCGTTTTTATTGGTACAGCTTAAAAAGTAACAAAAAACATTAAAACCGCGCCGACGCGTTGCGGAGGCAACCCTCCTTAATCATGGCTGGTGTGTATTTGAACATTCAATACCTTTATACATAACAAAAGTGTACCTCCTCCATCCGGGCCCCACCCCCGGGCGGGGAAAAAAGAGCAAGGGGGCCAAAATGGAGGAACCACGTGATACACATTATAAATAAACAAATAAATAATACTGAACCAAACAAAAAACAAGGCAGGTAAATAAGTAAATTAGTAAATAAACATTAGGTCTGTTTTTTGGTTCATGCCCTTCGGAAAGCGGGTTGCGAGATGTAAGATCCAATATGCCTCCCTCTTGCGTAGCATTTGGACCCAATCTCCACCCCTTTTCGGTTTGTCCACCCTTTCGATGGCCTGTATAGTGAGTGAACTAGTATCACCCTCATGACACTGATGAAAATGTCTGGACAACCCTGACATGGCTCTGGAACCTCCAAAGGGTGGATCAACAGAGCGAATGTCACGGAGGTGTTCAGAAAATCGGATTTTAAGTTTCCTTTTGGACGAGCCTACATACTGTAATCTACAGGTAGTACAGTGTGCTAGATACACAGTGTATGTAGTATCACAATTTAAAAACCTCCGTATCTTGAAGCTACGTCCCGTGGTGTAGGAAGTGAAAGTGGATTGTTTTGTTGTGAAAAAACACATTGGACACCTCGAAGCGGCACACTTATGGAATCCAATGGTTCTCAACCACGCTGAGCCGCTATGTGTGGCCAATGTCTGGGGTAATGCAGAGGGGGACAGAATGTTGCCTAGGGTTAATCCCCTCTTAGCAACATATCTAACGCCTTGTGACAGGATTTTATCACATAAGTCATCCTGAAATAGTATGGGTAGATATTTGCGTATTGTTGCTGTGATAGCCTCAAACTGTGGACTGTATGCAGTTGAAAAAGTCAGGTGACTAATATGTTCTCTAGGATCAGTATGGACTTCACTGGAGCTACTAGTACGTAGGTGCCGATCAGTTAGGTGGTACTGCCTATTATGGCTCTCAGCAATTTAGGGGGTTAAGGGGGCTGTCACTTACATACACACAGCGGAATGTCAATCCCACTACGAGTATTTATTCCCATTGAAAAAGGGTCCGCAGCGGATTTTACTTCGAATTCGCATCGTGAAATCTACTGTGGATCAGGTGTGTGTGTTTGTACCTTATATGTCAAATGTAGTTAATAACTAAGTCCATTAAACTCAATGGGCCTTCCATGAGTACACTGCTGTATGTGTTGGCATACCTGTTTGCCAGTTTATACCTCAAACGAAAAACCTTTACGTATGGCCAGGGGGGGGGGGGGGGGATGAAAAATATCATGTATTTACTTTGCAACTGGTGTGCTGCCGGACTGGCTGAGCAGGCCTGGTACATCCCGTCCCCAAACCCAAAGCGGTTGAACAATGAGGACTGGGGTGGGCTGATACAAGTGGTATTATGGGAACCAGGGAAGTAAGTACATCTTCATTCAACCCATGCAGTTAAAAGAGTCCTGCCTGGACAACCTATTAAAGCCCTGTACAGTATATTCTTTTTGCTATATATGGCTGTGGGGAAACTATACAGCATTGTTATCTGAGCATCATACTAGAAGTGTTATCCTGCCAAAGTATGCAACTGTTATTCTGCCACCATACTGTCCTTTATACACTGTATGACAGTACATTATATGGGTCTTATGGTGTCAATGGACAGCTGTCCCCGTATATACAGTATGCACAAGCTAGCTGAATAGATTGTTATAGGTGTTTTCCAGGAAAAATTCATTGATGGCTTATCCGCAGGATCAATACCTGATTGATGAGGTGCCGACACCCAGCAAAGGTAGATCAGCAGTTCTGTACAGATGAAGTGCCAGAAATAAACACAGTGTACAGAGCTGGAGACCTCAGCTCTGTACGTTGTGTAGTGGTGGCGGCAGGTTACTACAGTTTACTTCCCTTGAAAACCCCTTTAAATGGGTGGTTATAATAACATGTCCACTAGGTTTATAAATGTTTCATATTAGTTAAAGAGAGTTAAAGAGGTAAAATCTTTTTAATTCAAATTGACTGGTTTCAGAAAGATATATAGATTTGTAATTTACTTCTATTTAAAAATCTCATGTTAACTTTTCTTCTTCTACTTCACCTGCCCATTACCTGACAAGTTGCCCAAAATGTGCACTTCCTAAGGCAGATTTGGATCATTGTGCTTGGTCCTATCCACATGGGGTCAAGCAATACCTCTTCTCTGTCTTAGCTATCTTTTTCATTTCAGTAAAGACGATTCTGCTACCTATATGAACCATTTCATCTCTTCAAAAGGAATTCACCTAACATTATTGGTTTCCCTAAAATGTTTACTAAGACACTGGTTGCTAGACACTATACCTTCTATATCCGAAATAATATCTACCTTGAAGTGACTCTGTACCCACAATCTGACCCCTCCAAACCGCTTGTACCTTCAAATAGCTGCTTTTAATCCAAGATCTGTCCTGGGGTCCGTTCGGCAGGTGATGCAGTTATTATCCTAAAAAACAACTTTTAAACTTACAGCCCCATGCCCAACGGGAGTATCTGAGCCCTAACTTTACACCACCCCTCTGTCCCTTCTCCCCACCCTCCTCATCATTAGGAATGCCACTGGAACATTTTCTCCATGCTGTACATTTGCACAGGTGTCTTAACGATCCAGCCCATGTGCCGGGCTGACACAGCTGACGAATACTAGGCAATCTGCCTGGTGCATTCCTAATGATGAGGAGGACAGGAAGGAGGGACAGAGAGGGGGTGTGCCAGCCTAATGCATACACAACCCCCAACTCCCGTAGGGCACAGGGCTGCCAGTTTAAAAGTTGATTTTTAGGTCAATAACTGCATGACCTGCCCAAACGCACCGCAGGACAGATCTTAGATTAAACGCAGCTATCTGAAGGTACAAGCGGTTTGGGGGGGGGGCGGGTCAGATTGTGGGTACAGAGTCGCTTTAGAGGATCTATTTCATTGGGAACAAAATTAACAAAAATGTTTATGACTAAATGGAAACAATTCCTAATTCATGACTTCACTAATGAAGAGAGAGAAAACCTATTGTGAATCAGTTTAAAGACAATGACTGGTATTGCATGACCGCTCAAAGAGGTACCCTGGGAGCACTACAACTTACTTAGGCCTTATGCACACGTTCAGTATGTTTTTCTGGTCCTGAAACAACCCGTGAGAAATTGCGGATTGGACATCCGTATTCCATCCGTATTTCCGTAATTCCATTTTTTTACTACTCATTGCTTTTCAATGCACTTCATCCGGATTTTTTTGCGGAAATACGGATGCCAACATGTTACAATCCGTAAACAATCCGTAACCAATTGATTTCAATGAGAGGATCCGCAAAAAAAAATGGGTCCGCACCCGGTCCGCACTAGGACATGTCCTTTTTTTTTACGGATTGATTTTCATCCATTTCTGCTACTGATCGTGTGAATAGCCCAATAGACTTCAATGTGCACTAACTCGGATCCGGAAATACGGATCCGTAAATTACGGAACGTGTGAATAAGGCCTTAATCTTTGTTTTTCTTCTATTACAAGATACGTTGTTATGCTTTATTGATAGTATTAGTATATATATCTAACACATATACTATGTTTGAGGTGATACTGTTTGTTAGAACAGTTTTTCTAAGGTTTTCTAATGATTCTTTATTGTACTCTAAGTAATTATATAACTTTACATATTGTTAAATGGCTCCTATTATTGTAATGAAATGCAAACATACTGCTTTTGTCGCCTGCCCGCAACTTTTTGCATGTTCCATACATTAAAAATTAAAAATGGCACTAATAAAACATCTTAGCCAAAAAAAAAAAAAAAATCTCCTGTTTTCCAGTACTTATCAGAGCTGCTAAATGTCTTGCAGGAAGTGGTGTATTCTTTCCAGTCTGACACAGTGCTCTCTGCTGCCACCTCTGTCCACAGCAGGAGAGGTTTTCTATGGGGATTTGCTCCTGCTCTGGACAGTTTCTTTTTCGGACAGAGGTGGCAGCAGAGAGCACTGTGTCAGACTGGAAACAAAACACCACTTCCTGCAGGACATATAGCAGCTGATACGTATTGGAAGACTTGAGATTTTTAAATAGAAGTAAATTACAAATCTATATAATTTTCTGAAATCAGTTGATTTGAAAGAAAAAGATTTTTGCTGGAGTACCCCTTTAAGAAGTAACATAGTCAAAAATGAAAATGTGATTGTAATGCCGAAGCCTTATTTGCAGTCATTATCTTGTTGGCTCAGCTATTTGTGCTTCAGATTTTTCTTGCTTTCAGTCATAAACATAAAAAGAAAAGAAGAAGCTACTTCCTGTCAGCTATTTCAGCTCTCATGAGGCTATCAATCTGGCCCTTACAGAAAGCCTACAAATCACTCCTCTCTTCACCTCTCCTCCCTCTGTCAGCTCTCCCTGGCAAACATCTTCATTCCCCTCACAGCGCCAACACTAACCATTATAGAGGTAATAAGTACAGGGGTAATCCTGGCCATTTCTAATCTTGCCCAAGGCCGTATTGTGGGTTCAGTGGTACTCAATGGAGTGTGTAACGTATAAAAGGTAAGAGAATGGATGTGTGATTTACAGAAAACAAAGGCAGCAGAAATTCATACCGACCAATAGGAGATATCCACAATTTGTTAAAACCGAAATCAACATTACATGCTCCATACTATTTATATTGTTCTTTTTTCCTTTATAGGGCGCAGTGATCCCAATTTATGTCGTCATTGTGTTTTTAAAAAAATGTAAAGGTGGTGAGCATATACAACAAAATTGCAAAAATAATATAGAGATAGAATAGGTAATCTAGCAATGCTGGAATAGATTCTGTTCTCTACAGAAACATGCCTATCGCAGGGTAGTGTGCTATCCGCTAGGAGTAAATCGGTTGACTCAGATTGTGCTCTGCTCACTGAGATGTATATCCATGAGTGACAGTAGGCAATGAAGAAATAGCGGCACTCGCCAGATGTAACTGAAAGGTAGTTTATTTTTATACATGCAAAAACTGATACACAGCAGGAGTTAAAGAGCGACTGTCAGTTAATTGTCAATCAATAAGTATAAGTGATTTTAGTACAAGTGATTTTAAGAAACTCTGTAATAGATTTTATTAAGCAGAAGAGTTTCTTTCTCTGCTCAAAAAAGCTGTTTTGCAGCCTCCCCCACTCACTTCAGAAGGAGCAGCTTTTCTGTGTCCATTAGGGGCTATGGAGGGGGGAGGGGCCGAGGGGAATGAGTGAGCACAGAGAGGGGAAAAGGCAGCCCTAAGGCCTTATGCACACGTTCAGTATTTTTTTCTGGTCCTGAAACAACCCGTGAGAAATTGCGGATTGGACATCCGTATTCCATCCGTATTCCATCCGTTGCTGGACCAGACTTCAACTGAGCAGTGAATGAATGGCAGACCCCCTCTGTGGCATCAGACCCCCTCTGCGGCTGCATCAGACCCCCTCCTGCGGCTGCATCAGACCCCCTCCTGCGGCTGCATCAGACCCCCTCCTGCGGCTGCATCAGACCCCCTCCTGCGGCGGCATCGGACCGACCCCCTCTGCGGCATCAGACCCCCTCCTGCGGCATCATCAGACCTCCTCTGCGGCGGCATCAGACCCCCTCCTGCGGCATCATCAGACCCCTCCTGCGGTAAGGATGCGATCTCCTATGCGATCCTCCTGTGCCGTTCTGCCTTCAGTGCTCTTAATTGATTCATTGATACTTTCCTAACCACATAGTAAACACCAATTTATTGAGCTAATTGGTAATGATGATTGGCAGCTGGGCTACAAAGGTACAAGTACCAATTACCTCAATAAATTGGGGTGTTTACAATCAACACCCCAATTTATTGAGGTAATTGGTACTTGTACCTTTGTAGCCCAGCTGCCAATCATCATTACCAATTAGCTCAATAAATTGGTGTTTACTATGTGGTTAGGAAAGTATCAATGAATCAATTAAGAGCACTGAAGGCAGAACGGCACAGGAGGATCGCATAGGAGATCGCATCCTTACCGCAGGAGGGGTCTGATGATGCCGCAGGAGGGGGTCTGATGCCGCCGGAGGGGGTCTGATGCCGCCGGAGGGGGTCTGATGCCGCAGAGGGGGTCTGATGATGCAGGAGGGGGTCTGATGCCGCCGCAGAGGAGGTCTGATGATGCCGCAGAGGGGGTCTGATGCCGCCGCAGGAGGGGGTCTGATGCAGCCGCAGGAGGGGGTCTGATGCAGCCGCAGGAGGGGGTCTGATGCAGCCGCAGGAGGGGGTCTGATGCAGCCGCAGGTTCAGACTGAGGAATTCTCGCGGAAAATGTCCGCGGAATTCCGTCAGCTGTCCGCCCGGAGATCCGGAGAACTATAGATCCCAGCACTTCTATATACTGCTGTGCACAATAGGAGCATGAGTTATCCATATTTTTCTACGGAAATACGGATGCCAAACATGTTGCAATCCGCAAACAATCCGTAGACAATTGATGTCAATGAGAGCATCCGTGAAAAAATCTGGGTCCGCACCCGGTCCGCACTAGGACATGTCCTTTTTTTTTTACGGATTGATTTTCATCCATTTCTGCTACTGATCGTGTGAATAGCCCAATAGACTTCAATGTGCACTAACTCGGATACGGAAATACGGATCCGTAAATTACGGAACGTGTGAATAAGGCCTAAGCAGCACATAATCCTGCAATCTTATCTCACCAAGTTCTCAGAGCAGCACTAAGCTTTCTGACCTCTGATTCTAGTGTTTTATGCGCCCAGTCTCCAAACTGTACAGATGTTTGTCTCCTGTTCCTGCTCACTCATCCCCCTTGACCCCTCCCCCTTCCATAGGCTATAATGAACTTAGCAAGATCATCTTCGCTTTGCTACTCTGTAATGTAGAGGATTAATGAGCACCTCCTCAGGTTTCCACTAGGCCTGAAGAAGCAAGTCTGCCCGAAACAGCCGTTGTCTTAGTGGATACTCCCGCTGTGTATCGTTTTTTGCAAATGTGCAAATAAACGACCTTTCAGTTACACCTGGTGAGTGCTGCTACTCCTTCAGTGCCTACCCTCAATCATGGATATACAGCAATACTTGAGGCCCAATATATATATATATATATATATATATACACAGTGGTGCCTTGGATAATTCGTATATATATATATATATATATATATATATATAAACACACGTTCTAATGGGTATTAGCAATTAATTGTCAATTATGGGTCTATTCCTTTATACCCATATCTCTCTTGACCCAATACAAAATATCCAATAAAAAGCCTATTATGTTAAAAATTATAATATACAAAAAGAGCGAAAACAAGGCTTCAGCTGAAATTCATAATTTAATTTTCACATAAAAATTTAAAAACAACATATATCACATAATTCAAAAAAATTGCAAAAGATTACAAAATGGCGTCCTACAAACACACCGCTTCTACTCATCAAATACTAGGTTAAAATTAGACATTATGCATTTTTAACGTAGTATTTTATGAGTAGAAGCGGTGTGTTTGTAGGACGCCATTTTGTAATCTTTTGCAATTTTTTTTAATTATGTGATATATGTTGTTTTTAAATTTTTATGTGAAAATTAAATTATGAATTTTAGCTGAAGCCTTGTTTTCGATTTTTGTATAATTATATATATATATATATATATATATATGTATATAGTGGTGCCTTGCATAATTCGTTCCGGGACTGTGCTTGTAATCCAAATGACTCTTAAACCACAGCATTGAAATGCAGAAAATTGGTTCCACACCCCAAAAATAATGATTTTATATTCTAAATAACAGGTAAAACAAATAAAACAAACAATGAGAAACAGCTAAATATGTGATATTATAAGTTACTGTGCAGTGCAGCAATCAGCATGTGGAGTATAATGTATAGTAACTGCATAAACTTGAAAAACAGCAGCAGTTTGTAGATACAGGATGGAACTGCAGATCTCCATATTACAGTAGCGTAGTACAGCAGGCTAGAATAGAGAAGCAGGGCTGCTGTCAGAGGGCTGTGTGGTCACATAACAGCAGTGGGGAAGGGGGTGTGTTTAGCATGGACCAATCAGAATCACAGAGAATTACAGAGCTGTGCAGGAGGACACTGACAGAAACTTTCCTATACAGCAATGTGAATGTGAGTGTAAGTGCAGGTACATTATAGCAGGAATGATTTGGAAGGTGAAGGAGACTTCCTGGGTCAGAGTACAGTGCTGTAGACCCCGCTGTGCAGACCATGCCCCTCGCCCTCCCACCAAGTACAGGGAGCTCATAAACCGAAGCAAGTTACAATTTTGAAAAACTGTGAGCTCTTCTTGCAAAGCGGTCTCAGTCAAAATTACTCTTAAACCAAGGTAACATTTATATATATATATATATATATATATATATATATATATATATATATATATATGCATATATATGCATTGTCCTTTAAAATCATAGTTTGAAAAAAAGATTTTTGTAGCATATGGACTGGATATGACATGAATGTCTAAATGGGAAATGGAACATCACAAACATTGTGGGGGTGGGGGTCTTGGTCCCCATTTACAAAAGAAAAGTGGCAGCACATGTGGTCATTCCCATAAAAGATACTGATGACATCGCTAGGGTTTACTTTCCAATTGGTAGAGATTTCACTCCTAGTTTAATGGGGCCCAGTAGGAACAGGTATAACACTGTGTATGACAAGAAAATAAACTCTATCTAGCGCCCTGCAATGACAGCAATGTACGACTTTGGAGCCTACGTTTCTGCCAGTAAAGCATAATCTGCAGGTGCAACAGAATAGCAAATATTGCACATACAAAAAAGTGTTGTTTTAATATTGAACTAAAAAAAACACATTTGCTTAGGTTTTTTGATTTATGAAAACAAAATAAGTGAATCCCAGTATATTTTATCTGACAGTCATCCTAATGAGATTCTCACCAAGTGTCAAGCATTGCAGCACCAGGCTGTAGATAGTGAAGCCGCACTGTAATATAGCTGCAATGAATGGCACACACTCTGCCCACAACTCATGCAGTGAATCGAGATTTGTTTTTATGACAAAATCCATATATTTTGTCCTGCCGGTTTATTAAAATCTAGTTTATCAGGAAGTAAAACAGAATTCCTTTTTCTTTGTGTCAGCAGTAAAGTGGATATCGATAATCAATTCAACAAGGTCTACTTTATGTACAGCATGTGGGTGATATATGAATTGCGAAGTAAGAACTTGATGTACGGTCATCAAGCTGTTAGCCCATAAATATACGGTCAAGCAACGCAAGTAAACAACTATAAAATATATTTTGTTAGTAATTCATCACCACCAAGACAATGAAATGTATTTTTACTTCTCCAAAAACAGCAGAAGAGAAACAAATATGAAGTTAAAGTAGCAGTGCTGGTATTTTATTTTGACTTTTCTTGCAGGAAATGGCCGGTCAGCAGAAAAGTCTATGTTGCAGACTGCAGGCTGGCTCGTATACACACCATCAAAGAGGAACCATCTAATGAATCTAACCTGCTATGTTCCTATTGCACATGGGGTGCCGAGGAGGACGTTATGTCTCTTAGTCTCCTCCTCAGCACTTAATTATGGCTAATTAAGAAATTATTCCAGACAACATTTTTAAGGGCCATTTACAGATACAGATTATTGCTAAAATGAGAACCATTACAAACACTACCCTGTGTGACGCTAGGTTCACACACAGTAAAATAAAAGCTAAAAACGGCTGTATTTGGTAAAAGCAGGTCGTAAACAATGTTTATTATTTGGATGGTCACTTTTCGTATCCCACTGACTTTAATGGAATGCATTATTATACTGAAAACACAGCCGTACTTTCACCTTAAATTTACATCCGTATTTTACCCCTGTTTGAACATAGCCTGAATGTGCAAAATGACAAATAAGAAAGTTGTACAAAATTAATCATTCACACCTAGAAATGATTTCCACCTTTTTTTGATAAAGCGATTGTCTTACTACGTTTTACCACTATACAACGTAAAGACTATGGGGGAGATTTATGAAAGGGTGTAAATATACACCTGGCGTAAACTGCCCACAGCAACCAATCACAGATCCTCTTTTATCCTACCAGAGCTGAAAGCTGAGCTGTGATTGGTTGCTGTGGGCAGTTTACACCAGGTGTATATTTACACCCTTTCATAAAGCTCCCCCTATGATTTTATATGCAAATTAAACTGTTCATGGTACATGTGATAGGAGTGAATGAGCAATGGTTCACCTTTAATCATAAATTCGGAAGCTTAAAGCGGTTACTCGACCTTGGTGCCCTCGCCTTGTGCCTCGGCCGTTTTGATAACACTGTGAGATCTCGCCTTTATTATACCTTTATATAATATAGGGCTACAACTGTCTTTTAGATGGATAATATGAAGGATGGATCTTAAGATGGTTTATTTATCTTTAGGTATATGTGGCGCAGCCCCGTTGTGAGACTCGACCGGTCACTTGCTAGATGGTGCTGTGTGACGCCACTACAGTAGTGGTTGGTCAGGATATAGCTTCAACCAGATGTTAGGTTGTTGTGACGCCAGTTCCGGTTGGGCACACAGGTATGGTGGCACACCTGCTTTATTTTAGGAAGGCTGGCTATACCCTTTCTCCTGTGGTCGGTGAGCTGCCGGGCTGTGAGGGGGATACTTATCACGGTGGTCTGGAGTGGAGTTGTGACCTACCCGAACTACCGGTTCCGCCACCCACAGAAAGGGGAGAAGACCCAAGGAAGGTGCGTTTACTGTGTCGATGAAAGCTTGAGAGGTAGAATAGCCGTGCTGGCTTGGTTGCGTGTTGAGAAGTAGAGAGTAAGTGCAGAGCAGTAGAGAGGAGGATGTCGAGAAAGTCACAACTGTGCTGTGCTCTGCCAGACCATTAGAAGTAGAATAAGTAGAATACTTGATAGTAGAGAGAATACTTGTGCCGTGTTTTGATCTTTGTCTTTGCACCACCTATTGCCCACCAGTGTCGGGGGACCCGTCCTAGACACAAGCCCCAGGCTTTGTCACCTGGGTGCAGCTTCGTCAGACTTCTCTGATTACACCCGCACTGCGAGGCTTCTAGCAACTTTGCTCTTTCCGGATCAGTTTCTTTTGCTTCAGGATACTGTCCTGCACCTTTAGACTTATTCTCGGCGTGGGCTGGGATGATCCCTGACTTGTCGTCTCTGTGAGTGCTTAGCACTGCATAGTGTGTAGAAGTGCTGCTTTCAAGAAAAGAGTGTCCTTGTTTCCCATGTGTGTCTGAAGACTAGACTACACTGGACTTGTCCTCTAACAGGGGACCTGGCATAAGCCAGGGCCCAACATGACTACTGTAGGGACCGTTCTGGCTTGCGTCCTCTCTGTACGGGAACCATACTAAGACTCACTACTAAGTGTGACTACACTTCCTCTCCCCATGTGAGAACCTCCTACAGGGTATATAATACCTGCTCTGAGTGGGTGAGAAGAGAGTGCAAAGAAGAAAGAAGAATAGAGATAGCATGACTCAGTGCCTGAATTTGATGTTTCATTATGACCAGTCTAAG
The DNA here is from genome assembly GCF_027789765.1 of Dendropsophus ebraccatus. Classification (NCBI taxonomy): domain Eukaryota; kingdom Metazoa; phylum Chordata; class Amphibia; order Anura; family Hylidae; genus Dendropsophus; species Dendropsophus ebraccatus. Next base: position 20,599,136 of record NC_091456.1, on the reverse strand, counting down.
CTTTGTTTTATTTCAGTACTTGGGTGGTGAATGACAGGTTTCCAACACACCTATCTTGGTTTCTGCTAGCCTCGTCCTCGGCTGCAGATAGTTTAGTCTAAGCGTACTATTACACGGAACGATAATCGTCCGAATTGGCCCGATTCGGCCGATTATCGCTCCATGTAATAAATGCAACGATCAGCCGATGACAACGATCATCGGCTGACCGTTGGTATAGGTTAGACCCTATTTTCGTCGGGCGCCGACCGCGCACCGCTGCGTGTAATAGCGGTGCCTGGCCGGCGACTAACGATATACATTACCCATCCACGTTCCAGGGCTGCTCCTGACGTCCGCTTCTCCCGGGGTCCTGCGCGCGCTCTAGCTTCACAGAGGCCTGTCAGCTGATAGGCCGCTCAGCCAATCACAGGCCGCGGCGGTCCCGGCCTGTGATTGGCTGAGCGGCCTACCAGCTGACAGGCCGCTGTGAAGCTAGAGCGCGCACGGGACCCCTGGAGAAGCGGACGGCAGGAGCAGCCCTGGAACGTCGGTAATGTATGCCAGTTTAGCAAGGGCTGCAAGGACATCGGTAACGATGTCCTTGCAGCTCTTGTCAAACGATTATCGGGCCGTGTAATAGACCCAGTAAACGAGCAACGATCTAGCAGATCGCTGCTCGTTTACAGGTATTATCGGGCCCTGCTCGGCCCGTGTAATACCACCCTAAGTGGTGATGGACGGTTGCCTTTGTCTCTCATCCCTTTGTCAATCTGTGTTCTGTGTGGCTGGTCCAATCACGCTCTGGACTTTTGGCCTTTTAGCTGTTGCAAAACTACAATTTACCTTTGGCTGTCCAGGTATAATAAGAATTGTATTTTTTCAACAGCGGAAGGGCTGAAGGTTGCCCATCCCTGCCATAAACAGTTCTCCAGTCCAGACACCATTGCTTGCTATTAGTCTCTTGAGTGTGTTAGCGTTTCCTCTTGATTATCCTGACCCTCTGCTTTTGCAATTTGACCATTTTTCTGGTTCAAACTTTGTGTTTTGCTGCTCCATTGGTTTTGTTCCTTGGCTTGTTGACTACCAGTATTTGTTTGATTATCTTGTCTATGTTTTGTGTATTCGCCTGTGGTGTAGGAAGGGGCTATCACCAAGTTGTCCCCTATCGCTTAGAGTCAAGTTGGTAAGAAAAGCTGGGTGGGCCAAGCATTAGGGCTCATTGTCCCCCCCCCCCCCCCCCCCCCCAAGGTTTCCAGCAGCAGCTATTGGCATAACAGAACCACTACAAAGCTGAGTTCAATGAGGTGGCACTGGAGTGTGATTGACCAAATGAATAGAATATGGAGTGATCTAAAGAAATACTATTTCACATCCTAATAAATTCTACTTTAGTGTTGCCCCATTGCATAAGAACTACTTGACTTTTTTAATGAAAGAATCAGACCATAATGTATAGGCTGTGCAACCCAGTAGATTGCAGACCTAGGTGGCACAAATAAAAAAACTTAAAGTACTTATGTATAGCCGTGCTCCAATTTCCTAAATTGTTTGCCTACAATCACATTCATTGAGAAGGCACATAAGATCCAATACTTAACTGAGCTTAACGGTAATATACTGTATAGACTTCTCAGGAAATAAAGACATGGCTAGTGCTGTTTTATTCTACTTTAAATGGGTAGGTCACTCAAAATTTGTAATTTACTTCTATTAAAAAATCTCAAGTCTTCCAGTACTTATCAGCTGCTGTATGTCCTACAGGAAGTGGTATTCTTTCCAGTCTGGAGAGCAGGAGAGGTTTTTTCTATGGAGATTTGCTACTGCTCTTGACAGTTTCTGTCACAGACAGAGGTGGCAATAGAGAGCACTGTGTCAGACTGGATATAGATGATAATCCACGGCACTCCAGTACGGTGAAAAAACTTAAAATTTATTCGAAAAGTGAATTACATAGTACAACACAGCAAGACACGACGTTTCGGCGGGTTACCTGCCATTTTCAAGGGCACTTGAAAATGGCGATTAACCCGCCGAAACGTCGTGTCTTGCTGTGTTGTACTATGTAATTCACTTTTCGAATAAATTTTAAGTTTTTTCACCGTACTGGAGTGCCGTGGATTATCATCTATATCTACATGGAAGGTTCGTGGTCTGAATGACGTTCACAGGCATCCACTTCGTATACTCAGTAGTGCACCTCATCATCCTTTAATACTGTGTCAGACTGGTGAGAATACACCAATTCCTGCAGGACATACAGCAGCTAATAAGTACTGGAAGACCTGAGATTTTTAAATAGAAGTAAATCTCTGGCACTTTCTGACACCAGTTGATTTGAAAGAAATTTTGTTGGTGAACTACCCTTTTAAATTAAAGCAAAAAATGGTCGTAAAAACAGTATAAAAAGCTGCCTTTTTAAAATGTAATAATAGGTTTTTATTCTTCAATGGAAACACATCTGCCAATCACACATTGTATAAAACAAATGAACGTAATTTCAGGGTTGGACTTAAGGCCATATTTTTATACAATGTGTACACTGACAGCTGCTATTCCACACACTTTATTAGAACACATTAAAGGAGTTGTCCAGGCAGGGGTCTGTTTTGAAATATGCCCACAAGCAGCGGCACAGCGGGGATGAAGCAGTAGGACATCAGCAGCAGTGCGGGAGCCAGGGAGATAAGTTTACTTTATTATTTTCAAGCAACCCATCGGCAGGCATATCTCAAAAAAGATCTTTGTGCGGACAACTCCTTTAATAAATTAAGAAACAGGCAGCATTTTATATATTTTATAAAAGTGTCACTGTCGTTAATTTTTTTTTTTTTTTAAGAAATCAATACTACAGGGGATTTTAAGAAACTTTTTAACTGGGTTTATTAGATGAAAAATGCATTTTTATCATGAAAAAGCAGTTTGAAGCTCTCCCCCTGTCTTCATGGTTCTCTATGGGTGGAGGGAGATAAGGCACCAAAACAAGACAACAAAGAGTTAATTTTACAGCTACATCACCAGGCTCTCTCCTCTGATGTCAGCACTGTCCTGATCTTTCCCTCTCACTGTGTCCTCTTCTTCTTGAGTTGTTTTTTTTTAATTATTAAAGCGACTCTGGGCCCACAATCTGACCCCCCAAACCACTTGTACCTTCAGATAGCTGCTTTTAATCCAAGATCTGTCCTGGGGTCCGTTCGGCAGGGGATGCAATTATTGTCATAAAAATAACTTTTAATCCAGCAGCGCTGTGTCTAACGGCCGGGGCTTACATTTGCATATGCATTAGGCAGGCACCACCTCTCTGTCCTTCCTCCCCACCCTCCTCAGTATTAGGAATGATTCAGGCAGATTGCTAACTATTCCCCACCTGTGTGTATAATGAACATGGGCTGGATCGTTAATACACCTGTGCAAAGCTCAAACAGCAGTAAATGTGAGCACTGCTGGATTAAAAGTTATTTTTATGACAATAATTGCATCACCTGCCGAACGGACCGCAGGACAGATCTTGGATTAAAAGCAGCTATCTGAAGGTACAAGCGGTTTGGGGGGTCAGATTGTGGGTACAGAGTCGCTTTAAGTCTCCCCTGATATGTTTTATGCCGTACAGTGTACACCCTCCATCATTTTTGTAGCCCGTCTTTGGACCCGTTCTATTTATCTCATCTTGTATCCGAGTGCCCAACAGGCTAATAGAGCCTCCTTACAATTGCAAAATTTTCCCCATTCACTTAGTGAACGCTTGCATGAAGTCTGCTGGTGCTGTGTACTTGGCCCATGAGGAAAAGGTAATAACAATAGTAGCCTCCAACTTAAAAAATGTTCCTGCAGAACAAAACCTTCTGAGATAAGTTCACTTAAAAAAAATATATATTTTTTTTCAGCCAGTCCCTTGTGGCACTATATGAATAAGCCTAAGGCTCACTTTTTCTTTTCTGACACATACTTTAATTTGCAGATTACGTTAAATAATTTAAATGAATACAATATTATACAAATATAATTAAAGAAAATTGGAAAGTGCAAAATATTCAAATAAGAATAATAATGACTTGTCGGCATATAATGGGTTTGCAGATGGACGGTTGCATGGATCCACAATGAGCAGTAAGATGTTCATATTTCTGTTTTCTGACTACTACAAGCCCCGTCAATGTGCCACCATAACACATTAACATACAACAATCACTAATCTCAAGGAGATCAGCAAAAAAAGCAAAAAAACAATTAAGAGTCTCCATTGATACATTGCCTATAAAATTTGAATTTTGAATATGCAAAAAAGGGGTACGTGGGGGTCAGTTCCGAGTCTCAAAACACGGGTATATCCAGATATCCCTCCAGGGAAGGAAACCTGTTGCCAATGGATTCCTCCCAGTGGGGAGATCACCAAACCTTTCTGATACATAGTCCGTTAAGTCCCACTCGGTTGTGAATATTGGGACACAAATAGGAAAACACCATGGGGTCCACCCTTAAGTGGAACTTAAGAAGCTACGTATCAGGGTGGTTTGGTGATCTCCCCACTGGGAGTCACCCATTGGCAACAGGTTTCCTTAACTGGAGGGATATCTAGCTATTCCTGTGTTTTGAGACTCGCAACTGAGGCTCCACAGACCCCTTTCTTGCATACCACAACACATTAGCGCATCTGTAATATACAATACAACAGAGCCTCCTTATTACCCACAACCTTCATGATTTCAATTGAAGAAAACTTACACAATTTTCTAATATACTATCAGAATCAAGCATGCTTAGGTCAGATCTTGTGGCAATAGAATACAAGGGGATTAAGAAGCTGGATGGCGCCCTAGGGAGTCTGGGAAAACATGGATACAACCTATGGCCCATGGCTGCATCAAAGCCCCATTATTGAAATGTCGACATGCTCGAGTTGTGCTCATCGCTACTCATCATTTTTAAGATGAATCTTTGCTCTTCTCAGCTTGGATAACCCCTTTAATACTATGCAGTATGTTGTTCATCTGTGCTGCAAAGATTGCAGTAATATAAAATATATACCTACACCATAGTGGCCCTGTCTATGCCAAAATCTCACCAACTTTCCAGCACATATGCCCAAATGTGAGCAGTATTACATAAGCTCTGACTTTGGCTCTCCGAGAAAAAACACAGTTGTTAGCTATCATTGTTAGCATCCATGGGGGTTTTTCTCTCACCAGGTCATTTAGAAGCTCTTCTCTCACTCTCTCTCTTTCGACTCCTCTTGGTATCAATGACACTGATAAAGCTCTCACTGCGCAGAAACTGTTAAAATCTATGCATGTAGTGTTGGATATGGTGTTAAAAGCTTTAGATTTCTGCTCATCATTCGTATGTCACACAGATCCAGATCTAAAAGCTGAGAACATGGAAAAGGGAAGTGAAGATTAAAGGGGTTATCCCATGAAATAGAAAGAAATACAATAAAGCTCTGGTGTAATACACAGCACTATTCTAACACTACTCATATGAATATAGCTGATCTCCAGCGTCTTTTTCACACATTTAGCCTTTTTTTTCCTCTGGAGTTCTGGTTTCTTTACTTTCTGTGGACAGGCACCAGTGTGATCAAGTAACCAGGAAGCAGCTGTATTTCCCAGGATGCATTGCAGTCTGGCAATTACTAACCCCCTAGTAACTACAGCTCATTTTTCCTGTCTCCCTCCACTGACCTGTATAGAAAGAAGTAGTTCTTCCCACACAGCTGCAGAGGTCTCATTGCCAAATAGTGTTATGGGATCTAAATTCCATTAATTCTCTTCCCCACTGTCCCCAACACTTAATCTTTTTATATATTTTTTGTGCTTCACATACTTCCTATATGTACTTCTATAATACTGCATATATAAAAAGAGAATATTAGTACTACACCTAGATCTATGTGATATGTTTCTCTGGATGTTGTTGACAGTTTACATACAGGATTTTGGAAGTACCTGATGAAAAACTCCCACAACCTGTCTGTCCCCTGGCTCGAGGGACAGTTATTACTTAACACAATGTTAACACAGCCGAAATCATAAAGGGGTATTCCAGGATAAAATTACTTGTCCCCATCCACAGAATAGGGGACAAGTAAGAAATTGCGGCTGTACGACTTCTGGTCCTCCCCCCCCCCCCACCGCGATCTTAGTATTGGACTGTGCTTCCTTTGTTTTGAATAGAGCCGCGGATATGGCACGTGACCCGCGGCTCAATTGATGTCTATGGAACCATCAGAAAGAGTCGAGTGCTGTACTCAGCTCTCTCCGGAGTCTAAATAGAGAATGAATGGTGCCACTGGAGAGACCCAAGTACAGCACTCAGCTCTTTCCGACGGCTCCATACAAATGAATACACCCGTGGCCAATACGGAAATCACTGGGGGCGGTACTGAGGTCGGGATCCTAGATAAAATAATCGTGGATAAGGAACAAGTTATTTTACCTTGGAATACTCTTTTAATCTTCTGTAGTGCATTTAGGGTTATCTTGCTGTGAAACACATTGTTCTCCCAGAGAAATGTTTTCCATAGTTTTTCCCCAATGTTTGCATGCATAGCATGTGTAATGTATTAAAATATATTTGTACTTGTCAGCACCCATGTGGCCGTCATTCATAACAAAGTGTAACTACAGATGTTACACATCTTCATATTTACACCGATCTGCCACCATGCCTGCCAGATTGCTGTAGACATTTAAAGAGTCTTTTTAAATTGCCTTCTGTCTCTCAAAGAGATGTAGGCACTGTGTTAAGCTCTTAAAGAAGCTTTCCAACAATGAAACTGATTTTTAGATATCTAATAAATTAAAGGGAAGCTATCAGCAGGTCAGACAAATCTAACCTGCTGATATGTCCTTTTTGTGCACGGGGCACTAAGGATTATGGTAAGTTTCTTACTTTCACCCTCGGAGCCATTTCCGTGCAGTTTGTGGTTTAATCTTGAGGCTAGTAAGGTGGTTTGGTGCACTGGGGGCGGGTCTACCGCAATCCAGCGTACTGATCCACCCCCACCCCAGTACACCAAACTACCTTACTAGCCTTGGGATCAAACTACAAACTGCATAGAAACGCAATACGGACATATCAGCAGATTAGATTTGTCTCTCTTTAACATGTTTTGGTAAATAAAGTTATTTTACTAACCTTCGATGGTCTTTTATGCTTTCATTTTGCCTTTTCTGTTGTCTTCTCTTCCTGTCTAGCCTATATTCTGTAAAGGACTTCCTGTTCCTGTTGTACCCTCTACCCAAGAATTCAACTGACTATATCTCCCTGCCTACACCTTGACAACAGCTCAATTGATCATAGGGATCAATGCAGTACATATGTACTGCATTGATCTATATAATCAGTACTTCTGAAGGGAACCTAAAGCAATCATCGTGCCAGGGACAGTGTTAGAGCGTCACCGAGTACCCTGAGAACACAGTGTCTTTTTTTTAAAGTGTCCATTGAATTTAGTATAAAAGACGGTGAAAGGACAGTGAATTAAAAAGACTTTGTGTGAAGAAAGTAAAATAACAGCCGCTGTTGGCTAAATGACAAGCGCAAATTGATGACACATATATTATTTTGACGCCCGTTGAATGCCTTAATTTATTTCTAAAGCTTTGGTGTTTTTTCAGACATTGAAAGAATACTAGTTTCCATAAAAACTGAGTAAACAAAAAATGAAAGCGTAGTCCCGTCTTTGCAGAGTATTGTATATTACTGGAGGTTCACAGAAGGTGAAGCTCTTAGCTGTCTGCGTAGTTGAATCAATAAATGCTATTTAAGTAACCTACAATTTAGTCATCACTTTTACACTTGTTCATTAATATTCTTGGATATTTTTTGCTCCATTATTATTAACATGGGGAACATGGCTATAGAAAACAATACTAAAGTCAAAGACCCACGGCAGCAGGACACGCAGAAAATATACTCACTTAGGTTATGTTCATATATGTGAGGAGCCTCTATTACTTATTCCACCAAAAAAGCTGAACTATACTGTACATTGCAGCACACAGCACACTCTGACTCCTGAATTTTATCAGCGACTTTGACTCCTGATTCCGACTCCAACTCCTGGCATAAATGGCCAATCAGAGACCAGAGGAGTTATATATAACATTGGTGTAAAGTAGATTTGGCTCAGCAGCTTCACTGTAATGTCCTACATGATGCGGGGGCGACTTCTGAGTGGCTAAGATATAAGGGCCAGTTGTTTTCCTTTGCTATTTTTCAGTGTTTTTTGTAATTGTGGTTTACATTACAAACTTATTCTTGGATTTTCTCTATATTTGCTGATGTGCTCCTATATATGACATATCTCTGTTTTCTTCAGTGGTTTAGGATATCTTAATATTACACTGCTGCATAGTTTTACATCATGGCACCTTGTTTTACATCATGGCATCGAACTGGAAAACTACATCTCCCAGCATGCACAGCACCTCAGTGCTAACTGTCAGGTACCCGTCTCTGTCTTGTAGTGTCCGCCCACCACTGGCTCGATCTGCTCCTACTTTGCACAGCAAACACATCTATATATTCATATACATAGGTAAACTAGAGAAAGAGAGATGAAACAACAGTGTCTCCTATCCACAATACTACTCAGGAGAGGCTGAAGTGGATCTGCTATGATTTGGAAGGTGAGGGGAAACTTCCTGGGTCAGAGTACAGGACTGTAGACCATGCCCCTCCCCCACTCCTCCTCCCACCAGGTACAGGGAGCTCTTAAACTAAAGCAATGCTCTTAACCCTTTAAGGACCGTGCTAATTTTCGTTTTTGCATTTTCGTTTTTTCCTCCATGTGCTTAAAAGGCCATAGCACTTGCATTTTACACCTACAGACCCACATGAGCCCTTATTTTTTGCGTCACTAATTGTACTTCGCAATGACAGGCTGAATTTTTCCATAAAATATGCTGCGAAACCAGAAAAAAATTATATGCGCAGTGAAATTGAAAAAAAAAAACGCAATTATTTTTCTTTGAGGGGGCTTCATTTTTACGCCGTGTGTCCTATGGAAAAACTTAGTTGTTATATATGTTCCTCAAGTCATTACGATTAAAACAATATGTAACATGTATAACTTTTATTGTATCTGATGGCCTGTAAAAAATTAAAATCATTGTTAACAAATATACGTTCCTTAAAATCGCTCTATTCCCAGGCTTATAGCGCTTTTATCCTTTGGTCTATGGGGCTGTGTCAGGTGTAATTTTTTGCGCCATGATGTGTTCTTTCTATCGGTACCTTGATTGTGCATATGCGACTTTTTGATCGCTTTATATTACATTTTTTCTGTATTTGATGCGACCAAAAATGCGCAATTTTGCACTTTGGGATTTTTTTTGCGCTTATACCGTTTACCGTGCGAGATCAGGAATGTGATATTTAATAGTTCGGGCGATTACGCACACGGCGATAGCAAACATGTTTATTTATTTATTTATTTTTATTTGTAAAATGGGAAAAGGGGGGTGATTCAGACTTTTATTAGTGGAGGGGATTTTTTTATTAATAAAACACTTTTTTTAACTTTCCCTTACAGTAATATGAAGCCCCCTGGGGGACTTCTATATACACAGAACTGATCTCAGATTGAGATCAATCCTGTGTATATAATAGAGCAATGATCCATCAGATCGGTGCTCTATTATAATGGTCTGCTGCAGACCATCTGAATAGATTGCCGAGCCGGGATCAGCGTCATTCCGACGCTGAGCCCCGGCCGGCTCATTAGAACGGATCTCCCCTCCGCGATCGCATCGCGGGGGGGAGATCCCCCACTGGACACCAGGGAGAGGGGGCACAGCTGCTATTCAAATGCAGCTGTCAGCTTTGACAGCAGCATTTGAATAGTTAATTAGCCGGCCGCGGCGATCGGCAAATACACGCGGTCCCTGGCTGCACTTAGCAACCGGGGACCGCGCGCTGCAGAGAGGGCTCACGCGCGGGAGCCCTCTCTGTTTACTCTTAACGGCCGCATGACGGGTATACCATCCATGCGTCATTAAGAGGTTAAACCAAGTCACAATTGTGAAAAACTGTGAGCTCTTCTTGCAAAACGCTCTCAATCCAAGTTACTCTTAAACCAAGGTACCACTGTATTTAGGACATAGGGATAATTGCATTTATTCCACTTTATACTACCTAACCATGCTGGCTGCTGTGAGAGATTAATAGTTGACAGATCCCTTTAAAGCCAATGAGGCGCTATTGATGTCTGTCATGTGACAGATCCAGCACAGCTATAATCTTTGTTGCTCTCCTGTGGCACAGCAATATACACGTTTGATGGGTGTTACTCACCTCTCCCTGATTGCATGGCTACTCCTGCCGACAGTCACATTGTGTTGCTAGGGAACTGAATTACTGCTCTGCTCCTGAAACGGTTTCTGTTTCCTGTCATGGATCTAACCACTGTTCTCCTCCATCTGCATGCTAATATCAGGCTGTCAAGTTAACCAGTGTTCAAAGTCAGGTTCACCAGACTCTTTAAAGGGGAAAATGTTTTTCTTTTAAATCAACTGCTGTCAGAATGTTATGTAGATTTGTAATTTACTTTTATCAAAAAATTTCAAGTTTTCCTGTACTTATCAGCTGCTGTATATCCTGCAGGAAGTGGTGTATTCTTTTCAGTCTGTATACTTGTGTTGTATAAGTAAAGTTGCTAAACTCTTACATCAGATCTACCATATGTTTTTTTTTATTATTTCTATGGTTTGTGATGGTCCATGTACAAATTCTTTTATGCACCAGCACTAAACCAGCTTATGAACTAAACTGAACTAAATACAAGTAACACTATTAGTAATATAGTCTAATGGTCCGTTTACACGAAGCGATAGTTCGGGCAATCGATCGTTTAACAATTTTGAAGCAACAATTTGGTTTTTATAACAATCAGCGTTTAGATAATTAAATAATCAGAAAATTTGTTAGAAAAATTGTTATTGCAATCGTTTTTAAGATCGCTTAAGCCCATCTCACACATAGGGTGAATTTTTGAAAGACTGTTTACACAGAACGATCTGCGTATTTTTAGCGAACGACCAACGGTGATGTGAGAACATGTTGAAAGATCAAAATGAACGATTTTTTGCTCGTCACTTGATCGTTCGCTGTGTTTACACAAGTTGATTATCACTCAAATGCGATCGTTATTGCGAAAATTCGAACGATAATCGTTCCGTGTAAAGGTACCATAACAAACAACGATTTGATGCTTACTTCCACACTTTTACGCAATATACATAAATGGTGGACCTGACATTTCTTGATTTTGACAGCATGAGAAAATACAAGTCTGACTCAAAGTTAAATCATCCCCAGGTGTAATGCTACGTTTACACGGAACGATTATCTGGCGAATTTTCGCGATAACGATCAAATTCGAACGATAATCGTACGTGTAAACGCGCCGAACGATCGATAAATCGTTCATTTTGATCTTTTAACATGTTCTTAAATCGTCGTTCGCAAAAAATTCGCCGATCGTTCACTGATTTTACCTATGTGTGAGATAGGCTTAAGCGATGGCAAAACGATCACAAAACAAATTTTCTGTACAATATATCGTTCCATCTAAATGCTGATCGTTATAAAAAAAAAAATCGTTACTTCAAAATCGTTAATGGTACGATCGGGCCAATAATCGCCTTGTGTAAACTTAGCATCAGGGTGTGTTTACACAGAAAGATTTATTTGACAGATTCTGGAAGCCAAAGCCAGGAAAGGATTTAAAAAGAGAATAGATCCCAGTCTTTCCTTTATGACCTGATCCCTGTTTATAGTCTGCTCCTGGTTTTGACTTCAAAGATCTGTCAGATAAATCTGTCTGTGTAAATGCACCATTATGCTAAGTTTACACGAGGCGATTATTGGCCCGATCGTACGATTAACGATTTCAAAATAACGATTCTTTTTTTTATAACGATCAGCGTTTAGACGGTACGATATATCGTACGGAAAAATCGTTTTGCGATCATACGCCCGCAGCCCGGCCCGCCCCCCGCAGCCCAGCCCTGATTGCCACCCCCGCCGCTCCGATGGCCCCCCCCGCCGCCGCTCCGATGGCCCCCAGCCGCAGCTCCGATGGCCCCCCCGTCGCCGCTCCGATGGCCCCCACCGCCGCCGCTCCGATGGCCCCCAGCCGCAGCTCCGATGGCCCCCCCTGTCGCCGCTCCGATGGCCCCCACCGCCGCCGCTCCGATCGCCCCCCCCGTCGCTGTTCCGATCGCCCCCGCCGCCGCCGCGATCGCCCCCACCGCCGCGGCCAAGAACATACGTTACCTGTTCCGCGCAGCAGGGCTTCGGACATCCCCGGCTCCCCTCTTCAGCGCACTGATTGGCTGAAGAGATGAGCCGGGAATTTCAAACGGCTCCTCTTCAGCCAATCAGTGCTCCTCTTCAGCACTGATTGGCTGAAGGGGAGCCGTTTGAAATTGATTGATTGATTTGGAAGGTGAGGGAGACTTCCTGGGTCAGAGTATAGTGCTGTAGACCCCGCTATGCAGACCATGCCCCTCCTCCACTCCCCCTTCCACCCAGTACAGGGAGCTCTTAAACCAAAGCAATGCTCTTAAACCAAGTCACAATTTTTGAAAAACCGTGAGCTCTTCTTGCAAAATGCTCTTAATCCAAGTTACTCTTAAACCAAGGTACCACTGTACATTTATTTAGCAAACACCAGCCTTCTTCTGATATGCTGCCCCACACTCCATTGTTTGCAGGTCTTTAGGTTACTAACCATCACACCGCTCTAAAAGCAGTAGTCTGGCTGGTGTAAATATAGCTATAGTATACATATTTATATAAGTTTTTTACTATACATACACTATGGGGGACATTTATGAAGACTGGCGTATGAGTGCACCAGTCTTAAATAAAGACCTGCCCCCTTTTCCTTGGCTGCATTTACTAAGGGGCCTATCTACAATACAGCTATATATACACCAGTCAAAACACTATTTAAAGCAGAGAGGTGGTCTGTAACCTATGTTAACAATGAAAGCGAAAGAGCTGGCATACTAGGAAAAGGAGGCAAGTTTGCTAAAATACTTAAAGGAGTAGTTCACAAAAAAATAAATTTCTTTCATATCAACTAGTGCCAAAAAGTGCCATAGATTTGTAGTTTACTTCTATTTAAAAATCTCCAATCTTCCAGTACTTATCAGTTGCTGTTTGTCCTGCAGAAAGTGGTGTACTCTTTTCAGTCTGACACAGTATTCTCTGCTGCCACCTCTGTTCATATCAGGAACTGTCCAGAGCAGCAGAAAATTATACTGCTCTCCAGACTGGAAAGAATACACCACTTCCTGCAGGACAAACAGCAGCTGATAAGTACTGGAAGATGAGACTTTTTAATAGAAGTAAATTACAAATCTCATGCACTTTGTGGCACCAGTTGATTTGAAAGAAAAAATGTTGGTGAACAAGCCCTGTAACCTACAAATGTATTTACATAAGTTGACATGGGAATACCCGTTTAAATGAAATGTTTGACCTCATATTCATTTTGAATCAGTGTGAGGACCCCTAAATAAATGAGAAATCCTCTTGTTAAATCCTATAGTAGTACTATTGCCGTGTGTTATACATATATGATACCACATCGGAACTAAAGGTTTAGGTAAAATCATGTAAAGAAAAATAAACAAATAAATGAATCAGAAAACCTGTTCCTGTATATCATCATCATAACAGGTATCACCGAATTTAGAAATATCCAACCTAATAAAATATCATTATTTATCCGAAATGGTGAATACTGGCAGAGAAAGAGGCCCAAGGCCAAACTGCTGATTTTTTGGTCACCTCCCCTCCTAGAAAACATTGATCCAAGCAGTTTCAGAAATTAGTAATGGACAGTTTGGCAGCAGCAGATATACAATACAATCGATATTTGTTGAGCGCTTGTCCAATTATCTATTTCTTGAAAAGTGCATTTTGCAGATAAGTATCACCATAACTAGTCAGCTGGAATAGTCGCATTTTCTATTTAGTATGCCATCCAAGTTTAGTTGCCAATTTACAACTATAGTTATTCCTGGTACGTTGCATTTGCATCTTCTCCACTGTACTAGAACCTCAGGGGTTGTGCATATGCAAACTGCCATTTCAGCAGAATCTGTACTTAAAATTGTGCTTCTTTCCTCTTGAGCATAGCAGCATATAGACAGAGATATACGCCCAAACTAAGGATAAACTGCATATACCCCTCCCTATCTGTCTTGTCAAATTGAATATATTTCAGCTAAAAAATGTAAATTTAAATTTTTACAACCTAATGCCAAAGGTACAAAAATTCACTCTTAATGCTCACTACACTACTAAATGACTTCTCTGAAGGTGTTATTTCAAAAAAGGGGTTAGGGCCCTATTATACCGGGTGATTATCATGCGAAAAATAGTTTTATTGTTCATATTTAAGCGGCGGAAGGGGGGGGGGTGATTGGAGCGGCGCCGGGGGTGGCGATCGGAGCGGCAGCGGGGGAGGCGATGGGGGCGGTGGGGGTGTCGATCAGAGCGGCGGGGGTGGCGATCGAGTCGGCGCAGGGGGCTGCGGATGAGCGGGGGACCGGTCTGCGAGCGGGGGGCCAGGCGGGGCTGCGGGCGGCCGGACTATCGCCCGACGACTTTTTACACGGAACGATCGGCAAATTTTTTGCGATCGCCGAACGACGATTTATGAACCTGTTAAAAGATCAAAATGAACGATTTTTACACGTACGATTATCGTTAGAATTCGATCGTTATCGCGAAAGTTCGCCCGATAATCGCTCCGTGTAAACCCAGCATAAGGCATTAATGTTACCGCACTACTTAAAGCATTTCTACAATCAAGAAAGAAATGCCCAAGAGTTGTCAAGAAGGTTTATACTGAATCACTGGAACGTCAAACTCAAATTGTGTTTGGAGTGCCATGAAACTATAAAAGAACGCATACTCACCTGCCCAGTCTTCTGCTACAACCATTCTGACAGCTCTCAGTCCCCATGCTTTCTGATTCCTGTGACACATCATACCTGCTTAGCCAGTCACTGCCCAAGGTGGGTCACCACTGCTATCAGTGATTGGCTGCAGGAAGTTCCTGCATAGAACAGGAGCAGTCACAACAGGTGCGGCAAAGGATCAGGGTAGGTAAGTATGTTTTTTTATTTTCATAGCACCCTATTTTTTTGGGAGGAGGGGCTGGAATACCTCTTTAATTACAAACAGAAAACTTTGTAGGAAAATGGATCTTCACAACTATTTCAAATGCTTGAACGTTCATTAAACATCACAACGTGATATAAAAGATACATCAAAGCTACATCTGTGCAGGCGAATACAAGAAAACTACCATCCTCATAGCTCTAGCTGCAGGATTTTCCCACACCTTGTGCATTAAGTAATAAATACAACAAATATAACTGGTAAAAATGTTTATACTTGATAGATTTGGTTACTACATTAAGTTAAAAGGTACAATTATCTTAAAGTGTTCAAAAGTTCTTTTCAGTTTTGGAACTTGGATTCACGAATTTTGGCGCAATATTTCTTTAGTGTCTAGAATCTAATAACAACCATGTTAGTAGCAGATTAAATAAAGATTTAGATGGTTGGCAGAAAGAAGTTGAGATTTATCCATTTCCAGCTACTATTTATTGGTTATAATAAAAATGTTATATTGCAGAACCCCAGGTCACAAAACAATCTGGCAGGCACTATCAATCTATCCAATGAAAATGGAACTGAACTTTAAATGCATAGTATGTTGTAGAAGGTATACATTTATGCTAGGTGTATAGTGACATGGAGGTTGTTTTTATTCTTGTTAGGAATAAAAAAAAAAAAATATTGAAAGAAAAATATACATAACTCATATACATAGGAATGGATTGCAAAATCCTAAAATTTCTACAACAGAACCTGATTCAGATGTGAAACACCTAAAAGGGGTATTCCCTTCTCAACTAATATAGATAACCTTGTAGGGTTCCTCAAGTTAAATATTTTTATATACAGTGGTGCCTTGGATTACGAGCTTAATTTGTTTTGAGACTGTGCTTGTAATCCAAATCCACTCTTAAACCAAAGCAAATTTTCCCATAAGAAATCATTGAAATGTAGACAATTGGTTCCACACCCCAAAAATCTTTTTTTTTTTTATTCTGAATTACATGTATAACTAAAAAAACAAACATTTAGCAACAGCTGAATATGTGATATTATAAGTTACTGCACAGTATAGCAATCAGCATATGGACTATAATGTATAGTGTATGCATAAACCTGAAAAACAGCAGCAGTTTGTAGATATAGGATGGAACTGCAAATCCCCATAATACAGTAGCGTAGTACAACAGGCTAGAATAGCAGGGCTGCTGTCAGAGGTCTGTGTGGTCACATGACAACAATGGGGAAGGGGTGTGTGTTCAGCACGGAGCAATCAGGAAGTAAGAATCACAGAGCTGTGAAGGAGGACAGCCATTCACACTGCTGTACACAGAGTCAGAGTGTGAGTGCAGGCACATAATAGCAGGAACGGAGAGGATGGGAAACACAAGGACTGACAGAGACTGCAGGGAGCATGAAGGAATGAGCAGGAAAGATGTTGGCACATACATGCAGCACTCTCTGTACAGGGAGAGAGGGGTTAAAGCTATGAAGAGATTACCTACACAGTCCTGTCCACTGATGTAAGCCCCAGCCTGAAGCGGATCTGCCATGATTTGGAAGGTGAGGGAGACTTCCTGGGTCAGAGTACAGTGCCGTAGACCCCGCTATGCAGACCATGCCCCTCCTCCACTCCCCCTCCCACCCAGTACAGGGAGCTCTTAAACCAAAGAAATGCTCTTAAACCAAGTCACAATTTTTGAAAAACTGTGAGCTCTTCTTGCAAAATGCTCTTAATCCAAGTTACTCTTAAACCAAGGTACCACTGTACATTTATTTAGCAAACACCAGCCTTCTTCTGATATGCTGCCCCACACTCCATTGTTTGCAGGTCTTTAGGTTACTAACCATCACACCGCTCTAAAAGCAGTAGTCTGGCTGGTGTATATATAGCTATAGTATACATATTTATATAAGTTATTTACTATACATACACTATGGGGGACAGTTATGAAGACTGGCGTATGAGTGCACCAGTCTTAAATAAAGACCTGCCCCCTTTTCCTTGGCTGCATTTACTAAGGGGCCTATCTACAATACAGCTATATATACACCAGTCAAAACACTATTTAACCCCTTAACGACACCGGGCGTAAGTATACGCCCCCGCAGGGTGGGCTTTAACGCAAACGGGCTTATACTTACGCCCGATGTTTCCCCGATCACTGTGTGTTCAAACACAGCGGTCGGGGAAGATGGTCTGCTATAATGTATAGCAGGCCATCTCTGCTCATCGGCACGGCCGTAAGTGCGCCACTGATCAGCAACTCCTCCTTTTTGGCGTACGGGCGTTTTTCCCCCCTATATCCTACCGCCACTGGCTGCTGATAAGTGCCGCACATAAGTGCGGCATTTATCAGCAGCTCCTTTCTTTGTAAAGGGATATTTTTTCTTACTGTCAAAAAAACACGTAAAAAACACTACACTACACTACATGAAATAAAGTTTTACACTACACCACTACACATTTACATACCCCATATACCAATCCCCATATAAAGATGGCCCCCAGGGTGTTTTCGGTGTCGGACGCATACGCTATTATTGCCTCCGACACCGAAACAGCCAGTGAGGATGAATGGGGGGGATCCTTCTTTCCTCCATTCATCCTCATCATCCTCATCATCCAGTGACGTGTCTGGAGTAGCGTAGCGTACGCTGCCCCCCAGACACGTCTTTTCCACCAGTACCATCCCAATAAGAGATGGTGGTATGGCGTGAAATTCTACAAACTCTGTGAGAGTACCTCAGGGTACACTTACAGATCCAGGGTATGTGCACACTGCGGAATGGCGAAGGATAACCCTTTGTGCATTCCGCAGCTGGCACCCGCCGGCGGACTGATGGAGGAGAGCGTCTCCACCCGTGTCATAGACTCCATTCTATGCACAGGCGGATTCCATCGTCCGTCCAAAGAATGAACACATTGGACAGAGGGCAGAATCCGCCCGTGCATATAATGGAGTGTGACACGAGCGGAGACGCGCGCCTCCATCAGTCCGCCGGCGGGTGCCAGCTGCGGAATGCACAAAGGGTTATCCTTCGCCATTCCGCAGTGTGCACGTACCCTTAGAATGTATGAAGGAATGGACACCCGAATCCAGCCCCCAGATGCCCCCTCCCCCCCCCCCATCCTCCGAGTTAGTGGGGAGATCGTTCGGGAACTGATCTTCCCACTGCTGGATAAAGGTCACCACCACCTGTACAGGGATAACTTTTATACCAGCACCCCTTCTTCCGGTCCCTCGCTGCCCGAGCTACTGTAGCTTGCGGCACGATCCGAAAATATCAGAAGCAATAATAGAGCCCTAATATTTAGCAGCCATGGAGCGGACCCAGCGCTTCTGGATATGAAGGAACCCATATCGCACCAGGACAACCTTTTCCAGGTGAAGTCCCCCACACTGGAAAACAGGAGACCCCAGAAGAAGTGCAGAGTGTGGTGTAACAGGGGGATCAGGAAGGACCCCATTTTCCAGTTTGACACCTGTCCTGATCCCCCCGGCCTCTGCATACTGGATCGCTTCAAGGCGCACCACACGTCATTGGGATTCTACATTATCTAAATTCTGTCCCTTATTCCTATTTCAGGGGTCACGTTGATCCAGGGATTATTCTGATCGCCATTATGGAGTCGGGAAGGAATTGTTTCCCTGTGATGAGGCTACTGTCGTCTGCCTTACGAGGGTTTTTTTTTGCCTTCCTCTGGATCAACACAGGTTGAATTTGATGGACACCTGTCATTTTCAACCTTATAAACTAATAATTGGCCTAATACCCCCAAATAAATTAGAATTGTCCCTTTTCCCCAGCTAAATAGGTATGGCCGCCATTCCCATTAGAGGATGCCATGATGCAATTATAAACCCTCTGTGATGCCAGGGCAGTAGAAACCCCCCACAAGTGACCCCATTCTGGAAACTACACCCCATAAGGAATCTAACGAGGGGGCAGCGGGGATATGGCCCCCTGGTGACGGGCACATTTGGGCCGTGAAAATGAAAACAATTTATTTTTTATTTTCATGGCACATGTTCCACTTATGTGCCCATCACCAGTGGGGTCCATATGCTCACTGTACCCCTTGTTGGATTCCTTATGGGGTGTAGTTTCCAGAATGGGGTCACTTGTGGGGGGTTAACTTTCTACTGTCCTGGCAGCACAGGAGCTTTGTAATTGCGACATGGCCTCCATCCTCCATTCCAGCCTCTAAATGGCGCTCTGTCCCTTTGGTGGCTTGCCCTCTGCCCATATGGCACATTATGCCCACATATGGGGTATTTTCGTACTCAGGGGAAATTACCCAACATGTTTTGTGTTCAATTTTTTTTTTAACCCCTTGTGGAAAAGGAAAAAATCAAGGCTAGACCAACATTTAGTGTAAAAAATGTTTAATTTTTACACTAAATCATTGATCTTGTCTTGATTTTTTCATTTTCACAAGGGGTTAAAAGATAAAAAAAACACACAAAATGTGTAGAGCAATTCCCCCTGAGTCTGTAAATACCCCACATGTGGACATAAAGCGCCATGTGGGTGCAGGGCAAGCCTCCGAAGGGAAGGAGCGCCATTTGGATTTTGAAGGCTGGATTTGGCCAGAATGGATGATGAACGCCATGTCGCATTTACAGAGCCCTCGTGCTGCCAAAACACTGTAAACCCCCCACAAGTGACCCCATTCTGGAAACTACACCCCTCAAGGAATCTAACAAGGGGTGCAGTGAGGATATGGACCCCTTGATGACGGCACATTTGTGCCGTGAAAGTGAAAAAAATGAAATTTTTCCCTTTCACGTCACATTGTTCCACATTTGTGCCCGTCACCAGTGGGGTCCATATGCTCACTGAACCCCTTGTTAGATTCCTTGAGGGGTGTAGTTTCCAGTATGGGGTCACTTGTGGGGGGTTTCCAGTGTTTTGGCAGCACAAGGGCTCTGTAGATGCGACGTGGCCCTTGAAATCCATTCCAGTAAAATCCAGCTTGCAAAGGCCAATTGGCGCTCCTTCCCTTTGGAGGCTCGTCCTGCGCCCGCTTGGCACTTTATGTCCACATGTGGGGTATTTCCGTACTCGGGAGAAACTGCGCTACATGTTTGGTGTTTTTTTTTCTTTTATCCCCTTGTAAAAATGAAAAATGAATGCTAGAACAACATTTTAGTGTAAAAAATTTAATTTTTCCTTTTTTACACCACATTGTTCTGAAAATCTGTGAAGCACCTGTGGGGTCCAAATGCTCACCGCACCCCTTGTTACATTCCTTGAGGGGTGCAGTTTTCTAAATGGTGTCCCTTTAGGGGTGTTTTTTAGGTTTTGGCACCCCAGAGCCTCTGCCAACCTGAAGTGGTACGGTCAAAAATGACCAAATATAACGGAGGCGTTGAAATTCACTAGGCGCTCCCTTATATCTGAGGCTTGTGGTTGCGTCAAATAGCGCAATAGGGTCACATATGGGGTATTTCTATAAACTGCAGAAACGGGGCAATAAATATTGGGGTGCATTTCTCTGGTAATAGGTTTATCATTATAAAAGATATTGGATTACAATAAAATCTCTGCACAGAAAATAAACATTTTCAAATTTCTTACACACTTCGCTTTTATTTCTGTGACTCCCCTAAAGGGTTAAAAAACTTTCTGGATGTGCTTTTGCAGAGTTTTCGGGGTGCAGTTTCTGAAATGGGGTGCTTTGTGGGGCTTTCTAACATACAGGCCCCTCAAATACACTTGAACCTGAACAGGTCCCTAAAAATATCTGATTTTGAAATTTTACAGAAAATTTGGAAAATTGCTGCTAATGTTTTAAGCTTCCTATTGTCTAAAAAAAATGAAATATAGTTTAATAAATGCTGCCACCATAAAGTAGACATGTTGCTAATGCTATTTAATATATAATTTATGTGGTATAACCATTTTCTGTATAAGCAGAAAGGTTTCAAAGTTTGAAAAATGCATTTTTTCAAAATTTTTCACGTTATTTTGGTGTTTTTCATAAAGATTCGTTATGAGTATCGACTCCATTTTACCAGAAATGTAAAGTACAATATGTCACGAGAAAACAATCTCAGAATCAGCCGGATAGGTAAAAGCATCCCGAAGTTATTAATGAATAAAGTGACACTGGTCATATTCATAAAATTTGTCTCCATTTCAGGCTCTGTCCTTAAGGGGTTAAAGCAGAGAGGTGGTCTGTAACCTAAACAATGAGATGTCAACAATGAAAGCGAAAGAGCTGGCATACTAGGAAAAAGGAAAAGCATACTAGCAAGTTTGCTAAAATACTTAAAGGAGTAGTTCACAAAAAAATAAATTTCTTTCATATCAACTAGTGCCAAAAAGTGCCATAGATTTGTAGTTTACTTCTATTTAAAAATCTCCAATCTTCCAGTACTTATCAGCTGCTGTTTGTCCTGCAGAAAGTGGTGTAATCTTTTCAGTCTGACACAGTATTCTCTGCTGCCACCTCTGTTCATGTCAGGAACTGTCCAAAGCAGCAGAAAATTATACTGCTCTCCAGACTGGAAAGAATACACCACTTCCTGCAGGACAAACAGCAGCTGATAAGTACTGGAAGATGAGACTTTTTAATAGAAGTAAATTACAAATCTCAGGCACTTTGTGGCACCAGTTGATTTGAAAGAAAAAATGTTGGTGAACAAGCCCTGTAACCTACAAATGTATTTACATAAGTTGACATGGGAATACCCCTTTAAATGAAATGTTTGACCTCATATTCATTTTGAATCAGTGTGAGGACCCCTAAATAAATGAGAAATCCTCTTGTTAAATCCTATAGTAGTACTATTGCCGTGTATTATACATATATGATACCACATCGGAACTAAAGGTTTAGGTAAAATCATGTAAAGAAAAATAAACAAATAAATGAATCAGAAAACCTGTTCCTGTATATCATCATCATAACAGGTATCACCAAATTTAGAAATATCCAACCTAATAAAATATCATTATTTATCCGAAACGGTGAATACTGGCAGAGAAAGAGGCCCAAGGCCAAACTGCTGATTTTTTGGTCACCTCCCCTCCTAGAAAACATTGATCCAAGCAGTTTCAGAAATTAGTAATGGACAGTTTGGCAGCAGCAGATATACAATACATTCGATATTTGTTGAGCGCTTGTCCAATTATCTATTTCTTGAAAAGTGCATTTTGCAGATAAGTATCACCATAACCAGTCAGCTGGAATAGTCGCATTTTCTATTTAGTATGCCATCCAAGTTTAGTTGCCAATTTACAACTATAGTTATTCCTGGTACGTTGCATTTGCATCTTCTTCTTGTACTAGAACCTCAGGGGTTGTGCATATGCAAATTGCCATTTCAGCAGAATCTGTACTTAAAATTGTGCTTCTTTCCTCTTGAGCATAGCAGCATATAGACAGAGATATACGCCCAAACTAAGGATCAACTGCATATACCCCTCCCTATGTGTCTTGTCAAATTGAATATATTTCAGCTAAAAAATGTAAATTTAAATTTTTACAACCTAATGCCAAAGGTACAAAAATTCACTCTTAATGCTCACTACACTACTAAATGACTTCTCTGAAGGTGTTATTTCAAAAAAGGGGTTAGGGCCCTATTACACGGGGTGATTATCATGCGAAAAATCGTTTTATTGTTCATATTTAAGCAATAATTGTCCTTTTGTAATTGCAGGCAGCGATTGAAAAAACGGTTGTGTGTCATTGATTTAGATCTGAAAATTATTGTAAATCGTACACTGTAATTCCAAATTCATTCGCTGTAATTCCACATTCATTCGCTGTAATTCCACATTCATTCGCTGTAATTCCACATTCATTCGCTGTAGTTCTGCATTTATTCACTAATCGTACAGTGTAAGGCAATCCGTTTTTTTTGCAAAAAAATTGATGCATTTGTGTGCATCCATTTTGATCAAAACAGATCCATACCGGACACAAAAATAGTGTCAGCTACGTTTTTGTGTCCGTCAAAAAAAACTGATCCGTTTTTTTTTTACAATGGAAGTCAATGGAAAAACGGATCAATACGGATGCACACAAATGCATCCGTTTTTTTCATCCGTTTTTTGCAAAAAACGGATGGAAAAAAAACAGATTGCAAAAAAGCAGTGTGAACCCAGCCTTATATCAAACCGTTCCTTCTTTTGCTGGGATCAGTTGGAGTAAACGATTGTAATAACCATCGTTGTAACAATCGTAACTTACGACTATCGTTCTGTGTAATATGGTGAACGATTTCAGGTTAATCTCGTTTGCGATCGTTTATCGTTAAGAAACTCTTTGTTTAATAGGACCCTTACTTATGGGGGTATTTTCACTGTACTGGTGCCATGGAGGACACTACAAACACTTATGTTGCCCAAAAGCGGTGCCAGCAATTTCTGCGCTAAATATGCAAAATGGCACCCCCAGTACATCAAATGGCCTCATTAGCATATGCATTAAACTACAAAGTTCCTGGAAAACGGCACTGAGGATCAAGGTAACACACTTACTATCATCCTTGGCCCCCAATGCACTATAAGGACATGTCAGCGGGTTAGATTTAGATTCTTCTAACCTGCTGATAGTTTCCCATTAAAGGCAAACCCTTCCTTACAAGTTACTCTTAAATGGATGTTTCTCCGAACGTCATTGAGCGTGATAGGCCTCACCAATAACCTTGCTATTTTTTGTGGTTTAATTTTTACACAGTAGATAATTGGTGAAGGTGTTTGATTAAATCTCGACATAATGAGAACCATCAAATCACAGGATTCTAATGCAGAGCTCTGATCATAGCAAATCAGAGGCACAAAACTGATGACAACATTAATTTCCCTGTGAAGATAAACAGTCATCTAAGTAGACGGCAATTATATGAAACATTAGTGCATAGTTATTGAAATGAGCTTTTATTAGCACACTAAGCAATTTACGGATAAAACATAGGTGTAGAGGGTATCAAAACCAATACTCTTTTTATTTAGCTTTAGGGTGCCTTCACACGTACCGTATCGCTGCAGATTTGATGGTGCAGATTTGATGCTGTGTTCATTCATTTAATCAAATCTGCTGCAGATCCGCAGCAGAAAATCTGCTGTGATACGGTACGTGTGAAGGCACCCTTAACATGTTCTGAGATATAAGAAGACATAGCCTTGAGGAAAAACTTTAAAAAGTATGCCCAACCCCGTGCCTAGAGGATCTGGCCAGGTCCAAGTATTCGTACCTCTTGAGCTTTCAGCACAAAATCTGCTTATGCTTAAAGGGGTATTCCACTGAAAAATAACTTTTGATATGTTGCTGCCCATGGTGAGAATAACAATTCATTCCATATTTGTTATTATCTATTCAGTCTCCTTCCCCCAGTTCTGAGCTGCTGCTTTCTGCTGAAGACACAAAAAGCTGTGTGTGAGCTTTTCTCTGTCTCCCCCTCCTCCCCCTCTCTTCTGAGAAGGCTGATGTCTCTGGCAGGCTGTATCTGCAACTTTGTAGCTTTTTTGTAATGCTGGGAGGGTTACTCTGAGGTCAAGTTGCTAATGAACTCACAGGCAGCAAAGTACACAACAGGAAACACATGAGGTGGTGCATTTATCTCTTACTTTTTTCAGCCTGTGCCTGTGTCTGATCAATTATGTATTCTCCTGTTTAATCTGCAATGTGATGATACTCTGCACAGTGTCTCTGTTATCTGACCACCATATGGTTACTGTATGGCAGTATTATTGGTTATATCTATTATCGTACAGCAGTAGTATACACCTGTCTTTGATTAGAATAGTATGTGTACGCCTGACAGATTGTTGTTTCTATAATATTTGTTCTTCTACTGATGCTATTGGCTGCCTTAAAGGGGTGGTTTACACCCCAAAAACTATTTGAAATTAACTGGCACCAGAGATTTGTAACTTACTACAATTTCTTATATTGTTTGAATGTTTTTATGTTAAACATTTTTTGGTGTTTTTTTTCTTTTTCTTTTTTTTTTTTGTACATTAGTTCTATATAAAATTCTTAAGTCTTCCATTACTTATCAGCTGCTGTATGTCCTGCAGGAAGAGGTGTTTTCTTTCCAGTCTTTCCAGTCACAGTGCTCTCTGCTGCCACCTCAATCCATGTCAGGAACTGCCCACAGCCCCATAGAAAACCTCTCTTGCTCTCCAGACTGGAAAGAATACACCACTTCCTATAGGACATACATCATCTCATAAGTACTGGAAGACTTGCGATTTTTTTTTTAATAAGAGTAAATTACAAATCTGTGTAACTTTCTGGCACCAGTTGATTTAAAAGAAAAAAAAAATGGGCGAACAATGCCTTTAACCACCAACATAGAAATACAAATATTATTAGGAGTGATAATAGGTTTTTTTGGGTTCCCCCAAGGATGGGAATCCCTGATCTAAGCAAGCAAACCTTGTGAAGTCATTAGATAACAACTAATTTCACACACATTGATGATCTGGTAGTAAGTAAAGCCATTCTCTATAACACTGCTAGATAGAGTCACTAGGGTCCCGTGTGCATTTGATGAAATCCATATAGACATGTGTTTTTAACACAGATGTCACTTATTTCAAAGCGTTCACAAGTAACTTCTGACACTTCACTGAAAACAGATCAGGAATAAGTAATGCGCTCCGTCTCTTTAGTGTCTTCATTCCTATTACTGGGAGATGACAATCTGATAGCTTCTATTGAGGGAATAACAGCTAAAGGAAATGGCGAGAACCAGCGAAGCATCAATAACAGTATCAGCAACTTGTCTAAAGAGGGTTATATTCATTCAGAAGACATCTCCACCCTCCGAGGGGGATGCAGTGGGTATGAAATATACTATGAAAACCAAGAAAGCAATTAGCCAAGACTGCCTCTGGCATTTATGTCACTCCCAGCTACAAATTGGCCACCAGTTTTACCTCCCTGCTACAGTGATTATACACTTACTATGGTGGGTGGGGGGTAAAAAAGGAGAGAGAGACAATTAAATTAACCAGTGCAATGCTCGAAGACTGCAATAAACAGCTGAGACTGGGAAAGTGGATTTAATTACCATGCTGAGAACTGTGGGGGGTCAACCTAACAAAATGCACATGACAGGCTGTCACTAAACAACGCATCTAATTACTTTCTGGATCATCCACAGCGCATACTAGAAGTACAGACACTCTGATTTATTAGGGAAGAAGAACTAGATCAAGGGTGTCAAACTCAGGCCCGTCAGCTGTTGCAAAACTACAATTCCCATCATGCCCGGACAGCCAAAGCTAAAGCTTTGGCTGTCCAGGCGTGATTGGAATTGTAGTTTTGCAACAGCTGGCGGGCCTGAGTTTGACACCGGTAAATTAGATCATTGAGAAGTGATTGGAAGTCAGGTTTTTTTATTATGTATATTATATATTGGCCTGATATATTGGTCAGATTTATCTGACAGATTTCTAAAGCCAAAGCCAGGAATGGATTTGAAAAGAGGAGAAATCCCAGTCTTTCCTTTATGACATGTTCTCTGTTTTATAGTCTGTTCCTGGCTTTGGCTTTATCTGTGAGATAAATCTGTCTGTGTAAAGGCACCATTAGCCTATGTTCACACAACATATATTTTCATAAAACTATGGCTGTTATACAACGGCCATGATTATTATGAG
Source organism: Dendropsophus ebraccatus (assembly GCF_027789765.1). Taxonomy (NCBI): domain Eukaryota; kingdom Metazoa; phylum Chordata; class Amphibia; order Anura; family Hylidae; genus Dendropsophus; species Dendropsophus ebraccatus. Next base: position 20,572,379 of record NC_091456.1, on the reverse strand, counting down.
AATATACGTTACCTTGCCATCTATGTGATCTAAGCTGGAGTGTATACACATAGTATACACTCCAGCCGGGACCCCTAGCAGCGCCGCAAATAACTGACATGTAAATTTTCTGCGGCCACTATTCATAGTGCGCTGTGGGGAGTTCTGATGCGGGTGTGCAGGGAGATGCCCGCATCAGAACTCTGCGGCTGCAAAGATCACCCGGCCGGTACTGCAGTACCGGTCGGGATGATCTTTTCAGAGACCGGCCATTCCGTGACCCTGACTGGTCACGGAACGGCTGGTCTATTACATTGTGTGAACATAGCCTGAAGGCCCTATTCCACCAACAGATCTGACGACAGATTATCTGCCAAAGATTTGAAGCCAAACCCAGGAGTGGATTTGAAAAGAGGAGAAATCCAGTCTTTCCTTTATGACCTGTTCTCTGATTATAGTCTGTTCCTGGGTTTGGCTTCAAATCTTTGGCAGATAATCTGTCGTCAGATCTGTTAGTGGAATAGGGCCTTGAGTCATCTGCTCTTAACTGCTTATCAGTTCCATGTCAGGGACTGTCCAGAGCAGAAGAGGTTTTGTATGGGGGTTTGCTGCTGCTCTGGACAGTTCCTAACATGGACAGAGGTGGCAGCACAGAGGGCTGTGTCAGACTGGAGAAAATACACCACTTCCTGCAGGACATACAGTAGCTGATATGTATAGGAAGACTTGAGATTTTTAAATAGAAGTAAATTACAAATCTATATAACTTTCTGAAACCAATTGATTTGAAAGAAAAAGATTTTCGCGGAGTGCCCCCTTTAAGGAGTCCAAGGGATGGGCTTACTAACAACTGGCAGTCTTCCCTGTATAAAGATAGCTGTCAATCATCCCCAACTGGGTGCCCAAACATGAGCAGGATCTAAAATGAAAAATGTAATAAAACAATAAACAAATACACAAATCAATATAAATACAACTAAACAAACTATATGTACTGTATGTTATACAAAACTATTTATCTGATCTCCTGCAGAAGACAAAGGATAAGAGCAAGAAAGACAGTATGTACGAGATGTAAGACACGGGCTGCACTATCATTATAAACCTACTGAACTGCTTAAGTGTATGTGCATACCGCTTCTTCTGACAGATAGAAAAATGCTGCTGAAATGCATAATATATGTTATTTGCTACAGGTTCTTACTCGGAAGCCTGCCAGCCATCAAATAACTGACTCTTGAGGTTTCATATTCTATACATTCTATATTCTATCACTGTTCTTACTTTCAGGCAAATAAAAGAAAACCTAGTTATTTTACGGATTTCTCTTCCTGAATCCTATTCTACATACCTCCTTATCATATCACACATCCTGTCCATGTGAATCTACCCGGTCGTACACATGATTGTGTTACAAACTCTAACCAGATGTGTGAATTCTCAATTTGCGGAGTGCACTCTGTGTGTTTGCACTAATTTCTACTGCTTCAAAGATTTCCATCAATATAAAGCACAACCACAAAGTTTTGTCCTTACACGGGGTGCGGGTTAAGGTGGAGGCTGGGACTGTGATTCTACTGTGTATATTTATACAGGGAGCACTAGCAATACTGTTTAGCACATTGCACTTTTTAACTCTGCCACTAGAGGGCCAACTGACGTGTATTTTCCTTCCTTATGGATCCCTGGCCTTGCTGGCCATATTTTTAATGTGACTATGGTATCTGTTGCTTCTGTTGTAGGCGTACCATAACACATAAAATTAATAATTGGCTAGAAATTGACAATTTTGTGTGATCAGCCATATTGTATTGTTTTTTGCCAATCAGTAGTATTTGGCAGACTGGTCAAATTCAGCTGATCTTTTGGCACTGTGTACAAGCTAAATGGTTTATTTAAAAAAATAGGATAGTGATCTGCCAGTTTATTCTGGCATATTTTTGGCACAATTGTTCGTAACTCGCTATCCCATAGGCTAGAAATGGGAAACCTTCGGCCCTCCAGCTGTTGCAAAACTGTAGTTTTGCAACAGCTGGAGGACCAAAGGTTACCCATCCCTGCCATAGGCCTTTCGTTGGCCATCTTGTATGGACAACATAAAGGGGTACTCCGGCTAAATATTTTTTTTCAAATCATCATTCAAATTTCAACTGGTGTTATAAAGTTATATAGATCTGTAATTTATTCTAGTTAAAATCTCAAATCTTCCAGAACTTATCAGCTGCTGTATGTCCTGCAGGAAGTGGTGTATTCTTTCCAGTCTGACACAGTGCTCTCTGCTGCCACCTCTGTCCATGTCAGGAACTCTCCAAAGGAGGAAAAGTTTTCTATGGGGATTTGATACTACTCTGGACAGTTTCTGTCACGGACTTAGATGGCAGCAGAGAGTACTGTGTCAGAATGGAAAGAATCACACCACTTCCTGCAGGACATACAGCAGCTGATAAGTACTGGAAGACTTGAGATTTTTAATCTTAAGAAGTCATTTACAAACTTATATAACTTTCTGGCACCGGTTGATTTGAAAGAAAAAAAAATTGCTGGAATACCCCTTTAAAAGTTTACCAATGGACCTATAGATTTAACAGCGTACTGTAAGGGTCTTATTACACAGAACGATTTTTAACAACTAACGAAAAACGATCGCAAACGGGATTGTTTATCGTTAACCTTAAATCATTCACCATATTACACAGATAGATAATTATTATCATGCGTTTACACGAAACGATTATCGTGCCAATTCGCATGATAACGATCGAATTCGAACGATAATCGTACGAGAAAACGCTGCGAACCATCAAACAACGAACGAGAAATCATTCATTTTGATCTTACATGTTCTAAAATCGTCGTTCGCAAAAAATTTGCCGATCATTCCGTGTAAACAGTCGTTCACCGATTTAACCAATGTGTGAGATAGGCTTAAGCGATCGCAAAACGATCGCAAAAAGATCGGAAACGAATTTCCGTACGATGTATCGTACCGCCTAAAAGCTGACCGTTATGAAAAAAAATCGTTACTCCGACACTGTAATCATACGATCGGGCCAATTATCGTTTTGTGTAAACGCAGCATTAGTTACAATCGTTACTACGATCGTTATTGCAATGGTTACTACAATCGTTTATTCCTTCTGATCCCAGCAAAACAATGAACAATGTGCAATTGCAATGAACGATTAGTGAAAAAATGCGAAACTTGAGCGAACAAATGTGGAATTACAGCCAACTATTAGCAAACGATTAACGATAATTTTAGGTTCATATCTAAATCAACGATCAACGACATACGAACGATTTTTCGATCGTTGCCTGCAATTACACAGAACGATTATCGTTTAAATACAAACGATTTAACAATTTTTTTGCACGGTAATTGTCCCGTGTAATAGGGCCCTAAAACCAGATTCTCTTGGCTACCATTCTGCAGAGTACCGTGGTGTGTTGACATCTAGAGGCCAATATGCATAATGCAATTTTTACTAATTATGATTTTAATATACCGGTTTCTCATGACAGTGTATATAATAAGGCTCCAAGTTCTAGAGACAAGCATTAGGTTGTGTATACACAGGTGCACATATAGAATCCCATGTCTGGTGCACAGCATGATCTGTAGGTTTATCACACACTATGAGCTTACAAATAATGACAGACACAAAGAGTGAAATCCTTCCAATCCAAACCAATGCTCTGTAATAAAATCAGTAATCCGGATACAATCTGCTCCTCAGCATCTGGGTTGTTCCCGTCTCCATTACAGCTCTGTACTGGGGAAATAACAGAAAGCACACACGGCTCAATCCATCCTCTAATTTAGGAGAAATAATGCAGTAAAAGAGCTTTCTCTTCTTCTCCACAAGGAATCCAGTAGCACTGCTCTGAGCTTCCATAACCTCAGCTGCCTGGCTTCCTCTCCAGCCGCCTCTTGCCATCACTATTCTACTATTGTTGCAATGAGAAACCTGGCAGCAGAGTAATTGTCAGGGCTGCGTCCCTGTGCAAGCAGAAGCGAAATAGAAGTACATTTACCAGGGAGGATGTTGTCTGGAATCGCAACAGATTAGATCTCATCTCATGTAATACGGTGAATACAGGACAGTGTAGTATCTGATATCCCACCCCAACAGAGTCAAGTATCTACCCTCACACAAGGGTCACATGGCTGGGAACTTCTGGACGATGCTTTATCTGGGGAAATGATATAATTGTTTTCAGGATGCTCAAATAAAGAGTTTAAAGGAGCAGTCCACTTTTTTTTTATCCCTCTCCCCGCTGCAGGTTGGCACATATACTTACCAGTGATGGTCGATGTCCCGCTGCATGGCTATAGTCCGGTCCTACGGCGCCATTCAAATCCTGCGGGCGCTCATATGACCTCTTCACCAACTGGCCTGCAGCTAGGGAGGCTGGAAGTCAGGGTCTCCAATGTATCTCTATGAGAGAGCTCTGGTAAAGATGCACTAGAGACCCCGACTTTCGTCCTTTAATAGCCCTGAAGAAAGAAGAGGGGACAGAAGAGCCATGACATCACTGTCCATCGGATTTACCCATATTTAAGTACATGTTGTGCTTGGAAGCAGTGGTTGTTTACACAGCAGTACATGTTTACAGTATATACTAAGGTAAATATGAATCCCTATGTAATATTCAAGCACCTTATGTTATAGTGATATATTAACTTAACAGCCTTCCGCGCACATATTGCTGGAAATGCCATTTTATTTTTTTTATAATTTAGAGATTTATTGCAATGGTTTCTAATAAAATGATATTTTTATACAGGTGTCATATCCAGTTTTGTCATGTAACCCTGCTGTGAATAGGACTTAGCTGGAGTACCAACACAGCCACTATGGAAAGTAGAGAGCTATTATAAGCACTTGTGAAGAGGCTGCAGTGCTAGTGTTGAGTGCCACAGCCTCTTCATATAGCTGATCAGCAATGGTGTACTGGGAGCTGAACACCCCATCAAAATTTGATGGCCTATCCTGAGGATACAATATATGTATAATGATAATGATACATCCAGTCTGCTGATTTCTCACTGTGGGATATCCACTATGGAATTTGATACTTATTCACTTCAATAGGTCCACAGATAATCTGCAATGGTGGTGGACTTGTGTTATTTTCAGCCGACTCACTGAAGTCAATGGGTAGCAAAATCCCTGCTCAAGACTTATCTGAATGTAGCCTAAAAGGCATCTTAGAATCCAATCCTGGAGGGTGAAATAGGTTGTATTGTTCCTTCTTTCCACGTAAATAAGCTGTCAGGAAAGAGTTGAGATCCCCGCAAACACATTACATAATGAGAAGGTCTTAAAGGAGAAGTCTATTGAAAAGAAAAAATCCCGCACAGGCAGGGAATGCGGAAACATAATAAAATATACTTACCCATTCCTGTGCCCCCACATCACAGCTTCCAGACCCCCACCAGTCCCCTCCAGCTCTTGCTGCTGCAAAATCACAATGCAGCAGATGGACAGCATTCTTAAACAGGCCAATGAAGACCCGATAACAACTGTAAAAGAGTGCCGATCTGCTAGATCGGCACACGTTGACTGGGCCTATTACACGGCCCATTTATCATTTAACAAGGGCTGCATGGACATCATTACCTATGTCCTTGCAGCCCTTCCTTTTACTTTATACATTACCTGTCCATGCTGCAGGGCTCCTCTTGCGGTTTTCTCCCCGGGTCCCACTCGCTCCAGCTTCAGCTGACAGGCTGCTCAGCCAATCACTAGCCACGGCGGTCCTGGCCAGTGATTGGCTGAGCAGCCTGTCAGCTAAGACAGGCCGCTCTGAAGCTGAAGCGAGCGGGACCCAAGGAGAAGACGGCAAAAGGAGCCCTGGATAGGTACTGTATATCGTCAGTCGCCAGCCGTGCACCGCTATTACATGCAGCGATGAGCGGTCGGCGCCCAACAATTTTAGGGTCCATTTACACAGAAAGATTATCTGACAGATTATCTGCCCAAGATTTGAAGCCAAAGCCAGGAATTAATATAAACAGAGATCAGGTCATAAAGGAAAGCCTGAGATTTCACCTCTTTTCAAATCCATTCCTGGCTTTGGCTTCAGATCTTTGGCAGATAATCTGTCAGATAATCTTTCTGTGTAAATGGACCCTTAGGTTCAAACCTATATCAACGATCAGCCGATGATTGTTGTCATCGGCTGATTGTTGTATTTATTACACGGAGCGATAATCGGCCGAATCGGGACAATTATCGTTCCGTGTAATAGTACCCTTAGCCAGTCAGTGACTTGGGGTGGGTTGCCGCTGCAGTCACTGACTGGCTGAGCAAGCAATCCATCAGCTGGGTTGAGTACTTTCACCCGAGTCGTGACATAGCAGGGAGCTAGGGAAAAATGAGTTCTGGCGACGGTCAGAAAACTGGTGATGCAGAGCTGTGCGGCACATTGACAGGTAAATATACATTCTTTATTCTGTTCCCCCGCACCCCCCGCCTGCACAGGATTTTTTTTTTTCCGACAGACTTCTCTCCTAAAATTGGTGAATTTGGCTGAATTTCATCTAATGTTTAAAGGCACCTTTAGAAGTTGGTCAAATAGAAACAACCTATACTTACCTTCCTCTCTCCCCCAGAGCTCTGTGACAAGAAAGCCTGCTCAGATCATAGTCCCACCGTATCAGAAGGCCTCAGAAGTTGATGCACAGGGTTGGAGATAGGGATAAATTGGCCTGGTGAAAGATGCAAACCTAATGGGACAGATCAGGAGACTGCAATTGAACCAAGCATGAATGACCCAGGATAGTGGATGCCTGGCAGGCAGTTACCAAGGCCAACCGGTTATCAAACAAAGCAGGAAATTGGGGGATTAATAAGTCTATATGTCTCAAAATATACATTTTAAGAAATGCTTGTAAATTGGAAATATGTTTCATTTAACATAATGCATCAGAATAGACAGGTTTTCTAGGTGACCCCCCCCCCCCATAAAGATGGATTTAAGTTGCCCAATAATAATTGCTACTTTTAGCTCCGACATGCCAATAAAACTCAATTTGGGCCACAAAACGTGGACTACCCTGACATCCATTTACCTACCCGATGAATAAAGGATGTCCCAAATTGTATGACGGCTTCATTTCCTATTGTCAGGATTCTATAACTCCACCATGCGAAGCCAAATGGGAAGACCACATTTCAATTAGATGGCCAAATTTCTTCTGGGTCAACGGGATATTTGCCCCAATGGTAAAACTGTCTTGGGTACTTTTCTCCATTCGATTTGTTCATACATTCAGTGTTATTAGGCTCAAGTAATCCATTCCCCTAATAGCGAGGATACCCCCATCCATCTGACCCCACAGCTCTGTCAGATTGGATAATTGCCTCTTCACTCCTCCTCAGCAAACTATGCTACAAGAATCCCTTTTTCAGACATGGAAATTGGTGTCGCTTAACTGGATGAATGATATTATTCCGCCACCGTCTCAACAGGCTGCTTGTGTTAGTGACTCCCTTCCCCGCAAAAAAAACGTATTAGCACAGAGGTATCCTGGAGAAGTATGATGCTATTTGGTCTGCCCGTCTAGCTTCTCCCCATGCGGCCAAACTTACCAATTAAATACTGTTCCTGATGAATAACCGGCCTGTACCCTGCCCTCACCTTCCTCCTATCATGTGCGTCACACGTCCATACTATTAGGCTTCCACAATCAGTACAGCTTGCTCGGCCTTACTATTTCCTTATTACCTTCTTCTTTTATATACATCCATCGCTATGATTGCCAATGTGTTTAAGATTTTGTTCTACTTATGACTGTTTTTTGTTAGTTTGTTACTGCACTTAATGAATAGTTGCAGATTTTGTTTCTTTCCAATTGTAAAAAATCGCCAGGGAATCATTTTCTATTGTGATGACAATTCCTTGTTTTATAGACTGCTCTGTGCTTTGCACTGTTCTGCATTTTGTTCGATGCACACGGCGCGCCATTGGAATCATTTCCTTTGACTAGAGAATCTTTCAGAGTGTATCTATCACTGGCAGCATACGCTGAAATAATCCGCATGTGTGCGGTCCTCTTCTATTGTGTCAATGGCGTTCCTGAGAGTTCTGTCCCCAGCTCGCATCATAAGAGGACCACCCACCTGCAGGATTTTTTCAGTGTATCCACAGCTGTCCTGAAGTGATAGGTACACTAGGTCCTCCGACCGTAGGACCATTAGTGGTCGTAGGACCATTATTATACACCCATAGAAGTCTGCTGGCCGTATGGACGACCACACAGTGGCTGTTGTTCATCGTCTCGAGAGGGACAGACAGAGAGAAAAGCTCACAAACAGATTTCAGCAGCAGCTGAGAATTGGGGGAAGGAGGCTGAAAACATAATAACAAGTATGGAAGGAATTGTTAGCCTCCAGGAGGGGGTAGGGATGATTCAACATGTATATTACCTAACCGGATAACCCCTTTAATTCATGTAGTCTGAGCTAAGTAGTCACATGGGCAGCCCTACTAAGTGATTGACAGCTTTCTCTATAGGTATACTAATAATACACAGATAGCTGTCTACTTTCTTTTTTTATCATATTTTTCAAATCAGATTTTGATAAAAAAAAAATATATATATATTTATATATCATAGAATGTTTCCCACAAAACTGTATACTGTACCAGCCAGCTCAGCTCAGCTCTTTCTACTCTACAACATGATGTCTGCAATATAACAAGTTCCATTTATGTAGTCTTAATGTGTTACTAGTTGTGAGTGATGGTATGAGCTATATAGGTTAATGACACTATATAATGCAATGTTGTAACACTGTCATGTGCAGTAGAGAAATAAAACTCATTTATTACTATACACACGGCTCACCTATGAGCTTCACTCTGTAACAGAATGGGTTTCCTAATAATACGCTCGGTGACTATGACAAATGCAGAGCGCCCTTTTCTATTCCGTCTTTCTTCAAAATAAATAAACAAATGATAGAAAAGTATACGGTATGGTGTGGCGCTCTGGAAATGTGCACGAAGAACCTGTAAAAGGAAAAAATACAAACACAACTACAACTAGCTTAACACGGTATGGATTAGGCCATGCAAAGCTCACAGCCACAGAGGTCATCCTGGAGACCCCGGCAGATAAGTAACACCAAATCTGTTCACTTAAAGTTCTGTAAATACAGACAATATATCCCTAACCTCTTCTGAGCTCTCCGCCAGCGTGTAGAAGGATTAAGCCGCCTGCCATTTGTCTAATCGCAGTCGGATATGGACTGTAATAAATATTTGACTTATTCCGAATGCATTAAGTGCGACAAGTGACAGCATTGTGTGATCCTTTCAGTTTTCCGTCCTAGGCTGAAAAAAAGGAGGAAAAACGGATGTATTTGTGTGCATCCCTTTCGATCCATTTTTCCATTGACTGCCATTATAAAAAAAAAAAAAGGATCAAAACACGGATGAAAACGTATATAAATTTTTTTTTAACTTACACAAAAACGTGGTTGGTGTTTTGATCCATTTTTTGATCCTTTTTTTTTATATAAGGGAAGTCAAAAGAAAAACGGATCACAACAGATGCACATAAATACATCCGTTTTTCATCCTTTTTTCTTTTTTTGCAAAAAATTGATGAAAAAATAGACTGAAGTGTGAACCCAGCCCTAAGGCTTTGCTTACACAACGTCAAAAAAAAATATTGAAAAGGTGGACGATTTTTATATTTAAAAAAAAGGTCAGTTTTTGCCGAGATCTAACTGACTGCAATGGCAATGCATTGAAGAAATGGCAAGATGGACGTTCAATGCACACAATGTATTGAACAACGGACGTTTTTGCCGCGGGCCTCAAAATAATGAACATGATAATTGTTTTCGGACTTCTTTTGCAAACAGTGGACGTTTTTTATTAGTTGTTCACACGCAGTTTTTCATTTGTCACCGTTCTTTCTCCGTTTTTACTAAATTCAATGGACTTTTCAATTAAGCCGCATCCAAAGGCCATTTTAGTAACCCAAACTAGAATAATGTGCATACAGGGAAGGCCAAGCTGCTAAATGATGTCCGTTATTTTAGACTCAAAATAACGGATGTAATTTTAAGCGGAGCTGGAAAATGTTATGTGAACCCAGCCTAAAGGCCCTATTCCACGGAACGATTATCGTTCGTATTCGGCCGATATTGGCCGCTACGGACGATAATCGCCCGGTGGAATAGAGTGCAACGATCAGCCGACATCGTTCATGTCGGCTGATCGTTGCAGTCGCTTGTTTTTCAACATGTTGAAAAACAAGCGACTGATATAGCAGCGATCTGCTGCCGTCGCTCCGTTGAATAGGAGCATCGGCAGCAGACGCTGCTATATCCTATGGGCTGCCCGGACAATCAGCGATCCCCCGGGCAGCCCCCCCCCCCGCAGCTCCCCGCCGCCCCCTCCCGCACTCACCCGCTCGCTGCAGCCGCGTTGAATAGCGGCGGCAGCGAGCGGGGAACGAGGAGCAAACGAGCGCTGAGAGCGCTCGTTTGCTCCTCTAAACGACCTGTGGAATAGGGGCATAAGGGCCCTATTCCACCGGACGATTATCGTTTGCATAATCGTTAACGATTAACGATCTCAAACGGCCGCTATTGCGAAAGACCTGAAAACGTTTACTCATTTCCATGGAACGATAATTGTTACTTATGATCGTAATTGCGATCATTTTTTCTTCGATATTTATTCGCTATTGCGTTCGTATCTATTGTGAACGACCGAACGATGTCTTATTCAATGTGAACGATTTGCGAACGTTTTGCGATCGAGCAACGATAAAAATAGGTCCAGGTTTTATAAAGCGATCAACGATTTCTCGTTCGGTCGTTAATCGTTAACTGCATTTCAACCGAACGATTATCGTTTAGATTCGAACGATTTAACGATAATCTGAACGATAATCGGCTGGTGGAATAGGGCCCTTAGGTTGATTTCCAAGGCTCTTTGAAAGAAATCCTGGATACCCACTTGCTGACCTCTTCCCATGGCTGCGCTTCACTCTACTCTTGGCACCGATGTACTGTATTCATGCATGGGCAGCATCTGAGACCAGAGGAGCAACGTGCATCTATCCACTGGATCTGGTCTGGGGTCTGTATACAGAGAAAGGGATCTGGCTGGGTCTGGATGGATCTGTATATGTACAGGGAAAAGAGTCTCTTGTCTTTATTGGACTATGCTCTGTATAAAAAGATAGGGTATATGGCCCGGACTTATCAAAACCTGTCAGATTGTTCCAGGCCCGGACTGACAATCTGGCAGATCTGGCAAATGCCCGCTGGGCTGCCCTGATTGTCAGTCCGTGGGCCGCCGGGCTGAAAATTTAATTTGGCATTATTAACAGTGTGTGACAGTTTAGTGTCCGGCAGCGGCCCTGACTCCAGCAGCGGCCCGAAGCAGTGCTGCTGCTTAATAAGCTGCTTCAGGCTGTTGCCGGACACTAAACTGTCACACACTTATTGCAGGAGGAGGAGAAGCTCACTGTCCAGTGGGTGGCGCTGTCTGCTGGGCCTCGCTCTGGGAATACACACAGGGCCCCTGGGAGCTGTGCTGAGAGAAAAGTAGCTCCTGGCACAGGCCAGTGACGTCATGCATCGGGCGCGTCCTTTAGCCACAGGAGAGCCACAGCCTGGGAGCCATGTCTCCTCTCTATAGTTGTCAATAGTCCCGGGTATGTCCCGGTAAGCCCCGCCCCCTTCGCAACAAGCCCCGCCCCCGGACCCACCGCGAGGCTAACCAACCAGCAAAGTACACAGGGCCAGAGGAAGAGAGAAGCCATGGACAACTGGAAGGATGGTAAGTATATTGGGGTCACTCAGCTTCCCTGGCATCCTGTATAATGGGGGTCACACAGCTTTCCCAACATCCTGTATAATGGGGTCACTCAGCTTCCCTTGCATCCTGTATAATGGGGTCACTCAGCTTTCCTGGCATCCTGTATAATGGGATCACTCAGCTTTCCTGGCATCCTGTATAATGGGGTCACTCAGCTTTCCCGGCATCCTGTATAATGGGGTCACTCAGCTTTCCAGGCATCCTGTATAATGGGGTCACTCAGCTTCCCAACATCCTGTATAATGGGGTCACTCAGCTTTCCCAACATCCTGTATAATGGGGTCACTCAGCTTTCCTGGCATCCTGTATAATGGGGTCACTCAGCTTTCCAGGCATCCTGTATAATGGGGTCACACAGCTTCCCCGCATCCTGTATAATGGGGTCACTCAGCTTTCCTGGCATCCTGTATAATGGGGTCACTCAGCTTTCCCAACATCCTGTATAATGGGGTCACACAGCTTTCCCCAACATCCTGTATAATGGGGTCACTCAGCTTTCCCCAACATCCTGTATAATGGGGTCACTCAGCTTTCCCCAACATCCTGTATAATGGGGTCTCTCAGCCTCCCTGTATCCTGTATAATGGGGTCACTCAGCTTCCCAACATCCTGTATAATGGGGTCACTCAGCTTTCCCAACATCCTGTATAATGGGGTCACTCAGCTTTCCTGGCATCCTGTATAATGGGGTCACTCAGCTTCTGTATAATGGGGTCACCAGCCTTCCTGGCATCCTGTATAATGGGGTCACCAGCTTTCCTAGCATCCTGTATAATGGGGTCACTCAGCTTTCCTGGCATCCTGTATAATGGGGTCACTCAGCTTTCCCAACATCCTGTATAATGGGGTCACTCAGCTTTCCCGGCATCCTGTATAATGGGGTCACTCAGCTTTCCCAACATCCTGTATAATGGGGTCACTCAGCTTTCCCAACATCCTGTATAATGGGGTCACTCAGCTTTCCCAACATCCTGTATAATGGGGTCACTCAGCTTTCCCGGCATCCTGTATAATGGGGTAACTCAGCTTTCCTGGCATCCTGTATAATGGGGTGACTCAGCTTTCCCGGCATCCTGTATAATGGGGTCACTCAGCTTCCCTGGCATCCTGTATAATGGGGTCACTCAGCTTCCCTGGCATCCTGTATAATGGGGTCACTCAGCTTTCCTGGCATCCTGTATAATGGGGTGACTCAGCTTCCCTGGCATCCTGTATAATGGGGTCACTCAGCTTTCCTGGCATCCTGTATAATGGGGTCACTCAGCTTTCCAGGCATCCTGTATAATGGGGTCACCAGCTTCCCTAGCATCCTGTATAATGGGGTCACTCAGCTTTCCTGGCATCCTGTATAATGGGATCACTCAGCTTTCCCGGCATCCTGTATAATGGGGTCACTCAGCTTCCCTGGCATCCTGTATAATGGGGTCACTCAGCTTCCCTGGCATCCTGTATAATGGGGTCACTCAGCTTTCCTGGCATCCTGTATAATGGGGTGACTCAGCTTTCCCGGCATCCTGTATAATGGGGTCACTCAGCTTTCCTGGCATCCTGTATAATGGGGTCACCAGCTTCCCTAGCATCCTGTATAATGGGGTCAGTCAGCTTTCCCGGCATCCTGTATAATGGGATCACTCAGCTTTCCCGGCATCCTGTATAATGGGGTCACTCAGCTTCCCTGGCATCCTGTATAATGGGGTCACTCAGCTTTCCTGGCATCCTGTATAATGGGGTCTCTCAGCCTCCCTGTATCCTGTATAATGGGGTCACTCAGCTTCCCTGGCATCCTGTATAATGGGATCACTCAGCTTCCCAGCATTCTGTATAATGGGGGTCACTCAGCTTTCCCAACATCCTGTATAATGGGGTCACTCAGCTTCCCCGGCATCCTGTATAATGGGGTCACTCAGCTTCCCTGGCATCCTGTATAATGGGATCACTCAGCTTCCCAGAATCCTGTATAATGGGGGTCACTCAGCTTTCCCAACATCCTGTATAATGGGGTCACTCAGCTTCCCTGGCATCCTGTATAATGGGGTCACTCAGCTTTCCTGGCATCCTGTATAATGGGGTCACTCAGGTTTCCCAGCATCCTGTATAATGGGGGTCACTCAGCTTCCCTGGCATCCTGTATAATGGGGGTCACTCAGCTTCCCTGGCATCCTGTATAATGGGGTCACACAGCTTTCCCAGTATCCTGTATAATGGGGTCACTCAGCTTTCCCAAGATCCTGTATAATGGGGTCACTCAGGTTTCCCAGCATCCTGTATAATGAGGTCACTCAGCTTCCCTGGCATCCTGTATAATGGGGTCACTCAGCTTCCCTAGCATCCTGTATAATGGGGTCACTCAGCTTTCCCGGCATCCTGTATAATGGGGTCACTCAGCTTTCCCGGCATCCTGTATAATGGGGTCACTCAGCTTTCCTGGCATCCTGTATAATGGGGTCACTCAGCTTTCCTGGCATCCTGTATAATGGGGTCTCTCAGCCTCCCTGTATCCTGTATAATGGGGTCACTCAGCTTCCCAGCATCCTGTATAATGGGGGTCACTCAGCTTCCCGCCATCCTGTATAATGGGGTCACTCAGCTTCCCTGGCATCCTGTATAATGGGGTCACTCAGCTTCCCTAGCATCCTGTATAATGGGGTCACTCAGCTTCCCTTGCATCCTGTATGATGGGGTCACTCAGCTTCCCTAGCATCCTGTATAATGGGGTCACTCAGCTTCCCTTGCATCCTGTATGATGGGGTCACTCAGCTTTCCTGGCATCCTGTGTAATGGGGTCACTCAGCTTTCCGGGCATCCTGTATAATGGAAATATTATAAGAGGCCCAGTTGGAATTAAAGGAAAACTGCTTTAATTGAAGCTGCTGATGGCTCCTGGTAGCCCCTTACCTCCTCTTCCCAGCGTCCCTCCTCCGGTGCTTGTAAATCACAATGTTTTTTTTTAACTTTAATCCTAAAAAATCTGTAAATTAGTCTTAAGTGCGCATGAGTGTAGGAGGCAACATGCATGGGCAAATGGTGCAGTGGGGGCCCAGGAACGCCCACAGGACCCCTAACATTAGCAATGTGATGTACAAGCATCAGTGGAGCGACGCTGGGAAGAGGCGGTAAGGGGCTTTAACTAGTATATGGGAGGGATAACCTACTATAGGGGGCACTATTGGGGGATATACTATTTGGGACACTATTATAGTAGCGCTCTGGAATTAAGGTTGATTTAATACTGCATGGGCAACAGAAGGGGGCGTTATAACCATTTGGGGCACTATGGATGGGCAGCTTGTATAGAGGTAGGTGGTGTCATGAACAGAGCCTAAGATGTGTGTCTGACAGATTCTGTGGAGATGAGTGGTGACCAGAAGACGTCATCATGACAGCCGGGGCCAAGTGGGGAAAACAACCAAAGAGGAAGACGCCAATCAGAGAAGAGGTCACATGTGAGTCACTGAGTGTACTGTAACTGTGCCGTAATATGCTCACTGTATGGAGGTATACATGGTCTGCATATAGTGTACTGTATACAGTATGATGGTGTTAGTCATTAGGTGGTGGTAATATGTGGTCATGGTATGGCAGTGTTATTTGCTCCCCCCCATCCTTTATAGTGCATGACATCCTCCGATAGGGAGTTGGTGCACTATAAATAATAGGGTTTAGAGATGTTAAGCTGAGTAGTTATTGTGTTTGGGGGATGTTAACACGGGGGTCTGAATTTTCATGAGTATTAATTTTGTAGGGGTCTGGGGTCATTCCTTAGTGATCTGGGATAGGAGAATGACTGGGATCAGAGAAGACATCACCTGTGAGTCCCCGGCCATCACTATCCGCTCTCCTGACCTCTGTTATAGGGAATATCTGTGCCCCCCATGAGGTAACAATTCTGGAGAATCCTACATTAGAGCTTTGTGTTGTTCTCTCAGGCCGGGTCTACATGGAGAGTGACACAGGAATATAACATTCTATAACACTCTATGTATCCCAGGCCTGACTGACATCCTCTGCTTAATAAGATGTGTCCCCACAGTCTGATTCTGTCAGTGATGATTGGATGGGTCAGTGTATTAGGGACCAGGGGAACCATTTCCAGGAAGAATAACAGGGGACCTGCACAATACAAAGGTAGGGAGGAAAGATGCCCCTGAATTATTTCAGTAGTGTAACTTTAGGCCATGTTCACACATGGTATAACACCGGCCATTCTGTGATCTGGGCGGGTCACAGAATGGCAGGTGTTACTGATGATCTTCATTTCTGGTGAATTCAGATGCAGGGCACCCGTGTGCGCCCGAATCTCAATTCACTGCTGCACACAATGGAGCGTGCAGCCAGAGCCACATGCTCCATTGTGTGAACTGACATGTCTGTGCGGCCACTATTCAATGTGTGTATACGCTCCGGCCGGCATTCCATTATTTCCAATATAACGTATGTTTTTGCATAAATCACGGCTGTGATTTATCCTAAACATACGTTGTGTGAACATGGCCTTAAGATGAAGCTCTCCTGGGGCTCTGCTTTTCCTGAAGAATAGTTTACAGGGCAGAATACTTTTAACTTTATTAGTATGAATCATGTGACAGATGACAGGAGAGCAAACAGATCATCTATAATTGTTCAGTATTTTGTTTCTGATCACAGCTGTATACTCTTATATAGTCTGCAGGGTGATAATACTTTTCAGCACTTGCGTACACCTGGTATCTGATCATATCTGAATTTTTTTCTGCGTGGCACAGTTGGCGCAATGGGTGCAGGGAGACTTGTATGTGGGCTGGTGGGGTGTGTTTGCCAGGGCTGCTTTTCAGTCCCAGTCCGGCCCTGGATTGTTCCACAGCATAAAAACATTGAAGATTATCGGCAGAAAATGTCCCCCTGTTCCATCTAGTCTGCCCTTTTAGTATTTCTCTTCTTATTATCTTAGGATAGATTTACCTACCACATCTGCTGAAAGTTTGTACCAAGCATCTACTGCTCTTTCAGTAAAGTAATATTTTCTCACGTTGCTTCTGATCTGAACTTTATTTAGTCTTTAACATATTTAAAGGTTTCAATCATGTCCCCCCTTTCTTGGTATGGTGGGGTCATGTGTGTCTTATTCTCTTACATGATTGGTGTCACATTTATTATGAAAAAAAGAGACATAAAGGGCCTTGGGATAAAGTGTGAGTGGCCTGGGTGTAAAGGATTGCTCTTTAGAGGCAGCAAAAATGTGCACCAACATTTTGCCACATGATTTTGGCTTAAAGTAGCCCATCTAATAGACTAGACCCCAGATACGCTACTGCCTGACAGACTGCTATAAATCTGGTGCATTTGAGGGGTTCCTCCAGCCAAGCTTGCTTTGAACTGAGCTCAGCCACCAGAAGTCTGACATCACGGCACCACGTGCCGCCATTCTGTGCCACAACATCAGCTGCAGACGGCGTCTCATTCTTTTGGCTGTGCAGCAATGCATGTACTCGCCACAGTGCTGTGTCTGAAGAGGAGAGCGGCACAGACTGAAGCAAGAGACGCCCTCAGCAGCTGACCTCGGCACGCTGTAACGCGGCTGAGCTCCGTTCAAAGTATGCTTAGCCGGAGAACCTCTTTAAAGACAGTCCATCTAAGTGTGCAATAAGAATTTAGATTTAGTGGCTTCCCCACAAATCCATAATATTCACCCCTAGACTCCAATGGAAAAGTAGAGACTAGAGCCCATAGGTTGTATCCACGATTTCCAGGGATCCCTAGGGCTGCAATCAACTTCTCCAGACACCGGTAATCAAATGCTGAAACTACTGAGTTTGGATGAACTCGAGCATTACTTATCTCTAGTACAAACATCTATCCAACACTAAGGGTCCTATTACACGGAGCAATTTTTAACGATTAACGACTAACGATAAACGATCGCAAACGAGATTGTTTATCATTAACCTGAAATCGTTCACCATATTACACAGAACGATGGTCGTTAGTTACTACAATCATTTTGAGATCGTTACTAGGATCATTTATTCCTTCTGATCCCAGCAAAAGAATCAACAATGTGCAATTACACTGAACGATTAGTAAACAAATGCGGAACTTGAGCGAACAAATGTGGAATTACAGCAAACGTTTAGCGAACGATTATTTTAGGTTCAGATCTAAATTAACAATCAATAACATACGAATGATTTTTCGATCCTTGCCTGCAATTACACAGAACGATTATCGTTTAAATTAGAACGATATAACGATTTTTCACATGATAATCGTCCCGTGTAATAGGGCCCTAACAGTATGGCAAATGGAGAGAACAAATTACATCATTGCCCTCAGTGACATCATTTGTGATCGGCCACACAACAGAATAGAAGATATGTGAGTGTGAACATCTCCTGTACCACAAGTGTCAAACTCCGGCCCTCCAATTGTTGCAAAACTACAATTCCCAAAAAAGCTTTAGCTGTCCAGGCACGATGGTAATTGTAGTTTTGTGACAGCCGGAGGGCCGGAGTTTGACACTCCTGTAAGGAGTCCAGATAAACCAGTATTTTATTACTGATCAGGATCAGTACACACTATTTTTAATAAACAATGGACGAAAGAAAGCAAAGGGTATATAAGAGTATATAAACAGGGTACACGCTCCGTCCAGGATCTCTAGCGGCACCGCAAACAACTGACATGTCAGTTTTCTGCGGCCACTATTCACTGAATAGCGGCCATAGAAAACCATGTCAGTGCACACTGTGGAGCCAGCGGCTCCGGCCGCACACTCCATAGCGTGCAGCGGAAAGTTCTGATGCGCGCGCGCACGGATGCACCCGCATCAGAACTCTGCGGCTGCAAAGATCATCCGGCCGGTACTGCAGTATGGGCCGGGATGATCTTTTCAGAGACCCGCTGTTCCGTGACCTGCCCGGTCTCATACGTTGTGTGAACATAGCCACAAGCTGTAAAACAATACAAGTTATTCACATCCGATCTTTACCTCAGGATCAGCTTCCCTAGCAGAATATACTATAGCAGGGGTAGGGAACCTTGGCTTTCCTGGCTGTCCAGGCATGATGGGAGTTGTAGTTTTGCAACCGCTGGAGAGCCAAGGTTCCATATCATATACAAAAAGCAGACATTGTGTCCTCCATCCCCCTTACAAGTCATTACTCTTAGTTTTGATCAGGTGTCCCTTTAACCCTTCAAGGGACACGATCACATGTTACACACCTAAGGCATATAAATATATATACATAGTAACCAATGGGATCCTATAGGGATGAGGGAGTGACTCCCAAAAGTTCTATGCCCGCAGTGTGGAGGCCAGAAGTGTATGGGGGACACATATACATAGTATACAATATAAGAAGTGTATAAGGAACACATATATAGATAGTATATAATATAAGAAGTGTATAGGGGACACATATACATAGTATATAATATAAGAAGTGTATAGGGGACACATATATAGATAGTATATAATATAAGAAGTGTATGGGGACACAATAGTATATAATATAAGAAGTGTATGGGGGATACATATAGATAGTATATAATATAAGAAGTGTATGGGGACACATATATAGATAGTATATAATATAAGAAGTGTATGGGGGACACATACACATAGTATATAATATAAGAAGTGTATAGGGGACACATATAGATAGTATATAATATAAGAAGTGTATGGGGACACATATATAGATAGTATATAATATAAGAAGTGTATGGGGACACAATAGTATATAACATAAGAAGTGTATGGGGGACACATATACATAGTATATAACATAAGAAGTGTATGGGGGACACATATACATAGTATATAATATAAGAAGTGTATGGGGGACACATATACATAGTATATAATATAAGAAGTGTATAGGGGACACATATATAGATAGTATATAACATAAGAGGTGTATGGGGGATATATATATATACATGGGATAAGACATATGTGGAGCCATCCAGACAGATGACATGGAGCAGCTCCAGTCATACAATGTGCAGGTGACAGCACTGCAGGGACACGAGCCAGCTGGGGGTCAAAGTTCACAGGCAGCCCCCCCACCAGTGATGCTACCCCAGCCCCTGTCTGTGAGGACGGGCAGCCCTGTATGACGAGAAGCCAGCTGGTCCAGCACCAGTCACCATGACAGCTCCATTACTATAGGAACAGCAGCAGCAGCCAGTACTCGTCATCACTACATCCATGTCTGTCTCCAGCCATGACAGAATACCCGCCACCCCCGGCGCCCACACTGCACCCCCATCCTACCTAGAGTCCACAGCCGAACCGTCCCCAGGGTCTCGTATTCTCCAAGCGGGCGGGTTCGGCTCTCCTGGCAGCCCCGGGGTTCGCTGTTATTGTCCTGTCAGCACCGCCCAAGCCGGGCCCGCCCCCTCCTCCGGGAGAACAGCAAGCTTGCCGGTGAGAGGCGGAGCACCGATCACTAATCAAATAGGAGGGCTATCGCCGGCGCTAATTAGCTGACATCACTCCGCTGTAGTCCCGCCCCCCCTGGTCGCTAAGCAGCCTAGGATACGGGGCAGGCTGCTGATGGAGCGAGCGCGCCTCCCTCTGCCTAGCAACTCCAATAGGACGGGGGATGCTAAGCAGTGTGTTATGCCCGCGCGCTGATAGGCTACTGTAACTGCCAATCATAACATATCGATCGCTGATTGGCTGGAGAATCAGTGTGAGTCTACCCCGTAATGCTGTGAGGAGCAATGGCAGAGAACGTGGAGAGGAGATGTGCTGGCTTGTGTTCTCTTATAGTTCTTTTTCCTTTAGTAACATATTATGGGGGTTCTAGATTCTTCCACTGTAACATGGCATAACAATATTAATGCAACTGAGCACATCATTCGGGGCCCCAGCGGACCCCTGAGGGATGTGCTGCCGCCGCCGCAGCGTTGTCCTGGATTCCACTTGCTTTTTTCCCTCCTCTCAGATCAGCCTCCTTCTTACAGCTCAGTCACTGTCTGCGCCTGAACGCTCCAGGTGGGCGGGACTTCCGGCGCAGGCAGCGTCCTGCAGCACGTACTGCGTGAGCCTGAGGGGAGACGGGACGGAGAGGAGGGTGCACAGCAACAGCTTCCAGCCCAGTGGTGGAGCGTGTGCAGGAGAGTATTTTTTTTTATTTTCAGATATTCAAGGAATATCATTCGGTCAGGCATAATATTAAATTAATAAATATTGAGTTGCTCCATATTACACACTCGGCCCTGCCATAGTGACAAGCTTAGCTTTGCTATAGTACATAAAGACAATGGAGGACCCTGATTGCCTTTGTGTTATAGGCTGTCATGGTTATTTGTATGTGATATAGCAGTGCTGAGTTTGTCAAATATTAGACAAGTTTGTCATTTGACATAACTCTACCTTAAAGTGACTCTGTATCGGAATGTAGCTGCCCCCCAAACTGCCGGTACTGCGTTGTAGAGGTCGTCTGATTCAGTGGTCGGCCTTTCTCCTGATGCCGGTAGTTTGAAGAAAAACTACTTTTATTGCTGTGCTGCGACAGTCAGTCAATCTAGCGTGGCCTGGAGCATCAGTGCCCTAGGCCTGCGGCGCCTCTCTCCTCACCTCCATCAAGCCCAGGGGTGTGCTCAAAGTGAAGGGAGGTGGGGAGAGAGGCGCCACAGGCCTAGGGCACTGATGCTCCAGATTGACTTACTGCTGCAGCAATAAAAGTAGTTTTTCTTCAAAATACCGGCATCGGGAGAAAGGCCGACCACTGAACCGGAGGACCTGTACAACGGCAGTTTTGGGGCGTCTGCATGCCGATACAAAGCCAGGAGCAGACTGTAAACAGAGATCTGGTCATAAAGGAAAGACTGAAATTTCTCCTCTTTTCAAATCCATTCCTGGCTTTGGCTTCAAAAATCTGTCCGATAAATCTCTCTGTGTAAACACACTCTTGTGCATCAAGCTCGATGTTTGGGGGTTATGCCTGACTCAGATCTTTCTTTTACTCCCTATATCTAAACTCCAGATTCCTCCCATTTCTTACCAGTGACACAGCTCAGACTCTTTATGTCCCTACTAATTGGTCTTCCTTTCTCTAAGCTCTCCCCTCTCCAGTCTATTCTGAATGCAACAGCCAGACTCATCCTCCTCTCCGGCCGTTACACTGACGTCTCGCCCCTGTGCCAGTCACTGCACTGGTCGACCATTAAATCCAGAATACGGTTCAAACTCCTCACCCATAAAGCTCTCCACAACTCTGCCCCTCCATACATCTCTCCCTCATCTCCACCTACCATCCTTCCCGTGCGCTGCGCTCTGCTAATGATCTTACACTAACATTTTCCATAATCAGAACCTCTCGCTCCTGCCTCCCGCACCGTTTCTCTGGAACGTTTTACCCAAAGACATTAGACTTATTCCCCACACTCACAGTTTCAAACGTGCCCTAAAGACTCTAATCTCTTCAGGCACGCTTATAACATTCCCTAAACTTGCTGTTTCCTCACCTTCTATATCTCAGACGGTTTCATGCACTTTGTACTTGTACTGACTCACCCAACACTTTCTCAATCTGCGTACAATTTGCACTAACGGCCCTTTGTGTGTCACCCCCAGTCCTTCTAGTCTGTGATCTCCTGTGTCACCCCCAGTCCTTCTAGTCTGTGATCTCCTGTGTCACTCCCAGTCCTTCTAGTCTGTGATCTCCTGTGTCACCCCCAGTCCTTCTAGTCTGTGATCTCCTGTGTCACCCCTAGTCCTTCTAGTCTGTGATCTCCTGTGTCACTTCCAGTCCTCCTAGTATGTGAGCTCTCGTGTCCCCCCTGTCCTCCTAGTGTGTAAGCTTGTGTGTCACCCCCAGTCCTCCTAGTCTGTGAGCTCTTGTGTCACCCCCAGTCCCTCTAGTCTGTAAGCTCCTGTGTCCCCCCAGTCCTCCTAGTCTGTAAGCTCCTGTGTCCCCCCAGTCCTCCTAGTCTGTAAGCTTGTGTGTCACCCCCAGTCCTCCTAGTCTGTGAGCTCTTGTGTCACCCCCAGTCCCTCTAGTCTGTAAGCTCCTGTGTCCCCCCAGTCCTCCTAGTCTGTAAGCTCCTGTGTCCCCCCAGTCCTCCTAGTCTGTAAACTCTCATGTCCCCCCTGTCCTTCTAATCTGTGAGCTCTTGTGTCACCCCCAGTCCTCCTAGTCTGTAAGCTCTGGTGTCACCCCCAGTCCTCCTTGTCTGTGAGCTCTTGTGTCACCCCCAGTCCTCCTAGTGTGTAAGCTCTTGTGTCACCCCCAGTCCTCCTAGTGTGTAAGCCCAAAGAGTGTTTTTTACTGAAGGAGTCCACAATCCTGTGTTGCTTACAGCCGAACGTCTCCTCTTCCACCAATGGTTAGTGTCACTGTCACTTCAAAAAAATTTTGACATGTTATAGAAATATGTCAAAAGTTTTGATTGGTCCGGGTCTGAACAATCAGATGAACAATGATTATTCCGACCCGTACTGATTGGGAGATAGAGCCGGGATAAAACAGGCAGCAGAAGCGAGTTATGTGATCAGTCAGACTTAGGGTACATTCACACTTACCGGATCCGCAGCGTATTTTCTGCTGCGGATCCGCAGCAGAATTCATTTCAATAACTGAACACAGCATCAAATCTGCACCATCAAATCTGCTGCAGATCTGCTGCGGATCCTGTAGGTGTGAACGCACCCTTATTATGGAGCTCTATGGCAACTGAATGATCAGTCCGACTGATTATGTGACACAGGACGGGATGCAGCGTGTTTTCTCCCGATCGGTACACATTCGGTCTGAGCACTCAGACCCAGACTGATCAAAACTTTTGAGATGTCTAAAGTTTTGTGAAGTGACAGGGACACATTAAAGCCCACTGTGCCCAATATCAATATATCAATCATTTAAAAACTTTAATGCCATAAGAAAAAACAACTTCTGTTTTCTTTCAAAAGTGGCAGACGATCATTCAGTCCCATTATGCCGCAGAGGAAATTCAACAAATAGTCATCCCATTTAGGCACACCACATGGTATTTAAAAGCAGATCTAGCTGATTCTCTGGGCCCACTAAAGGCCCTATTACACTGAGCGGTTAGAAACGTTTAAAAATTCGCTATAACAACTGAAAATAAGCGATTGTCTGCCAGTGTAATAACACCCAACAATCAAACGACAAACGAAAAATTGTTTATGTTTTTCTTAAAATATGTTAAAAAATTACCAGCGGTAGTTTACCAATTGTTCACATATCTGTTAGTGTAATAATTTGTTCGCCAACAAATGTTGTGTGGGTCGTCTTGAGGAATGATTAGCGCCCATATAACGGCATAAAAACAATTGTTCATAACAGTAATCGGTGAATGTAATATCCTCTGAATAGTACACTACAAAATCGCTAGTTTTCACTAGGGATCGATCATTATAGCGAATCTTTAAGCAATAATCGCTATGTGTAATGCGGCCTTAAGACTTCCCCACAGGTAGCCTCATCCCCTTGCTTCCAGTGGCCAAACCTAAAATGTTGTGTTTATAAATCAGTGGCACTTTATAGCAGAGAGGGGGGAAAGGTTGGTGCTACACAGAGGAGTTGGACAACGGTGGCAGGTTTAGGGGGTGGCACCTCACTGTACCCCCCTCTCTTTTTTCCACTCATTGCCCCCTTATCTTTACCCCGGTTTTTGGGTATGCCAAGTAAAGCCCCTATTACAGGGGGCAATCAGTGGGAGCAAGCAAGCGCCAACCTATCAGGTCGCTCTTCGTTTCCCGCTCTCTGCCGGCGCTATTACACGCCCCGACAACAAGCGGTTAAACGCAGTGGGGGCTGTGGAAGGGGCTCAGGAGCCCATAGGAGATGATCTAAAGGAGCAACGGCAGCAGATCACTGCTATGGTCGTTGAAAGACAACGATCAGCCGTTGGCTGATTGCTGCCTTTTATTACACAAAGCGATTATCGTCCGTAGTGGCCGATAATCGGCCAAATACAGCCGATAATCGCTATGTGTAATAGGGCCTTTACTCTACGCTTTTATGTACCATAAACCTTATTGTTACGCTACTGATGAGGGCATTTTGTGCATTGATATGCCTGGAGGTACACTTGTTTGTTTTGTTTTCTTTGCTTGATTGTTAAATAAAGTGTTTAAAAAAAAACCTTAAAGATTTGGTGTCTTTTAACATTGCTCAGTGTAATGATCTTCCCGGGTTCTTTTTCTTGCGATTTTTTTTCCTCTGGACTTTCTTCTCTTGAGCTTTGATGTGATGTAATGTAATGTGACAAATTGCTATAGCACAGTTATTGGCACAATATAGCGTTTTACCTTTATTTTCCTTATATTGCTGTAAATGATTGAATCCAGTTGTCCTTGTATGTAGAAAATGATTGGAGGAAATCTAGCTTTATTTCTGCTTTGATTCATGAAAATGAAAACTTAACAGAACAGGTTTACATAAATCTTCAAAATTTCCCTCAGTAGTAAAAGGTGTTTGCCGAAGAGATTGCAAAACATGGGATTAATAAAGCAAGCATCTGCACGTTAATCCCTGTTTGCTACTTTTCTCTATCCTCTTATACATCTTTTCAGAGCTCTTCCAGACATGGTTTACTAACTAATCAAAGTCCCTTGATATTAAAATGTTACAGAGGACGACCTCATGTACTGCTACGTAGCCCAAACATTGACATTGCCGTAGTGTTTTTATCCTTTTGTGTGTTAGTTGTACATTACGTACGCCTGATAAAGAGGAGCTGTCAAATGCACGGAATGAAAATTAATTCCTTCCACTTAAGTCTAGAACCTATTTTAAATGCAAACTCGATTGCGATTAGGTGATTGCCACTGGTTGACACAGAGAGCAAAAATGTATAGGCCAAACCTTTTAATTATAATGTATTGCAAAAAAAAAATCCTTTGAAAATACCGTATTTTCCATCGTTTAAGACAACCCCCACTATTTTAGCAAAAATATAGAGTTTAGGATATACTCGGTATATAAGACTACCCCTCTTCCAACGCACACCAAATAAAAAATTCATAAAAAACATCAGACAGCGAGATCTGAGAGGCAGAGAAGGAGGTACAGTAATACCGGTAGGATACAGGGGCGGCCAAACAGGTGAAAAAGGGTGTGTTTTTTCTGGGCACAGCGCCACTCTACTGTATCTCTTTTTCCATACCCCGAACGCCTGCAGCTTGCTCTGCCCTTCATATGGTCGTCGCATTTGGCAGGGATGTGGATGTTTTTTAGATCCTCCCACCGTATGCGCCCACCACAGATTCTCCAGTCCAGTCCGGAAGTTTTTCACCACCCGCCCTATAAGACACCCCTGACTTTTGAGAAGATTTTCCTGGGTTAAAAAGTAGTCTTATACACAGGAAAATACAGTATATATAGCTTTTTGTCAATGTGATTCCATTTGATAACACAAAAATATCATTACTTAGTTTACCATATGCAAAGTGACTCTCAATGACTTTCGTGACTCTCAAAGAGCTTTCGTTCTACACGTTGCGTCCCTGTAAGCCAATGTTTGCAACATGATTAGGAATTTATTAGTGAAGTCAGAATCTCTCCCAAACAGTAAAGTTACCCCAATACAGAGCAGGGTTCTGGTTGGTTAGCGGAGAGGTCTACGTTGTGACAATCAGGGGAAGGGGTTCTCCTTGAGGAGAGCGCCTAAATGCATGTGAAGACTTATAGGCTATTCATGTGTCACTGGGAAAAAAGGATATGCAAAATAGCTGTCTCCACGAAACTTTCTGGTGCTCTCTGGAGTTTGCTTTCCAATAGGCGGCGCTAGAGAGCAAGCTATTTTCCTTTTGTGAGAAAGCTGTTTTGCATATCTTTTTTTCCCCAGCAGAGATGCATCCTTTAACCTCTTAAAGACCGCCAATACACCTTTTAAAGCTGTGCCCGTGCTATATGGAGTGGGTGTCAGCTGTATGTTAGAGCTGACAGCTGGCTGCAATTACAGGGAGCAGAGTACAGTTCAATTCCGGTAATTTAACCCTGTGCTTACCTCTATCAATATTGATCGCAGACTTAAAGGGGTTATCTAGCATTAGGAAAACATGGCCACTTTCTTCCAGAGACAACATGACTCTTGTCTCCAGTTCAAGTGTGGTTTGCACCGTTAGGCTATGTTCACACTACGTAAAAGTACGGCCGTTGAACGGCGTGGAACACTGCCTATTCTTGTATGGGATCCTGGCCGGAGCGTATACACATCATATACACTCCGGCCGGGATTCCATGCGGTGCCACAAAGAACTGACTTGTCAGTTTTGTGCGGCCACAATTCACTGAATTGCGGCCGCAGAAAGACCTGTCAGTTCACACAATGAAGCGAGCGTCTCTGGCCGCTTGCTTCATTGTGTGCTATGGAAAGTTCTGATGCGGGCGCGCACTCATGCGCCCGCATCAGAACACTACGGCCGGATCATCTTTGCAGAGACCGGCTGTTCCGTGACCCATCTGGGTCACGGAACAGCTGGTCTCTTCCGTAGTGGAAACATAGCCTTAAAGGGAACCTGTCACCCCCCGTGCCGGGGTGACAGGCTCCCGACCCCCCGTTAGAGCCCCCTATACTCACCTGATCCCGCTTCTGGAGGTGGTCGGGTGACGGAGATCTCAGCCGCTGCAGCCCGACGCGCGCACTGAGAGATGAGTCCAACGCTCATAGAGAATGACGGAGCGCTGGACTCTCCTGTCATTCTCTATGGGTGTTGGACTCATCTCTCAGCGCGCGCGCTGGGCTGCAGCGGCTGAGATCTCCGTCACCCGACCACCTCCAGAAGCGGGACCCGGCGGGATTAGGTGAGTATAGGGAGCTCTAACGGGGGGTCGGGAGCCTGTCACCCCGGCACGGGGGGTGACAGGTTCCCTTTAATCAGCAGAGCACCAATATAATTGATCAATGCCGTATAGAAGCATAGCATTTATTAGTATATGCAATTTAAGGATTACATACTATAGTCCCCTAGGGGGACTTGAAAAATGTGGGAAAAAAAATGTTTTTAAAAGTACAAAAAAAGACTTCTCTATTCCCATTTTACAAATAAAAAGCAATAAAAAGAATTTGATATCGCCGCTTGCGTAATGACCCCGCATGGTAAACAACGTAAATGAAAAATAACACTAAATGCCAAAATTGCAGATTTTGGTAAGATAATCTATTAGAAAGAAAATGCCCCATCCACCCAAGTCTGGTGTCGATAAAAAGTACAGATGATAGCGCAAAAAATAAGCCTTCCTATGTCTCCTTAGACTAAAAAATGACGAGGTTACAGAAGTCAAAATATGGTTTTTTTTTTCAAAAAGTTTACATTTTTTAAGTTAGTAAAAAAAGAAAACGGAAAAAAGCATATAAACTCCCTATTGCTGTAATCATACTGACCTACAGAATAAAGATAACATATCACAGGTGTGGTGCCGTTTTTTTTTAGGGGGGGAAGCTATGTATTTTTAAAATTTGGGATAATCTCTTTAAAGTGTACCTATCGTTATAACTTTCAAGATCTAAATCAACAGTAGATGTGATATAAACCAAGTTTGCAATATACATTAATTATTTTTTTATTTTTTTTTATCATGCTGTAAAACAGAGCTGCACTTACCAGAAATCCAGGTCTAGATTTTTAGACTTGTGCTGATTGAAAAAACAGACTAAACACAGGAATTCCGGCCAGTACAGAGCATACTGTGAGCGCTCAGGTAGCCGGGGATACACAGGACTTCCTGTTTTCTGACTCTTTGAGAAAAAAAGAATCAGAAAACAGAAAGTGAAGTGTTTTCCATGATAACTAAAAAAAAATAATAAATGTAAAATGCAAACTTGCTTTATATCACATCTGCTGATTGTCAGGGCTACAGCGGCGTCCCGCGTTCCGGGCAGCCGCCGCACCCCTTCCCTGTCTCATGCAGCCGCCGGTGTCCACGTGCAGGGACCCAGCGCTGCTGCTAGTTCGGCCCCCGGGGGCGTCTCACCTCGCCCCGCTCCTGTCACTGTCTGTCCCGGCCGGTGCACACCCCTCCGCCTCCTAGGGCGCGCACGCGCCAGCTGTCTCGGATTTAAAGGGCCAGTCCGCTCCTAATTGGTGTATGCTTATTATCACTGCCTATAAATCCCAGCATGCCCTGTCCCTCGTGTTGGAGCCTCCACATGCTTCCCATAGCGTTTTGGCCCAGCTCCCTGTTGTTCCTGTCCGCTGCCCTTGTCCCTTGTTCCTGTCCTTTGCCTCTGCAACCTGCGGTTACGCCTAAGACCACCATCACCTGCCAACTGCTCCTGCTCACCATGCCCGCTGCCACCAGCAAACCAAGCCAGGGGTAGCGACTTGGGGGTCGCCTGCCGCAGCAAGCCCGTCCTGCCTTGTGGCGGGCTCTGGTGAAAACCATCGGCCCCTTAGACTCCGCTCCCTGGTGCGGTTTAAGCCTTCGCTGGTGAGGGTACAGAGGATTCACTACCCCAGTCGTGACACTGATTTAGATTTTGAAAGTTATAACAACAGGTACACTTTAAGGCTATGTTCACACTTTTGGCGGGGTGGAACAATGTCTGTTTATGGGATCCCGGCCGGAGCGTATACACATCGTATACGCTCCGGCCGCGATCCCATACGGGGCCGCAAATAACTGACACAGTGAAGCGAGTGGCTCCAGCCCTTGCTTCACTGTGCGCTATGAGAAGCTGTGATGCGGGCGCGCGCTGATGCGCCCGCATCAGAGCTCTGCGGCCGGAAAGATCATCCGGCCAGAGACCGGCCATTCCATGACCCGTCCGGGGTCACGGAACGGCTGGTCTCTTACGTAGTGTGAACCCAGCCTAAGTCAGTATAATTTTTATGGCGAAATTATAACTGTTGTTTCGGTAAATTTTTAAAGAACCTTCATAGTTTTATCATATTATGCTGATAATGTGATTTTTAGTGGTCTCGCTGCTGTTATAAAGCCCCGAAGAGTCTCTTTCATGGACATCCCGCTGCGAGAATGTCAGCAGCCCACCCCTTTAACCCCCTGCCGCCGGAGTGATACATCACCTGATTCCCGCTCCGACTTACTTCGGGGGTACCCGGCACGTCCCGCTTGGCCAATCAGTGCACTGGCACGCCACAGCGCACTGATTGGCTAAGCAGGACGTGAAGATGCCGGGAGCCCCAAAGCAAGCCGGAGCGAGGACCCGGTGATATATACGCTCCGGGGGTGGGCTGCTGACATACTCACAGCGGGATGTGCATCCTGCTGCGAGTTCGTCTGCCTGAAGAGTGTACAGGGCAGGGATTCGCAGCTGATTTCTCGCTGCGAATTCACAGTGAGAAATCAGCTGCAGATACGCCCAGTTTGTTTGTACCCTTACTTTGACTTTGCTAACCAACCAACGCACAGCACATCCAAAACTCCTTTATGTTATGGCATAGTTCTGGTAAAAGTGCCCTAAACAGACTTGCTTTGTGCTGTGGTGGTGATTTGAACACCACACTCCATTTCGGGCTGGGGTATCTGGGGCCCACCAGAGAAAATTATGCTGGGGGCCACCAATTTAGAACCAGTGTAAAGCGACATGTTGACCCTGTCTTATCCTGGACTGATCTGTATTTGTGTCTACAACCCCTTTGAGAATAACAAGCTGTTAATACAACTCTCAGAATGTCCTACACATATGAATCTCTCTGACTATGCTATGAGTTGTAATTTCTGAGAACAACCCTAATAAATAGAATAAATACAAAATGATGGTTGGGTAGATCAGTCCTGAAGTCCCCCAATAGGTATGGATGTGAGGATATCCATGCTGATAGACTGACTTTCTCACCAGTTAAAATCCTGTGAAATCCTCAAAACATCACCTGTTGGGGAATGTGACGACTAGAGAGGAGAAACACAGGTGTAGAGGCTCCTGGTGTCTGCAATCTGTGGGTCACAACCATCAGCCCTGAAGGGCCATCAAAAAATAGAGGGGGCCCACTCTAGCTTGCAGCCCACCAGAAGAATTCCCGATTCCTCGGTGGCCCAGTCTGAGCCTGACTAAAGATGGTATAGAGGCTACTGCTACAGAGGCAATGCAAGATACTATGTACGCAGAAATGAAAGAAACAATCTGACTGGCAAATTTATAAAAATGTTAGGATAATATTGTCTACAATTACAGATCCATACCTGCGGACAACACAGTACCCATTTATTTCTGTGGCCCCTTTTACATATCTAATGATGTTGATCCGTAAACAGGCCCTGATCTGTGCCACAAAAAATACTAGTTGCGGGTCTGCAGTTTCCGACAGGATTACTGATGTGTGAATAGGGCCTTACTTTTCCATGATACATTAGTTCTCTGCCTGTATATGAATGAAGACTATAGTAAAAAAAAATTAAAAAAAAGTGTTATAAAAGGTGTCTGCATGTTACCAGCTGGTCAGTTGCCAGGTATGACATTTTTTTGGCTCCAATACAATTCTGAAACAGGTTTCCCTACTTACCTTATGCAGTTTATAACACCAGTGTTTGTTATATAACAGTGTTGTTTTTAGGCTCCTAACACATCAATGCCTATGAGTGACTGCTACCTATACATCTTCTATTGTTATTGTTCATCTTGCTGTAAATCACCATATGACCATGTCAATGCAAATTGACACATGCCTATTAGAGATGAGCATGTTCGAGCCCAGTAGTTCAGCATTTGAATACTGGTGGCTGAAGAAGTTGGATGCAGCTGTAAGGAAAACATGGATACACCCTTAGGCTATGTTCACACTACGTATATGTCTGGCCGCATATTTTTCACGGCCGGACATATACGTGTAAAACTCCGGCCGGAATTTACGCAAGTTGCGGCCGGCTACGTACTGTCCGAGAACTTACACCCGTAAGCTACGTACGCTTCCCGAGCGGCGTACGTAGCGAACTGACAGCGGTATTTTACTGGGATATCTTCGGCTAGCCCCGGACACCCCACAGAACTTTTTGGATCGGCAAAACAAAGTGGAAAAAAGAAGAAATCACCACTCCGTACGGGATCGCATGTTACGCTACGGACATAAGTTACAGCATTTCCGTCCCGAAACAATGGTCTGGTTCATTTTTTACGGCGCCGCATACGATCCGGGCGTAAGTTCGTACGTAGTGTGAACTGTGCAGCCGTAGATCCTATACTTTCCATTGTACGCAAACTACGTAAATCTCCGGCGGCTTATTCACGGAGCGTGCTACGGCCGGAAAGTTACGTAGTGTGAACATAGCCTTAGGGTATGTTCTCACTGAGAAAATCAGACGGAATTCCGCAGAGGAACTTTCCGCCACCTGTTTATTTTTATAATGTCTCAATAGATCTTATCATTGTCTCCATCCATTTTATATTATCCATAGAACAGTCTAAGGATTCTTACAAAGTCCTCCAGCAGGCAAGGCTTGCACAGTTCCCTTACCTCATTATAAGACTATTTTATTTCATAAGAACAAGGGGTTCCGAAGAGTTGATAAAGACAAAGTACGCTAAGTTTCCTAAATATAACCCAGTAATAATAGCACTTGGAAATTTTCAGACTTGGAGAAATCAGTTATGTGGGCAATATGATTTACTTTCCAAATGCCCTTTGAGATGATTTTAATTAGAAAGATAAGGACATTTTGTAACCGCTGTTATTTCCTGAACTCCAAACTCATTGCTCAACTCAACCAGCCCAGCTGCCGCATTGTGAAACTTTCAAACACTTTTCTCATCAGCGACTAATCCTTGAAGGAGAGCGGTGGAAGATACGGGAGGCAGAAAGTCACAAGGTAATCACAAATTGTTAAGCTGTTTCCTTTGTTCACCAGCGAAGATTGTGGCACATTAATTACTTGTTTGTCACTTTACTGCAAAATAGGAAGATTAGGAATTGTCATTTTTTAATCTGTGTATGTTGCCTGTGTATAAATTAGTAGAGAAACTGATTTGGTGTATGAGATCAAATGAGGGCTGTAAGGAAAAGGGGATAAGCTGAGCTCGTTTTGGAAGTATACAGATGGTTAATTAAACTCGTTCTCCTAAAACAAGCCTAAAAGTAACTGCACAACTGTATATCCTAAGAGATGTTTTTTTTAAATGGACTAGAACTTATATAAAAAATATATATATTTATACATACAGTGGTCCCTTAACATAAGATATTAATTGGTTCCACGATGACCATTGCATTTTGAAACCAAAACTCTATGGAAAGCTGGTAATTGGTTCTAAATCCCCCAAAATGAGAAAAAAATGAAAATTTAAAGGAAAATAAGCAGCCAACTAATATAGATACAGCAAGTCCTTACATACAACAATCAGAAAGAGCTACAAGAGATGCTAAATTACTTTTTATGTAGAGGACTGGAGCATTTTCAGGTCCTGTACAGGTCACGCAGGGTCCCAGAAAAATAAAATTAAGCCACCCTTACCTGGTGCCCAAAGGTGCAACTCATCCTGGCACAGATACAGGACATGTAGTATCACACTGTACTGTAGAGAAGAGATACCAGACAGCCAACCAGTGCATGCACTTCACTAATACTGGGATTTTACCAGTAAAATGGCCACTAATCAGCTATTTTTTTTTCTTTTACATTTTCTGCAGATCTGGACTGTCTGTAACATTGTATGTTGAGCCTGGTCTCAAGTTACGATGGTCTAGAAAGTAACATTGTATGTTGAAAATATTGTATCTTGAGGCCATTGTAAATTGAGGGACCACTGTGTATACATATAACACTAAAACCATGGTGAAGTGAATAATATTGACTGTTACATTACTATGGTACTTGTCAATGGTTGGGATAAAAGAGCAAATGAACAGTCATTTCTTGAAGTTAATTTGTAGGGATCCAAGTAACAAGGGCCAGTTTGTGGTGACTAGATGACTTGGTAAGAGGTCATTCACATGTTCTGCAATTAAAACTAGAATAGGAGACAAGTAAGTGATTGTGGAGGGGTCCGACCTCCCTACCCCCTGGCAATCTTCAGATCGGCCCCTGACTACAGACACGGGTATGGCACGTGACCTTCGGCTCTATTCATTTTCTTTTTATTCAAAAGTAAACTCAGTTAGGTAAAGAGAAAATCAAGTAAAATCCAAATTTGTCTTGCCTTGACAGAGGAAAGCGGAAGTTAGCTTGAACCGTCATGGCAACAAAAACATAGATAGTACTTTTGTATTTTCTAACTTAGGGGATGGGGAAAGGAAAGAAGGGGTGGGGGAGTTTCTGGGGATGTGATAGGGTTAGAGAATCAGATCATCACAGGTATTACTGGCAGTAATAAGACAGAGGTATTGCACCAAGAACACACAAAGGGAGCACAAAGAAGAGTCAGTCAGCCAAGGAGAAGTTTCTACATTTAGCCCAAGGAGACCAAATTTTTGCAAAGGTGTGATGGCGTCTCTGTTCTCAGAAGGCCAACTCCTCTATGCGGTACAATTGGTCAACCTTCTGGACCCAGAGCTGCTCTAGAGGGGGTGTCGCCAACTTCCAGGAAGCTTCCAGTGGTCTGACCAGCCGCTGAGTGGTAAGGGAGAGATTGGGGGGTAGGGGCTTGATAAGGCAAGTCTCAGGGGTGCACGGGAAAGGAAGACCAATAAGTCAACTAATATGAGAGGAGCTACTGCTGTAAAACTTAGGAATCCCCTGGCAGTGCCACCACATATGCATGTAGGAGCCCGTAGTCACACCACATTTCCAGTAGGTATCTGAATACTCAGGGTTGATTTTGTGAAATTTAGAAAGAGTAAGATACCAGCGGCAGCAGACTTTGTATCCATGTTCTTGCAGCCTAATGCATGTAGAGATACTGTAAGTTTAGGAGCAGCAAGAATGGATTTAATCATAAGCTCAGTAAAAGTGACACCTAGGTCCCTTTCCCAAGCTTGTAAGAAGGTGCATGAGGCTGCACCGTCAGAGGAGGTTTCTACCAGGAGGTGTTTATAAAACATAGAAAGGAGTTCACTTGAAAAATCAGTTTCTCAAATTAGGTGGGCTGGGATGGTTCTATAAGGAGGTCACTGAAGGATTTAAGTGAGTTAAGCAATCTAGTGTAGAGGGCGTATTACGCAGGACGATTATCATTTGGTTTAAGAGCGTTTTGGTTTAAGAGCTCACAGTTTTTCAAAATTGTGACTTGGTGTAAGAGCATTGCTTTGGTTTAAGAACTCCCTGTACTGGATGGGAGCGCAAGTTGGGGAACAGCATGGTCTGCATAGAGTGCAGATCCACTTCAGGCTGGGGCTTACATCAGTGGACAGGACTGTGGAGGTAATCTCTTCATAGCTGTAACCAATCTCTCTCCGGACAGAGAGCGCTGCATGTATGTGCCCACATCTGCCCTGCTCATTCCTTCATACTCCCTGCAGTTTCTGTCACTCCTGATTGGTCCATGCTGAACACACACCCCTTCTCCATTGCTGTCATGTGACCACACAGATCTCTGACAGCAGCCCTGCTTCTTTAGTCTAGCCTGTTGTTCTAGGCTACTGCATTATGGGGATCTGCAGTTCCATACTGTATCTACAAAATGCTGCTGTTTTTTATGAACTTACTATATATTATACATCACATGCTGATACTGTAAAGTAACTGATAATATCACATATTCAGCTGTTTATAAATGTTTGTTTCATGTATTTAACATGTTATTCAGGATATAAAATCATTATTTTGGGGGGGTGGAACCAATTGTCTGCATTTCAATGATTTCTTATGGGAAAATTTGCCTTGGTTTAAGAGTGGATTTGGATTACAAGCGCAGTCCCGGAATGAATTATGCTCGTAATCCAAGGCACCACTGTATATTATTCAGATTTGAATCACAATTGTTTTGTGTTATAGCAGACCACTATAAAATGACCAACGAGAAATCGTTGATTGTTTGATAGAATCTTGACTTATTTTCATTGTTGCTCGTTCACAAATCGTTCAAACATCATTCAGTGTAATAACGATCATAATCCTGTGTAATAAGATGAATGATTAAGATCATTCCTCATATCCGTCGTTTGAGATTGTTTATCATTAATCGTCGAAAAATCGCTTTGTGTAATAGTACCTTAAGTTAGAAAGTCTAGTTTTGAGCAATTGGTGATTTGCCACACCTCCCTGTATATTGGGAGCAGTTCTTCTGGGAACAGCGAGTGCTAAGGCTGCGTGTTGAGCCGAAGAGAGAGGGGATAGCTCTATTCATTTTCTATGGAGCCTTCGAAAGAGCTGAGTGTTGTACTCTCTGATGGAAATACTATGTGTGAACAGAGCCAAAGGAGCCAAGGTAACCTCCCAAATTTCCTAGATCTTAATCCAATAAAGCATTCCAGAAGGTTGTTGATCTTTCACAAGGACAATAAATGTGTTATCAACAAATATTTACCTAACTTGGCACATTAATATTGATAACGTAACAAGTAGCGACAGAAAAACAAACATTACTCTCTGTTTCATTTTCTTCTCATTTTTTTCTTTCAATAAACTGTTAGCAATTTTAATTATGGGACATAGTTCACAAACATGAGACAGAGCATCAGCACAAGATAGGATAATCTGGGGGCCACGAACAAATACACAGCAGTCTTGTCTCCTTAACCCCTTTATGACCCGGCCCAAAATGGCCTAAATAACCAGGACAATTTTCATATTTGTATTTTTGTTGTTTTTGCTCCTCGCCTTCTAGGAGCTATAGCGCATGTATTTCTCTATCTAAAGGGCCCTGTTGTTTTTTTGTTTGCTTGTTTTTTCAGGAAAAAAGGATACTTCGTAATGGCGCCTTTCAATGTATCAAAAAATGTATGACGAAACCCCCCCAAAAAATAATTATGGAGTGAAGTTGGAAAATGCATTTTTGCAACTTATGGAGGGTTCCTGTGATTACATATTGCACTTTAAACTGACATGGTATATTTATTTTATACGTCAGTCTGAATACAAATATATGCACATTTTCATAATTTTTCTAATGTTTTACAAAAAAATGTTACAGTAAAACTTTTTTTTTTGCAAATATCATTACAATTGTCATATGGTGACTCTTATAAAGGTTTTATTTTTTTTCATCAACGGGGCTGTATGAGATCTAATTTTTTGCACCGCGAGCTCTAATAATTACGTACACTAAGAAATTAAATATGTTTATTTTTTAAATGTATTTATTTTTTTACATGTTTTATTTGTATAATGGGAAAGGGGTAATTTAAACTTTTATTGGTGGGGGGGCTTTTTACACTTTTTAAGTTCCCCTGGGGGACTATTATTTGCAACTATTGGTTGGCATATACTGTTCAATACTATGCCATTGCATAACATTGATCAGTATTATCAGCCTGATACAGGCTCAATGAGAAGATTACAGATTGGACCACACAGAGGTCACGCCACTAGGGGAGTTCAGAGGGCTGCACCGTGACCCCGCTCTGAACCGCTGCGATCCCAGATCCAATTGCTATCTGCAGTCCGAGACCGCGGCTATTAGCAGGTGCAGCCGATCACCGCTCCTGCTAATTAAGACTGTTAAATGCAGCTGTCAAACATGACAGCTGCCTTTAAATGTCCTCCATTTGCCTTTCCCTGGGGTCTAGTGGCTGGATCCCCCTCCCCCCGTGCGATGCGATTGCAGGGGGGATCCCTCCTGCTTACTGGCCCCGGACTCAGCGTCGGAATGACGCTCATCCCGGCTCGGTATTCTATTGATCTGGTCTGCAGCAGACCAGATCAATAGAGCGCCGATCTCATTGATACTATGCATACTATACTGATCTCTATAAGAGATCAGTGTTGTTATATTAGAAGTGTAAGTTAAAAAAGTAAAGTGTTTTTATTAATTAAAAATACCCTCCCCTAATAAAAGTTTGAATTACCTCCCTTTTTCTATTATATAAATAAAAATAAATAAATAAACATATTTAGAATGGTATTAAATTATCCCATTCCTGATCTAGCACAGTAAACGGCATAAGCGCAAAAAAACGCCAAAGTGCAAAATTGAGCATTTTTTGTCGCATCTAATCCCATAAAATTATAATAAAAAAGTCGCATATACGTAATCAAGGTACCGTTAGATCATGGCGCAAAGAATGACACCTCACATAGCCCCATAGACCTAAGGGTAAAAGCGCTATAAGCATGGTAATAGAGCAATTTTAAGTAACATTTATTTTCTTTTTTTCTTTTTAAATATATTTTTATTGATTTTCATAAGAAATCATAATACAATAAACAAGTAGCTGCATTGTGTATACAATTTAGAAAGATAGCAAACAGTTGCATAAATCAATACAGAATTCACAAGGAAAGAGAACATCCATTCTGATCCCTACAGAAATGAGGACATATTCAAAGAGGCAAGACAAATTAATAATGTGCTATTTTAGTTGTCACATTGTACCTTGCTACTTCTGTAATAATGGCGTTTAGTTTACCTGTAATAATCCTAGTGACCCTTTTAGAGATTCTGTGCAGTACCATTTCGTAAGAGCAAATGGGCACACAATGTTTTGGATATCTTGAACATCATAATACATAATAATAAAATGCTTCCATTTTTGAAAAAAGTATTTTGTGCCTGAATCTTTTTTCCTTTCTGTGTCCACCCTATCCACTCCAAAAAATATTTTCATCTGTCCTATCACCATCTCCACATCCGGGGTATTGGGCAACAACCATTTTGTAAATAGACATCTTAAGGCTACCAGCAAGGTAATATGCACTAACTGAGGGATCGCTTTACTCCTGTTGTCCGATTCGGCAGGACGTAGTTAGTGAAACAAGATTTCTTTCGGGTGAAGATTCAGCCTAATTGTGTAGTAAGAGTGAATGTAGGATATAATCTGTTCCCAATAGGCCACCGTAGAAGGACAAATCCAGACACCATGCCAGAGATTGATAAGAGGCGTCTGGCATTTGGGGCACTCCGTTATCCTGTCAGGGAAAGACACGGTAGGAAGGATATTAAACCCATATAGTGCAAAATGGGATAATTTAAAATATGTTTCCCATTTACGCACCATCGCGCAACCTTCTAAAATTACCTCCGTGATCTCGTCATCCGGTCAATGCGGCCCATTTATGAAATATCTTTTTTGGGTCAATTTTGAGAAAAGTGTTTCGCAAAGCATTGTAAAGTAATGAGATCTTTTGTGCACCACCATCTTTGATGCCATCCAAAATTTGTCGCTGCGATTCTTTACGTACATCCTTAGGCTATGTTCACACAACGTATGTTTTCGTAAAAGTACAGCCGTTGTTGCAATTGGCAACAATGGGTGTACTTTGTACGAAAACATACTTTGCCTCGCCTTCTATGGGATCCCGGCCGGAGCATATACACATCGTTTACGCGCCATCTGGGATGCCTCGTGGCGCTGCAAAGAACTGACATGTCAGTTTTCTGCGGCCGCTATTCAGTGAATAGTGGTCGTAGAAAACCGTGTCAGTGCACACTATGAAGCGAGCGGCTGCGGCCACAAGCTTCATAGTGTGCTGTGGGGAGTTCAGATACGGGCGCGCTTGAATGCGCCCGCAAAAGAACTCTGCAGCGTGAAAGATCATCTGGCCGGTACTGCAGAACCAGCCAGGAAGATCTTTTCAGAGGCCGGCCGATCTGTGACGGAACGGCCGGTCTCATACGCCATGTGAACGTGGCCTTAAGCCGTGACAAACAAAAGGCATGCACTTGGTTTATGTACATATTATGTGAGGATGGTAGCTGGAATTTTTGCTGAATTTCCTCTGGAGTAAGCCACTTATTAAATGTCTGGTCCATCAGGTCGCCCAACCTTTTAAAACCCCTATCCCACCATAGCCACAGCCAGGTCATATTTTGACCTCTTAAAAATTCCCAATGTTTGTGTAATGGCATGTGTTTGGACAGTAAAAAAGGAAGTGCAAAAAGCTTCCTGATTTCCTTCAACGCTATAATTACATTTATTTTCTTTAAAAGGTTTTTTTTTTTTTTTAAACCATCAAATAATATAAAAGTTATGCAAGTTGTAATCGTACTGACTTGTATTATATAACATGTCAGTTTAACCATATGACGAACGGTATAAAAATGAATCCCCCCAAATATATATATATTTTTTTTCAAATTTATTGCGCATTTAATTTTTTTCTTGTTTTCGCAGCGTATTTTATGCAAAAATTAAGTCTGCCATTGCAGAGTCAAATTAGTGGTGCAAAAAAAAGGGCTCATATGGGTCTGTTAGGGAAAAAAATACAAGTGCTATGGCCTTTTAAACACCAGGAGGAAAAAACTAAAACACAAAAACGAAAATTGGCTCCGTCCTTAAGGGGTTAAGAATACTTTTACTTCTCTTTTATTTTTTCATCTTACAAACACTGGGCAAAATACTACCGTGCCAAAGTGTCAGTACTCTGCAAGGGCACTGCAAGCAAGAATTTTATATTCCACCACACACTGTTCCCTGACTTCACAAAGTATCCCATATACACTATAGATCCTATTGGAAATATCTCAAGGTTACACTCCACCATCGCTTATTTTATATTGGTCCTTCACCTCATTATTGCTTCATGCAGAGACAGGAAACAGGTACACTGGAACAGAAAGCTAGTAAAATAAAAAAAGTGTTTGTTATGTTCTGAAAGAAAGTCACACTGATATTTGATGGCACATGTTCACACCAAGGACCTAAAATGAGCCAGGCATTATATTTTGTAAGTTCCAAAGTAACAATCTGGAAAAAAGAGCAAGAAGACATATTTCTGTTACAATCCATAGCGCCATAACAATCAGGCATAGAAATTTCTTTGTTCAAAGCGACTCTGTACCCACAATCTGCCCCCCCCCCCCCCCCAAAACCACTTGTACCGTCAGATAGCTGCTTTTAATCCAAAATCTGTCCTGGGGTCCGTTCAGCAGGTGATGCCGTTATTGTCCTAAAAAACAACTTTTAAATTTGCAGCCCTGTGCCCAATGGCTGTGGCCTAGATTGCGTATGCATTAGGCTGGCACACCCTCTCTGTCCCTTCTCCCCGCCCCCTTCATTATTAGGAATGCTCCAGGCAGACTGCCTCCTATTCATCAGCTGTGTGAATACTGAACATGAGCTGGATAGTTATGGCACCTATGCAATGTTCAGACAGGAGAAAATGTTCTAGGGGCATTGCTAATCATGAAGAGGGTGGGGAGGAGGGACGGAGGGGTGGTGCAAAGTTAGGGCACAGATATTGTAGGCCACGGCCGTTTGACACAGGACTGCCAGTTTAAAAGTTGTTTTTTAGGACAATAACTGCATCACCTGCCATCATTAAAGGGAACCTTATATACAATATGGTGCACTATATAGCGCTGTCCACTCTATGTTTGGGTCTGCGTATGAGTGTAGAGCTACTACCTGCAGGTAGCTCGTAATGGTAACAATATAAAACAAGGTATCTGATCGCGCTCCTCTTAATTACTAAGTCCACAGGGCGTTGGCTTGAAGTAGTGACTATTTGTTCTCAGGCTGAATGTACACAATAGTTATACCTTCTCACTACAATGAAGTGTGGAAGATAAATATATATAGATATATATGTAGAGACACAAATAGTAAATATTGGATGATAGATATTATATTTTGTATAAATAGTAGCGTTCCCCTAATCACAGCGTTATACTATCCAAGGCCAGTTTGTATACTTAAGAAATGGAGCTAAAATATACGCACTCACCCTCTCACAGTGATTGCATAGCAGAGTCCCAATGTGCTCCAGTAGTACAGCGGGTTTAGTCTGTTGTTCCAATATACCAAGACAATACTTGGTTTGCTGTTCTAATCCAATTCCGCACCCTACAATATATAATATGTTTGTTTATTTATTTAAATATTTTTATTTTTATAATGGGTAAGGAGGTATATTAAACTTTTATGGTGGTGGTGGTGGTGTGTGTGTGTGTGTGTGTGGGCGGGTGATAAAGGTTTTTAATACTTTTAAAACTTTTTTAATTACGCTTTTTTTAAACACTTTACTTCACTTTAAAACATGCAATCAATAGATTGCATATACTGATCTATGCTATGCCAAAGCATAGCATAGAT
Organism: Dendropsophus ebraccatus; assembly: GCF_027789765.1. NCBI lineage: Eukaryota > Metazoa > Chordata > Amphibia > Anura > Hylidae > Dendropsophus > Dendropsophus ebraccatus. The sequence continues at coordinate 20,530,570 of NC_091456.1, read as the reverse complement.
CAGTGTGATCGCGATCTATGCATAAAGCCTGACTGAGAGCAGACTCTATACATAGAACGCCGATCCAACAGGACTGAGGTAAGTGGCTTATCCTGTTAATGACTACCTTAAATGCCGCAATCGCTACAGATTGCTGCGTTTAAGGGGTTAATGACAGGCAGCTGCGGGATCGCAGCTGCCTGTCATTATCCTCAGCTCCCATGACACTGATGTGTGCAGGGCCGTTCTCACTGCAGTGGTCCCACACACATCAAACCCCTCGAGATATGTGCAGCAGGAACGTATATCTACATATTACTGACTAGAAGGGGTTAACACAGAATGATCAGGTATTTCAACCAACATGTTACAAATTATACTGAATCCTTTCCCACAAAGTTATATATCAATCTGCTCAGCTCTTCCTGCTCCATAACATGATGCCGATAGATTAGATAGCATTGTCTTGGTGACAGTTTCCCTTTAAGGTGGGACTTTACAAAATATATATTTTTTGTTTAATTATAGTCCCCATGTACACCACATTATTTTTTTTATTTATCTGGAACTGTATAAAATAGCATGTCTTCTGTAAATTGACAGATGTGAGGGGATATTTGGCACAATAAATACAGTTGTATGTGTAAATAATCAGCTTACTTACGGGCAGATCCTGGTGAGAAGTGTAAGTATGCCAGGTATTCAGGCAGCTTCTCTCTGTAGTACCAGCTGGGAGATTCAGCCTGAGTACAGGACTTGGTTTTCTAGGCACGTAATAGGAACAGTGAGAGGCCTTATGAAACATCTGTTGTTACTTGCACCCCATAAATTGTGTTTCGCTTGCAATTTTTACAACAATAATATATTTCAATAGAACGGGTGTCCTGGAAAACTGTGCCGCAAAGTAAGTTTTGGACAGTTTTATGAAACGGAAAATCTGGAAGGGAAGCTTAAAACTGTAAAATGAAGTTGTCATACCATACTGGAAAAATCTGCTGCACTTATCAATCTCAATTTGCTTGTTTGGTCACTAAGTATTCATAGGACAAATATTTTGCAGTTTAACCACACTGAACGTCTGAAAGTCAAGCTGTGTGACAGCTGGAAATGTCAAGCCATTTCGCAAAAATAGTACTAAAACCACAGGGCACCAAGAAGTACTGGTTTATTTCTTGATAAATTCAAAGCAATATTTTTCAGGGTTTGAAAAAATATCAACTACTCTGTCAAGTAACACAGTGTATGGGAAACTCTGTGAACTTCTCTAGTCAGTTTCTTTAGTGGCTGTTGTAGTCTGAGGCTATGTTCACACAATGTACGTTTAATATTAAAGGAGAAGTCTAGTGAAAATTTTTATTAAAGTATTGTATTGCCCCCCAAAAGTTATACAAATCCCCAATATACACTTATTACGGGAAATGCTTATAAAGGGCTTTTTTCCCTGCACTTACTACTGCATCAAGGCTTCACTTCCTGGATAACAAGGTGATGTCACTTCCTGGATAACATAGTGATGTCACGCCCCGACTTCCAGAGCTGTGTGGGCTGTGGCTGCTGGAGAGAATGATGGCAGGGGAACACTGAGGAACACAGGGCACTGCATCCCCCTGCCATCATCCTCTCCAGCAGCCACAGCCCGCACAGCTCTGGGAGTCGGGTCGTGACATCACCATTTTATCCAGGAAGTGAAGCCTTGATGCATTAGTAAGTGCAGGGAAAAGAGCCCTTTATAAGCATTTCCCGTAATAAGTGTGTATTGGTAATTTGTATAACTTTTGAGGGGCAATACATAAATCTAATAAAAATTTTCGCTTCTCTTTTAAGCGATCTTAAAAACTATCGCAATTATGATTTTTCTTACGAATATTCTAACAATTTTTCTAACGATTTATTTATCTAAACACTGATCGTTATAAAAACAAATTGTTGCTTCAAAATCGTTAAACGCTCGATTGGGCGAATTATCGCTTCGTGTAAACGCAGCATAACACCAGTTGATTTGAAAGAATTTTTTTGGGGGGTGAAAAAAACCCTTTAAGCCATTCCCCTTCTGCCGCAATCACAATACAAGCCAATTACAATCTATATTGTAGTGACCGAATGTTTCTTATCCGCTTTAAGGATGCTTTCTGCTCATGATACAGATCACTTTAAATGTATTAGGCTATAAAACAAATACAATAGTATTTTGTTACCAAAAAAAATCATCAATGTGTGAAATGAGATCTTTATATGTCATGTCTAACAGAGCTATAATCTCCTGACTTATGTCACCGCTACAAAATGAAAACTACAAAGAGATCTATGGGTGACAACAAACCAGGGTTTCTTACTGCCTGGGATATAATTTATTTTGGTGAGATTTTACAGGCATCTGAATGAAATAGTGCTTTTCTGGGGCAAAGAACAGCCATTCTATTGGAAATTATTGCAGCTTTTCTTCCTAGAAGCTCCGTCTTCCGTACACGAGCCAATATTGCAGCTTGTCCTACAAGGACTAATGTTTGGGGGGGGGCTGACTATGAGGTCTGATTGGATTACAAGTAAGGAAATCATATTTTGCTGTGACTCTCTCCACAGTGACACTTCGATGCTTACTGCTGGGATACACGCAGTGATTGATATTGGGATTGCCACTTTCCCGAGTGATGTGATTATTGCAACGATTAAATTGCAAGGTAAATGATGTGCCGGGAATACATATACATAGGACTTTGTCACTGTGATATAGCATCGGCCTCCGAACAATGCTTGGTCTGGAATAGTTGCTTTCTGGATATTTCATTGGTTATATTACAAGACAGGATATGTCATACTTGATTTTTTTTCTCCCCTTGTATTCTAGAAACAGGACTCGATTCATTTTACTAGGGATTTTTTTTTTTTTTTTTGTATTTTATCATAGTAGTATATATGTTAATACACAGTGTCCTGGTAAATTATTCAGCCCTGTTTAGATATCCTTTATTTTTATATACATGTTTTTATGATCATAAAAAAAAATTGTGGGTGTCAGACTGGAGAGAATACACAACTTCCTGCAGGACATACAGCCGATGATAAGTACTGGAAGGCTTGAGATGTTTAAATAGGAGTAATTTACAAATTTATATAACGTTCTGGTACCAGTTTATTTTAATTAAAAAAGACACCTAACAATTCCTAGCTCTGGCTTTTTACTGATATTCCATTCGCCCCCAACCAAGCTGCTTAACCCTTAGAGGACCTCAATTTTAGAGGATTTCAATTTTTGCGTTTTCGTTTTTTCCTCCTTGTGCTTAAAAGGCCATAGCACTTGCATTTTTTCACCTAAAAACCCACATGAGCCCTTATTTTTTGCACCAGTAATTGTACTTTGCAATGACAGGCTGAATTTTTTTATAAAGTACACTGCGAAACCAGAAAAAAATTCAAAGTATGGTGAAATTGAAAAAAAAAATCTGATGGCCTGTAAAAAATTCAAACCATTGTTAACAAATATATGTTCCTAAAAATCGCTCCATTCCCAGGCTTATAGCGCTTTTATCCTTTGGTCTATGGGGCTGTGTCAGGTGTCATTCTTTGCGCCATGATGTGTTCTTTCTATCGGTACCTTGATTGCGCATATACGACTTTTTGATCACTTTTTATTACAATTTTTCTGGATTTGATGCGACCAAAAATGCGCAATTTTGCACTTTGGGATTTTTTTGCGCTTATGCCATTTACCGTGCGAGATCAGGAATGTGATAAATTAATAGTTCGGGCGATACCAAACATGTTTGTTTATTTTTATTTATAACATAGGAAAAGGGGGGTGATTCTGACTTTTATTAGGGGAGGGGATTTTTATTAAAGGAGAAGTCCGGCCAAAATTATTTTTTTATATGTTATTACAATTTTCTAATGTACATTAATTATGGGAAATGCTCATATACTGCTATTTGTACATTAATTATGGGAAATGCTCATATACTGCTATTTCCCTTAATTTAGCGTATCAGGAAGTTTTAGAATTCTCTCAGATCCAGTGACGTCACAACGAAAGATGTAATTCCTATGGAGTGTCCAGCAGGTGGCGCTCTTTATATAGAAGTCAATGAGTACCATTGACTTCTATATATAGTGCGCCCCTGCTGGACACTCCATAGGAATTACAGTGTATGTAATGTAATGTTATGCACTGTTCTTTTGGGGACTTTATGAATACATTTATAGAATACTTTGGGGAGCAAGTGTCCTTGCTCCCCAAAGTATCCCATAAATGTATTCAATGAATAGATTTGCTGGGCACCGAGCAGGGAGGGAGAGGAGTGTAATCTACCTCCCCCTCCCTGCTCGGTGCTGGGAACATATACAAAGTACTCTGCAGATAATGGGGGAGTAGTACCTGTGCTATCCCTATCACCGCCGCTCACACAGGGGCTGCCTCTGACTGCCGCTCACTCCCACCCACCCGCCCGCGCCGATACTCACTATCCAGCCAGCTGCTCACTCACGCCCACCCGCCCGCGCCGCTACTCACTATCCGGCCGGCAGTGCCGCTCCTCACTATCCCTGACTGCTGACTGCCGCCCGCAGGGAGTGAGCGGCAGTCAGAGGCAGCCCCTGTGTGAGCGGCGGCGGCAGCGGTGATAGGGATAGCACAGGTACTACTCCCCCATTATCTGCAGATAATGGGGGAATAGTACTTTGTATATGTGCCCAGCACCGAGCAGGGAGGGGGGAGGTAGATGGCACTCCTCTCCCTCCCTGCTCGGTGCCCTGCAAATCTATTCATTGAATACATTTATGGGATACTTTGGAGAGCAAGGACACTTGCTCCCCAAAGTATTCTATAAATGTATTCATGAAGTCCCCAAAAGTACAGTGCATAACATTACATTACATACACTGTAATTCCTATGGAGTGTCCAGCAGGGGCGCACTATATATAGAAGTCAATGGTACTCATTGACTTCTATATAAAGAGCGCCACCTGCTGGACACTCCATAGGAATTACACCTTTCGTCGTGACGTCACTGGATCTGAGAGAATTCTAACACTTCCTGATACACTAAATTAAGGGAAATAGCAGTATATGAGCATTTCCCATAATTAATGTACATTAGAAAATTGTATAACTTTTCATAGTAACATATAAAAAAATAATTTTGGCTGGACTTCTCCTTTAATAACAACACTTTTATTTTTACTTTTACACTTATACTAGAAGCCCCCCTGGGGGACTTCTAGTATAAGTGCACTGATCTCTCATTGAGGCGCTGACCCTGGACAGGGTAAAATGTGGAGATCGCTCCTCCGGGACAACGTCCCGGAGGAGCGATTCTCCCCATTAGACACCAGGGAAGTGCTGCAGTAAGTAATCGGATGCAGCTGTCAACTTTGACAGCTGCATCCGATTACTTTATTAGCGGGTACGGCAATCGGACCGTGCCCGCTAATAGCCGTGGTCCCGGGCTACAAGCGGCACCCGGGACCGCGGTGGTTCAGAGCGCGGCCCCGCTCTGAATGCGCGGAGGCGGCCCTGGACGTACAGGTACATCCAGGGTCGCCTAGGGGTTAAAGAAGACCAGTCACCCCCCATGCCAGGGCAGAGCCTGGCCGACCTCCCCGCTAGAAACCCTTATACTTACCCCGTGCACGAAGTCCTACTCCTGGACCCGCTCCCGATGCCGAGATATCACCGTCAGAAGCCTGGCGTGCATCAGAGATGAGTCCAACACTTATAGAGAATGAATGGAGTGCTGTATGTAGTGCAGGAAGTGGCTTATTCTTTCCAGTCTGACACAGTGCTCTTTGCTGCCACCTGTCCAGAGCAGTAGAGATTTTCTATGGAGATTTTCCACTGCTCTGGACAGTTCCTATCACGAACAGAGGTGGCAGTAGTGAGTACTGTGTCAGACTGGAAAGAATACACCACTTCCTGCAAGACATACAGCAGATGACAAGTATTGGAAGACTTGAGATTTTTAAATAGGAGTAATTTACAAATCACAGTTTAATGCGCAAGCGCTGCGGAATCTGTTGGCGCTATACAAATAAATATTATTATTATTTTTATTATTATTAATGCCAGATCTTTTAACAAGGGACAATTATCCAAGGAGACTTGTTAAAAATGCTCCATCACCTGATGATAGGCCTGAGTTATGGTCCGTTTACACGGAGCAATACTTCGCCCAATCAAACGATATTGAAGTAATGATGTGCTTTTTATAACGATCATCGTTTAGATGGAATGGTAAATCGTTTGGAAAAATCGTTTTAAGATCGCTTAAGCCTATCTCACACATAGGTTGAATCTGTGAAATACTGTTTACACGAAGCTGCGGATATGTAACCCAGCCTCTTTAACCCAGACCAACAGGAGCCTCACACAGCCGCAGCTCCGAGCAGAAAATGTATGCTCCGGGCCGGGGGCAGCCCTGGAGCATACATCACCTGCTTCAGGCTCCTGCTTGCTTTAGGGCCTCCCAGCATCTCCCGGCGGTCAGCCAATGTCGGGAGGCTCCAAAGCAAGCAGGAGCCTGAAGCAGGTGATGGAGGGCAGCCGGGAGCCTCACACACAGCCACGGCACTGAGCAGGTAATGTATGCTGAGGTGGTTACCTGGGTGAAGCTAAATGTCCGAGACTTCCCGGGCTTACTACCACTGCGAGATAGGATACGTAGACCCTCTGGTAGCTTTGTCCTATCCAGGCTAGCTCCTCTGTGTATCAGGAGACTGCCCGGCACTTTGTAGAGTGGGCTGGGTTTATCCCCTCTTAGTAGTGTCTAGCATTGATAGTGGAAACATTGGATAAACTGGAGGAACTGAGTGTCTCTGGTTGTTTCATACATGTGTGTCTCGCTACCTCACCAACGCACTGTCTAGACTAGACTTGTCCCGAACAAGGGCTCTGCAGGGGCGTCTGCTATGTGCGTCCTCCTCCTACAAGAATCTGAGTAATCTGAGGAAGCTAAACTTCCTCCCACCAAGTGACTACTTCCTACAGGGATGTGTAAGAGACCCTGTGAGTGGTGGAAAGGAATGCGTGCCAATAAAACGAAGAAGAGGGATAGGTCGGAAAGAAAAAATATCTCCATTGGACAACAGAAGTGCATAATACATAAGAAAAAGGAACCCTTTGTTAGCTACAGCTGTGCAATCCATAAGAGCTTATATATAGAACACTGACATCTTGTGGCGAAACTAAAGAACGCTTTATCACCACTTAACCTAGAGAAGAAGCTTTTGCGTCAGGTGTGAAACACAACACACCCGTGGTGGGACACTAAAATTAGAAGGGGCAGGCTGGCCGGGGACTGCACTGGGTGGACTGTGGTCCCGCCCTCAGTGCTCCAAATGGCCTAATTAGGTTTGGTCTACAAACTGCACGGAAACAGCACTGAGGATGAAGATAAGAGACTTACCCAGATCCTCAGCACCCTGTGTACAATAGGGAGCTATCAGTAGGTTTGATTTGTCTTACCTGCTGATAGTTTCCCTTTAAGACCTTTGTTTTCTAAACAAGCAATCCTACCCACTGTGCTATCCAAGAACTCCTATAATAAAGGATGTCTTGCAGATATAAATATTTATTTATCTAGTAAAAAAAAGCAACATTAGTATATCTTGGACCCCTACTGATCATTACCCGAGCCTTTTTAAAAACATCATCTAGAAATATCTGTATAACCACCCCTGCAGGGTATAATCCATGTTGGAATATGCACTTTGCAATGCAGATGAAGGTTAGATTGAGCAGGTAAAGCATACGTAGGCGATATGCAGCATTGTCCTAATGTGTGGACAGATCACTAATAGTGAAAGGGTTATTCATCTTCTGGAAAGCACACATCCAGCTTTGTGTTTCCCCAATGGTCTGTAGGTAATCGTGTGTGTTCAGACAATGCACAGACCTGTGTGTATCAGGTCACTGATGGGTCCTAAAGTCCTAACAATACAATATCCACCACTCAAACTCCATTTCTTGTGATGGGAAAGCTGCTCTTACTGTGACTTTTAGCTATATCTTCTATCTATCGTGCAGCCATCAATAGTCCTTTCTCTACTTTATCTATACGCTCCAGAAATGACTCACTAAATCGGCAGCTTATTACCTTTGCATGGTTAGTTGCTCATAAGCCATTTGTGGTGTCAGGGCTAAACAAGGCCCTGCTATCTGTATAATCCACGGCTGAATTTGCTGATTACGATAGACTCCTGATCCACAAATAATAAAGAAGCTGAATTTTCACATGAATGAACTTGTCAGTGTGTGAAGGTCAAAGAGTAATAATGATACGGATTTCAGTCTCGCAGTTCCTTACTTTATATATTACTATACAGAAAACGACAGCATTGCAGAAAACCTATAGAAACTTGAATGTATTTTTTTGCTACACTGCATACATTTATCGTACTACAAAAGTGAAGATCCACTCGAACTCCTCCATTATCTGTGATGTACACTGTACCCCATGGCAGTTGATGAATAAGCATGGCTGACAAAGTAAAAGCTATTTGCGCAGAGCAGAGACAGATCTCATAAAATCTATATATATATATATATATATATATATATATATATATATGCAAGGTAGTGAATACGCGGCACTCACCATATAAACTTAAATGGTTGTTTTATTGGACAAAACAATCGCTGATTACAACATAAGTGCAAGACAAGACATTGCAGGGGTGCTCCAAAGGCAATAGCCGTTTTACGTTATTCATGTATTTGCACTTATGTTGTAATCGGTGATTGTTTCGTCCAATAAAATAACCATTCAAGTTTATATGGTGAGTGCCGCCTATTCACTACCTTGCATTTATACTTTTTTGGATCCCTTCATGGGGCAGAGCACTGCAACTAGGTTTTACGGATTTGTTCGTCCACGATAAGTTGGCTGCATGTTGCTATCATACTGACTTATGGTACTTTTACACAGAGCGATAATTCGCCCGATCGCACGATTCACGATTTTGAATGAACGATGTTTTTTTATAACGATCAGCGTTTAGATGGAACAATAAATCGTACGGAAAAACCGTTATGCGAACGTTTTACGATCGCTTAAGCCTTATCTCACACATAGGTGAAATCGTTGAAAGACTGTTTACACGGAACGATCTGCGAATTTTTTGTGAACGATTAACGACGATTTGAGAACATGTTGTAAGATCAAAATGAACGATTTCTCGCTCGTCGCTTGATCGTTCGCTGCGTTTACACATACGATTATCGTTCGAATTAGATCGTTATCATGCAAAAACGAATGATAAATCGTTCAGTGTAATAGGACTATTACCCAATACCTGTGATTGAGTCAGCTGTGCCGGACTACCTTTATTGCACCTTAGATCTCATAACGTCCTTCTCCTTGCTACAGACCTGGTTCCTGTGATATTTTTTGTACCCCTGGTGTAGAATTACCCCTTTTCCCCACTGGCCTGATGGGCGTGCTTGGCAGGGAGAAGGCGTGGCCTCCTCCCATGCCAGATTTATCATGATTTATGCTCGCTCACACATAGGTCAGGATACAAATCTACACCTGCTTCTGAGGAAGAGGAGCAGCAGGGGCCAAGTGCTATCAAAACAGCAGCAGCTGGAAATATGGGTAGGCGAGTATGTTTTTTTTGTATTTGCACTGCACCCAGAGGCATTTAAAAAAAAAAAAAGACTTCCCTGCCCGGAAATATTTCCTGGAACACTTTATAGGCTGATCTGTGGGTACCAATACATGTTGGGTAAGGCTGCGTTCACACTACGTATATTTCAGTCAGTATATGTATATTTCAGTCAGTATTGCAACCAAAACCAGGAGTGGATTAAAACACAGAAAGGATCTGTTCACACAATGTTGAAATTGAGTGGATGGCCGCCATATAATAGTAAATAACGGCCATTATTTCAATATAACAGCCGTTGCTCTAAAATAACAGCAAATATTTGCCATTAAATGGCGGCCATCCACTCAATTTAATCATTGTGTGAACAGATCCTTTCTGTGTTTTTAATCCACTCCTGGTTTTGGTTGCAATACTGACTGAAATATACTGACTGAAATATACATATACTGACTGAAATATACGTAGTGTGAACCCAGCCTAAAGGACAACTCCGGCGGGACAGAAAAAAGAAACCAAAAACACAGACACACACAGAGATCATACTTACCATCCATCTGGTGGCGATCGGCACTCGATACGGTCCAGCCAATGAAAAGGCTGCTGGTGAGCAAGTGCACCAGCAGCCTTTTCATGTCCCATTCACTTCAGCAGAAGATGCTGAAGAGGATGAAGGCCTGGCCCGCCCCCTGCTGTGACGACATAGTCACAAAATGGCGCCCGGGTGAAAAGGATGGGGTCGACCATAATCGAGTATGTTTATTTTATTTAACTTCCGGGGGGGGGGGGGGGAGGCTTGTTGGAAAGGGGGGGGATCGGAGCCAGATAGGTTATTTAGACACATTACAAAGTTATATAACTTTGTAATGTGTGTTACATAAGCTAAAAAAAAAACCGCCGGCGTTGCACTTTAACCCCACATAAAGGCTGTTACATCTAAAGGTCCCCATACACCTTATACTTTCGGGAACTGTGGGTTTTCTGTTTGCCAGACAACCCCTTTAACCCTTTAAGGACTGTTTTCATTTTTGCACTTTTATTTCTCCTCTTGTTTAAAAGGCCACAGGGCTTGCATATTTCTCTCCTACAGACCCGCATGAGCCCTTATTTTTTGCAACATCAATTATACTTTGCAATTACAGACTTAATTTTTCCATTACATATGTTGCAAAACCAGAAAAAAATGTATTTGTGCAGTGAAATTGAAAAAAAAAAAAAAAAAAGGTGCAATTCTTTTTATTTTGAGGCATTTCATGTTTACATCATTCACCCTATGGTAAAACTGACATGTTATCTATATTCCTCAAGTAAGTATGGTTACAACAATATGTAACTTGTATAACTTTTTTTTTTTATTATTTGATGGCATTCAAAAAATTAAAATCTTTAAAAAAAAACCCTAAATGCTAAAAAATGCTAAGCCCCCCCCCCCCCCCCTAAAAACTAAAACTGCTCTACTCTAGAGATGAGCGAACCGGGTTCGAGTCGATGCGGACCCGAACGTTCGGCATTTGATTAGCTGGGGCTGCTGAACTTGGATAAAGCTCTAAGGTTGTCTGGAAAACATGGATACAGCCAATGACTATATCCATGATTTCCACATAGCCTTAGAGCTTTATCCAACTTCAGCAGCCACCGCTAATCAAATGCCGAAAGTTCGAGTTCGGATCGACTCGAGCATGCTCCAGGTTCGCTCATCTCTACTCTATTTCCATCCTTATAACATTTTTATTGTTTGGTCTGTGGAATTGTGTGAGGTATTTTTTTTTTTTGCGCCATGACCTGTTCTTTCTTTCGGTACCTTGCTTGCGACTTTTTGATTTTTATACCATTTTTTCTGGATTTGATGTAAACAAAAATGCGCAATTTGGAACTTTGGCGGGTTTTTGCACAATTTATAGTGCAAGATCAGGAATGTACCTGCAGTACATTGCATAAGTCACAGCCCCTGCCTCTACAGACACACGCATTACAACTAGACCCCAGTCCTTGCAAAATATTGCAAGTAGAGATGAGCGAACCGGGTTTGGGTTAGAGTCGATCCGAACCCGAACGATCGGCATTTGATAAGCTGGGGCTGCTGAACTTGGATAAAGCTCTAAGGTTGTCTGGAAAACATGGATACAGCCAATGACTATATCCATGTTTTCCACATAGCCTTAGGGCTTTATCCAACTTCAGCAGCCACCGCTAATCACATGCCGAAAGTTCGGGTTCGGATGGACTTGAGCATGCTCCAGGTTCGCTCATCTCTAATTGCAAGTACAGCCACACACACCCTGCAGAACATTGCATACAAATAGAGCCACAGACCCTTCTCTGCGGAACATAGCAGCACAGTAAAACCAGACCCCTGTCCCTGCAGAATATTGCATAAAATTACTGCCAAATACCCTGTCCCTACAGAACATTGCATCAAAGTACAGCCACAGACCCTTTCCCAGCAGAACATTGCATAAAAATACAGACACAGGCCATGTCACTGCAGAACATTGCATCAAAGTACAGCCACAGACCCTATACCTACAGAACATTGCATTAAAGTACAGCCACAGACCCTGTCTCTGCAGAACATTGCATAAGCGTACAAAGCCCCTGTCTCTGCAGAACATTGCATCAATGTACAGTCACAGACCCTTTCCCAGCAGAACATTGCATAAAAGTACAGACACAGGCCATGTCACTGCAGAACATTGCATCAAAGTACAGCCAAAGCCCCTGCAGAACATTGCATCAAAGTACAGCCAAAGCCCCTGTCCCTTTAGAACATTGCATCAAAGTACAGCCAAAGCCCCTGTCCCTGCAGAACATTGCATCAAAGTACAGCCAAAGCCCCTGTCCCTTTAGAACATTGCATCAAAGTACAGTCAAAGCCCCTGTCCCTGCAGAACATTGCATCAAAGTACAGCCAAAGCCCCTCTCTCTGCAGATCATTGCATAAAGATGCAGTCATATACCTTATCCCTACAGAACATTGCATAAAAGTACAGCCCCAGCCCCTGTCTCTGCAGACTATTACACTCGGAGTGTGGCTACCTCCTGTGTAGCAGATTCCACTGCACAGAAACCTTGGTAACCCTCATAAACAGCCCAGGGAAAACAAGAGACTGAAGATAGCCCCGCCCACACAAGAAGCTGGTCACGTGAGCGTGACGTCATCACAGGTCCTTTAGCCTTCTTGGAAATCGCATCTATCATTGGATGAGTTGTTCCGGAGCGGTATATAAGCAGTAGTGTACCGGCAGGAAGGTATGTCCGGTATCTCCGCTCCGTGTCATTGTCTGTGCTCCTCCCGTCACTGAGGCTGCTGCTCGTCTCCGCCTATAGTCCTGGTCCATTGTATAGTGCTGGACATAGGCAGGACATGGCCAAGCCTCCCGGCTATACAGCTGCCCTATTGTTAGGCGTTGTATGTTATGTGATGCAGCTGGGGCACAGTCCCTCCATAGTCCATCCTGTGACTCCCTGTAGCTGTGACACCCACCAGCCTGTGCAGAACTACAACTCCCATCATGCCTGGACAGCCAAAGCTTTAGCTTGCCCTATCCTTTAACCAACATTTCTCCGTGTTTCGGATACATGCAGCCTCATCAGGGTGCGTTCACACGTACAGGATCTGCAGCAGATTTGAAGATGTAGATTCAAAGCAAATCTGTTGCAAATCCTGTAAGTGTGAACGCACCCTCAAGTTGTAGACCTGGCTAGACTTGTTTGACAGATCGGTCACTATGGTGTACATCCCAGGTGTCGGTCACTATCGTGTACATCCCAGGTGTCGGTCACTGTGGTGTACATCCCAGGTGTCGGTCACTATGGTGTACATCCCAGCTGCCGGTCACTATCGTGTACATCCCACCCAGGTGTCGGTCACTATCATGTACATCCCAGGTGTCGGTCACTGTCGTGTACATCAAGGGGTCGGTCACTATGGTGTACATCCCAGGTGTCGGTCACTATGGTGTACATCCAAGGTGTCGGTCACTATGGTGTACATCCCAGGTGTCGGTCTCTATGGTGTACATCCCAGGTGTCGGTCACTATGGTGTACATCCCAGGTGTCGGTCACTATGGTGTACATCCCAGGTGTCGGTCACTATGGTGTACATCCCAGGTGTCGGTCACTGTCGTGTACATCCCAGGTGTCGGTCACTGTCGTGTACATCCCAGGTGTCGGTCACTGTCGTGTACATCCCAGGTGTCGGTCACTATGGTGTACATCCCAGGTGTCGGTCACTATGGTGTACATCCCAGGTGTCGGTCACTGTCGTGTACATCCCAGGTGTCGGTCACTGTCGTGTACATCACAGGTGTCGGTCACTATCGTGTACATCACAGGTGTCAAACCAAACTATGGCACTATAGATATTGCAAAACTACAATTCCTATCCCGGATAGCTAAAGCTAAGGCATGATGGGAATTGTAGTTTTCCCATGTTGTACACAATAGTAATTGTCTACATTGTATCCTATTCTGTCACTTTTACATAAAAAAAAACCAAACATGACTTTAAAATGTAGGTTATACTCATTGCCCCCAATCCCCCACTGCTGCCACCAACTGCACAGTCCTTACTGCAGGAAACACAACAACTCAACCAGAAGTGTATCCTGTGGAATGTACCGAGCATCAAGTTAAACCAAGTCCATAAAAATCTTATAGGGCTGTACAATATTTTTTTTTAAATCAAATATCTTTTTATTATGGGCCGTACAAATTCTTCTATTGGCCCATATTAATAATTTTGTTGGGATTTTTTTACATTCCGTTCCATCAGGTTATCATTCCATTTTGCAGACAGATCAGTCCAGAATTAAATGGATACTCCGGAATTAAAATCCATTCAAATCGACTGGTGTCCGAAGGTTATATAGATTTGTAATTTACCTCTATTTAAAAATATCAAGTTTTCCAGTACTTATCGGCTGCCGTATGCCTGGTTGTTTTGGTACAGATGACCCTTCATCTTTTACCTTCTTTGCTTGGTGAGTAGTGTTAAGCAGAGAGGCCGACATGTTCGAGTTCAGCAACGTTCTCCAAATCCAAACATTCAGCTTTTGACTACCCGCAGCGGCAGAAGCTAGATGAGTCCTGAAGAACATGGATACATACCATAGGCTGTATCCATGTTTTCCAGGACTCCCTAGGACGACATCCAACTTCTGCAGCCGCAAGGAGTCAAATGCCAAATGTTCAGATTCGGAGAGCATTGCCAAACATGTCGGCCTCTCTGTTCAACACTAGTGACAAGTCCTTCAACCCTTCATTAAAGGGAACCTGTCACCCCCCCGTGCCAGGGTGACAGGCTCCCGACCCCCCGCTACAGCCCCCTATACTCACCTGATCCCGCCGGGTCCCGCTTCTGGATCCGGTCAGGTTACGGAGATCTCAGCCGCTGCAGCCCGGCGCGCGCGCTGAGAGATGAGTCCAACGCTCATAGAGAATGACGGAGCGCTGGACTCTCCTGTCATTCTCTATGAGTGTTGGACTCATCCGTGACCCGACCGGATCCAGAAGCAGGACCCGGCGGGATCAGGTGAGTATAGGGGGCTGTAGCGGGGGGTCGGGAGCCTGTCACCCTGACACGGGGGGTGACAGGTTCCTTTTAAAGGAGAAGTCTGGAAAAAATGTTTTATTAAAGTATTGCATTGCCCCCAAAAGTTATACAAATCACCATTTTACACTTATTACGGGAAATGCACATAAAGTGTTTATTTCCCTGCACTTACTACTGCATCAAGGCTTCACTTCCTGGATAACATGGTGATGTCACTTCCTGGATAACTTGGAGATGTCACTTCCTGGATAACTTGGTGATGTCACTTCCTGGATAACTTGGTGATGTCACTTCCTGGATAACTTGGTGATGTCACTTCCTGGATAGCATGGTAAAGTCACGACCCGACTCCCAGAGCTGTGCGGGCTGTGGCTGCTGGAGAGGATGATGGCAGAGGGACACTGAAGCACACAAGGCACTGGAGGGACACTGAGCATCCCACCCGCCATCATCCTCCCCAGCAGCCACAGCTCGCACACCTCTGGGAGTCGGGTCGTGACATCACCATGTTATCCAGGAAGTGACATCACCATGTTATCCAGGAAGTGACATCACCATGTTATCCAGGAAGTGACATCACCATGTTATCCAGGAAGTGACATCACCATGTTATTTAGGAGGTGACATCACCATGTTATCTAGGAGGTGAAGCCTTGATGCAGTAGTAAGTGCAGGGAAAAAGTGTGTATTGGTGATTTGTATAACTTTTGGGGGCCAATACAATACTTTAATTAAAAAAATTGCCGGACTTCTCCTTTAAAAAGCTATGTGCCTACTTCGGGAACATATCAGGCAAAGGCAGCCATCTTTGTTATATAGATGTCTGCTAATAAAGAATGTGATCTTTATTAGCGTCCGTCTATATAATGAGTGACCAGGTGGCTGCACTTACCTAATATTCCACTTCCTGCAGGACATACAACAGCTGATAAGTATGGAAAGACCTAAGATTTTTAAATAGACGTAAATTACAAATCTATATAACTTTCTGAAACCACTTGATTTGTCAGAATTTTTTTTTGCTAGACAACCCCTTTAATCTTGCTGAATACATATCTCTAGCTCCAAATAAGATAAAAATAAATTTAAAAAATAATATATAATCTCCTGCTGGTACTTAGATATGCCTGAGAAGCTTGAGAGTTCAACATGATTTAGTCTTCACAGCGCTGGCGGTGGGGATGTGCCTGTGCCCGCTTGGCGTCTAGCTGTGAATAGGCTGTCGCTGCACCTGCCGACGTGTTTCTGCTGGATGCAGAGGTCCCGCTCTCTACTCATCGCATCCACTGTGTCAGGAGCCTCGGATGCCCTCGGGTTGTAAATCTGCAGTGTTATTTGACAGCAGAAAGCCTTGTCCTTGTCCTGTGGCCCTACCTTACCTTTCTGGTTGTGAAAGGAGAGAAGCAGAGAAGCTTTTTCCATGTCGCTCTGTAATTACTCAGCCCAGGTTGTTATTTAATCAATTCCTGGTTACAATGAAGTGCATTGTGGCCGGAGACGGAGCGCCGTACGGCGTAGATCATTAGAATACCGTTGTCCGCTGCACTTAGTGACCTATTATTACGCTGTAATGAGTTTCTGGGCTATAAATATCGGCTTTACCATTTCATTTTTCTTTACCTTTTTCCCCTGTAAAGTTTCAGTACATCCTATTCCGCCTTGAAGTACCTGCCCTTTGTTTTTTTTGTTTTTTTACGTGAGCCGTTTCTGTACTTGTTTAATCTTGCAGAAAGTAAATGTAAGTTGTATTTCTACATCTCTGCCAGCTGTCTCCGTCCTATTGTGAATTATGGGAATAGCTATTCTTTAAGACTTCACTAAACTAATGTGCCAAGCTGAAGAACGAAACATCAAGTCAGATAGGAAGGTATAAAGCAGGGACCGGGAACCTTCGGCCCTCCCGCTGTTGCAAAACTACAATTCCAATCATGCCTGGACAGCCAAAGGCTGTCCAGGCATGATGGGAATTGTAGTTTTGCAACAGCGGGAGGGCCGAAGGTTCCCCGTCCCTGCTTTATGCATGGGGCAACCTTATCGTTGGTGGGGTGGTTTACACTATTTGCAATTATTATTTTTGTGAGGATTTTTTTTAGCAGTTGGGGGGGTTTTAACTGCTGCTTTTAACTATTTTCATGTCTGTAGTGGGTCTGTATCTTGCCATTGCGTTGAGCTGTTGTGTTTTTGCCTGTTTCCTGGATGCAGCTTTGTAACGCCTGGAGTAGTGGATCCACTGGACCGGCACCAGCGATGGCACAAACCTCACCAGGGAGCGGAGTCTAAGGGGCCGCTGGTTTTCACCAGAGCCCGCCGCAAGGCGGGATGGACTTGCTGCGGCAGGCGACCCCCAGGTCGCTACCCCTGGCTTGGTTGCTGGTGACGGCAGGCGAGGCGTGGCAGGAGCAGTAGGCAGGAGATGGCACTGGCAAAGGTCTGCAGGTGAGAGCGCACGTGACAGGCTGAACGCAGGAACAGATGGAGTGACAGGGAAACAGGAACCAGGAACAGGGACTAGGGACCGGGTAACGGATAGGACTCAGGAACAGGGACTGGGACCAGGTAACAGATAGGACTCAGGAACAACAGGGGGCTGGGCCAAACGCTATGGGAAGCATGTAGAGGCTCCAACACTAAGGACAGGGCATGCTGGGATTTATAGGGGAGTGATTGGGTGCAACTACCAATTAGGAGCGCACTGCCCCTTTAAATCTGAGACAGCCGGCGCGCGCGCGCCCTAGGAGGCGGGGACGCGCGCGCCGGCCGGCACAGCGGGAGACAGGAGCGTGGAGAGGTGAGGCGCCCCCCGGGGCCGAGGTGACAGCAGCGCCGGGTCCCCGACTATGGACACCGGCTGCTGCATAGGGCAGGTAGCGGTCGCGGCGACGGCCCGGAACGCGGGACGCCGCCGCGGCCGTAACAGTACCCCCCCCCTTTGGCCTCCCCCTCTTTCTTGCCTGCAAATGGCACAGGAAGCCACAAAGTCTTTGACATCTTGGGATAGGCTGGGCCACCAGTAGTGGCGAGAGATCCGTTGGCCGGTCTTACGGACTCCCGGGTGCCCGGCCTCCAACGAGGAATGTCCCCAGTTCAAAATACCTCTTCGAAGCGCAGGGTGAACATGAGTCTTTCCGGGGGGTACTCTCTGAAGAGTGGAGGTGACGACTGGCACTAGGCGATCAGGCGGTATAACGTGGCAAGGGACCTTCTGTAAGTTCTTCCGGTGGTGAGAGGACACGACCTTAGTCTTGGGTACGGGGAGAGGGTACACCTCGGCAGAGAAGGCATCCGCCGAGTCTTGGTCTTCTGCCGGTAGGCCGGATAGAGGCTTGGCCGGGACAGGAAATGACATAATACACTTGGTCTGAGGTGACTTGAGACACTGGTGGGAACAGTCCTGACCCCAACTGAGAATCTCCCCGGTTCTCCAGTCCAGCTGAGGGGCATGTTCTTGTAGCCACGGGAGTCCCAGGAGGACCGCGGGGGAAGAATGGGGCAGGACGTAGAAGGATATCTCTTCTTGATGTGAAGGACCCACCTGGAGGACTAAAGATGCGGTCTGGTAGGACACACGGTCGGTAAGAATTTCGCCCGTGACCGAGGAGATAGTCAGGGGCCTGGCTAGTCGGGTCACGGGTAGCCGCCATCTTTGGACCAATGTTGCCGCAATAAAACTGCCTGCTGAGCCAGAATCGAGGAAGGCAGTAGTCTGATGATTTTGTCCTGAGGGAGTCCGGATGGAAACAGTCATAGACAGACTTGGAATGGTGGCATTCGCACCTAGGGACACCTGTCCCACCGGACCTAGGTGCGAGCGTCCTCCGGATGTTTGGGGACGTAGGGAACATCCCAGCCGGAAGTGATCGGAACCACCGCAATAGAGACAGAGATTCTGCTCCAGGCGCCGGATTCTTTCATCAGGCGTCAGGTGAGCCCGTTCCACCTGCATAGGAATCTCAGGAGAGGGCTGGGACATCGAAAGGTCAGGATTCTGGAAAACCGGCGCCAGCTGGGGGTGGCGACGGGAATGGGTTAGTAAATGTTCATGCCGAACCTCCTCCTCCCTCTCCGAAAAACGAGTATCAACTCGGGTGGCCAGTAGAATGAGTTCGTTCAGGGAGGTAGGCAGGTCTCGGGCAGCGAGCACGTCTCTCACTCGACTAGACAGGCCCTTCTTGAAGGTGGCCAACAGGGCGGCCTCGTTCCAGTCCAATTCAGCTGCCAGGGTGCGGAACTGGATGGCGTAGTCACCGACAGAGGAGCTGCCCTGAGAGAGGTTGAGGAGAGCAGTCTCGGCCGAAGAAGCACGGGCAGGTTCCTCAAAGACGGAGCGAAA
Organism: Dendropsophus ebraccatus; assembly: GCF_027789765.1. Lineage (NCBI taxonomy): Eukaryota > Metazoa > Chordata > Amphibia > Anura > Hylidae > Dendropsophus > Dendropsophus ebraccatus. The sequence continues at coordinate 20,511,111 of NC_091456.1, read as the reverse complement.
CTCGAATAGGAAGGCCCGGAGATTGGCAGCAACAGGATCATCACGGTCCCACAGTGGCGTGGCCCAGGCCAGGGCTCTACCCTCTAATAGGCTGATGATGAAAGCCACTTTAGAGCGCTCGGTGGAAAACTGACTACTCAAAAGTTCAATGTGCATGGTGCACTGAGTCAGGAATCCTCTGCACAACTTAGAGTCCCCAGAGTACTTGCTTGGGTGAGCCAGTCGGAGTGAAGAAGCAGCGTCAGGAGATGGTGTGCGCTGGGCAGTAGTCTGCTGCTGTAAGGCGGCAGTGAGTTGCTGGATCTGCTGTGACTGTTTCTGGATTTGTTGAGCCTGTTGCGCGACCACTCTGGCGACGTCACGGAGATCTGGCACCTCGCCGGGATCCATGGTTGGAGCCTACTGTAACGCCTGGAGTAGTGGATCCACTGGACCGGCACCAGCGATGGCACAAACCTCACCAGGGAGCGGAGTCTAAGGGGCCGCTGGTTTTCACCAGAGCCCGCCGCAAGGCGGGATGGACTTGCTGCGGCAGGCGACCCCCAGGTCGCTACCCCTGGCTTGGTTGCTGGTGACGGCAGGCGAGGCGTGGCAGGAGCAGTAGGCAGGAGATGGCACTGGCAAAGGTCTGCAGGTGAGAGCGCACGTGACAGGCTGAACGCAGGAACAGATGGAGTGACAGGGAAACAGGAACCAGGAACAGGGACTAGGGACCGGGTAACGGATAGGACTCAGGAACAGGGACTGGGACCAGGTAACAGATAGGACTCAGGAACAACAGGGGGCTGGGCCAAACGCTATGGGAAGCATGTAGAGGCTCCAACACTAAGGACAGGGCATGCTGGGATTTATAGGGGAGTGATTGGGTGCAACTACCAATTAGGAGCGCACTGCCCCTTTAAATCTGAGACAGCCGGCGCGCGCGCGCCCGAGGAGGCGGGGACGCGCGCGCCGGCCGGCACAGCGGGAGACAGGAGCGTGGAGAGGTGAGGCGCCCCCCGGGGCCGAGGTGACAGCAGCGCCGGGTCCCCGACTATGGACACCGGCTGCTGCATAGGGCAGGTAGCGGTCGCGGCGACGGCCCGGAACGCGGGACGCCGCCGCGGCCGTAACAAGCTTACGACCATGTAGAAAGCAGAGTGACTTGTATGTATACGCCTAAGCAGTGTTGTAGAAACATCACTACATAGGAGTATGTGGAGTATTTTCTGCATTCTGTGTTGTAGTTGTCATAGGACCATGGTGGTAATTTTATGTATTTTTTTTAGTCTGCAGTTCCCTTTACCCCTATACCATGTTTCATGTTTGGTATGATCAGTATCATTAAAGTGTCACTGTCGTGATTTTTTTTTTTATTTTGCAGAAATCAATAGTCCAGGCGATTTTAAGAAACTTTGTAATTGGGTTTATTAGCCGAAAAATGAATTTTTATCATGAAAAAGCAGTCTTAAGCTCTCCCCCCTGTCTTCATTTTTCTCCTATGGAGATAGGGAAATAAAAAACCAAAAGAGGACAACAAAGAGTTAATCTACAAATCTACCTCTGACCTCTGAATATGCTGTCACCCAGCTCTGTGTTTGTGTAATCCTTTGTTCTCTGCTCTCTGCTGCCGGCTAATTCCCTCCTCCCTTCTCTATAGAACAGACTGGGTTGTGTCTGATGCAACAAGTCACAATTTCCTGTTTTTTTGCAGTGGATGACAGAAAGGAGGGGGGAGGGACCTGGGAAAAGGCTTTTTGAATGCAGATAATGGCATATTTGCCTAATAAACCCAATTACAAAGTTTCTTAAAATCGCCTGGACTATTGATTTCTGCAAAAAAAAAACCAAATAAATAAATTTCATGACATTGACTCTTTAAGCTTCTCCTATCTCTTTGACTTACTTAAGATCAGCTGTTCAGTTTGTAAGGATTTTATGAGGACCATCATGTCAAATGCATATTTTGTTGGAAACAAGTTTAAAACTTTGGCAGAACATTTGTTTGGTAGAAAATAAAGCGGGCATCAAATATGTATGCAGGCCTCTAGGAATTCTCAGTACACGGCAGTACTCCATCAGTATAGATCTCTTAGATTCACATCCAAAACATCATTTGATAAAATAAACTGAATGCTTAAACATGTCCCTGGAACTTCTCCAGTAATTCGGTTAAAGGCGCAGTGTTATTCCGGTGCTCCAGTGCTGTTCAAATTCTGATGAGGTTGAATGTCATTCTACCTCTTGGCAGTATACATGTTAAAACTTCCTAACAAGTCCCTGGGCCATTACTACAGTGTGCGGTATATGGAATTGCCAGAAGTCCCATAGACTTGTATTGCTATACACTTGTAGTACAAAGTAGGGCAGAACTAAGTGCCAAAAATCCTTACTGTTGAAATGTCTCCATCATCCCTGTAGTGCATAGTTAATATGTGCATTTGCCCGTAAGTGTCGTCAGTGAAGTAAGGGACTTTTAAAGGGGTATTCCACAATCCATGCTGAATCATCCCCCCTCCTGGATATTAAAGGGGTATTCCACTCAAACATAACTCCTCACAGAGTGCAGAAACAGCCACCCAATGACACTGTTAACATCAGCCGTCTCGGAAGGGGGAGTGAACGGCTTACAAACAGATTTTTGTTTCTTCAGCAGAAAGCAGCAGCTCAGAACTGCGGGAAGGAGACTGAATAGATAATAACAAGTATGGAATGGATTGTTAGTCTCCAGGAGGGGACATAATTATAATATATATTTTACCTAAGTAGAATACCCCTTTTAACTGTATTTACTCTATTGTATTGTGTACTTTGTATTTTTATGCATTGTCAATACACCAACAGATTTTAACCCAGTGCGCTATCCAACCGGCTTAAAGAGGTTATCCAACGCTACAAAAACATGACCATTTTCTTCCAGAGACAGCCCCACACTTGTCTCCAGCTTAGGTGGGGTGTTGTTCTATTGAAGTGAATGGAGCTTAATTGCAAACCGCACCTGAACTGGAGACAAGAGTCGTGTTATCTCTGAAAGAAAGTGGCCATGTTTTTGTAGCACTGGATAACCCCTTTAACTTAGGGCCAAACTTGGGTGCATGTCTAAATAGCCTCACGCTTTATCCTGCTCCAGGCAACGGAAGCTAGACTTCTGCTGCTAGATGGTACCAGGTTGTGACCCTATGGGTGGATTCACACTACAGAATCCATGCAAAGAAGTTCTGTCGGATTCCGTCACTCCTACCTGCTCGCAGTGGCGTGCATCTCTGCCCCTGCCATAGACACCATTCTATGGCCGGTCCGATTCCGCCTTCCGCCGAAACAGTTGACATGTCAGTTCTTTTGGCGTACGGTGGAATCGGCCCGGCCATAGAATGGTGTCTATGGCAGGGGCAGAGATGCGCGCTGCCGCGAACAGGTGCAAGCAACGGAATCTTCCGGAACTTCTCTGTGCGTGACCCCACCCTATCAGTAGATTGCTTAATGGGCCCATGCATGAGTCCTAAGGGGGCCAGACCAGGAACAGTAACCACAGGAAGAGAACTGGAGAAAGCCTTGGCCCGGTGGTTTGAAACATACTGTAGCACTTTGGCTGTTCAGGCATGATGGGAGTTGTAGTTTTGCAACAGCTGGAAAGCCAAGGTTTCCTATCCCTGGTGTATGCTTGTCTAGGCACGATAAAGGATCACACATAGTGGATGTTGTCGCTCTCCATTCGATCTTGTATAGTCTTTTTGGATTTTAACTTTTTTTTTTTTTTTGCTTGGTGCTGCCCCTCACTTTAGTTTTTTATGGCCTCCAAATCCTCATTGGAATTGTCTCGAAGAAGACCATTTAAGACCTCTTTGATATACAAATTGCAATCTTCTTGTCTCTCTTGGATTAGTTATTATTCATCCACCAGTGTTTCTCTTAGTAAAGCACAATATTAAATTCCCATTTAAGTGACATTTGAAGCTGCCGGAATGTGTTGGCGTGATCTAGATAAATGCAGCTCATTAAGACAAATGTGCCTTCGAGGTCCTGTTGGTTTTAAAATTGACTGTTGCTAATGGGAACAGTGGGAAATTTAAAGTTTGCCTTCCAATAGCAGGTGGTGATGCTTAAAATGAAAGTATGGAAGTATTTATTGCTTGAGTTTTCCATATTTCATTCTCTTTTTGTCCGCAGGCAACTCAGGAATCATCCATGAACCAGTGATTGGTCGGCGCAGTGACACATTACGACCTCTGTGTCCCGCTAGCAGCTCCTCATGTGCATCATTTTTTTCAGGTTTGATCCCCGCCCAGTCTCCAAAAATGCTTACAGGTACGTAAATCTTTCAGACTACAATGCGTTGGATGCTGGGGCGATTTTACGGAAATAAATTATATATGTAATGAACCGTATTAGTTTATATATCAATTTCATAATTTAGACCATGGATAAATCGATAGAGACGGTCCAGGGTGTTTAAAGAAGCAGTTCACAAATTTTTTTTATTAAACCCCCCCATTAGGCGCCGGCGCGTATACTCACCACAGGTGATCGGTGTCCTGCGGCGCGGCCTCGTTTAGGTGCCAATCCGGCGCACACTCACGTCATCCGCTGCTGTGACCCCTTTTTCTGCAATTTTCATGCAATCTCTATGGGAGCGCGTGACTTGCGGCATTCAATCACAGGAGACAGAAGAGGGGTCACAGTAGCGGATGACGTGAGTGTGCGCCCGATTTGACCAGAATGAAGCCATGCTGCAGGACACTGATCACCTGTGGTGAGTATACGCGCCAGCGCCGGGGGGGGGGTTGGGGGGTGTTTGGTGCGGGGCTAGAAAATTTTTTTGAACTGCTTCTTTAAAATCTAGTATTTTTTTTCTACTTCAGTGTTTTATTAGAGGGGTTGTCTAGGCAGGACTTTTAAAGCGAATGTACCATCAGGTACATCACTATTTTTTTTTTTAACTCAACGCTGGCACGGGGATGCTAGTGGTGTGGTCCTTTTGTTCATATTGCCGACAGGTTCCTGCGCTCGGCGCAAATGTTTTCCCAATCATTAGCCGCCCTGGAGCCCTGGGGGCAGGTCCGCCGTCCCTCAGTGTGACGAAACTCCCTCCCCTCTGGGACGTAGCTCCATTAAAAATTAAATCCGCTGGGGCGGGTTAGTGCCTGGGAACAGACCGGCGCAGAACGTGGGAACCGGGCAGCGTTTATAAAATAAAAAAATAAGGACTGTTAAAAGTTGTGGTCGGTCCAGGTCTGAGTGTTCAGACCAGTACCGGTCATGAGAACGAGCCGGGAGAAGAAAGCGCTTAGTGCAGTCCTGTCCCGGCTCTGGGTCACATAAGTCAGACTTCTAATGTAAGCCTATCTCCAACCCAACAATCAAACCACTTGACATGACTTAGTGCAGGACTGGCAAAGAATCATCTGGATACTGAAGATATATTTCTTCACATGCGATTATTCACACGCTTGAAACCGAGCAACGTATTTCGGCTCTGTACTAACGCCTTCCTCAGGGTTCCTCAGGGATCAGTAGTGTTGTGCCTATTCTTTGCACAACACAGTCAGGTTAGTCTGATCGATATCTGCTCTCATGATTATTCATACTGCGCCTACTACAGTATATTAGCGCCCCTGGGTGTTTGTCGGTATTGAGAATCAACTCATAGGCCTTCATTTACTAACGTGTTTCCGTCATCATATTGATAGCTTTTACTAGTTTTTCCCCGTCAGTTCCTTGTTTCACCATATTTAGTCTCTGCGCCACAAAAATCTCTATAAACCACTTACTTTGTGCTTTAAAATAAAAAAAAGTGGGCATGTCCCTTTAAATCCCGCCATATCTGACACATTTATTAAACAAACTGTCATTTTCTTTTTACAGGTTTTGCATTCTAAAGCTCAGCCATTCTTACTATGGCGGGAAGGTCGGTTTTAGTTTTGTCATGTGATAAATCCAACAAATATAATACGGGCATGCGCACATTAACAAAAATAGTTTTGAAAACCTAAAACGCTGATGTGTAGGATTTTTGAAAACCTGAGAATCTTAGTAAATGAGGGCCGTACTGTCTTTACTACCATTTTTATGTATGCATTCATGGATTTCATTTTATACAACGCCTTTTTAATGCATGAAAATTGTCATAAATTTTTATGAGTCCTAATTATTCGTTGTAAAGTAGAGAGCGGTGTCTTGAGAGCCAGAACTTTTTAAAATATTGGAATGCTGAAATGTTTTCAGGCTAAAGCTGATTTTAACATAGCCAATAGCCAATATAAATCACTATATGAATACACAATGACATACGTCAAAGCTGTCCATTGGGGAATACTCCTAAAGGTTTACCTCCAGTATATTGCTGTGATGTGTTGTGGACAGTGCCTAAAGGTTTTAGACTAAAATATTTGTTGGATGCGTAGGGGGGGGTGGTCGTGATGGGTGGGGGGTGGCGCAAATAAGCGCCGGTCAGTGAGATGGCATAACATGGTGTGACAAATTGATCCTTGTATTGTTAGTGCAACCCTGGACACTGACAGCACAGATATGTATATTCCTGTGCTGTCAGTTTCCAGATAAAAAGCAGTCTATACTTACCATCCATGCTGCTTGTAATCTGGAATGTCTCTCCAGTCCTCTGGCTGCCATCTCTTTCTTCAGTCTCCACCTACTCCTGCTGTCAATCATTACGGAGGAGTTGGGGCCTGAACATACAACTGGAGGACTGGAGAGACATGCCATATCACAAGCAGCGCTGATGGTAAGTATATACTGCTTGTGATCTGGAAACTGACAGCACAGATACATGCAAATTTGTGCTGTACGTTTCCCTTTATTGTTATAGGCCACATATAACCCTGTTTACACAGGGCGATGTGTGGCTGATCACTCTTAGGGTGCCTTTACACAGAGTGATTTATCTGACAGATTTTTGAAGCCAAAGCCAGGAACAGACTAGAAACAAGAAACAGGTCATAAAGGAAAGACTGAGATGTCTCCTCTTTTCAAATCCATTCCTGGCTTTGGCTTCAAAAATCTGTCAGATAAATCTCTCTGTGTAAAGGCACTCTTAGGCTGCATTCACACGTCCGTGTTCCGCGCGGGACACGGACGTGGAATGCATGCAACGGACTTCCCCCGCCCGGGCAGCATCTGTGATACTTTACAGATATGCGTCGCGCTGTAATGACAGAGCCGCGTGGCTGATTCTTTACAGCGCGGTGCATATCTCTACAGTTCCCCTGCTCGCAGCATCCTCAGATGCTGCCCGGGTGGGGGGAGAAGTCCGTTACAGGCATTCCACGTCCGTGTTCCGTGCCGAACACGGAATGTGTGAATGCAGCCTAACTCATAAAGCTTGCTCAAAAGACATGATCAGCTGATTGCCATCACTTTAACATGGGGCCGATTATTTTCTAGCAACGCTCCTGACCGATTATCGGGCGTGTAAAAGGCTCTACGTAAACGCTTGATAAGTTTAGTTCATTGTATTCTAGAGTGAATATGATGAATGACTATTAATAGTTTTTTTTCTTTATTGTTTATATAGCTGTATTGTTTCGAATTGTGAGAGATGAATACACATACAGGCCACACTTCGGGAACATAGCAGGGAACGGCGCCCGTCTCATAATTTCGGCCGCGAATAATGATCAGGATTAAAACAAGACAGATGACTTTCCCCAATATGTACCCGAAGTGGGAACATAGCCTGAATGTATTTTTTTTTCCTATGTAAGTTATAAAAAAAATGTAGAACAAAGGATTTTTGTTTCAGATAAAATTTATTAAAAACCTGTGTGTTTGTATGTGGTGTGCTGGTTTGCCTTTTGACATTGCAGCATGGCTCTTCTTGTTCTCTTGCTACAATCTGTCTATTCATGCACTTTAATTGCGGACAGGTGTAGGTCTCCGTTGGGCACCTAGATCAGCTTTTATAGGGCAGAGACTTGCTGAGAGATGTCTTTTATGTTGGCCAGACATCACCTAACATGTGCGCTTGAGCCAAGTAATAGTGAACTAAGGAGTCTGTCCAAACAGATGGGCAGACAATGTGTGAATAGCGCTAGCCACAAGATGGGAGAGATCCGCCGTGCTCCTTCAATGAGACATATGTCCTTTTTTATTGACTGTAGATGTTTTCTCTGATTATTTTTTATATACAGCAGTATCATGCATTTGATTACATTTCATAGCCTTGTGTATAGTATTTAAATTATGACCGTGTAATGGAGGCAAAAAAATGGAAAAACCTTAAATACTTCAGAAAGGGAAAAGAAAAATGGAGAAAGACTTAGAATCCATCAGGCTAAGCAGAGTAATTGACTACTAGTACCGGTGTGAGTCTATGCCTACCTAGTTATAAACAATATGATATCATCTAAGAATATTATTAACCCCTTTACATAAGCTATACAGCTATATTAGTTTCTGCTGCCGATGCCCCATGGTATAGACCTTCCTGGCATGAAGGGGTTTTAATGTCTAACATTAGTGTCGCAGGAGTCGGGGATAATGACAGGCAGCCGCGATCTCTCAGGGGTCCTGATCAATGACAGGTGGAGGAATAATACTTACCTCTGTCCTGTCGCATAGGCTATCTTCTCAAAGAGTCTGCCTTAAACCTGTTTCTTTTTGTCATTCAGAGGAGGTCTCGCTTGTGTGATTATTGTCTTGCTTTGTAACCCAACTGCACTTGAGCTTTAGGGTGCTTTTACTCAGAGAGATTTATCTGACAGATTTTTGAAGCCAAAGCCAGGAATTGATTTAAGAAGAGCAGAAATCTCAGTCTTTCCTTTATGAAATGTTCCTGGCTTTGGCTTAAAAAGAATCTTTCAGATAATTTGCCTGTGTAAATGCACCCTTAGGTCACTAATGGACGGGACTTCTCCTTTAGGATTTTCTGATAGAGAGTAGAACCCCCCTACCTGCCTTTTTTCAATTTTGTTAGTTGTTTAGTTGTTTGTTAGTTTATCTTAAACCTAAACTAATTTAAAGTGATGCTACACTACAGTGCATAGCTGTGTGTGTCTGTGCTCACTATATAAATAATCAAGGGGGTTCTCCAGTGATTCTTTTTTCTTTCAAATCAGTTTATATCAGGACTGCTCTGGACAGTTCTTGTCATGGACAGAGGTGGCAGCAGAGAGCACTGTGTCAGACTGAAAAGAATATGTCACTTCATGCTGGGCACGCAGCAGCCGATAAGTACTGGAAGACTTCAGATTTTTAATGGCAATCTGTCAGCACCTACCCGAGGTGCAGACAGTGTGCTGTAGCTGGCAGTCCCCTAGTGAGCATGTTACCTTTTGGGAAATTGTCTGTGCAGTGGATTACGTGCAATCTCAGGTCTCCTACTGTAATGAAGAGTCAGAGAGGAGTTGTGGCTCAGTGTTTGTGCTGCACTCTGGCACACCTCACCACTCCTTCCTCCTCCCTCTTCTTCATAAATAATCAATGCTACCCGGCCTCCTGCTCGCTCAGCTGTCAGCCAGTGTCTCTGATTGCAGATCAGTCCTCTGTAGGCAGGTTATGTCTCAAAGAAACACTCAGATATAGTTGAATCTCTGAGGCCAAATGTGTTGGAGCAGTGGTCTAGGGGTAAAGCATCTGCCTAATCAAAAATCATATGCAGGGATCAGAAAACACTTTTTATCTGCAGCTTTATAAGTACAAAAAGAAGCCATTTGCAGGATGGCGAGAGTCAGAGGGACATATGGTAGGGGACATCCGGGTACCTTGTGTAATGCTTAATATTACTTGCACAGTCTTTTTCATAAACAACAATAAGCAAAGAGGTTACCATGAGTCAGGTGTTCCTTGTGCTATGGTTCTCACCCAGGGGCTGCACATTCCTTCCAAGGCTCTTGATCAACGCATTTCCTGTGTATAATAGTCACAATAGATAGAAGTACATCTGTGCGGCACTGATGTCGGCCAACTATTATACACAGAAAACAAGCAAGAGGAACGTGAAGGAATGTGCAGCCCTTGGGTGAGAACCATAGCAAAAGGAACACCTGAATCATGATAACCTCTTTGCTTATCGTTTATGAAAAAGACTGTACAAGTAATATTAAGCATTACACAAGGTACCTGGGTGTCCCCTACCATATGCACCTCTGACTCTCACCATCAAACCAAAGAAAGACATGCTGGTCTCTAGACAGAGGATTTACCCCTATACCACAGCTCCTCCACAGGCTAGGAGATTCAACTATATCTGATTGCTGATCAGTCCTCTGTTGGCAGATACTCGGTGAGCAGGAGGCCAGGCAGCATTGATTATTCATGAAGAAGGAAGGAGTGGTGAGGTGGCCAGAGTGCGGAACAAACGCTGAACCTCAACTCCTCTTTGACACTTCATTACAGTAGGAGATGTGAGACTGTAAATAATCCACTCCACTGACACATTACAAAAAGATACTATGACCGCTACAGGGGACTGCCAGCTACATCACACAGTCAGCACCAGTGGTAGGGCCTGGGAGCTGACAGATTCCCTTTAAATAGAGTTAAATTACAAATCTATATAACTTTCTGTCTCCAGTTGATTTAAACAGAATTTTTGCCCGAGTACCCCTTTAAAATATTGGAATTGTAGAATCCTTGCCTGGTAACTACTGCTTCTGTCACTGATTTCACCATATTTATAAAAATGTCTAATTTTCCCTCAAAGCTTCATTTATAACATTATTTAAAAAATCTGTCAATGTGGTAGAAAAGCCTTCTTCTTTTCTTATATAATTGTCTCCTTTTGTTAACGTAGATGTAAATAGCTTCTGCATGCGCTGTATATTTATTCTTCCCGTATAGAAAGATTTCTCCAGGAACTGTCTGTGGCTCGGCAGTCTTTGCAACCAAACAAATCTTGTTTTTATTTCTGTATCTTGGAAGGAACAAAGTTAGCGATAATTTGTACCGGAGAAAGAGAACTAAACCCTTAATTGAGATGAAGCCCATAACGTATTAGCGATAACACAAGTCAGGTCAATAGTTTCTGTAGTTCATTATTTACAGCAACATGGAGCTTCATGCAGAATGGTTTTCTTATAATTACTTTTGGAATAATGGGGAATAAGAGATGAGGGGAAATTATCTGATAACAAGCGAATCCTTTCAATAATTAAAAAAATGAGAAATTGCTGAGGAACATTGTCCGTCTCATAAAATCACTGTGTTTGCCCTTTTAGCCACCTGTGTTTTCTGCATACGTTGTCTATCTGTCAGTCTCACGTTTCCCCCTCATTAGCGGTTAGCAGATTAGCAATGGCCGAGATCTCCCAGTACTGTAATAAATTAGGTTCCGGTTATATTGTGGACTGTGCACATCGATTTTCAGCTTTGTAAGCAAAAGATGTTACTTTTCACATGTGTTTATTAACACACATGAGCAGAACCGCCAGGAAAACTGACGTGTATTTGTAAGTTACATTTGCTGGTACTTTATGGAACTAGATTGTACATAGATGCCAAAGAATTAAGTATTTTGAGAAACTCCATAATGTGTACTTACCCTGCTTCCCCTGAAAATAAGACTTAGTAGAAGTTTTGCTGATTTGCTAAATATAAGGCCTCCCCTGAAAGTAAGACCTAGCAAACTTTTTGTTTGGAAGCATGGCCGCCGAACAAAACACCATGGCAGGCAACTAGGATTCTTTTTAGCCCGTTGCTGTTGTCCCCTATCTTCACTGTCCGTTCCAGAGCAGCTGCATGCAGGACATGAAGACCGTCAACTGCCCCCAACCCCAATGTTCCCTTCCGCGGCTGTCACTTGTAAATGTGCAGGCAAGGCATCAAGAGCCACTATTACCTGCTGCCAGATGTAGAGCTGAACACAATATGCTGTCATCCCATCGCCTGCCGCCATAACGTAGTTGTCCCTGCTGTGCTGTACGAGCGTGCTGTGGTGAGCTCCCCCTGGTGGCTGGAAGCCACAATACAATACCCTCTGTCCCTGCTGTGTATGTGACATATGAGTTCTTCATGGAAAAATAAGACATCTCCTGAAAATAAGACCTAGTGCATCTTTGAGAGGAAATATTAATATAAGGCACTGTCTTATTTTGGGAAAACATGGTAGCATCCAAATGTCCTTTTATTCAAGCCTGCCCAGTATGATAGAATTGCAGATTATGGTAATATCAGTGTATTCAGAAAATAATGCATATTGCATGTGACGTTTGGGAAATACTAATAATGCAGTTTCTGGCTACCACAAAAGAGTGTCTTTCTTTGGCCGTATGATGCCTGGGTTTTTTTTTTTTTTTTTTTTTTTTCCGCTGCTGTCATTTTGTGCCCAAATAACATCAGTAATTTGAAAACAACAAGTGTTATTTATGCATTCGTTTTTTCCATTTAACAGATACGTGAAACGGACTGTAAAAACGCAGCATGGCCCTACGTTAAGACGTTATGTCACCACAACCTCTTTTTTAGATGAAAAACATGCATTTTTTTCAATAATGACGGCTGTTAACCCCTTAAGGACCGGGCCTGAAATGGCCTTAAGGACCGGAGCAAATTTTATGAATTTGACCAGTGTCACTTTATTCATTAATAACTTCGGGATGCTTTTACCTATCCGGCTGATTCTGAGATTGTTTTCTCGTGACATATTGTACTTCACATTTCTTGTAAATTGGAGTCGATACTTATAACGAATCTTTATGAAAAAACCCAAAATAGCGTGAAAAATTGTGAAAAAATGCATTTTTCCAACTTTAAAACTTTTCTGCTTATACAGAAAGTGGTTATACCACATAAATTATATATTAAATAGCATTAGCAACATGTCTACTTTATGTTGGCGGCATTTATTAAACTATATTTCATTTTTTTTAGACAATAGGAAGCTTAAAACATTAGCAGCAAATTTCCAAATTTTCTGTAAAATTTCAAAATCAGATATTTTTAGGGAACTGTTCAGGTTTAAAGTGTATTTGAGGGGACTGTGTGTTAGAAAGCCCCACGAAGCACCCCATTTCAGAAACTGCACCCCCTAAACTCTGCAAAAGCACATCCAGAAAGTTTTTTAACCCTTTAGGGGAGTCACAGAAATAAAAGCCAAGTGTGTAAGAAATTTGAAAATTTTAATTTTCTGTGCAGAGATTTTATTGTAATCCAATATTTTTCATAATTATAAACCTATTACCAGAGAAATGCACCCCAATATTGATTGCCCCGTTTCTGCAGTTTATAGAAATACCCCATATGTGGCCCTATTGCGCTATTTGACGCAACCACAAGCCTCAGATATAAGGGAGCGCCTAGTGAATTTCAATGGCTCCGTTATTTTTGGTCATTTTTGACTGTACCACTTCAGGTTGGCAGAGGCTCTGGGGTGCCAAAACCTAAAAAACACCCCTAAAGGGACACCATTTAGAAAACTACACCCCTCAAGGAATGTAACAAGGGGTGCGGTGAGCATCTGGACCCCACAGGTGCTTCACAGATTTTCCAAACAATATGGCTTGAAAAAAGACTAAAGTATTTTTTACACTAAAATGTTGTTCTAGCCTTCAATTTTTCATTTTCACAAAGGGATAAAAGGAAAAAAAAAACACAAAACATGTAGCGCAGTTTCTCCCGAGTACGGAAATACCCCACATGTGGACATAAAGTGCCAAGCGGGCGCAGGACGAGCCTCCAAAGGGAAGGAGCGCCAATTGGCTTTTGGAAGCTGGATTTCACTGGAATGGATTTCAAGGGCCATGTCGCATTTACAGAGCCCTCGTGCTGCCAAGACACTGGAAACCCCCCACAAGTGACCCCATTCTGGAAACTACACCCCTCAAGGAATCTAACAAGGGGTGCAGTGAGCATATGGACCCCACTGGTGACGGGCACAAATGTGGAAAAATGTGACGTGAAAGTGAAAATTTTCATTTTTTCACTTTCATGGCACAAATGTGCCCGTCATCCAGGGGTCCATATCCTCACTGCACCCCTTGTTAGATTCCTTGAGGGGTGTAGTTTCCAGAATGGGGTCACTTGTGGGAGGTTTACAGTGTTTTGGCAGCACGAGGGCTCTGTAAATGCGACATGGCGTTCATCATCCATTCTAGCCAAATCCAACCTCTAAAATCCAAATGGCGCTCCTTCCCTTCAGAGGCTTGCCCTGCGCCCACATGGCGCTTTATGTCCACATGTGGGGTATTTACGGACTCGGGGGAAATTGCTCTACACATTTTGTGTTTTTTTTTCTCTTTTAACCCCTTGTGAAAATGATAAATTCAAGGCTAGACCAACATTATAGTGTAAAAAATTTAATATTTCATTTTCACGCCACATTGTTCCACATTTGTGCCCGTCACCAGTGGGGTCCATATGCTGACTACACCCCTTGTTACATTCCTTGAGGGGTGTAGTTTCCATAATAGGGTCACTTGTGGGGGGTTTAACTGTCTTGGCAACACAGGGGCCTTTTGAATGCAACATGGCCCCTCGAAATCCATTCCATCCAAATCCAGCCTTCAAAAACCAAATGGCGCACCTTCCCTTTGGAGGCTTACCCTGCACCCGCATGGCGCTTTATGTCCACATGTGGGGTATTTCCGTACTCAGGGGAAATTGCTCTACACATTGTGTTTTTTTTTATCTTTTAACCCCTTGTAAAAATGGAAAAATCAAGACAAGATCAATGATTTAGAGTAAAAATTAAAAAAAAAATTACACTAAATGTTGGTCTAGCCTTGATTTTTTTCCATTTCCACAAGGGGTTAAAAAAGAAAATGAACACAAAACGTGTAGGGTAGTTTCCCCTGAGTACGAAAATACCCCACATGTGGACATAATGTGCCATATGGGAACAGGGCAAGCCACCAAAGGGACAGAGCACCATTTAGAGGCTGGAATGGGGGATGGAGGCCATGTCGCAATTACAAAGCTCCTGTGCTGCCAGAACAGTAGAAACCCCCCACAAGTGACCCAATTCTGGAAACTACACCCCATAAGGAATCTAACAAGGGGTGCAGTGAGCATATGGACCCCACTAGTGATGGGCACATGTGTAGAACATGTGCCGTGAAAATAAAAAATACCATTTTTTTCATTTTCACGTCCCAAATGTGGCCGTCACCAGGGGGCCATATACCCGCTGCCCCACTTGTTAGATTCCTTATGGGGTGTAGTTTCCAGAATGGGGTCACTTGTGGGGGGTTTCTACTGTCCTGGCCGCTCAGAGGCTTTGTAATTGCATCATGGCATCCTCTAATGGGAATGGCGGCCATACCTACTTAGCTGTGGAAAAGGGACAATTCTAATTTATATGGGGGTATTAGGTCAATTATTAGTTTATAAGGTTGGAAATGACAGGTGTCCATCAAACTCAACCTGTGTTGATCCAGAGGAAGGCAAAAACCCCTCGTGAGGCAGACGACAGTAGCCTCATCACAAGGGAAAAATTCCTTCCCGACTCCATAATGGCGATCAGAATAATCCCTGGATCAACGTGACCCCTGAAATAGGAATAAGGGACAGAATTTAGATAATGTAGAACCCCAGTGACGTGTGGTACGCCTTGGAGCGATCCAGTATGCAGAGGCCGGGGGGATCAGGACAGGTGTCACACTGGAAAATGGTGTCCTTCCTGATCCCCCTGTTACCCCACACTCTGCACTTCTTCTGGTCTCCTGTTTTCCAGTGTGGGGGACGTCACCAGGAAAATGTTGTCCTGGTGCGATACGGGGTCCTTCATATCCAGAAGCGCTGGGTCCGCTCCATGGCTGCTAAATATTATGGCTTTATTACTACTTCTGATATGTTCGGATCGTGCCGCAAGCTACAGTAGCTCAGGCAGCGAGGGACCAGAAGAGGGGGTGCTGGTATAAAAGTTATCCCGTACAGGTGGTGGTGACCTTTATCCAGCAGTGGGAAGATCAGTTCCCGGACGATGTCCCCACTAACTCCGAGGATGGGGGGGGGAGTGGGCATCTGGGGGCTGGATTCGAGTGTCCCTTCCTACATACACTCTAAGGGTACGTGCACACTGCGGAATCGCGAAGGATAACCCTTTGTGCATTCCGCAGTTGGCACCCGCCGGCGGACTGATGCAGGCGCACGTCTCCGTCCGTGTCATAGACTCCATTCTATGCACGGGCGGATTCCGCTCTCCGTCCAACGTGTTCATTCTTTGGATGGACGATGGAATCCGCCCGTGCATAGAATGGAGTCTATGACACGGGCGGAGACACGCGCCCGCATCAGTCCGCCGGCGGGTGCCAGCTGCGGAATGCACGAAGGGTTATCCTTCGCGATTCCGCAGTGTGCACGTACCCTAAATCTGTAAGTGTACCCTGAGGTACTCTCACAGAGTTTGTAGAATTTCACACCATACTGTGATCTCTTATTGGGACGGTACTGGCAGAAAAGACGTGTCTGGGGGGCAGCGTACGCTACGCTACCCCCAGACACGTCACTGGATGATGAGGAGGATGAGGGTGAATGGAGGAACAAAGGACCCCCCATTCATCCTCACTGGCTGTTTCGGTGTCGGGGGCAATAATAACGTATGCGTCCGATACCGAAAACACCCTGGGGGCCATCTTTATATGGGGATTGGTATATAGGGTATGTAGTGGTGTAGTGTAAAACTTTATTCAATGTAGTGTGGTGTAATGTAGTGTTTTTTTACGTGTTTTTTACAGTAAGTATACAAAAAAAACCTACGCCAAAAATGGTGTTGCTGATAAATGCCGCACTTATGTTCGGCACTTATCAGCAGACCGTGGCAGTAGAATATAGAAAAAAAACACCCTACGCCAAAAAGGAGGAGTTGCTGATTAGCAGCGCACTTTCGTGCGATGCTGATCAACACTCAGCGGCGATAGGGTGCGGAAAATAGAAAAAAAAAAAATTGGGAAAATTTTTTTTTTTTTTACTACATTCTGAACATCCCTGTAGTGGCTGATACGTGTATTACACTTATCAGCCGCTAGGGGGCAGCAGAGCGCAAGATCCGAAAATAGACGACGCTGGAGCCGGAAAAATACGAAAAAAGACGACGCTGGAGCCGGAACAAGCCGATCGGGACTCACGGAAGAAGCCGAAGTCCCGACAAGATGAAGAGGACGCCGGGAACCCGGAAGACGCCGATCAGGACCCCGGGACAGGTGAGTAATGTACAAATACCTGCTCTGGACCCCTCAGCTACCTAGCTGAGGGGTCCGGAGCAGGTATTTATTACTTGTGGGGACTTTGATCGCCGTGAACGGCCGGCCGGCTGGCCGGCCGTTCACGGCGATCGGGACGGTGGTACCGTGACCACCATTACTTTTTACAGTAATGGCGGTCGGTGCCGTCCTCGGACAGCACCGACCGCCATTTTTTTCCGGGTCATCGGGCCACCGATGGCCCGGAAAGGTTCCGATCGCCGCTATGGGCTTATCAGCCAATAGCGGCGATCGTCGGCATGGGGGGGGTTAACAACCCTCCATGCCGACAGGGAGAGATGGCCTGCTATGTATTATAGCAGGCTATCTCCCCCGATCGGGACCCGGCCGGCCGCGGCGCCCGTTTAAAGGGCGGACGTACCGGTACGTCATGGGTCCTTAAGTGACAGTGATCCATGACGTGTCGGTACGTCATGGGTCCTTAAGAGGTTAATAATGATCATGATAAAATAATGGCCGTTATTTCACCTAAAAAGACGTTTAGGGAACATAGCCTAAAATAAGCAATGACTAGCCAGATTAAATTCTGGAATATATAGGTCATGTCCTTATTCCAGAATTTTGTACAATAGATTTTATGTATGACAGTCTTGACCTGTTCTACAACCTTCCATCCCCAGAAAACAAAACCTAGTTGAGGTTTTGCTGAACTGCTAAATATAAGGCCTCCCTGAAAGTAAGACCTAGAAAAGTTTTTGTTTGGAAGCATGGCCGCTGAACCGAACACCAGGGCATGCAGCTGGGATTCTTTTTAGCTCGCCACCGCTGTCCCCTACCTTCACTATCCATTGCAGAGCAGCTGCATACAGGACATGAAGACCGTCACCTGCCGCCAACCCCAATGTTCACTTTTGCGGCTGTCACTAGTAAATGTACAGGCAAGAGGCCCGTTGCCTGCTGCCATCCCCATTGTCCTCTACAGATACAGAGCTGCACACAGTCTGCCATTATTCTGTAGCCTGCCGCCATACTGTACACTGTCCCTGCTGTGCTGTACGAGTGGGCTGTCGTGAGCTCCCACTGGTGGCCGGAAGCCGCTATACCCTATACCGTACACTGTCCCTGCTGTGGTAAGCTCCCCCTGGTGGCTTACCCTATACCCTCTATCCCTGCTGTGCATGTGACGTGAATTCTTCTTCATGGACAAATAAGACATCCCCTGAAAATAAGACCTAGCGCTTTGGGAGCAAAAATTACTATAAGACACTGTCCTATTTTGGTGGAAACACGATAACACTAAATTTACTGAGCTTTCCTAACATTTCGTCTCCAGTTTTTCTTTGTTATATTAACTCAACAAAAATGAACATTAATACACGGTGCATTTTCTGTTATTATACGAGATCTTTCTATAAACTCTGGAACCTATAGTGTACTATATGTTACTTTTATGTTATGACGGTATACTATGTGTGCAACATTGGAAAGGACTCGGTCCCTAATAGCACAGAATTACGGCTATTTTGTGAGTTAGAGAAGCCGTCGCCTATCTATCCGGCTGTTCTCTACATACTGCATTGCTGCAATCCACTCGGCAGAGCCGTAGTTACATCCATTATGTCACTCATCCTCTTCTAAGACCCTTTGAACATCCTTTTATCTCCGCTCATTGCTGGCACCCTGCTCCTTCCTAACAGGAGGTCAGCGTTTTGCCTGTGTTCAAACAAATGCTAGAACTGACTTCTTTATCAATTCGCCCAGAGACAGATAAAGCACATCCCATGTAAGCCCGGCAATCACAAGAGTTTCCAGCTCACAACTTCAAAAGCTAGAAATTAGCTGATTATATCATGGATCAAAATATATTAGACTCGTTTGGCTAAAAGCTAGACAGCAATGACTGTATCCATCACAATATATAATAGATTATGCTGTATTGCTATAGCAATGCTGTCCTTCTTTTTAGATGTTTGCTTTTCTTTTGTATAAATGAATGTAAGAGCAAGTCCTCTCTGTTTAATACATTTATGTACCAGTACCGTATATTCGGCAGTAACAATAGTAAAACTGTTTCATTTAACCGTTTGTTTGTTTGACCATAGCACTATGTTAAAGGGAACCTGTCACTAAAACAATGCTATTTAAGCAATTAGCATCATGTTATAGAGCAGAAAGAGCTGAACGGATTGATATATATCTTTATAGGACAAGATTCAGTATAACTTGTTACATGTTGATTGAAATCCCTGATCATTCTGTGATAAGGAGTCCAGTGGGCGGTGTCGCTCAATGGACTGGACTTTAACATGGAACCATCAGAGATTTTAATCAAATTACAGGTTATACTGAATCTTTTCCCATAAAGATATGTATCAATCTGCTCAGTTCCTCCTGTTCTATAACATGATGTCAATAGATTAGGTAGAATTTTCATGGTGAACGGTTCCCTTTAAGGGCCTGTTCACACTACAGAATGATACATTCCCTTTAGGGCCTGTTCACACTACGGAATTGGCATGGAGATCCACTCGGATCCTCTGCCCGCAGGTTCCGCGCCGAATCCTGCCTGCTATCGCTTTCAATGGGAGCCTTGCGCGCCTACTTTCTCCACGCCTCTCCAATAAAAGAAATGACATGTCGGCAGCCAAAAAAAGTGGCACACTTGCCTTGTTCCCGACAAAAAAGATAAGAAAGGCCTGTCATATATACTCACTGGTACCCCAAACAAATAAAGAAGAAAATATGTATCTTTATTTCAAATAAATCGAAGTAACAAACATCACATTGAGACATAAACAGTTAAAAACATCTAAAACAAACAAAAAAAATACATCAAGGGAGCCACACTACTTATCCCCAGGACCCTCAGACGAGCAAAAATTAGCAAGGACCATATCTAACCAATAAATCTGACGTGATAACTATGCCCCACTACTGTAAATAATGATGATGAAAAAAATGTGAAAAACATGCAAGGGCAGGTATAACCAGAAAATGACCAAAATATTAGCAAACAACCAGAAGGTCCATGTCGGGGTCCACTGCTCCCCACGCGGTCCGTTCTTCACTGGGAACTTCCTTAGGGGAACCCCTGAGGAGGTTCCCAGTGAGGAACGGAACGCGTGCGGAGCATTGGCCCCCGACATGGACCTTCTGTACCTATTATGGGGCCGCATCTCTGGCACTAGGGCTCCATGGATTGCAGACGACTACAGATACACATCCGTAGGGCTGTCCATAGCTATGGGTCTACGAAACGTGTTAATGGAGCGTTAGACAAGACAGTCTAAAAATATGCCTGATCTTCAGCCTGAAGCACTGTGATAAATGTGGCACATTGTTTACCTCCCTCATTGTCTGCTCACATAATATAACAAGCAGGAGGCATAATCTCAACCACTAAACCATAGCAACAAGTAGATTAGGGCTTGAAGGTAACAGCAGGTGTGGGCTGAAAGAAAGACAAGACAAGGAGTCACACAAATAGCGAGGAAGGGGTCAATTACTGTCAGTAAAAGGACATCTAGGAGGAGGATGTATGCGTCCTACCATGGTCTCCAGATCTGTTCATAGAATTTTTTCGGTTTCTCCGTCACGCAGCATGTCTTTGGTTAATCATATAGAAATCTATGTGTGGTGTCAGAGACATCACAAGGTTGCTGTTTCCTAGCCTGGGCTATAGATTGTTTGCACACACACACACACACACACACACACACCCTGTAATACCCCGTAGGTAGTGCACCCTTGACCGAAACGAGAGATTGTAGGGCCCAACCTCTGAAGCAGACAGGAGGGTAGTCAGGTACAGCAAGGTACTAGTAGGGACCATAGTGCACAGGCGCCCCCACATGCATGCTTTTACAGATTCTAGAGGTCGTACAGTGATCTGCATGCATCAAATTCAGTGTGAATATATAGATTTAGTCTGTCATCGAAAAATATAATAAAAAAAAAAAAAACTTTTACATATGTGGCACTATAATAGCAGATTTATAAGAGACTCTGGCACTAGGTTTATGCTGTCCTATCACATCATTGTGTGCAGCTGTTCTCTTCATATCCTCATGAATATCGAGGACACTGAGCACTAAACACTAGTCTTTTCCATTATGTGCACATGCATGCTTTTACAGATTCTAGAGATCGTACAGTGATCTGCATGCATCAAATTCAGTGTGAATATATAGAGTTAGTCTGTCATCCAAAAATGTAATAATAATAATAATAATAATAATAAAAAAAACTTTTACATATGTGGCACTATAATAGCAGATTTATAAGAGACTCTGGCACTAGGTTTATGCTGTCCTATCTGAAGGCAGCATAGCCTTGTGACCAGAATGATGTATCACATCATTGTGTGCAGCTGTTCTCTTCATATCCTCATGAATATCGAGGACACTGAGCACTACACACTAGTCTTTTACATTATGTGCACATGCACAGTAGTCCTCAATACTCAGCAAGGGAGGAGTTGTAGATGGCAGAACAAGCTATTAAAAAGAAGGGACAACTCAGAGTCTAGGGTGGATAGTAGGCTGTGTACTACGTAGTGAGAGATGGGAATCCGTATTGGACAGATTTTGCAGGGTAGAGATCACAGGCTGTGTTAGATGGATAGAGCAGTACAGGAATGACACTGTGCCAATACATGACAATAAAGAGAACATTAATATAATATATTGGTGCAGCTCACAATTATCGCTGTATAGGTCGAGGTTAAACTAAAAAATGCCCTTACCTAGAAAGGAGCGAGTGAGGAAATCGGAAGTACATAAAGTTTTTTTAGTCCTCTAAACCACAACATTCCTATCTTACCAGTTGAAATGGTTACCTGTACAGGTCGTAAACATATACTAATCTGGCCAAGATTTGGACAGTAATAAATTAATTTAATATAATCATAAATAGCGCATGATATAAATATTCATCAACAGAAGATAAAAACATATATACGCATTCCTATAGTTATCAAAAATGAGGATTAATACATGGAACATTAAATAAATGCACATAAAGGTTCAATACACAGATAAATAAATAAATAGAAATAAAAAATAAAAATAAACAATAGAAAAATGAGTCAAAAAAAAAAAAAAAAAAAAAAGGGTCTCTTTAAAATGAGCGGTACCGCTGGGTGCCGGCCGGTTGCGAAGTAATATTGCTTATACCTTTAATTGTAAGCTACTAATTCCACTCTAGTTGCAGTTCAGTTTAGAGGGTGGTCTTGGACTTGTAGTCCTTCCAGGTACATATCAAGACTCGGACTGATAGTCTTTTATAACGTGTTTTACAGACACCCTTTTAGACTAATAGTCCTCCCGAGTCATCAAAGTATGGTCTGCTTTGTTAGATCAGTAATGATATTTTACGCAAACAGTGATATCAGACACAAACTTATGGCGTTTGTAGCGCCTCTCACCCGTCCCGAGGTGGCTGGTGGTATCGCTTCTTCCCTCTCTGCTATCAGCTCGCAACGGCCGAATGAGGTTAGCGGCTAGTGTAGCGATCCCGCAGCGCGTCCTCGTGGTTCTGAGGATACCTTCGCGCGCGATGGTACAGCCTCGATCTCGTCACAGATGACTCCGTCCGGGACAGGGTGGTAAAGATGGTTGTGGTATTCCAAATGGCAAGTGTCCAGATGGTACAATACAATCGGGGGGCCCCCCAGAGGGACAATGGGTCAAGAGTAGGTCCCAAAAAAAGGGAAAAGAAAAGAAAAATAAAAAATAATAATAATAATTAAAAAAAAAAAAAAAAAAAATGAGAAAAAATAATGTTCGGTTTAAAATCACAATAACTAATCTGATGTAGCATTAGTCTGTATAATTGCCATACGCGTTTCAAGGTTCTCAATGTTTAACCTCTTCGTCAGTGGCGATGATGCTAGTCTTTGCAGGCCCATTTAGTGGGATATTTGTAGTCAGTTACTGACTGATCATGTGATTGATCATGTGATATCCAGAAGAAACTTAGGACTGGATTTGGGTATTTCAGACCATCAGTTACTGATTGATCATGTGATATCCAGAAGAAACTCAGGACTGGATTTGGGTATTTCAGACCATCTTTTGCGATCCGCATAGAAACCCATTTTCCGTATATTCTATGCATACTCAAGAGTTCTTCTGACATATATTCTTATGAACGTTGTAAACTGCAGGTTACAAGGGTGCAATGGTAAAACACTCAACAGCGTCTGGTTGGATTGTTATTATTGCTGTATTAATACATTCTAGAAAACGCATTACAAACGCAGCATGTGTGAACAGGGGCTAAACACAAAAAACACGAAAAAGGAGAGATACAAAAGGTAAAAGATCGGGGTATAGGGATAAATATACAAAAGAGAAAGATTTGAGGTAAAAGACCGATTAAGTGAATGAGAGTATGCAATATTGTTATGCTGTAGAGAGTAACTAACCCATGCAATGTTTACCAAATTTTCTGATATAAGTATCCTCATCCTCGCATAACGTGGGCAAGTTAGACCACTACATGTGACCGTAAATCATAATAAATTTACTCATAAATACCCACTCCATAGGGTATATCCCATATATCGCGAAAAGTGACCCGGGTATCTCAGGATCCGTGGCCCAAGTGGCAGGGACGGCTCCGGCGCCGTGAAAAACGGCCTGGCACGTAGCCAGCCATGACACAGAGGCCGCCAGGACAGGGACACCGGTCACAAAGGGATGGAAGGGGACAATCACACAACACCAGTCACAGAAAACCAAAGAGCTCCATTTCTGCATTCAAGCCTCTGGGTTCAAGGCTATCAAACTCAAATATCCTTTGTGATTCTATTCTAGACATCTTACTTATATGGTCACCCCCTCTCCAATCTTTTCTAACACTTTGGATTGCTGTGAAGGATAGTTGGGAGGGGTCACAATTATGGACCTCTTTAAAATGGGATCATAGAGGGTGAGTCAGTTCTCCTTTTTTGATGTTTCTGATGTGCTCGGTGATCCTGGTCTTCAACTGTCTTTTCGTGCGACCTATATATTGCTTCGGGCAGTTACACTGAATAATGTAGATGACACCCCTAGAGTTACAGGTCAGAAGTTCTTTAATATCAACTCCAAATTCATTCGAAGTGGAGTTGACCCTCAAAGTATGTCTGGGAGTATTAGTACTTTTACAACCCAAACAGGTGCCACATTTATGAAATCCCGGGGTTTCCAACCAAGTTCTGCTAGATGTTGTTTGAGATGCTGTCCTGGATACGGTTGGTGCCACCTGAATCCCTAGGTTCGGGGCTCTAGTGTAAACTACTGGGGGTCTTGATGGGAGAAGGGGTCCTACTGTTTTGTCTCTTTGGATTAGATGCCAGCTTTTGGATAAGAGTCTTACAATTTTCTTATGGTCAGTGTTGAAGGGAAGGATAATGGAGTCTGTTCTTTCTGTAGGGATTCTGTCAATGGGATCAAAGAATGATTGTCTATCTAGTTCTCTGACTTTAGATAATGAATTAGATAGGATATTAGCTGGATAATTCTTTTCTTGGAATCGTGCTGTCATTTGCTTGGCTTCTATCTCAAACTGCTCAGTTCTTGTACAATTTCTTTTTAGTCGCCTAAATTGACCTCCAGGGACATTCATTAGCCATCTTGGAAGATGGCAGCTGTTATAGAGAATGTAACTGTTTCTTGCAGTAGCTTTCTGGAAGGTCTGGCATTCCAGACCTTCTTCAGATGCCAAAATGTGGAGGTCAAGAAATTCAATTTCGGTTTTACTGATTACTGGGGTTAATTTTATGTTCCATACGTTGTCGTTGAGTTCATTTATATAAGTCTCTAGATCATTCTGGGTCCCATTCCATATAAGGACAATATCGTCTATATATCTCCGCCATAGGACCAGGTCCGCACCCAGCTTAGGGGTGACAGCTGTTTCTTCCCAGGAGGCCATGAATAGGTTGGCAAAACTGGGCGCGAACCTGGTGCCCATGGCGGTACCTGTTCGCTGGACATAGTAGTCCCCCTCAAAGTAGAAGTAATTATGTCTCAAAATATAAAGAATGAACTCTAATACTAGTTGTATCTGGTCAGATTTCATATCGCTATTCTCCAGATGGCTCCTAACTGCCTCTATCCCACGCTCGTGTTCTATGATGGTATAGAGGGAACTGACATCCATTGTTGCCATAATGTGGTTGGTACTCCAAGCAAATTGTTCTAATAGTTTAATAGTATCTGTCGTGTCTCGTAAGTAATATGGTGTCTTCTTTACATAGGGTTGTAGGAGTTTATCTATATATTGTGAAAGGTTGGAGGTGATTGAACCTATGCCCGAGATTATGGGACGACCTGGTGGTTGAGTTGGGTGTTTGTGTACCTTGGGTAGGCAATAGAACACAGGGAGTCGTGCTGGTGTGTTTACTATAAAACTATATTCTCTATCGTTTAGGATCCCTTCCTCTAGTGCTCGATCACATAAAGATTTTAATTCGGATTGATATATTGTTGTAGGGTCAAATTTTAGTTTAGTGTAGGTGTTTTCATCTGCTAGTTGCCTAAGGCACTCCTGATTATAGGCACTGGTATTTTGGATAACTATAGCCCCTCCTTTATCCGCAGGACGGATGATGATCTCTGAATTAGTCTGAAGCTCTTTAATGGCTTGTCTTTCCTTAAAGCTCAAGTTATTTGATATTCCTTTAGTAGGATTCATTCGCCTCAGGTCTGCAGTGACAGATTTTTGGAATGCTGTAATGTCAGGTCCTATTTCATGTTTGGGGTAAAAATGTGATCGGTTTTTACAATCCGTATGGATATATGGGTCTATACTTTTAGGGGGTGTAGTGTGTGTCCGTTCTTCCGCTTGTTTTAGAAAATATTTCTTTAGACACAATTTGCGGACATATTTTTCTAACCCTATGTAGATCTCAAACTTATTGCATGGTTTATTTGGTGCAAACTTTAGGCCCTTATTCAGAAGAGTTATCTGTGCCGCTGTGAGAGAGACAGAGCTTATATTGATGATGGAGTCTGACTGAGGTGATGATTGGATTGTGGTTGTTCTAACTTCCCTACTTTGGTTGGTGGTTGCAGTGGGTTCCCTATGCCTTCTCCTTCTTGTACGGCGGCGGCAAATTCTCTTTTCCTGCTCGGTGTTGGGGGTGGTTGAGAGGGGTTGGTTGACTGATTCAAGGGTAGGGAGGAGACTTGAGCATTGGATTGTGGTGGAATTGGTAAAAGTGGTTTCCTGTTGTTCCTGTATTGATTGTTGCTGCGATATGGGTTGTGGTATTGTTGTTTTGTGTTGATGTTGTGATATGTACTGTATTGTTGCCTCATATTCTCTATCATCCCATTTTAAAGAGGTCCATAATTGTGACCCCTCCCAACTATCCTTCACAGCAATCCAAAGTGTTAGAAAAGATTGGAGAGGGGGTGACCATATAAGTAAGATGTCTAGAATAGAATCACAAAGGATATTTGAGTTTGATAGCCTTGAACCCAGAGGCTTGAATGCAGAAATGGAGCTCTTTGGTTTTCTGTGACTGGTGTTGTGTGATTGTCCCCTTCCATCCCTTTGTGACCGGTGTCCCTGTCCTGGCGGCCTCTGTGTCATGGCCGGCTACGTGCCAGGCCGTTTTTCACGGCGCCGGAGCCGTCCCTGCCACTTGGGCCACGGATCCTGAGATACCCGGGTCACTTTTCGCGATATATGGGATATACCCTATGGAGTGGGTATTTATGAGTAAATTTATTATGATTTACGGTCACATGTAGTGGTCTAACTTGCCCACGTTATGCGAGGATGAGGATACTTATATCAGAAAATTTGGTAAACATTGCATGGGTTAGTTACTCTCTACAGCATAACAATATTGCATACTCTCATTCACTTAATCGGTCTTTTACCTCAAATCTTTCTCTTTTGTATATTTATCCCTATACCCCGATCTTTTACCTTTTGTATCTCTCCTTTTTCGTGTTTTTTGTGTTTAGCCCCTGTTCACACATGCTGCGTTTGTAATGCGTTTTCTAGAATGTATTAATACACCAATAATAACAATCCAACCAGACGCTGTTGAGTGTTTTACCATTGCACCCTTGTAACCTGCAGTTTACAACGTTCATAAGAATATATGTCAGAAGAACTCTTGAGTATGCATAGAATATACGGAAAATGGGTTTCTATGCGGATCGCAAAAGATGGTCTGAAATACCCAAATCCAGTCCTGAGTTTCTTCTGGATATCACATGATCAATCAGTAACTGATGGTCTGAAATACCCAAATCCAGTCCTGAGTTTCTTCTGCATATCACATGATCAATCACATGATCACATGATCAATCAGTAACTGACTACAAATATCCCACTAAATGGGCCTGCAAAGACTAGCATCATCGCCACTGACGAAGAGGTTAAACATTGAGAACCTTGAAACGCGTATGGCAATTATACAGACTAATGCTACATCAGATTAGTTATTGTGATTTTAAACCGAACATTATTTTTTCTCATTTTTTTTTTTTTTTTTAATTATTATTATTATTTTTTATTTTTCTTTTCTTTTCCCTTTTTTTGGGACCTACTCTTGACCCATTGTCCCTCTGGGGGGCCCCCCGATTGTATTGTACCATCTGGACACTTGCCATTTGGAATACCACAACCATCTTTACCACCCTGTCCCGGACGGAGTCATCTGTGACGAGATCGAGGCTGTACCATCGCGCGCGAAGGTATCCTCAGAACCACGAGGACGCGCTGCGGGATCGCTACACTAGCCGCTAACCTCATTCGGCCGTTGCGAGCTGATAGCAGAGAGGGAAGAAGCGATACCACCAGCCACCTCGGGACGGGTGAGAGGCGCTACAAACGCCATAAGTTTGTGTCTGATATCACTGTTTGCGTAAAATATCATTACTGATCTAACAAAGCAGACCATACTTTGATGACTCGGGAGGACTATTAGTCTAAAAGGGTGTCTGTAAAACACGTTATAAAAGACTATCAGTCCGAGTCTTGATATGTACCTGGAAGGACTACAAGTCCAAGACCACCCTCTAAACTGAACTGCAACTAGTGGAATTAGTAGCTTACAATTAAAGGTATAAGCAATATTACTTCGCAACCGGCCGGCACCCAGCGGTACCGCTCATTTTAAAGAGACCCCTTTTTTTTTTTTTTTTTTTTTTGACTCATTTTTCTATTGTTTATTTTTTTTTTTTAATTTCTATTTATTTATTTATCTGTGTATTGAACCTTTATGTGCATTTATTTAATGTTCCATGTATTAATCCTCATTTTTGATAACTATAGGAATGCGTATATATGTTTTTATCTTCTGTTGATGAATATTTATATCATGCGCTATTTATGATTATATTAAATTAATTTATTACTGTCCAAATCTTGGCCAGATTAGTATATGTTTACGACCTGTACAGGTAACCATTTCAACTGGTAAGATAGGACTGTTGTGGTTTAGAGGACTAAAAAAACTTTATGTACTTCCAATAAAGAGAACATCATCCTAGACACACAGAACTCACAGAATAATGATAAATAATGATATACTGCACCTCCAATATAGGTTCTCCTGAGATGTAGGGCAAGGTTTGTTTTTAATGGAAAACTAATGAGATGGGATTTGTGTGCACTGCTGCCCACCTGGCAGCTACTGTGCCTCTGCTATGTACCCTCTGGCACTGGGGTAAGGAGAAAACCAAGAAAAATAAACAGTCTCTGGCAATGATAATAATGTCCCAATCTTGCTGTGACGCTAGACTTTACAAGAAACTTGTGAAATCAATGTCATAATTCTTCTTTTAAATTTACTAAAATTTTGTGAAGGCCATAAATTATCCTCCGACAAACATGTATGACCGATATGCAGTAAATGTAATAAATGTCTGGTTGCGGATGGTTGTGGTGGGTCCTGCTATACTTGTCTGCCTCCGACAGATCCATAGACACTGAATTGGGTAGTAAGGAAACTGTGACCACTGCTCCATCCAGGACTTTACTGACTGCTGGTATGAGTTGCAAGGTAATAGGAAGCTCAGTTCTATCCACACTATTTTGTGGATAGGTTTAAAGGAGAAGTCCGGCAACAATAATATTTTCCCAGCAGGCAGGGGGGCAGGGAGGAACGTAATACACAAGCACCACTCCCTGTGCCCCTGAAGCATAGCACTAGAGGACCTCTGACGGAACTCATTTTCCCTAAGTTCCGATGTCATCACAACTCAGGGGGGAAACTACCCAACCCAGCTGACGGATTGCCTGCTCAACCAATAAGTGACTGGAGCGATATCCTGCCCCAGTCAATGGCTGGCTGAGCGGGCAGTCAATCAGCTAAGTGACATCGGTGCAGAAAGAGATCCAGAAGCCGGGTGGGAGTCCCAGAGCGGAGGCAGAGCTGCAGAGACATAGGGAGAGGAAAATAGAGCTTGTTTATTATGTTCCTCCCAGCCCCTACCTGCTTTAAAATTATAATTTTATCCACTTAAAACCACTTAAATTTTTTTTTTCTTAAATTGGCATACAGGGCATCCATCATGCAGGGCAGGGACATGTAGGTGAATGCCCTCATGCTGCTGGCAGAGTATGGAATACAGCTAACAGATTCCCTTTAAAGCGACTCTGTACCCACAATCTGACCCCCCCCAAACCGCTTGTACCTTTGGATAGCTTTTAATCCAAGATCTGCCCTGGAGTCTGTTCGGCAGGGGATGCAGTTATTGTCATAAAAACAATTTTTAATCCTGCAGCGCTGTGTTTAACGGCCGGGGCTTACATTTGTATATGCATTAGGTTGGCACCACCTCTCTGTCCTTCCTCCCCACCCTCCTCATTATTAGGAATGATCCAGGAACATTTACTGCTGTTTGAGCTTTGCACAGGTGTCTTAACGATCCAGCCCATGTTCATTATACACACAGGTGGGGAATAGGAAGCAATCTGCCTGGAGCATTCCTAATGATGAGGAGGGTGGGGAGGAAGGACAGAGAGGGTGTGCCAGCCTAATGCATATACAAATGTAAGTGCCGGCCGTTAGACACAGCCCTGCCGGATTAAAAGATGTTTTTATGACAATAACTGCATCCCCTGCCGAACGGACCCCAGGACAGATCTTGGATTAAAAGCAGCTATCTGACGGTACAAGTGGTTTGGGGGGTCAGATTGTGGGTACGGAGTTGCTTTAAGGCTCTCTCTAATTTTAAAATTAAAGGGGTGTTCTCATCTGCTGATAATTCAACTCTTTGCTGAGCTGAATCAGCTTGGCATCACTGTGTCTTCCACTGAGCTTATACAGCTTGTCTCCAGTGACGATCCAAGCCCTAGAGATGTGTGTAAGGTTAGCGGGAGACAGTGGAGAGATATAAAGGAGTGAAAGATCCCGACCACATGAGTGCGTCACAACAAGACCACCACTCTCAGAGCGGAGAGCGGTGGTCAGAAACCTAGGCAAAGAGCTGTCAACAGTATGGAGAGAAAAAGGGGCCAAGCTACAAAAATAAGCAATTTTGCTAATGCAGTGCATTTGCAAAATTGCTTTCTTTTGCATTCCATATCCATTAACGAACGTTTAGGGAGTAGGAATACTATCTATCTATCTATCTATCTATCTATCTATCTATCTATCTATCAATCACAAATAAAAAATGTATTTAATGGTTTAGTATTCTTTAAGACAACATGCCTTGTGCATACAAGAAAACAAATCAAGCCATGTAAACATTGTGAGATAAAGTGAAAACCAACTGAGTAAGTCTATGCATACGTAATGCAGAAAACCAGTTTCAAACTCTACAGGTTATTGCTGACTTGATATCTCACAAAACAGACAGGGAACAATTTGCTGTAAATGCGGAGATACGCTGGTCCCTGTGCTGGTGGACCGACCTATTTACATCAGCTGGTGAATGAAATCGACTGCAAGGTGAAAAAAATGTTAATAATGAAAATAAAGTGATTGAGCATCAAATTATCAGCCCAGGATACAATGAAAGGACATTACTTTACACCAATACTCAAATATTTGAATGTTTTTATATCAACAGTCATTCAATTTTTTATCCAGAATTTCCCTGTTTGTGCAGAATTTATAGTGATGGATGTTATGATTGAATTTCCAGATGATTACAGAATGGCTCCTGAAATCTGATGGGGAGACCAAAGTGATCTCTACTCTGCTGCCACCTCTGTCCATGTCAGGAACTGTCCAGAGCAGGAGCAAATCCCCATAGAAAACCTCTTCTGCTCTGGATAGTCTAGACATGGACAGAGGTGGCAGCAGATAGCACTGTGTCAGACTAGAAAAGATACACCACTTCCTGCAGGGCATACAACAGCTGATAAGTACTGATAGTACCGATCAGCTGCTGTATGTCCTGTAGGGAGTGGTATTTTTTCCAGTCTGGAGAGCAGGATAGGTTTTCTATGGGGATTTGCTACTGTTCTGGACAGTTCCTGACATGGACTGAGGTGGCAGCAGAGAGCACTGTGTCAGACTGGAAAGAATATACCACTTCCTGCAGGACATACAGCAGCTGATAAGTACTAGAAAACATACGATTTTTTTAAATAGAAGTAAATTACAAATCTCTGGAACTTTCTAGCACCAGTTGATTTGAAAAAAAAAAATGCCTTTAATGTGAACATAACCTTAGGATGGATGGGTGGATAGATTGCTTATAAATTACAGAAGGGTGTGTTAGAAATTCTTATTACAAATTAAAATTTAGGAAGCCATGTTTAACTTATTTTTTTTTTTATTATTATTTTACAAAATTTTTGTCATTTTACAAATGTTGTCATTTTCCTGATGTTTGGTTTACTCTTATTTTTTAGGCTTATCCTAGCCGCCAATAGGGATGAATTTTATCACAGACCTTCCAAGCCTGCAGATTTCTGGGGCAACAATAATGAAATCCTCAGTGGTATGTATGACTCGAGTACATGTTGTTTGTACATTCCCATTCTATTCTTTAGTAATATCTGGTCAAGTCTTTTTATAACCTTTCAAATTTGTTATTACAGCAAATAACATATCTATTTCTTCTCACAGGTTTGGACATGGAGACGGGGAAGGAAGGAGGAACATGGCTGGGCATCACTAAAAGGGGGAAGTTTGCTGCTCTCACAAACTACTTGCAGCCAAAAATAGATGTAAATGCCAAAGGCAGAGGTAAGAGCTTGGGTCAGATAGAGGGAACCTTGAGACCACATCTACAGTCTTATGATCGCAAAAGTCTATAGCAAGGGTAGGGAACCTTGGCTCTCCCGCTGTTGCAGAACTACAACTCCCATCATGCCTGGACAGCCAAAGCTAAAGCTTTGGCTGTCCAGGCATGATGGGAGTTGTAGTTTTGCAACAGCTGGAGAGCCAAGGTTCCCTACCCTTGCTATATAGTGATAACTTGCCTTATAGTGATAACCCTTACATCTTGGCATAGCATTGATCAGTGTGAGAAAAAAAAGTGTAAAAAAAATAAATGTTTTTAAAAACATGCTATAGCCCCTTCCCCAATAAAAGTCTAAATCCCGCCCCCTTCCCATTTTATAAATAAAACACATAAAAAAAATAAAATAAACATAATATATACCGTAACATGCCTAATCGTCCGATCTATTAAAATAAAACAATATTATTCCTGCAGGGTGAACGCCATGAACAAAAAGCGGTAGAAAAACGCCAAGATTGCTGATTTTATATTAGATTTTGTATATGTATATTTGTATATATAAAAAAAAAAAAAAAAAAGGTTTTACTATTAATAAAAACTATATAAACATACATATTGCTGTATTCAGACCGCCCTATAGAATAAAGATATTCTGTCAGTTTTACTCTAAAGTGCTTTACGTAAACACGGAAACCCCCTAAAATTTGTGAAATTGATTTTTTTGTCCTGAATTCACCCCATAAATAATATTTTAAGGGTTCCATCATTCATTTTATGGCAGATTGAAAGACGCCATTACAAAGTACACCTGCTCCTGAAAAAAAAAACAAGCTCTCACATGGCCCTGTAGATGGGAAAAAAAAAAGAGTTCTGTCTCTTAGAAGGCGAGAAGGAAAAAACGAAAATGCCGAAAAGGAAAACTGACGCGGTCATCAAGGCCATTTTAGACTCAGTCCTTAAGGGGTTAATAGACATAAGATGCAAACCAGTTGGACACTTCTGACCAAGTGACATGTTTTATTTTCGATTATGTTCGTATAAAGACGTATAATGAAATACATTCATTAAAGGGGAACTCCAGTGGAAATGTTTTTCTTACAGATCAACTGGTGTCAGAAAGTTATATAGATTTGTAATTTACTACTTAAAGGGGTTGTCCAGCAAAAATCTTTTTCTTTCAAATCAACTGGTGTCAGAAAGTTATATAGATTTGTAATTTACTTCTATTTAAAAATCTCAAGTTTTCCCATACTTATCAGCTACTGTATGTCCTGCAGGAAATGTTGTTTTATTTTCATTCAGACACAGTGCTCTTTGCTGCCACCTCTGTCCATGTCAGGAACTGTCCAGAGCAGGAGAGGTCTTCTATGGGGATCTCCAGTCTTGCAGCCTAAAATCCTTTGCTTTAAAGGGGTAGTGCATCGCTTAACAATTATTCACTAAATAACACACATTACAAAGTTATACATCTTTGTAATGTATGTTATGTTAGTGAATGGCCCCCTTCCCCGTGTTCCCCCCCACCTACGCTAGACCCAGAAATGTAGTGATTAGTTATGCTCAGCCAATCGCGGCTGAGCAGCTGATGACGCGGCAGAGGGGGGCCGGCACAAGGGGCGGTCAGAGCGTTCGGACGGCCTCCCGAAGATGACATCATTGTCACAAGATGGCGGACGGGGGTAGACACAAATCAGGTGAGTATAGAGCACTACACTTCCGGGTCTAGTGTGGGTGGAGGGGAACACGGGGAAGGGGGCCATTCACTAACATAACACACATTACAAAGTTGTATAACTTTGTGATGTGTGTTATTTAGTGAATAATTGTTTAGCGCCGCACTACCCCTTTAAAGGGAACCAGTCCCCATATATTTGCCTGTAAAGCTAAAAATAGTTGCTAATAAACCTCCTTACACACTGTCCTAACTTATATTTGTCCGCACTAACCGGCCAGCTATTAGGTGCAAAATTACTTTATTACTCCCGTGCTGTATGCTAATTTTTTTCTAGGTTCACACAGTTTCCATTTTATGGTAAAAAAAGATGCAGTTGTATGCCATCTGTCAGGATATGTTTTGCATTGAAACGAAAAACCCCTTTAACGTGAAAGATGGATCCTTAGCCTTTCACAAGATCTTGCCCATGCCGTAGTAGTGAACTGACATGTTTTAACTATAGGGCTGACAATAGGCAGAGATTTTTGATATTTTCACAAACCATTACACTAACAAAAATCTGCCGGAATGAACAAATATGTGAACGCATTTGTCATATTTCAATTTAAAAAATGCATTAGCAAATTATCCACATAGAAAACCATCAAGTGAACACGATTCTTATGTAATTATCGTATCATAATGCAGATCCCCGGAGAAAAATTTACAGCATATCATAAAAAAACATTCCAACTGATGCATATTTTAAAAGAAATGAACAATTAGCAGTATTATTTTATGTCTTTCCCTAGAAAACTATTAGGCTTTATTCGCATAGCCTAATCCCTAGGGTTTTTACAGATTCCTAATTTTTGCAGAGACGCATTTTACATCATCCACAAAAAATGCAGATCTCGTTGACAGTTACGGTCCGCAGTAGGATCCTTTTTTTTTTTTTTTTTTTGCGGATCTGCAAAAAATTGGCAAATAGAAGGCACAAAGGCACATAGAAAACATTGGGGTCCAAATTTGTCCACAATTGCGGAATCCGTAATTACCAGTGTCAAAAAAGATCATCCCGGCCAGTACTGCAGTACCGGCTGGATAATCTTTACTGCTGCGGAATTCGGATGCGGGCGCATCCATGCACGCCCGCATCCGAATTCCCCGCTGCTTACAATGGAGAGTGCGGCCGGAGCTGCCCGCTCCATTGTGTGAACTGTGACAGGGTTTTCTGCAGCTGCTATTCATTGAATAGCGGGCGCAGAAAACTGACGTGTCAGTTTTTTGCGACGCCGCTAGGGAAATTCCTAAGAAGGCAGCACTACGTAAGTTCCCTAGTAATTACTACGATTACTACGGAACTTACGTAGTGGAACTTGGCCTAAAACTGCTAAAATGACATGCTGAGATATTCCTACTCAGACTGCCATGGGCCTTATTAACTTCAATGGCACTAGTGTAGATAGCAGATTACTAAATTGGGATATTTCGCAGTGTATCTGAGTCTCGTCTTGGGCTACAAAGTTCTGTAATCTACATTTGATCCGACCGAAATCTCAAGTACACCCAGAAAATGACTAAAATGTAGTCACTAGACGATTGCCCTCACGCTATTGAAATGAATGGAGCCCGGGCGAATCCAAGCTTGGACACATCGGTATGTCATTTTGACAGTCCCCAACATATCCTCGCCTCTGAGGCACAAATCATGGCGTGCACAGCCCTTATCCGTTACTATGGGATGTTGACAATAATAGCCCTCTCCGGCATTAGTGGAGCCATCAATCAGACCGGGTTGTCCTGGACAATAAACAATTAGATACATTCTACTCATTGCCAATTTGTAAAGGTTACAAGTTGTAAGAATAATCTTATAATCTGTCAGATAAAATAAAGTAAAGCATCAGAAAGCAGGACATCACAACAGGGCTTTAAGTCTGCCTTATATCAAATCAGAGGCTGAACTTGGGTCATCTCCTACAAACAAGAGCTGAACGATAAGGCCGACTGACTTGGATACATTTCAAGGTGCATTACGTTTGTGTGTATTGGTGGAAGAACCTGTAACCGTCTGCAGCATGGCAGGTGGAGAATATGGTTATAAAAGCGATATTGTTTTTCACATGACCTCACTTTGTGCCTGTGCCAGTGCCTGACAGGTATGTATAGAAAACAATATAAATAAGGCAGCATTTAGCTGGGCAGCCATTCCTTATATTGTTTGGATGTTTTTATGTTAAAGTGTCACTGTCATTTTTTTTTTTTTGCAGAAATCAATAGTACAGGCGATTTTAAGAAACTTTGTAATTTGGTTTATTAGGCAAATATGCTATACAAGTTGCTGTATGTCCTGCAGGAAATGGTGTATTCTTTCCAGTATGACACCGTGCTCTCTGCTGCACCTCTGTCCATGTCAGGAACAGGGCCGATTCTGGCTTTCCCGCCGCCTGAGGCAAACCTCAGGTGGCCGCCCCCTCACTGGCCCCCCCCCCGCGCACGTCCGTAACGACCCGAATACCGCCGCCAACACCGGCATCCGCCACCCCCCCTGCTGACCACACTCACCCCCCGCCGTCCCGATCGCCGCCCCGAACGCCTGAACGCGACCTCTGCCGACCCCTGGCACTCACCACAGCCTGGAGGAAGATGAGAGCTGCTGGGTGACGTCACTGGAGCCCGGCGGGACATGGGGGACATCCGTGAGTGTGGGCGGCTGGACGGCTGCTGCGGGACATGTGAGCGGCTGCGGGGCTGCTGTCATTTTAGTTAAGTGAAACTTAACTAAAATGACAGCAGGGGGAACATTTTGCCGCCCCCTGCAGGACCGCAGAATCTGCCGCCTGAGGCGGAATGCTCATTCCGCCTCATGGCAGAAGCGGGCCTGGTCAGGAACTGTCCAGAGCAGCAGCAAACCCCCATAGAAAACCTTTCCTGCACTGGACAGTTCCTCACATGGACAGAGGTGGCAGCAGAGAGCACTATGTCATACTGGAAAGAATACACCATTTCCTGCAGGACATACAGCAGCTGATAAGTACTGGAAGACTTGAGATTTTCAAATAGTACACTACCACTCAAAAGTTTGGGGTCACCCAAACAATTTAGTGTTTTCCATGAAAAGTCACACTTATTCACCACCATACGTTGTGAAATGAATAGAAAATAGAGTCAAGGCATATTTAAGGTTAGAAATAATGATTTGTATTTGAAATAACATTGTTCTTACATCACACTTTGCTTTCGTCAGAGAATCCTCCTTTTGCAGCAATTCCAGCATTGCACACCTTTGGCATTCTAGCTATTAATCTGTTGAGGTAAGCTGGAGAAATTGCACCCCACGCTTCTAGAAGCAGCTCCCACAAGTTGGATTGGTTGGATGGGCACTTCTGGCGTACCATACGGTCCAGCTGCTCCCACAACAGCACAATGGGGTTCAGATCTGGTGACTGCGCTGGCCACTCCATTACCGATAGAATACCAGCTGCTGCTTCTGCTGTAAATAGTTCTTGCACAATTTGGAGGTGTGTTTAGGGTCATTGTCCTGTTGTAGGATGAAATTGGCTCCAATCAAGCGTTGTCCACTGGGTATGGCATGGCGGTGCAGAGTGATAGCCTTCCTTATTCAGAATCCCTTTTACCCTGTACAAATCTCCCACCTTACCAGCACCAACCCCAGACCATCACATTACCTCCACCATGTATAACAGATGGCGTCAGGCATTCTTCCAGCATCTTTTCATTTCTTCTGCGTCTCACAAACGTTCTTCTTTGTGATCCAAACACCTCAAACTTGGATTCATCCGTCCACAACACTTTTTTCCAGTCTTCCTCTGTCCAATGTCTGTGTTCTTTTGCCCATCTTAATCTTTTTCTTTTATTGGCCAGTCTCAGATATGGCTTTTTCTTTGCCACTCTGCCCTGAAGACCAAAATCCCGCAGCCGCCTCACTGTAGATGTTGACACTGGTGTTTTGCGGGTACTATTTAATGAAGATGCCAGTTGGGGACCTGTGAGGCGTCTGTTTCTCACATTAGAGACTCTAATGTGCTTATTTTCTTGCTTAGTTGTGCAACGCGGCCTCCCACTTCTTTTTCTACTTTGGTTAGAGCCTGTTTGTGCTGTCCTCTGAAGGGAGTAGTACACACCAATATAGAAAATTTTCAATTTCTTAGCAATTTCTCGCATGGAATAGCCTTCATCTCTAAGAATAAGAATAGACTGTCGAATTTCAGATGAAAGTTCTCTTTTTCTGGCCATTTTGAGCGTTTAATTGACCCCACAAATGTGATGCTCCAGAAACACAATCTGCTCAAAGGAAGGTCAGTTTTGTAGCTTCTGTAACGAGCTAGACTGTTTTCAGATGTGTGAACATGATTTTCTAATCATCAATTAGCCTTCTGAGCCAATGAGCAAACACATTGTACCATTAGAACACTGGAGTGATAGTTGCTGGAAATGGGCCTCTATACACCTATGTAGATATTGCACCAAAAACCAGACATTTGCAGCTAGAATAGTCATTTACCACATTAGCAATGTATAGAGTGTATTTGTTTAAAGTTAGGACTAGTTTAAAGTTATCTTCATTGAAAAGTGCAGTGCTTTTCCTTCAAAAATAAGGACATTTTAATGTGACCCCAAACTTTTGAACGGTAGTGTAAGTAACAAATTAAGTAAGTAAATTACAAATCTATGTATTTTTATGACACCAGTTGATTTGAAAGAAAAAAAAACAACATAATTTCACCAGGAGTGCTCAAGCAAGCATATATTGTGTTTTCTGGGCCTTTGTGTTAAGAGGGGCACTCCAGCGAAAAATATATATATATTTTTTTCAACTGGTACCAGAAAGTTGTATACATTTGTAAATTGTAAAGTTCTATTTAAAAATCTCAAGTCTTCTAGTACTTAACAGCTGCTGAATGTTCTACAGCAGACGTGTCAAACTCAGGCCCTCCAGCTGTTTTAGCTAAAGCTTTGGCTGTACAGGCATGATGGGATTTGTAGTTTTGCAACAGCTGGAGGGCCTGAGTGAAATCCCTGTTCCACAGGAAGAGATAAGTGCTCTCTGCTGCCACCTCTGTCTGAACAGTAGCAAATCCTTATAGAAAACCTCTCCTGCTTTGGACAGCAGAGTGCACTGTGTCAGGCTGGAAAGAATACACCACTCACTTCCTGCATGACATACAGCAGCTGATAAGTACCGG
Source organism: Dendropsophus ebraccatus (assembly GCF_027789765.1). Lineage (NCBI taxonomy): Eukaryota > Metazoa > Chordata > Amphibia > Anura > Hylidae > Dendropsophus > Dendropsophus ebraccatus. Next base: position 20,472,023 of record NC_091456.1, on the reverse strand, counting down.
GAGACTAGAGATTTTTAAAAAGAAGCAATTTACAAATTTCTGTAACTAGTTGATTTGAAAAAAATAAATAAATAACTGGAATACCCCTTTAACATATAATTCCAGTGAGTAATCGTTGAGTGTTTTTTCTTTTCTCCATCCAGGTGCCCTGGTAGCCAACTTCTTAACATCTGATCTTGATAGCTTTTCATATTTGAAGAATATCTCTGCTGAGGGACATCTTTACAATGCATTTAACTTGGTGGCAGCAGATTTTAAGTAAGTTTAATTAACCCTCATGACATTTGGTCAATAAATACACAAATCCTTATGATATCGATAAATAACTAGTATTGGTTATAACCTATGTCTAAGGTGAATCATCAGCAGGGGCCATAGCTTGGCCCCCTTGCTTAGCCATGGCCCCCAGAGTTGCTGGGACTGTACATTGTGTTGTGGATGTGCTGGGTTAGCTGTGCCGTCTCAGAAGCTAGGGGGTAGGAGGAAGGGGAGATGGAGAGAAAAGCTCACACACAGTTGTTTTGCGTCTTCAGCAGAAAGCAGCAGCTCAGAACTGGGAGAAGGAGACTGAATAGATAATAACAAGTATGGAAGGAATTGTTAGTCTCACCATGGGCAGCAACATATGAAAAGTTATGTTTGAGCGGAATACTCCTTTAATATATATGACCTATCATTAGTCAACCTTAAGACCACAACTTTCCATTTTCCTCTCCTAATATCTACCTGTTATTATGGTGTCTCTAAGAAGTACTTAAAGGAGAAATCCGGGCTATGGTGTTTTTTGGCAGAGTGCCGGGGAGGAGGAAAGAAGTTACATGCTCTCACCTCCGCGGCTCCAGGACACCTGGGATATGATGTGCCAAACCCACTAAGCCAGTCAGTGGCAAAAGTTGTGTCCTGCCTTGGCCACTGACTGGCTGAGCAGGCCTGATACATGATGTCTCACTTTTTATCAGACTTGAACTTGACTTGATCAGGCTTTGCTTGAATTGTAGGGGGGTAAATATGGATTAAATGGATGATATCTACACTTTAAGAGATGTCTCCTTTCACTGTGGATACTCTACATGCTGTCTAATGCTCCATAGCAACACACTATAAACTGTTGTTCCATTACAGAAAACACTTTATAGGCAAAAATGCATAGTTATTTGAGATGAGCAACCATGCTCGTTTCGAGCTTGGTACTCGTTCGAGTATTAGGGTACTCGATGGTGCTGGTTACTCGAACGAGCATCTCGTGATACTCGAGACAATGGCATCTTCCTCTTCCTGCATGTTTGGTGGCTTTTTCAGCCAATCATCATGCAGGAGAAGCTTTGGGAGCTCGTAGCATCACGTGGGAACCCTACATGCCAATAGCATCGACTGGCCAGATCAGATGACCTGGGCATATAAGAATCAGGTCCCGCGGTGCTCACTTCAGACACAGGCTGGATGAGCATAGGGAGAGAGCTGCTGTCTGTCAGGGAGAGTGTTAGACAAGGAATTAGTGTGCAGTTAGGCAGGAATCTGACACGAACAACCCAACAGTCCTTCTAAGGGCTTAAATTTTTTTAAACCTATATTTTTTGCTACTCTTGGCTGCTGGCTTGGACTTTTAGTTCAGCTGTCAGTAGTAAATTTGTCCTGTTGCTGATATTCTCTTGGCTGGCTGTGATCTGTAGTTCAGCTATACCTATCCTCACTGTGCTGTGTCCTGTGCAACGGGTGCCTTAATAAAAGAATCAGCACCAGTTACACATATACTCTATACCTCTACCCCCCAAAACTGCTTTCAATAGTCAATTTGTCCTGTTGCTGATATTCTCTTGGCTGGCTGAGATCTGTAGTTCAGTTACACCTATCCTCACTGTGTTGCATCCTGTGCACGTGGTGCCTTTAAAAAATAAAAAATAAAAAAGCACCAGTTACACACATACTCTATACGTCTAGCCCCAAAACTGCTGTCAGTAGTCAATTTGTCCTGTTGCTGACATTCTCTTGGCTGGCTGACCTCCCGGCTGTTGCCCATAATTTGGCATAATGTTGCGATTAGCGAGCCCCAGAGGCTTCCATGCATGCTGCCCCTGCTGTTTCCTGTCCATTTCCATGTTTTTTCCATCATTTTCTGAGGTTTCCAGCCTTTCAGGCAACCTTCCCTGTGCAGAGCTTTGGTCCCCTGCAAAATTGCTTGAATTTACCTTCGACTTTAATGGGGTTCGTTACTCGAAACGAGCACCCGAGCATCGGGAAATATTCTTATCGAGTATCGAGCACCCGAGCATTTTAGTACTCGCTCATCTCTAATAGTTATATATCCTTGATATTTCGAATGCGGTAAATTACAAAGTTTGTATCAAAGAGAAAGAGAACTCTTACTATGTACAGACAGAAACCAAATACCACGAAGGTGACAGGTCGGCTTAAAATATCATTTAGTAAATCTGAGCAGAAGGAAAGTATTTACTGTAACTGTAACATTAATAAATGCCAAGCTACAAGGAAGACGCAGAGCTTAACCAAGATTATAGAATAAGAATGCTGAGGCCTAAATATTAATTAAACCACTACGTAGAGTTCTGGTAATTCTACATAGTATTTGTTGTAATATAAATTTTCCAATGTCATGTACAAACTTGGCATTTACTGTATAAAAAAAGAAGACATTGATGTTTTCATAGTACAGACCATAAAGTATTAATTATTTACTATGACATTCTGCTCCATGAATAATCCTTTGAATATCAAAGTAAAATTTTCCTCCCTTGGTTTAGATTCTTTTTTTTTCAGTAAAGAATTTGAATAATAAAGGTAAACCCTATTTATCCCAGTTGAGAGCTTGACCTAAAATTGGCCATATATTTTCAATAACTGTTGGCCAACAGCTCTCTCTCCCACCATGCACATGGCTGCTCAGCATGTTCGAACATTCATGTGTTCTCTATGGGAAAGGGGAAGTTGCAGTCAGTCTCCTCTGGCGCCACCTTATCCCTAAAGGGTTGAGTGGTAAAAATCTGACATACCTGGCTTTTCTCTCAAATATGATCTCTCAGGGGACAGTCAGGGACCTGCCAAACTTAGGGTCCTTTTACATGGTGCAAGATGGGGACATGCAAGGATCAGCGAGATTGGCGCTCATTTGCAGTGCCTTTACTTGGCACAATCAAGCAGCTGGGCCGCACGAATGATCCTTGTATTGTTCATGTTGCCTTGGAAACTGACAGCACCAATTTATATATGTCTGTGTTGTCAGTTTCCAGGTCACACAAGCAGTGCATACTTACCTTCAGTGCAGCTTTGTCCTTTGGCATCCCATTCTCTGACTCCAGTTCTCTGGTCACTGCTGTGTCTCCTCCCCGCCTCCTCCAGCTGTCAGCGGTGGGATGGAAGAGCCAAAGAATGGGATGCCAGATCACACAGCAGCGCTGATGGTAAGTATGCACTGCATGTGTGTTCTCGAAACAGTACAGATAAATGCATATCTGTGCAATCAGTTTCTGACATTTTCACGCTGATCGATGTCCCTTTTACACGGACCGATTATTGGCTTAATTATTGGAGAGTTTCTAGCAACACTCCTGACGGAGATTCGGCCTCTATAAAAGTTCCTATCCTTTAGGCGTACTTTAGTATTAGGTATGGGCACCTATGCACACATGACCATCTGTCTGTTAGACTCCCTAGGAACGCCCTTCAATTTATATTAAAAATATTCAACTCTCAGATTGATAAAACGGTACTGTCATTTATGTAAATGTTTGACATGTTGCACAGACATGTGAAAAGTTTAGGTCACATAGACCCGACACCCGCTCAGATACAGGAGTTATCATATCCTATTGTTTTTCTGCACAAACTCACCTATTTGTCTTTGCTCAGATAAACATGCATGTTCTGTTATCCGGCCATTTTCTTATTTGGAGTTGAAAGTGTTAACTACGGGCATAAAGTTAGATCGGAAGGGACTATCACAGAATGTATTTTTTGTGTCACCTCCGTGCCCCTGTGTAATTGACAGTCTGTAGTCTGGGACATGCACAGTGCTTACGTTCATCTCAGGGTTCAGGTCTTCTCCGTCATATTTCATCCTTCTTCCTTTTATTAGATAATTATTGTCATTGGAAGAACAGCGGCAGCAGAATTCCTGACACAAATTGTATATCAGCTGCTTTATTCCCAAAAGAAAGGCTTGGTTTAGGTAGTTAGGAAAAAGGTATTAGCCTCAGACTGGATTTTACCATTGCTTAGAATGAGGGTAATAATATTCTACGAATAAGGTAGTGATGATTGGGTCAGGTAATAGTCAAACTTGTATCTTCATGACCTTTATTATTGGGTATATCAGGAAAAATCTGTGTGACTTCTGTCTTTATTAGAGATGTGTTGTAAATCCCAGTTCACTTGTTCAGTAAGTATTCTTCCCAAATTCTCATATGGACTGTTAGCGTTTCGACAGTGAGTAATTAAAGGGCAACTCCAGCCATCCCATAAAAATATAAAATTTACAAAAAGTATATAGACGCACTTTTCCCACTTGTCTACGATGCTACTAGCCCCAGATTCAAACTTTTACAAATAATCCCACTCAGCTGGGAAACTACATCACCCAGCATGCATTGCCCCTCAGAACTAACTGCCGGGTACCTGCCCCTGTCTAGTAGTATTCCCCCACCACTGACTCGATGTTTCTGCAGTAAACACAGTGGGGGAGATTTATCAAACTGGTGTAAAGTAGAATTGTCTCAGTTGCCCCTAGCAACCAATCAGATTCCACCTTTTATTCCTCACAGATTCTTTGAAAAATGAAAGGTGAAATCTGGTTGGTTGCTAGGGGCAACTGAGCCAGTTTCACTTTACCCCAGTTTGATAAATCTCCCCCAGTATCTATCTATCTGTCTATTTATTCATCTACATAGATAGATAAACAGAGAGAGATGAAACAACAGTGTCTCCTTTTCCCTATGCTACTCAGGAGAGGCTCATGTTTCCCCACCCATAGCTATGTGATTACTGTGTGATGTCAGTGATGGGCAAAAAACGGACACTGAAAACAGTTTAATCTAGGTGGGGCTTCACAGCTGGGGATGGGGCCCAGGTGCTGCTAATCCTCGCCTAGCTGACAATGTCCACCAATGAAATGAAGCGATTTTAGAACAGAAGAAAGACAACATTTTGTTTTTGCTGTTTAGTTTTTTCCTCATACTGCTTTTATTTTTTCACCTACAGACCCCATTTGTGCAACACCAATTGTACTGACATGTTATCCATGTTCCTTAAGTCAGTACAATTACACGTCACAGTACAGTACCTGTTTATATAGCTTTTGCTTTATTCTTTAAAACGTAATAGATGCGTTTAAAATTGCTCTATTCTGATCCTTATAATGTTTTTAGTTTCTGTTATATGGGGTTATTGAAGAGCACATGTTTTTTGCTCACGCCGTTTACCATGCAAGATAAGGAATATGTTAATATAATAGTTTGGGTGATACCAATTTTTTTTTGTTTATATTTTTCTATTTTAAAAAATTGGAAAAAGAGGGTTGTTTAAATTATTGTTATGGGAAGGAATTTTTTAACCCCTTTAAGACCGAGCCCTTTGATGCATGGACTTCCGGGTCAAATTAATGCAATGTACCTCCTCATCTTCTAACAGCCATAGCGCTTTTATTTTTCCACCTACAGAGCTGGTTGGGGTGTCATTTTTTTTGCGCCATGATCTCTAGTTTTTATTAATATCATATTGGTGTAACAGAAAAATTTTGATTGCTTTTTATAAATTTTGTCAAATTTATTAAAATCAGCAATCCTGGTGTTTTATTTTATTTAAATTTTTTTTTTTTGATTTACGCCGTTTACCGCACGGGAACAATAATCTTATATTTTAAAAGATCGAACAATTCCACACGCTACGATATGTAATATGTTTATTTTTTTTTATAATGGGCAAGGGGGTATTTTAAACTTTTATTGGGAGGGGGTTTATAAAGGGTTTCTTAATACTTTTAACCCCTTAAGGACCGCGGGCGTATATTTACGCCTTGCGGTCGGTAAGGGAGTTTAGAGCGGGGCCGCACGGCCACCCAGCTCTGAACCGCCATGGTCCCGGGTGCCGCATGTAGCCCGGGCCGCGGCTATTAGCGGGCATTGTCCGATTGCCATGCCCGCTAATCAGGTAATCAGATGCAGCTGTCAAAGTTGACAGCTGCATCTGATTACCTTATGCTGTGTTTACACGTTACGATTATCGTGCGAATTTGCCTGATAACGATCGAATTCGAACTATAATCGTACGTGTAAACGCAGCGAACGATCAAACGACGAATGAGAAATCGTTCGTTTTGATCTTACAAGATGTTCTCAAATCGTCGTTCGCAAAAAAATCGCAGATCGTTCCGTGTAAACAGTCGTTTGCCGATTTAACCAATGTTTGAGATAGGCTTAAGCGATCGCAAAACGATTTTCCATACGATATATTGTACCGTCTAAACGCTGATCGTTAAAAAAAAAAAAACATTACTCCAACATCGTTAATCATACGATCGGGCCAATTATCGTTTCGTGTAAACGCAGCATTATGCAGCCAATTCCTGGTGTCTAGTGGGGTGGATCACTCCTCCGTGACGTTGATCTGGAGGAGCGATCCACACATCCTGCTCTGCCCGGGGTCTGCGCCATAATGGCGCTGATCCCGGCTTGGTATTCGGAGCAGCCAGAAGCAATTGAGTGCCTATCTCATTGATCTATGCTGTATATCTATGCAGCATAGATTTCAATGAGGGATCAGTATACTTATACTAGAAGTCCCCCAGGGGGAATAACCCTAACTCCAGGGGGGAATAACCCCAACCCCAGGGGGGCTTCTAGTATAATTTAAAAAGTTTAAAGTGTTCTTATTAATAAAAAGCCCCCTCCCCTAATATGTCAGAATCACTCCCCTTTTCCCATGTTATAAATAAAAATAAATAAACAAACATGTTTGGTATCGCCGCGTGCGTAATCGCCAGAACTATTAATTAATCACATTCCTGATCTCGCACGGTAAACGTCGTGAGCGCAAAAATCCCAACGTACAAAATTGTGCATTTTTGGTCGCATCAAATCCAGAAAAATTGTAATAAAAAGCGATCAAAAAATCGCCTATGCGCAATCAAGGTACCGATAGAAAGAACACATTAAAGAACAACACATTTTTTATTTATTTTTTTAATTAGGTTTTTTTTTTTTTTTTATATACCCTTTTTGTTTCACTGTAACACATGCAATCAATAGATGTACTGATCTGTGCTATGCCATAACATAGCAGAGATCAGTGTTATCGGCGATCTATGCATAGAGCCCGCCTGAAAGCAGACTCTATTCATAGAATGCCGATCCGACAGGACGAAGGTAAGTGACTTAACCCTGCCCGTCGGCACTAGCGATCGGGATCCCCACAGCCATGCTTGTTCTGTTACTGAGTATCTTAAACGCTGAGATGGCTATAGATCAAGGTTAAAGGGGTTAATGAGATGCAGCTGCGGGATCGTAGTTGCCTCTCAGTACCTCCGTCCATGGACACACTAATGTGTGCGGGACCGCCCTCAGTCAGGAACGTATGTATACATACCTACTGCACGGGGTATGTGCAGTAGGAACGTATATATATACGTATTACTGACGGAAGGGGTTATATATATATATATATATATATATATGTGTATATATATATTTATTTATTTTTATTTTTTTACACACACATTTGTAGCTCCCCTCTTCCCTAGAGGACTCCTATGAGCAGTGCTATGATTGCTTACAGAGATGAATGCAGTATATAGGTACTGATCATTGTTATATTCACTCAATTGCTATAGGCTGCTGAAGGAAGCCTGTAGCACTCGCCAAGCCATGACAGCAGTCATATCGCGGGAAGCCGATTCCCCACCATAATGGTTAACTAGACTGCACATAGTCATGGTATCTTAAGGGGTTACAGGGTCTCCCACTGTATGTATACCTCAGGGGGCACAGCAAAAGTGACATGGCACCCAAAAGCATTGCAGTACAGTCTGTGTTCCTTATATTCCAAGCCTTACTGTATGCTCCAACTACATTTTACGACCACATAGTGTTACCATTCTCGGGATACATGGTGTAACACATTGTGGGTGCTGTTTGTTTTGCAAAATGGGGAAACAATTTTAACTAAAACTACATAATGCTAGAACTTATAATTTAGAGTAAAATAAAAAAAAATGTGCAAATACATTCAAAGATGTGGTCTCAGGTCTTTTAACGGCCTGCTACCATTATATTCATTTGATGTTAGAAGGAACACAATGTAAAACCTGCATTTGCAGTACAAGAGGTACAGTAACTCAATCTTCATCATTCATTTGTATGTAAGGGCCCGGGAGTTGATTTTTTTTTATTACTTATTTTACTATATGTAATAGTCTTTAATGTTACCACTTTAATTGAAAAGCCAATCAGAAGATAGAAAAAGAAAAGCAATTACCATACAATCATGGGGAAATGAAACCTGTTTGCACAGTAGGAATTTTCGATCATACATTTAATATCATCATCGCTCACCAATGCTCCTGAAGCTCTTTTAATGAGTGCTCATCTCCACTCGAAATCCCATGCTAGACACGACAGACACTGTAACCGAGACATCATATCTGGGGAGATGAGATATTGCAGGTCCATCACATACAGATGTGAGAGCTGCCGTCCTGCAGGCTGATAGCTGTTTGCCTTCCTTGTGTTCTGCGGTGACTCCAGGGAATTGGGGAACAGTGTCGCTCAGTCAGAGCAGATGGTAAATATTTATACTTTTTCACACTTGGCACCAAAGGCCATAGGAACGGAAGGCCCATAGCCTCAGCGCTGTTTGTTTGAGGTCGTTTACAGTAATGACTTTATAATTGACACTAATGTTATAAAGGACATCTAAAACAGGAAATAAATCTGTGTAAAGTAAATACTTTGCTTCACCCGCTGCATTTTACTTATACTTAGCAGGAGACAGTCAAAGGCTCTTCCTGCAATTTCTTAAACCAACTCTGTACCCACAATCTGCCCCACCAAACCACTTGTACCGTCGGACAGCTGCTTTTAATCCAAGATCTGTCCTAGGGTCTGTTTGGCAGGCGATGCAGTTATTGTCCTAAAAAGCAACTTTTAAACTTGCAGCCCTGTGTCAAATTGGCGTGGCCTAAAGTGTCTGCCCTAGGCCTGCGACACCTCTCCGACCCTCCCTCTTCATCATTAGGAATGCCCCAGGCAAAATTTTTCCTAATCATCACTTGTCTGAACACTGTACATGGGCTGGATTGTTAAAGGGAACCTGTCACCCCCGTGCCGGGGTGACAGGCTCCCGAAACCCCGTTAGAGCCCCCTATACTTACCTAATCCCGCCGGGTCCCGCTTCTGGAGGTGGTCGGGTGATGAAGATCTCAGCCGCTGCAGAGATGGACTCTCCTGTCATTCTCTATGGGTGTTGGACTCATCTCTCAGCGCGCACGCCGGGCTGCAGCGGCTGAGATCTTCATCACCCGACCACCTCCAGAAGCGGGACCCGGCGGGATTAGGTAAGTATAGGGGCTCTAACGGGGGTCGGGAGCCTGTCATCCCGGCACGGGGGGTGACAGGTTCCCTTTAAGGCACATGTGCAGTGTTCAGACAGGTGATGAACAGGAGAAATCCTGCCTGTGAAAACAGACGGAGAGGTGGTGCAGGTCTAATGCATGGTTACTGTAGGCCACTCCATTTTGACACAGGGCTGCAAGTTTAAAAGTTGTTTTTTAGAACAATAAGTGCATCACCTGCTGAATTAAAATATCTTGTATTAAAAGCAGCTATCTGATGGGGCAAGCAGTTTGAGGTGGTGGTGGTGGGGGGGGGTAGATCACTTTAAAGGGACAATAGGACGCTCATTATGTCCGAAACATTCATTATCCATTTGGTTAATTGTTTACAGTTTTATTTTCAGCTGGTTTGCATTGCACTTATTGAGCATGGTCTTATATTGAACTCCTGTCCATCAGGACTAATTGCAAAGCCAAAGGTTTTGCTTTGCAGCGTTTCTTTTTAATAGCGGGTATGGTGACTTGCTCAGCTCCTTCCATGTTAATGAGGGAATTTTCCTAGGTTCTGTTATTCAGCAGCTTTTACTGAGGCCTCAAAATGACGCTGCCCTCAAACTGTAAATCTAACTAGATATATTATAGGCAACATAGGTAAAGGTGATGATGTTACTGTGTTTGCGGACTGCACTACAGAAACTGATTTAAAGGGAACCTGTCACCATGAAAATGCCACCTAAGCTATCGGCATCATGTTATAGAGCAGAAGGAGCTGAGCGGATTGATATATATCTCCGTGGGGGCAGAATCACTGCAAAAAATTGACTCTAAAACTTGACCTATAATGTATTTCTATCTATAAAAACTTTACTAGAACCTCTAAGGGAAAAACCTTTACCAAATGAAACAAAAGTATTACAATTATTGCTCACTCAGCTAGAACCACTAACAGAACTGAGAGGAGGCTGCCGTACACATCAATCAAGTTGGCAAGCCTCCACCCAGTGTGCTGTATATAAGAATATACAGTGGGAATGGGACCCAGCTCTTTATAGTGCTATGTGCATGTTTACTTAGAGACACATACCTCTTATTAAAGCCATCTGTCCCTGCGCAGGCATTGCACATATGTCTGCACAGAAGGTGTAAACTGTTGCCTTGTTTACGCCTGTTTTCACATGTAAGGGTATATGCACTCTATGGAAATCCCGCAGAGAACTTGCCGCAGATTCCGTCGCTGGTCCCCACGCGCTCCTGCTTCACTCTCCACCTGGGCGGAATCCCCCATGACCATAGAATAGACCCTTAGGCTTGATAATTTGGGCATGGGAGGTTACCCCTTGCCACTGGGGTTACGGCAGGCATACACCAGGAAGAAGGCAAGAATCTGCGCCTTCTCTCTGCCAGGGGCGCATTACTACTTACTACTACTACTACTTTCTTCTGCATCAAGGCTTCCTGGATAAAATGGTGATGTCACTTCCGGGATATCATGGTGATGTCATACCCCGACTCCCAGAGCTGTGCAGGCTGTGGCTGCTGGAGAGGATGATGGCGGGGAGATGCTCAGTGTCCCCCTGCCATCATCCTCTCCAGCAGCCACAGCCCGCACAGCTCTGGGAGTTGGGTCGTGACATCACCATTTTATTCAGGAAGTGACATCACCATGTTATCCAGGAAGTGAAGCCTTGATGCAGTAGTAAGTGCAGTAAAAAAAGCACTTTATAAGCTTTTACCGTAATAAGTGCATATTGGGGATTTGTATAACTTTTGGGGGGCAATACAATACTTTAATAAAGATTTTCACTGGACTTCTCCTTTAATAAATCTCCCTCTAAATTGTTTTGAGTCACTGGGGTACCCATTTAACAGATAATGAGCAACCCAGGCCTATGGAATAGGTCTTGTCAAGTGCCATTACTATTTGTCAACTCTTTGTACCAAGCTTCACAGCTTCCAACTCTCATCTCCAATACTTTTCTCATTGTGCACCAGTTTTCTGGAAAGCCATACCCCAGACAATCAGCCTCATTCCCAACATTCATAGTTCATAGTGGGTCCGAACACATATTTTTAGGTAGACCCACCAAGTGTACTAATCAGTCACACATCCGTAGAATACTGTCTGTGCACGGACTGTATACTGTGGACCCGACCTCGGAATTCCCGGCATCATCAGTCTTGATGATGCCGGAGCTCCGAAACTGTTTTACCTTTGCGATACTGTACTGACACTATGTGTCATAAATAGTTTTTTAAAGCAAATGTACCATTAGGTACATTACTTTAGGTTTTTTACGCTAATGGGTCAGCGCGGGAACGGAGATGCTGGCGGCACAGTTGTTTTTTTTGAACCGGCACAGTGTCAGCCCCCAGTGTGACGATCTCCCCTCTGTGACGCGGCTCCATTAGAATCAATGGAGCTGCATCACAGAGGGCAGGGGGTTTCCTTACACTGGGGCCAGTAGGTCTGCCCCCCGGACCTTGGGAGTAGACTGGCCCTGTTCCGGTTCAAAAAAACGACTGCGCTGCAGGCATCTACAATCCGGAACTGATCCGTTACCGTACCTAATGGTACATTTGCTTTAAATATTTTCAGGGTTATTAAGCAGTTTTTAACGTAGGTCGCAATAAGGGCAGGAAATAAAACTTCTATTCCAAAGAGTTTATTGTATTTTAACTGTAGCTTTTTTGCGTCTTGGAGTATTGGGATAGTAAATTGCACATGCCATGATCATTTATATTGGATAAGAATTTTCTGTTTAATTTAAATAAATCACGTCTGCTTTTTTAATCTTCTAGATTAGTGATAAATCCATTCCTGCACCTAATAAGTGTATAATTCACCCCAGACACAAAGCAGAGGCTGATCAGTCGCTTTCAGAGCTTTGATCAATGCTCAGCCACAGCACTCAGATATTAAAATGATAATTTTAACGTAAAAACAAATCAGTTTGTGACAAATAAATTTGTCATTGTGTTCTGAGTTCTGCACAATTTCAGCTGTTTGTATTAGAATGTATTGTGGTGTATAAACCAATATAGAGATGACACAAATCTATAGAAATAGCATTACACCTGAACTGCAAACTCAGGATGTAATATGCCACATTAGACTACATTCACAGATACAGTTTTTTTTGTTTAGGGGGGTTGAACCAGAAAACACATTATTTTAAGTCCCCAAAAAGAGCAATTTAAAGGAGAAGTCCGGTGAAAATTTTTAATAAAGTATTGTGTTGTCCCCCAAAAGTTATACAAATCACCAATAAACACTTATCATGGGAAATGCTTATAAAGTGCTTTTTTTCCCAGCACTTACTACTGCTTCACTTCCTGGATAACATGGTGATGTCACTTCCTGGATAAAATGGTGATGTCACGACCCGACTCCCAGAGCTGTGCGGGCTGTGGCTGCTGGGGAGGATGATGGCAGAGGGATGCTCGGTGTCCCTCCAGTGCCCTGTGTCTCTCAGTGTCCCCCTGCCTTTATCCTCTTCAGCAGCCACAGCCCGCACAACTCTGGGAGTCGGGTCATGGCATCACCATGTTATCCAGGAACTGACATCACCATGTTATCCAGGAAGTGACATCACCATGTTATCTAGGAAGTGAAGCCTTGATGCAGTAGTAAGTGCAGGGAAAAAAGCACTTTATAGGCATTTACCGTAATAAGTGTATATTGGGGATTTGTATAACTTCTGGGGGACAACACAATACTTTAATAAAAAATTTTGCTGGACTTCTTTAACTATTTAAATCATCTCCCATTTATTTTAATGGAAGAGCAGTTATTTGTTTCTTTCAAAAGGAGGGATGTTTCATAGCCATGCCAAAACAGAAGTGACTTGTCATTTCTTTTGCTTGTTTTTGAAATAAGTGGAAAAGCCACTCACGAAACACCAAGAAAGCCCTAAAAGAAGGAAAAAAAACACCTGGCCCATTTTGGAGCAGTTTTTACATGCTTCTTTTCAAGTTGCTTTTATACATTTGTCAATGTTCCCTTAATCAGAACATCTTTGCTTTGATGACTTAAAGGGGTGTTCCACTCGAAAAAAATAACTTTTCATATGTTGCGTCCATGGTGAGACTTAATTCATTTTTGTTATTATCTATTCAGTCTCCTTCCCCTAGTTCTGAGCTGCTGTGTTTGCTGTTTTTTGTGTATCTCAAAAGTAACCATTTAACCTCTTAAGGACCCATGACGTACCGGCACGTCATGGATCACTGTCACTTAAGGACCCATGACGTGCCGGTACGTCATCCCTTTAAACGGGCGCCGCGGCCGGCCGGGTCCCGATCGGGGGAGATAGCCTGCTATAATACATAGCAGGCCATCTCTCCCTGTCGGCATGGAGGGTTGTTAACCCCCCCCCATGCCGACGATCGCCGCTATTGGCTGATAAGCCCATAGCGGCGATCGGAACCTTTCCGGGCCATCGGTGGCCCGATGACCCGGAAAAAAATGGCGGTCGGTGCTGCCCGCGCCCGGCACCGACCGCCATTACTGTAAAAAGTAATGGTGGTCACGGTACCACCGTCCCGATCGCCGTGAACGGCCGGCCAGCCGGCCGGCCGTTCACGGCGATCAAAGTCCCCACAAGTAATAAATACCTGCTCCGGACCCCTCAGCTAGGTAGCTGAGGGGTCCGGAGCAGGTATTTGTACATTACTCACCTGTCCCGGGGTCCTGATCGGCGTCTTCCGGGTTCCCGGCGTCCTCTTCATCTTCGGCTTCTTCCGTGAGTCCCGATCGTCTCTTTCCGGCTCCAGCGTCGTCTATTTTCGTATTTTTCCGGCTCCAGCGTCGTCTATTTTCGGATCTTGCGCTCTGCTGCCCCCTAGCGGCTGATAAGTGTAATACACGTATCAGCCACTACAGGGATGTTCAGAATGTAGTAAAAAAAAAAAATTTTTTCCCAATTTTTTTTTTTTCTATTTTCCGCACCCTATCGCCGCTGAGTGTTGATCAGCATCGCACGAAAGTGCGCTGCTAATCAGCAACTCCTCCTTTTTGGCGTAGGGTGTTTTTTTTTTATATCCTACTGCCACGGTCTGCTGATAAGTGCCGAACATAAGTGCGGCATTCATCAGCAACACCATTTTTGGCGTAGGTTTTTTTTGTATACTTACTGTAAAAAACACGTAAAAAAACACTACATTACACCACACTACATTGAATAAAGTTTTACACTACACCACTACATACCCCATATACCAATCCCCATATAAAGATGGCCCCCAGGGTGTTTTCGGTGTCGGACGCATACATTATTATTGCCTCCGACACCGAAACAGCCAGTGAGGATGAATGGGGGGTCCTTCTTTCCTCCATTCATCCTCATCCTCCTCATCATCCAGTGACGTGTCTGGGAGTAGCGTAGCGTACGCTGCCCCCCAGACACGTCTTTTCCGCCAGTACCGTCCCAATAAGAGATGACGGTATGGCGTGAAATTCTACAAACTCTGTGAGAGTACCTCAGGGTACACTTACAGATTTAGGGTACGTGCACACTGCGGAATGGCGAAGGATAACCCTTTGTGCATTCCGCAGCTGGCACCCGCCGGCGGACTGATGCAGGGGCGCGTCTCCGCCTGTGTCATAGACTCTATCCTATGCATGGGCGGATTCCATCATCCGTCATTCCATCAACACATTTGACGGAGAGCGGAATCCGCCCGTGCATAGAATGGAGTCTACGACACGGACGGAGACGTGCGCCTGCATCAGTCCGCCGGCGGGTGCCAACTGCGGAATGCACAAAGGGTTATCCTTCGCGATTCCGCAGTGTGCACGTACCCTTAGAGTGTATGAAGGAAGGGACACTCGAATCCAGCCCCAGATGCCCCCCCCCCCATCCTCGGAACAAGTGGGAAGATCGTCCGGGAACTGATCATCCCACTGCTGGATAAAGGTCACCACCTGTACGGGGATAACCTTTATACCAGCACCCCCTCTTCCGGTCCCTCGCTGCCCGAGCTACTGTAGCTTGCGGCACGATCCGAACATATCAGAAGCCGTAATAGAGCCCTAATATTTAGCAGCCATGGAGCGGACCCAGCGCTTCTGGATATGTGGGACCCCGTATCGCACCAGGACAACATTTTCCAGGTGACGTCCCCCACACTGGAGAACAGGAGACCCCAGAAGAAGTGCAGAGTGTGGAGTAACAGGGGGATCAGGAAGGACACCATTTACCAGTGTGACGCCTGTCCTGATCACCCCGGCCTCTGCATACTGGATCGCTCCAAGGCGCACCACACGTCACTGGAGTTCTACATTATCTAAATTCTGTCCCTTATTCCTATTTCAGGGGTCACGTTGGTCCGGGGATTATTCTGATCGCCAATATGGAGTCGGGAAGGAATTTTTCCCCTGTGATGAGGCTACTGTCGTCTGCCTCACGAGGGGTTTTTGCCTTCCTCTGGATCAACACAGGTTGAATTTGATGGACACCTGTCATTTCCAACCTTATAAACTAATAATTGCCCTAATACCCCCAAATAAATTAGAATTGTCCCTTTTTCCCAGCTATGTAGGTATGGCCGCCATTCCCATTAGAGGAGGCCATGATGCAATTACAAAGCCTCTGTGCGGCCAGGACAGTAGAAACCCCCCACAAGTGACCCCATTCTGGAAACTACACCCCATAAGGAATCTAACAAGTGGGGCAGCGGGTATATGGCCCCCTGGTGACGGCCACATTTGGGACGTGAAAATGAAAAAAATGGTATTTTTTATTTTCACGGCACATGTCCTACACATGTGCCCATCACTAGTGGGGTCCATATGCTCACTGCACCCCTTGTTAGATTCCTTATGGGGTGTAGTTTCCAGAATTGGGTCACTTGTCGGGGGTTTCTACTGTTCTGGCAGCACAGGAGCTTTGTAATTGCGACATGGCCTCCATCCCCCATTCCAGCCTCTAAATGGCGCTCTGTCCTTTTGGTGACTTGCCCTGTGCCCATATGGCAAATTATGTCCACATGTGGGGTATTTTCGTACTCAGGGGAAACTACCCTACACGTTTTGTGTTCATTTTCTTTTTTAACCCCTTGTGGAAATGGAAAAAAATCAAGGCTAGACCAACATTTAGTGTAATTTTTTTAAAATTTTTACTCTAAATCATTGATCTTGTCTTGATTTTTTCATTTTCACAAGGGGTTAAAAGATAAAAAAAAACACAATGTGTAGAGCAATTTCCCCTGAGTACGGAAATACCCCACATGTGGACATAAAGCGCCATGCGGGTGCAGGGTAAGCCTCCAAAGGGAAGGTGCGCCATTTGGTTTTTGAAGGCTGGATTTGGATGGAATGGATTTCGAGGGGCCATGTTGCATTCAAAAGGCCCCTGTGTTGCCAAGACAGTTAAACCCCCCACAAGTGACCCTATTATGGAAACTACACCCCTCAAGGAATGTAACAAGGGGTGTAGTCAGCATATGGACCCCACTGGTGACGGGCACAAATGTGGAACAATGTGGCGTGAAAATGAAATATTAAATTTTTTACACTATAATGTTGGTCTAGCCTTGAATTTATCATTTTCACAAGGGGTTAAAAGAGAAAAAAACACACAAAATGTGTAGAGCAATTTCCCCCGAGTCCGTAAATACCCCACATGTGGACATAAAGCGCCATGTGGGTGCAGGGCAAGCCTCCGAAGGGAAGGAGCGCCATTTGGATTTTAGAGGTTGGATTTGGCTAGAATGGATGATGAACGCCATGTCGCATTTACAGAGCCCTTGTGCTGCCTAAACACTGTAAACCCCCCACAAGTGACCCCATTCTGGAAACTACACCCCTCAAGGAATCTAACAAGGGGTGCAGTGAGGATATGGACCCCTGGATGACGGGCACATTTGTGCCATGAAAGTGAAAAAATGAAAATTTTCACTTTCACGTCACATTTTTCCACATTTGTGCCCGTCACCAGTGGGGTCCATATGCTCACTGCACCCCTTGTTAGATTCCTTGAGGGGTGTAGTTTCCAGAATGGGGTCACTTGTGGGGGGTTTCCAGTGTCTTGGCAGCACGAGGGCTCTGTAAATGCGACATGGCCCTTGAAATCCATTCCAGTGAAATCCAGCTTCCAAAAGCCAATTGGCGCTCCTTCCCTTTGGAGGCTCGTCCTGCGCCCGCTTGGCACTTTATGTCCACATGTGGGGTATTTCCGTACTCGGGAGAAACTGCGCTACATGTTTTGTGTTTTTTTTTTCCTTTTATCCCTTTGTGAAAATGAAAAATTGAAGGCTAGAACAACATTTTAGTGTAAAAAATACTTTAGTCTTTTTTCAAGCCATATTGTTTGGAAAATCTGTGAAGCACCTGTGGGGTCCAGATGCTCACCGCACCCCTTGTTACATTCCTTGAGGGGTGTAGTTTTCTAAATGGTGTCCCTTTAGGGGTGTTTTTTAGGTTTTGGCACCCCAGAGCCTCTGCCAACCTGAAGTGGTACAGTCAAAAATGACCAAAAATAACGGAGCCATTGAAATTCACTAGGCGCTCCCTTATATCTGAGGCTTGTGGTTGCGTCAAATAGCGCAATAGGGCCACATATGGGGTATTTCTATAAACTGCAGAAATGGGGCAATCAATATTGGGGTGCATTTCTCTGGTAATAGGTTTATAATTATGAAAAATATTGGATTACAATAAAATCTCTGCACAGAAAATTAAAATTTTCAAATTTCTTACACACTTAGCTTTTATTTCTGTGACTCCCCTAAAGGGTTAAAAAACTTTCTGGATGTGCTTTTGCAGAGTTTAGGGGGTGCAGTTTCTGAAATGGGGTGCTTTGTGGGGCTTTCTAACACACAGTCCCCTCAAATACACTTTAAACCTGAACAGTTCCCTAAAAATATCTGATTTTGAAATTTTACTGAAAATTTGGAAATTTGCTGCTAATGTTTTAAGCTTCCTATTGTCTAAAAAAAATGAAATATAGTTTAATAAATGCCGCCAACATAAAGTAGACATGTTGCTAATGCTATTTAATATATAATTTATGTGGTATAACCATTTTCTGTATAAGCAGAAAAGTTTTAAAGTTGGAAAAATGCATTTTTTCACAATTTTTCACGCTATTTTGGGTTTTTTCATAAAGATTCGTTATAAGTATCGACTCCAATTTACAAGAAATGTGAAGTACAATATGTCACGAGAAAACAATCTCAGAATCAGCCGGATAGGTAAAAGCATCCCGAAGTTATTAATGAATAAAGTGACACTGGTCAAATTCATAAAATTTGCTCCGGTCCTTAAGGCCATTTCAGGCTCTGTCCTTAAGGGGTTAAAAAGCGATATGTTAAATGGACTGTAAAAATGCAGTGTGAACCCAGCCTAAGCCATCCTTGTATCTTAGGGGCAGCAGCCATTCGACATGACACAAAATGCCACTCATTTGGCCATATTCTGGTTATAGGCATCTGTTCATACATTCACCATATAGGTCAGGATAAAAGATTGCCTCTCCACCTATCAGACTTCTTTCCACCCCACCCCACCCCCACCATTCACAACATCCACTTACGGAAGGCACAGATGGACTGGTTTCCCATCCTATTCTTTCTTCTAGCAGTAACAGCAGAAACTTCTCCCAGTCAATTACTCTCCTCTGAGGAGTGACAGCAATGACTTCCAGCTAATGAACCTGCTCATGCATTGCGCCCTCTGGTGGAAGCAAGATAGATACAGCAGTCTGTTGCCAGCAGAGACTGATGCAAGAGGAACACATAGTTCCATTACTGCAGGCATAGATGAAGCAGTATTCTGTTAGTATTATTTAGTTTCATGCATTCAACACTTTCAACATATTTGGTCACTGAACACATGAAAACTCAGTTGCTAGGGTGGATTTTCCAGTTGCCAAAGAAACCTGGCAACCGTGTGTTTTCCAGCCACAAATATACAAATATAAATTAGATGGAGGGGACAGAAATTATATTTATGAGGATATTTTATCTCCCTAACCAGTTAGGATAAAGCAGATAAAGTTAGTGTTTGTAAAAGCATGTTTGCTGGTATAATAGATGCAGTTGATGTTGGTGTTAAAGGGGTTGTCCAGCGAAAATAATTTTCTTTCAAATCAGCTGTTGTCATAAAGTTATATAGATTTGTAATTTACTTCTATTAATAAATCTCAAGTCTTTTCATACTTATCAGCTGCTGTATGTCCTGCAGAAAATGTTGTTTTATTTTCAGTCTGACACAGTGCTCTCTGCTGACATCTCTGGTCGAGGCAGGAACTGTCCAGAGCAGGAGAGGTTTTCTATGGGAATTCATATAAAACTGACACAAAAATCCTGTCTTGGCCAGAGGTGGCAGCAGAGAGCACTGTGTCAGACTGAAAATAAATCAACATTTCCTGCAGGACATACAGCAGCTGATAAGTATGGGAAGACTTGAGATTTTTTAATAGAAGTAAATCACAAATCTGTATAACTTTCTGATATCAGTTAATTTAAAAGAAAATTATTTTCGCTGGACAAGCCCTTTAGGAATAAAGCATTGAAAGATACCTAGTGCAGGTAAATGCAACAGCAGGAATTGGATAGATGCTTCTCTGAAACAGCTTGTAACATTATACATTTATAATTCACAATAGTGTGGGGTGCGGCTGCCTGAGGTTAAAGGGAAATAAAAAACCTGTTCCTGTGAAAACCAATGTTTATGGTATGACATTAAAACAGACTATGCGCAATACTGAACAATAACCAAAGGATTGTATTTAAAAAGCTTAAAAGATACTCTGAAGATTTTTTTCCCTAATACACTGCTTTAAAGGGGTTATCCAGTGCTACAAAAGCATGGCCACTTTCTTCTAGAGGCAACACCACTCTTGTCCAGTCTTCTGCAGTTTAGGTGTTGTTTGCAATTAAGGTCTATTCACTTCAATGGAATGGAGTAGCAAAACCTGCATCCAAAATGTAGACAAGAGTGGTGCTATCTCTGGAAGAAAGTGACTATGCTTTTGTAGCGCTGGATAACCCCTTTAATGAGTTATAATACTTTGTAATATAACTTCATTAAAATGTATTGTTTTTTTCTGTATTACTCAACT
This sequence comes from Dendropsophus ebraccatus, assembly GCF_027789765.1. Taxonomy (NCBI): domain Eukaryota; kingdom Metazoa; phylum Chordata; class Amphibia; order Anura; family Hylidae; genus Dendropsophus; species Dendropsophus ebraccatus. The sequence goes on along the minus strand of NC_091456.1, from coordinate 20,451,407 downwards.
TTCCCGTTGAGTGGACGCAATTAGGCCTCATTCACATGTCAGCCCGCCCCCAGTAGGAGGAAACCCCACCCCTATATGACACGGCTCCATTGATTAGAGCCGCTTTACAGAGGGGAGGGGGTTTTGAGCTGGCCTACCACCAGTGCTTCAGCCCGGGCTGGTGCTCGGTAATAGACCGGCACTGTGCAAAGGAACCAGGCTGCGGTTCAAAAAAAGGTCAACGGCAATGGCTTCCCCGTGCCGGCGTTGTTCTATTCATATGCAACACTTAAAGCAAATGAACCTGATGGTACATTCGCCGTACGCACCATAATTTAAGTCCGCTAGCTAGCTCTGTGAGCCATGAAAAACTGCCAGTGATTGCATCCGTTTTTTTAACAGATCTGTTTAAATTATATGTTACTAGTTATAATAAAGTTAAAGTGTCGCTGTCGTTAAAACTTTCAAAATCTAAATCAACAGTAGATGTGATATAAAACAAGTTTGCAATATACAGTGGTACCTTGGTTTAAGAGTAGCTTGATTTAAGAGCTCACAGTTTTTCAAAATTGTGACTTGGTTTAAGAGCATTGCTTTGGTTTAAGAGCTCCCTGTACTGGGTGGGAGCGTGAGTAGAGGAGGGGCATGGTCTGTATAGCGGGGTCTACAGCCCTGTACTCTGACCCAGGAAGTCTCCCTCACCTTTTAAATCATAGCAGATCCACTTCAGGCTGGGGCTTACATCGGGGGACAAGACTATGGAGGCAATCTCTTCATAGCTGTAACCCCTCTCTCCCCAGACAAAGAGCGCTGCATGTATGTGCCCACATCTCCCCTGCTCATTTTCATGCTCTCTGGAGCCTCTGTCCGCCCTTGTGTTTCCCATCCTCTCCATTACTGTACAGTAACTTATAATATTACATATCCAGCATTTTCTGAATATTTGTTTTATCTGTTTTACATGTTATTCAGAATAATAAATTAGTATTTTTGGGGTGTGGAACCTAGGGCTGGGCGATATAAACGATATGCCAAAATATCGTCATCAATTCGGTTGACGATATAGATTTTTGGCATATCGTCATATCGCGATATACCACGGAGCGGTAGTGAATAAGCTTCTCACTTACCGCTCCGTGGTACCGCGCTGCAGGGCCTTCCGTTCACGCATCGTCAGCGCGCTAGCGCGCTGATGCGTGTGACGTCAGCCAGGTCTCCCAGTGCATGCTGGGAAGAAGACGCGGCCCGTCTCGCCTCGCGGACTCCATCAGCCAGCCCTGCAGGAAAGGTAAGTAGCAGAGGGGTCGGGGGCGGCAGATGGCTTGGCATGGGGCTGATGATGGCCCTGGCTGGCTGGCACATGAAATGGCTGGAAAACTGAGAGGGGAGATGACTGGCACTGTGGGGGGGGGGGCTGATGACTGGCACTGTGGGGGGGGGCTGATGACTGGCAACGGGGGGCTGATGACTGGCAACGGGGGGCTGATGACTAACAACGGGGGGGCTGATGACTGGCACAAGGGGGGGCTGATGACTGGCACAAGGGGGGGCTGATGACTGGCACAAGGGGGGGCTGATGACTGGCACAAGGGGGGGCTGATGACTGGCACAAGGGGGGGCTGATGACTGGCACAAGGGGGGGCTGATGACTGGCACAAGGGGGGGCTGATGACTGGCACAAGGGGGGGCTGATGACTGGCACAAGGGAGGGCTGATGACTGGCAAGGGGGGTGATAACTGGCACAAAGGGGGCTGAAGGCATAGGGGAAGGCTGATCACTGGCACAGGGGAAGGCTGATCACTGGCACAGGGGAAGGCTGATCACTGGCACAGGGGAAGGCTGATCACTGGCACAGGGGAAGGCTGATCACTGGCACAGGGGAAGGCTGATCACTGGCACAGGGGAAGGCTGATCACTGGCACAGGGGAAGGCTGATTACTGGCACAGGGGAAGGCTGATCACTGGCACAGGGGAAGGCTGATGACTGGCAAGGGGGGGGGGGGTGAGTATACACACAAAAAAAAATTTATATATCGTGATATATCGTTATATCGTGCATGCATCAAATTATATCGTGATATAAATTTTAGGCCATATCGCCCAGCCCTAGTGGAACCAATTTTCTGCATTTCTATGATTTGTTATGGAAAAATTTGCTTTGGTTTAAGAGTGGATTTGGATTACAAGCGTTGTCCCTGAACGAATTATGCTCGTAATCCAAGGCACCACTGTACATTTATTTATTTATTTGTTGTTATCATGCTGTAAAACAAATCTGTACTGAACAGAAATCCAGGTCCAGTCTCCTGAAGGCTGCTGTATAACAGCTATACTTACTTGTGTCCAGGTCCAGTCTCCTGAAGGCTGTTATATAAAAGCTATTCTTACTTGTGTCCAGGTCCAGTCTCCTAAAGGCTGTTATATAACAGCTATACTTACTTGTATCCAGGTCCAGTCTCCTGAAGGCTGTTATATAAAAGCTATACTTACTTGTGTCCAGGTCCAGTCTCCTAAAGGCTGTTATATAACAGCTATACTTACTTGTATCCAGGTCCAGTCTCCTGAAGGCAGATTTTTAGACTTGTGCTGTTAGAAAAAACTGGACTTAACACAGGAATTCCAGTGTAGTGCCAGTACAGAGAGTCACAGCTCAATGTGTCCGTCGATCACATGACTCCTTCTCTTTGAGCGCTCAGATGACCTGGGAAACAGGTCTTTCTCTTTGAGAAAAAAGAAAAGTCAGAAAACAGGAAGTGCCATGTTTTTCATGATAACTAATAATAAAAAAAAAACTTGCTCTATATCACATCTACTGTTGATTTTTGAAAGTTATGACGACAGCGACACTTTAACATCACATCGCTGACATCACCATGGAATCCATGAAAAACACAGATTCTATTGATTTCTATAGGGGATCCAGATCATGGTCAGAGTCCGCATTAGGACATGACCTATTTTTTCCACGGCACGAATCTGTGAAAACGCGGATGACATAAATAGCCCAATAGAAATCAATGGGTCCTAAAATTGTCCCTGATCACAGGCAATTTTGCGGGATGTGTAAATAGGGCCTTAGAGGTGACACATTGTATTAGCAGTCAGACGATGAACAAGCAAATGCACAGGAAATCCATTGTTGCTGGCCGCAAATAGCCCTCTGCAAACAGGTGGCCAACAATGATGCAGCAGGAAAGATGCAGCGGGTGGATCGATGCAGGTTTACAGGACTGCCCCTGGTGCCCCAAACCACCTCATTTAGATACTTCTATAAGTCCAGTGAAATTTTTAGTATTAGTAGAAATTAAAGTATTGCATTGCCCCCCCAAAAAAAGTTATACAAATTACCAATATACACGTATCACGGGAAATGCTTATAAAGTGCTTTTTTCCCTGCACTTACTGCTGCATCAAGGCTTCACTTCCTGGATAACAGTGATGTCACTTCCTGGATAACATGGTGATGACACTTCCTGGATAAAATGGTGATGTCACGACCCGACTCCTAGAGCTGTGCGAGCTGTGGCTGCTGGAGAGGATGATGGCAGGGGGACACTGAGGGACACAAGGCACTGGAGGGACACTGAGCATCCCTCTGCCATCATCCTCTCCAACAGCCACAGCCCACACAGCTCTGGGAGTCGGGTCCTGACACTATCATGTTATCCAGGAAGTGACATCACTATGTTATCCAGGAAGTGACATCACTATGTTATCCAGGAAGTGACATCACCATGTTATACAGGAAGTGACATCACCATGTTATCCAGGAAGTGACATCACTATGTTATCCAGGAAGTGACATCACTATGTTATCCAGGAAGTGACATCACCACTTTATCCAGGAAGTGAAGCCTTGATGCAGTAGTAAGTGCAGGGGAAAAAGTATTTTATAAGCATTTCCCGTAATAAGTGTATATTGGTAATTTGTATAACTTTTGGGGGACAATACAATACTTTAATAAAACATTTCGCTGGATTTCTCCTTTAATTGCAGCACCAATATCACACAGTAAATGCAATAAAATTCCTTCTGTGCTGCAAGGAGGAATATTTGACTGTATAGCTAAACTTGGAACAATACAGTAATGGTAAGTTGTTAAATATTTAAAAACTCCACTTGGCAGTCATCAAAACCTCGGAATATTCTAGACCTATAAATATCAATAGTGAAATTTGTCAGCAAACCACTGGCTCCCTCTTTGTCCGCCAAGCAATCTCATTATGTGTATCCGATTTGAACTGTAGCAGAGTTTTGTAGCATGTATTTGTGTTTTTCAGTAACCCGTGCAAATTGATTTGCAGTCAGTCTGCCAACAGCTCATAAAGCACAAACGAAGATGCAGAATCTTTTGGCAAAAGGGAGCTGTTGTTTAGGCCATTTAAATGGCTGTAATGAATTCTGCCACTCATTCACTGCAATACTAACCAGATTACGACTCGCTCATAAAATGCCTTGCACTGGCAGTAAAATAGTCGCAGCGCCCAGGATTTTCTTTTCGATAAATGTATTTTTTATTTTTTTTTGCCTTTTAAAATGATTTGTGTTAGGTGTGCTAGTACAAGATTTATTAGTGATACACAAGTCACATAAACCTCGACTGACTCCGCAAAGACCGGACTTATGGCCTACAGTGTTTCAGATGCTGCCATAATTCACGGACACGCTAGGTCTTGCATCGGGAGGTTGTACAAATAATAGATGTTGTATTGTATAGTGAATTGGAGATTTATAAACATATTGAAAGTCGCTGTATTTCTTTGACACAGGCAACTTTTTACAATTTAAATAGTCTTTAGGTTAGTTTGAATCTATATTTAAGTGTCAAGAATAAGAAACTTTATATTATAACATAGTTTTTGAAGCATAAGGTAAAGAGTTGTCTGGTTTAAACAACCTGATTTGGTCCTTATAGGGCCAGTTCTGAAGAGCCCTAAAGAACCTTTGACACAGCCCGACATGGGGCCACGCAAGGACGCAAACACAGCACGCCAAATTGAGTAGTTGGAAAACTTAGAGCATCAATATATAAATCCGAGCTGTCAATTTCCAGGTTACAAGCAGTGCATACTTACCTTCCGTACTGCTTATGATACAGCATCCCGTTCTACCAGCTCTCCGATCCTGTATCTTCAGACTCTTGCTTCTCCAGCTGTCAATCATTCTGCAGGAAGCATCGGCCTGAAGATATAGCAGCAGCTAGAGGACAGGAGAGCCGGGTCATAAGCAGCTCAGAAGGTAAGTATGCACTACTTGTAATCTGAAAATTGACATTACGGATATATAAATATTCGTGCTATCAGTTTCCCTTCACTATTGATAATATTTGCCTCCTGTCCAAAAGATGGGATCAGCCAAAGATCATCTTGCTCCTCAGCTAATCGCTGTCTCTTTTACATGGGCCAACGGATCGTCATCGGGCAACGGATCGTTTCTAGCATTGCTCCTAGCCGATAACTGCCCCATGTAAAAGGCTCTTAAAGGGCTTATCCAGTGCTAGCACATTTTTAACATGTTGCTGCTATATAAGAAAATATTTTATTCTTACCTCTCAATGCTGTGTCGCCGGTGTCCTCCGCTGTCTGTAGCTGCCATTACTTCCAAGGCAAGCTCGTCTCATCTCAGTCAGTGATTGGCTAAGTGGGCTGTCATTCCCAAGGTGAGCTCGAAACACTGGGGAACACATGGAGGTAAGCATCAGCCAGTTAGCTCAGAGAAGCTGTAGTGCACGGTGTCGGGAAGCAAGTAGAGGCCGAGAGAAGACCGGGAGCGTGAAGAGGTAACGTATGAACAGTTTAGGGCAGGAGCTGCACGGACATCACTAACCATGTCTGTGCAGCCCTTGCTAAACCATTATCAAACCATGTAATAGGCTCAGTAAAGCACCGATCTAGCAGATCGGCACTCGTTTACACCAATGATCGGGCCATCAACTAGGAACCTTAGATGAAATAGAGAGTTAATGATGATCTGAGTCTAGTTCTGTAGAATCGCTTATGGTTCAAATATTGTGGCTATAAGATAGATGCCAAATTTTTTTAATGCCAATGACCAACAGTAGTGATCCTTTAGACTAAGCTTAAAGGGAACCTGTCACCCCCGTGCCGGGGTGACAGGCCCCCGACCCCCCCGTTAGAGCACCCTATACTCACCTAATCCCACCGGGTCCCGCTTCTGGAGATGGTCGTGTGACGGAGATCTCAGCCGCTGCAGCCCGGCGCGCGCGCTGAGAGATGAGTCCAACACCCATAGAGAATGACGGAGCGCTGGACTCTCTGTCATTCTCTATGGGTGTTGGCCTCATCTGAGGAGCGCGCGCGCCGGGCTGCAGTGGCTGAGATCTCCGTCACCCGACCATCTCCAGAAGCGGGACCCGGCGGGATTAGGTGAGTATAGGGTGCTCTAATGGGGGGTCGGGAGCCTGTCACCCCGGCACGGGGGGTGACAGGTCCTCTTTAAGGCCGTTCTTAGTGCTAACTTATTCATAAGACCCTAAACAGACAGCTCTATTAAGTAATACTGTAATGTTGAAAAGTATGTTCTAAAACAATGTGACTAAAGAACAATAGCTAAGTGGGAAATGAAAGATTTAGAATAAATATAATGATAATAACACATGATTAGGTGTAATGCATTACTTACACATACTCCTATTATTTCTGCAATCATTAATATTGGTATAATATTCTCCGTCGGCACTGCACATTCTATCCGATAGCAGCTTGACAGTATTACTTTATGATGCATGAAAACAGAACCTATTAGCTTGCCGAGGCTTGAAGCAGAAAGCCGTGTTGGGAGGAAAATTACAAACTGTTTTTTTTTTTTTTTTTTTAAAGAATTCTTTTTTTTTACCTTGCTTTTAGATAGGACAGCGGAACGCTCCGCTCTAAGCTTCTCACTGGCCGATTCCCACATGGTCACATGCCGCACATGCACATTTATTAATATATTAATATTTATATATTATTAGAACACTGTTCCGGAGCGCTATACAAACATTAAAGTGTCACTGTCATTAATTTTTTTTTAGCAGAAATCAATAGTACAGCCGAATTTTAACCCTTAGAGGACCGGGCCAATTTCAATTTTTGCGTTTTCGTTTTTTGCTCCTTAAAAGGCCACAGCACTTGTATTTTTTCACCTAGAAACCCACATGAGCCCTTATTTTTTGCGCCACTAATTGTACTTTGCAATGACTGGCTGTATTTCTTCATAAAGTACACTGCAAAACCAGAAAAAAATTCAATGTGTGGTGAAATTGAAAAAAAAAACAAAAAAAACATTTTTTTATTTTTTTTTTTGTTTTTTGTTTTTACGCCGTTCACCCTGGGGTAAAACTGTCTTGTGATATATGTTTCTCAAGTCTTTATGATTACAACGATATGTAACATGTATAACTTTTATTTTATTTGATGGCTTGTAAAAAATTCAAACCGTTGTTAACCAATATACGTTCCTTAAAATCGCTCCATTCCCAGGCTTATAGCGCTTTTATCCTTTGGTCTATGTGTTAGGTGTCATTTTTTGCGCCATGATGTGTTCTTTCTATCGGTACCTTGATTACGCATATACGACTTTTTGATCACTTTTTATTACAATTTGATGCGACCAAAAATGCACAATTTTGCACTTTGGGATTTCGTTGTGCTTACGCCGTTTACCGTGCGAGATCAGGAATGTGATTAATTAATAGTTCGAACGGTTCTGCACGCGGCGATAAGAAACATGTTTGTTTATTTATTTACTTTTATTTAAAACATAGGAAAAGGGGGGGTGATTCAAACTTATTAGGGGAGGGGGCTTTTTACTAATAATAACAATAATAATAATAATTATAATTTTTTTTTATACTTAAACTAGAAGGCCCCCTGGGGTTAGGGTTATTCTCGCTGGAGTTAGGGTTATTCCCCCTGGGGGACTTCTAGTATAAGTACACTGATCTCTTATTGAGATGTATGCTGCTGCAGCCGAAAGCAATCAGGTGTCGAGCCAGGATCAGCGCCATCACGGCGCAGACCCCAGATGAGAAGCAAGGATCGTCCCTCCGCAAACGCGTCACGGGGGGGGCATGCGCCCCACTAGACACCAGGGAACGGCTGCAGTCAGTTTTCAGATGCGGCTGTCAACTTTGACAGCTGTATCTCAAAACTTAATTAGCGGGCACGGCGATCGGACCGTCTAGGGGTTAAGAAACGTTGTAATTGGGTTTATTAGCGACGAGCGAGAAATCGTTCATCGTGATCTTTCAACATGTTCTCAGATCGTCGTTGGTCGTTTGCTAAAAAATTCGCAGATCGCTTTGTGTAAACAGTCTTTCTTCCATTCACCCTATGTGTGCGACGGGCTTAAGCGATCTTAAAACGATCGCAATAACGATTTTTAAAACACTAGAGCTATAGTTTTAAGAGGTGGGTATTCAGGTTGCTTTTAAAGGTCTTGATGGTGGGTAAGAGACAGATGTGTCAGGGTAGTAAGTTCCAGAGTATGGCGGAAGATCGGGTCAGGTACAAATAGGGACAAATGGAGGTCACTGGAGGTCATTGGAGGTTGCATGAGGGACAGTAGTGGGAACTCCTCCCTTAGCTCATTCTGTGTCCAGAGATAAAGCCGGCCATGCAGTGACAGCATGTGTTTTACTGGCATAATCTCGTTGCAGAGTTGTATCTCTCTTTTATAAATGTTTTTCAGTATGATAATATTTTAATGTAACAGTTTTATGGTTCTCCTTATAATCACAAGCATAAACCTTTTAAAATATCAGTTAAATATTATGAGTTATTAGTTATTATTACATTAATTTTGTCTGCAGTTTTAGGCTAGGTTCACACTACGTATATGTCCGGCCGCATATTTTTCGCGGCCGGACATATACGTATGAAACTCCGGCCGGGACTTTACGCAAGTTGCGGCCGGATACGTACGGACCGCGAATTTACGCCCGTAGCGTACTTACGCTTCCCGAGCGCTCTTCGTAGCGATCTAACAGCGGTCTTTTACTTGGAAATCTTCGCCTAGCCCCGGAAACCCCACAGAACCTTTTGGATCGGAACAAAAAGCTGGCAAAATGAAGTATCACCACTACGTACGGGACCGCATGTTACGCTACGGGCGTAAGTTACGGCATTTCCGTCCGGAAACAATGGTCTGGTTCATTTTTTACGGCGCCGCATACGATCCGGGCGTAAGTTCGTACGTATTGTGGACTATGCGCACGTAGATCGTATACTTTCCATTGTACGCAAACTACGTAAGTTTCCGTCCGCTTATTCACGGAACGCGCTACGGACGGAAACTTACGTAGTGTGAACGTAGCCTTACAGCACAAGGACTGAACCAGGTGCCTTTGTACCTGCCGCCACATTGCTACCGAAGTGGTTTCCAAAGTTTGTATTTCTAGATTCACTTCCGTTGACTGGCAGCAGTAAAGGGCGAACAGGGCCCCTTTGCTGCCACCAATGCTTTTATGCCGGGAACTGCAGAGCTCTAAGCTGCAGTTCCTGATCTCCTCCTCTCTGTTCTAGGGCTGCCAAAAAGCCATATGCAGAGCAGAGTCCTGTTTCCCCCTTTTCACTGATCACTGTACAGAGGCTGCTGGACAGTGAGACAGTAAGAATATAAATTATGGGGCGCTACTCTGTATAGTGCTGAAGAACATAATAAAAATGTTATGCTTACCTCTCTGCGCTCCCTCCATGTCCTGTGGTGTCTCCAGTGTCCCCTGCTTACTGCAGCCACTGCTACTTCCAAGACTAATTTTTATCTGCAGTAATAGCTTACTCAGCCAACCACTGGCCACAGTGCCGTACTATCTCAGTCAGTGATTGGTTGCACAGGCTGTCACCTCGGAGGAGCACAGAGAGGTAAGTATAACATGTTTATTATGTACTCCAGCATCTTCGCCGCAGGAGTGCCAGGAGTCAGATCCCAATAAACTGATTATGATCGCCTGTCCTTGGGCAAATGCTGCGGCTTTTAAATCACTTACGGGGCACTCTGCATGTATAGTTACAGCTGTACCTGCTAATGCATTTCTTCCTATTAAATGTAATGTAGGGAGCTTCTAAACCAAGTACAGCTGCTACAAAATGTACAGCACCATGCTTGGTAAGTGAAGGAAAGTCTGCAAATCCTGCACTAATACAGTGGCCCCTGACCAGCATGAGTGCCGGAGGTCTGACCCCCTACCCCCTATTTCCTATAGATGGTTTATCCTATGGCCAACAAGTCCCTGAAAACCCTTTCAATGGTACTGCGTCTGACCTTGTTTTTTTTTTAATTATTATTTGCTTTTACTTTGGTTTATGGTTGATCAGATGTGGAATGAGAACTTTAATATGTTTTGAAATTGATGTATTAAAAATTCTTTAGTACGATAGTCCTTGTAGTCATATAACAGAACCTGCAGCCAACGGCAGAACGCTTTGTCCTTGGGAAGTCCAATTTGATTCTGATGAGGTTTCATATAAAGTAGTTACAGAAATACAGTACAGATATTAATACAGAGTATTGTGCAAGGTTGAATTTAGTATTAGTTATTCTCTCGCTGTTGCTGTCCATTTATAATGTATGTCTTCCTGGCCAGGATATATATATATATATATATATATATATATATATATATATATATATGTGTGTGTGTGTTTGAAATCCAGACTTGTTTCTGAGTTTAGGATCAGACGTTGTTTTTGATGTAAGATGTGATAGGAAGATGGAAGCCTGAATTTATATCAGAAAATGACCTATTGTTTGAATGATATTTTTATGTTTAAGCATAGCTGCCACTAATAAAAGTGTTTGAAATGTTCTAGGGAGAGTTCTCAGACCTTGACCGATCATTAGAACAAGTGGGGAGACAACCGGGCCACAAGGCTGTGTTCCCAGTTCAGGAACATATCGGGGGGAGGCGGCCGTCACATAACATAGACGACCGCTAATAATGATCATGATTAGCGGCTGTCTATTTAACAAGATGGCTGCATTTGCCTGTTATGTTTTTTTAAGTAGGAACATAGCCTAGGGGCGTTTTTCTACGGCTGTTATTCTAGACTCAAAATAATGGCCGTTGTTTACACATACAATGACAGTTACACTTTAAGTTATCTCTCTTCAAAACAGTCTGTCTTAAAGGGGTACTCTGGCTAAAATATTTTTATTTCATATCAACTTGTTTTAGAATGTTATAAAGATTTGTAATTTACTTCTATTTAAAAATCTTCAGTCTCCCAGTACTTATCAGCTGCTGTATGTCCTGCAGGAAATGGTGTTTTCTTTCCAGTCTGACACAGTGCTCTCTGCTGCCACCTCTGTCCGTGTCAGGAACTGTCCAGAGCAATAGCAAATCCCCATAGAAAACATCTCCTGCTCTGGACAGTTCCTGACATGGACAGAGGTGGCAGCAGAGAGCACTGTGTCACACTAGAAAGAATACACCACTTCCCGCAGGACATACATCAGCTGATATGTATGGGAAGACTTGAGATTTTTAAATAGAAGTAAGTTACAAATCTATATGACTTTCTGACACCAGTTGATTTGAAAGAAAAAGATTTTTGTTGGAGTGCCCCTTTATTACAGTAACACAGGTAGAGGTACACATTGTTATTTTCAGTAATAGTCAATAAATGGCAGATTGGAAATACATAAAGCCCTTTCTAGGTTCATGGCTCTCTTGCTTTTTTTAGCAGTAGTTATGAATCATGCGGTCTACTGTCTCTACTAGTGCTGGCAGCGGCTTATTCTGCCCTCTATTCAAACCAACACGCCAAGCTTATGGTGGGATCGGGTGTGATAGCTGGTCGCTAACATAATAGTCATTAACTAGGACCCCTAAAATTTAGTTTAGTGTTTAGGCGGGGAATGTTGATCCCTAGCCGCTATTTTTGACTTTTGTATGCGGAGACTTTTTTGGTTGATAAATTGGGGACCTCACTAGTTTTCCAAGATACTTTTGATTGGCCTCAAGGTACAATATTTTAACGTACTTGGAAAGTATCAATTGGAAAGTATTAATATGCTCTATATTCCAATTTAGATAAGACCACTAATCACTGCATGGCCCAATTCCGCTGTTTGCCCAAAGAATTGACATGTCAATTCTTTGGGTGGACAGTGGAATTCGTTGGCGAATATCATTGAGTTTATGGTACAGGCGGAACTTCAAGCGGAGGCCATCCAGCGGAATTTGCTTGAATCTCTGTGCGCATTCCGTAGTGTGAATATACCCTTGCAATAAAATGCACTCCAATGATATGAATAATCTGAGAAAGTCTTGTTGGCCACTTTATAGTAAAATTGTTCTGCATACAGTATTAGTATCTGTACCCACTGTATATACTGACAGCAGCTCCCTGTGTACCTCATAGAGCTAAAATAAGACTCCCCTCCTCCAGGCTGTGCTGCCCATAAGATGGTTGACATGGGGAAGCATGTGACCATGCCCCACCCCCAAGTGTCCACACTGGGCCTTTATATGCCTATGGTGGACACTGGGGGCGGGGCATGGTCACATGCTCCTCCATGTCAACCATCTTATGGACAGATTCACCACAGAGCAGGACAGCACAGCCTGGAGGAGGGGATTGTGATATTAGCTCTATGAGGTACACAGGGAGCTGCTGTCAGTAAGTAATGTGAGTACACTTACTAAGGCCATGTTCATACGCCAGTACCGGCCGGATGATCTTTAGGGCCGCAGAGTTCTGATGAGGGCGCATCCGTGCGCGCCCGCATCAGAACTCCCCACTGCACACTATGCACTGACAGGGTTTTCTGCGGCTGCGGCCGCTATTCACTGAATAGCGGCTGCAGAAAACTTCCATGTCAGTTTTCTACGGCGCCACAAGAGATCCAGGCCGGAGTGTATACTATGCGTATACGCTCCGGACGGGATTCCATAGTAGGCAAGGCAACATATATTTTCGTAAAAAGTACAGCCGTTGTTGCCGATTGCAACAACGGCCGTACTTTTACGGAATTATACGTTGTGTGAACATAGCCTAATACTGTATACTGAGCAATTTTACTATAAAGTGGCCAACCCCTTCAACTTTGGTTTGCAGTCTATGTGATATATGTGACCTTCTAATAGTGTCAGGAAGTGAAGGAAGAAGTTCACGTTAGATTGACCTTGAGTCACATTGTGCTTATATAAGGTGACCTGGTCTGCCGTCTTCTCTTATTTAAGAAACATGTTAATGATATAGCACAAACATAGCTCATATGCATTGCATCTCTTTTTTTTATTATTTTTCAGCAATACAAAGGGAGATGTCGTTTACTATTATGGATCCAAAGGAGAGCGAGAGCCGATCCAGATTAAGGCCGGTGAGTTACGATCTTTTATGTCTGTGAATTGCTACAATGAGAAAGTACTGAATATGAAATCATTGATTTTCCACTGAGTTACTCTTTAGTTATATGAAATAGATAGCACCACTGTATCCACTTAACTGTATAATATGCATAATTGGACCCTGAAGGCCAAATGTCTATAAGCTATACTCCGATTCTCCTTAGAATATTAGGAAGTAATACACATCTGTCCCCTATTGTTTTCACATCACATAGGTGTTTATCTTCATCAGATACCTGAGGTTATGTCTTTAATTTTTTATTGTGTCAGGATAGCTTTTACCTCCTGACACATTTTTATTGGCAGTATTTTCCAGTATTTTACTGGCAGACTTTTATACTTTAAGTGTTTTATTCTTTTTTTTTTTTAATTCTAGAGATTGAGTAAACACTGCACCCCTTGTGTTACACTGCTGGATTCAGATAATTTAGTGTTAAAAAGGAGATCACAGAGTCCATTTATTGTTAGCCATAAGGCGTATATAAAATCTTCCTTATGATAGCTCAAGGACCTACAGATAAGGCCTCCTACAAGCCTGAATAATGCTGATAAATACTGCTAGAGTAGAGATATGCAGGATGGATTTTCTGTGTTTTCTAGATTGTGGGGGAGAATGATCAAATTTAAACTGGCTCAGTTGCCCCTAGCAACCAATCAGATTCCACCTTTCATTCCTCACAGACTCTTTGGAAAATGAAAGGTGGAATCTGATTGGTTGCTAGGGGCAACTCAGCCAGTTTCACTGTACACCATGTTTGATAAATCTTTGTGTGCTATATTTCTAATACACAGTACTTTTACCCCTATATAATGCTAATAAAGAAGGCACTGTACATGTAATGATTATTTTGATTTGATTAAAAAAAAGTATATTTTTGAAAATTGAAAGCAACATCTTGAGATGGCCGATGATTGAGCCATTTATAATCTTGGAACACCTTCAAAAAGGTTATCCAGAGACATTACATTTTTTAGACGAGTTCGAACTGTTCAGTGTTCGAACAAAAATTTACCTGAAGGTTAGGCCGGGTTCACACTACGTTTATGCAATCTGTTTTTTCATCTGTTTTTTGCAATTTGTGTGCATCCGTTTTGATCCGTTTTTGCATTGACTTCCACTGTAAAAAAAAAAAAAACGGATCTGTTTTTTTTAACAGACACAAGAGAAGGCTACGTTTTTGTGGACGCTAAAAAAAAAGGATCCGTTTTGATTCATTTTTTTTATAATGGAAGTCAGTGGAAAAACGGATGCACACAAATGCATCTGTTTTTTTCATCTGTTTTTTGCAAAAAAACGGATGAAAAAAAACCTGATTGTAAAACGTAGTGTGAACCCAGCCTTAGATTCTAGACTCAAACTTTGCTAGGTATCTGAACGCCAGAAGGTGCTGGTGTCTCAAGCCGGTGATGAGTGAACTTGCCAAACATTCGGGCTCAGACGTACTTTGCTGAACCTGAACATTCGGCAAGTTCACTTATCATGTGCCACTTGACTGCCCCTTTCTCCTTTTGTCCTCTTGTCATTTGCCACTTGTATGTGTTCTGAGTTTTCCTGGTGTCCTGACTCCGCCTGTCCCCCCTTAGTGTCCCCCCCCCCTTCCTGAAGTTTGGCTGTAGTCTAATTTTTTCTGGGCATATATCATGAGTGAGTTTAGCACTAGTGAGGCCTGACGTACAGTACAGTACAATACTATAGTTGTGTTGTATAGAGAGCTGTATGTAGTTAAAGTGTAACTGTCATTTAAGTTTTTTTTTTATTGCAAAAATCAATAGTACAGGCGATTTTAAGAAACTTTGTAATTGGGTTTATTAGCTTAAAAATGCATTTTTATCATGAAAAAGCAGTTTGAAGCTCTCACCCCTGTCTTCATGGTTTTCTATGGAGAGGGGAGGGGTGGAGGTAGATGATGCACCAAAACAGGACAACAAAGAGTTCATTTACAGCTACATCACTGGGCTATCTCCTCTGAAGTCAGCACTGACCTCTCTGACCTCTGAATACCGTCTTTCCCACAGCTCCCACTGTGTAATCCTTTGTTGTCTGCTGGCGACTAACCTCCCTTTATTGTCCCTGCACAATCCCCTTAAGTAATATTCAACAGTGTTGAAATCATGAAATCATCTACATTGTGAAAAATTATGCAATATAAAAGTGATCCTACAACTAGAAATGTACCAATACCATAGTGGTGAGAGGATCCTGCTTAAAATCCTGCTTTATTGCAGATTCTGTCATATTTGACATAAAAGAATAGCGCAGAATGCAGCTGATTTTGGACGTGTCATTTTCGGTTTTCTGTGTCTATGACCATATGTTGCTACCCATGGTGAGACTAACAATTCCTTCCATACTTTTTATTATCTATTCAGTCTCCTTCCCCCAGTTCCCAGCTGCTGCTTTCTGCTAAAGACACATGTTCAATCTTTGTGTGAGCTTTTCTCTCCTTGCCTCCCATCCCCTTCCCTTCTGAGGCGGCTGATGTAAACAAGACCCTGGCAGGCTTCATCTGCAACATTGTAGCTTCTTTGTAATGCTGGGAGGGTTAAAGGACAACTCCGGCGAAAAAATTTTTTGGCTTATTTAACACACATTACAAAGTTATATAACTTTGTAATGTGGTTAAATACCCGGTCTGGCCCCCTTCCCCCACTTTCCGACTCCCGACCCCCACCCCGGAAGTTAAAGAATCTATACATTACCTATTGCGGTCGTCACGGACCTCTTCTCCCGGGCGGCATCTGGTGACGGGTGACATCAGAGCTGGGGGGCGGTCCTGGTCTTCTTCCTCTTTGGCGTCTTCATTGAGAGTGAATGGGAGAGAAAAGGCTGCTGGTGCACATGCGCACCAGCAGCCTTTTCATTGGCTGGAGCGCATCACATGGCTTCCAGCTTGCTCAGCCCTGATTGGAGGAGGGGGAGACAGAGAGGAAAGCTCACACACAGTTTTTTGTGTCTTCAGCAGAAAGCAGCAGCTGAGAACCGGGGGAAGGAGACTAAATAGATAATAACAAGTATGGAAGGAATTGTTAGTCTCACCATGGGCAGCAATATATCAAAAGCTATGTTTAACCTTACAATACTAAAGGACAGCTTTATAGCTTTTTTTATTGCTCTTTTATTGCTCTTATAGTGCTGACATAGGAGAAGGCGGCTGATGATTCCTAGTGAATAGGTTTATGATGGAAAATATGACTGTCTGGAATTTTAGTAACAGTTGATCTGTAGTGAATTCAGTCTGATAGAGATCCTGCTTCATATTGTGTTTTTCGATTTAATAAAGACTAAGCTTTCCTAAATAGCCGTTCTGTTCCTATAACAATGCAGTTGATCTGCTGACCTACTTCACTATCTGGCCTTCTCTAATTGGTGCCCTCATTACACCGTAATGATCTCCCAGTTATCTTCATTAAACTCTTATATAATGACATATCCTATTTTCTGCCGGGAAAGGTTCATAAGTAAACTTCAGCATCTACAAATGTTAAGGTCTCTGTGTAACTAAAAACTTCTCTCCAATCATATAATCACCTTAAAAAGCCATTATTCAGATTTTTCTTTCATCTCCGCTTCAGCTTACAGGGACATTTTATGATAATGGAACAATCCCTAAAAATCATAGCCATCATGATCAGAGATACAGAAAGCCTCGGCTGACATCCCTGGCGATTACACTTATACACTACAATCATAAAGATAATAATAAAATAAATATAAAATAAAAAAAAAATCTAAAGTTCTGAATTTTGAAGGGGAACTATCAGCAGGTTAGACAAAATTAATCTGCTGATATGTCCCTATTGCACAGTAGGTGACGAGGATGAAGGTATATTTCTTTCCTTCATCTTTAGCGCTGTTCCCATGCACTTAGTCGCTCACTCCATGGTCCGGTAAGACCGTTTGGAGCACTGTTAGGAGCACTGAAACCCCCCCATAGAGCCGATCTGCCCCTGGCCGGTCCACCCTTTCAATCCGTTTTTGTCTTTATATTAGTAAATAATCCTGATATCTTGCAGTTTGTCACCACTGGGGCTAAAACTAAGCTTAGACTTCCTGGTATGTCTTTGTTGATAAGAGGAGGCTGCTGTAAAGTGATCTGTGACATGTGACAGATAGAGGAGACAATAGCAGCTCCCTGTGGAATGACCTCTTAACTGGTCACACAGCGCACTCAGTAATGTTTCACATTCATCTCAAGGGGACAGACTCTGTCTATTATTGTCTATGTCCATGAGACTTGCTGTAAAGTATATCACTAAATGCTGTTACAAACAGCTTAGGCAAAATGGCAGCCCTCATAACAATGTACAAAAGTACAAAAAGTAGGGAAAAAATTATAGGTATAAAATAGAAACAGATTAGAATTAGAACAACTCTTTGTATCTGACTCTAATCCGTAAAAGAAAATCTAGGGGATACATCCCCTTTAAGGAGAAACATTACCTTTTGGATCCACAAAGATAGGCCTCTCAACAGCCAGCACTCAGCTCTGTACTGAAGAGGGGGCAATAATAAGGTAGGCTACTGGTGGGTATTTTCTGGGAGATTTCTGGCTTGTCATAGGTTTCCAGTCGTGATCTAAGACTCTGACTTGGAGTGAAAACCTGACTTTAAAGTAATGCTACCTTGAAAAGGTGGTGTGAGAGCCACTCTGCATATCCTTTCTTCCATTATAAGGGTCCTATTGCATGGAGCGATTTTTAACGATTAACAAGTAAGGATAAACGATCGCAAATTAGATTGTTTATGATTAACCTGGAATCATTCACCATATTACACAGAATAATACTCGTTAGTTATGATCGTTATTACGATCGTTATTGATCGTTTACTCCATCTGATCCCAGCAAAACAATGGACAATGTGCAATTCCACTGTACGATTAGTGAAGAAATGTGGAACTTGAGCGAATGAATGTGGAATTACAGCAAACAATTGACGATAATTTTAGGTTCAGATCTAAATCAACGACATACGAATGATTTTTCGATCGTTGCCTGCAATTACACATAATGATTATCATTTAAATTCGAACGATATAACGATTTTTTGCATGATAACCGTCCCGTGTAATAGGGCCCTAAGGCTCCATTACACCTCTAGATATCAGGTCAACACTTACTTTCCCCTCCTTTCCTGCTTACTGCACTGTACTAATATACACACAGACAGCAATCAGGGAGCAGCAGGAGGGGCCACCCTAACAATCCTTAGATTGTTCGGCAGCCCATTGAACTCAGCGGCCTGCTGCTACCACTTCTATGGTGCCATTGCTGATCTTTAAATAAGTTGAAAGAACACAAACAGTCAACATAGTGCCTGCTTGAACACAGAATATACATGCATAATAGGCAGACAACTGCCAATCAGCGGCCAGTGGGCAGAGGGAGCTGGTGCTCATGAATATTGAGGACTGCAGAGCACATGCACATAATGGAGAGGACTAGTGTGCACTGCTCAGTCCTCATTACTCAGGAGGATCTCTCCAAATCAGCTGCACAGAACATTGTAAGTGATACATCATTCTGGTCAACTTCTCTGTTACTACTCTTTGTTACCCTTGGGCTACGTTTACACGTAGCAAAACTAGCGGAATTCCGCGGCGGAATTGTCCACCACAGAATGCCGCTAGCCTCCCTCTCATAATGGGAGTCTATGGGAGGCACACGCTGCTGATCTCCCCGCGCGGAGAGAAGCTGTGAGAACAGCAGCGCGCGCCTCCCATAGACTCCCATTATGAGAGGGAGGCTAAAGCCATTCCGCGGCTGACAATTCCGTCGCGGAATTCTGCTAGTTTTGCAACGTGTGAAAGTAGCCTTAGATAGACAGAGTCTCTTTAAAGCGCAACTCCAGCAAAAAAAAAAAAAATCTTTCAAATCAATTGGTAGCAAAAAATTGCCAGATATTTGTAATTTACTTCTATCGAAAATTCTTGTTTTCCAGTACTTTTCAGTATGTATGCTGTATGTCCTGCATATCTATGTTCATTACATACAGCAGCTGATAAGTACTGGAAGACTTGAGATTTGTTTTTTTTTAGAAGTACAATAAAAATCTTTGGCATTTTCTGACACCAGACTTGAGAGAATTATTATTATTTTTTTTTTGCTGTAATTGCCCTTTAACCACTCTGAAGGATTCATCTAACACAACCATGCTGGTTTTAGGGTATAAACCCACACACCGTATATGCAGCGTATTTGTTGCATATCTGCTGCGTATACGGTGTGTGGGTTTATACCCTTAATAAATCTTTGAGATCATCAGGGACACTTTCACTGCAATACCAGGCACTGCCCATAAACAAAAAAAAATTCTGACCTCATACAACTCCTTTAAGGCCGAGTTCACACTATGTACAACACCGGCTGTTTTGTGACCCGGCTGGGTCACAAAACAGCCGGTGTTACTGAAGATCATGATGATCTTCATTTCTGGTGAATTCTGGTAATTTCTGGGTCACGCTCCATTGTGTGAACTGACATGTTCTCTGCGGCCGCTATTCAATGAATAGTGGCCGCAGAAAACTGATATGTCAGTTTTTGTGTGGCCGGATGGAATCCCGTCCGGAGCGTTCGCTACGTGTATACGCTCCGGCCGGGATTCCATTCATTCACATACAACGTATGTTTTGTATAAACCACGGCCGTTGTTGCAAATTGTAATACAAAACATACGTAGTGTGAACATAGCCTAAGTGTGCAATATTTAGTGTAGGTCTCTTTAAGCTCAGCATGTTTCTAGCATACCTAATGATGCAAGATGAGCTGGGGAGCCAGTGAAAGGCCATTCAGTTCAAGTGCAAAATGTTATCTGTCTCTAATAGATGAGGAAAAGAAGGTTCAATACCAGTAGGGATTTTCTTGTGATTGCTATACGGATATTCCCTGCTGTTGCAACTCGCTACCAAATCAGGGTTCTGTTTGCTTTTTTTACTTTTTTTTCCTAGCTGCATTTTGAAATCTATCCTATGCTGATCCATTACACATTGTCATCCCTCTCCGTTACACATGAAAGCACTGGCTGACATTTAATAGTTAACTGCGGTTCTCCAAAGACAGTGGAGTGCATTGTGTATGCAGCTCTAGTTGTGTTCTATTTGAGGTGACAGGCTGGAGTTCAGAGTGCTCTAACATGACGCAGGGAAATGTCTGATAGCATTTATAGCACTCTTATAGCTAATGGAAATTGTGGTGCAGGCATACAAGCCCAGGTGAGCGCCGAGCATATGAAATGCTACCTTTTCTAACTTCATTGCATTACAATTTTTTCTCTCTGTGTAGCAAATCTATTCAGCAGCTCAAAATAGATGTTTATTGTATCGATTGCTTCCTTATGACTGCAACCATTTATGTGTATTGTTTTTATTACCTCTTATTGTTATAGTACTGATATAATAGTACAGTGGTACCTTGGTTTAAGAGCTCACAGTTTTTCAAAATTGTTACTTGGTTTAAGAGCTCCCTGTACTGGGTGGGAGCGCAAATGGAGGAGGGGCATGGTCTGCATAGCGGGGTCTACAGCACTGTACTCTGACCCAGGAAGTCTCCCTCACCTTCCAAATCATAGCAGATCCACTTTAGGCTGGGGCTTGCATCAGGGGACAGGACTGTGGAGGTAATCTCTTCATAGCTGTAACCCCTCTCTCCCCGCACAGAGAGTGCTGCATGTATGTACCCACATCTGCCCTGCTCATTCCTTCATGCTCCCTGCAGTCTCTGTCCGCCCTTGTGTTTCCCATCCTCTCCATTACTGTACAGTAACTTATAATATCACATATTCTGCTGTTTCTGAATGTTTGTTTCCTTTGTTTTACATGTTATTCAGAATAATAAATCATTATTTTGGGGGTGTGGAACCAATTGTCTGCATTTCTATGATTTCTTATGGGAACATTTGCTTTGGTTTAAGAGTGGATTTGGAACAAATTATGCTCGTAATCCAAGGCACCACTGTACATGTAAAGGGAATATAAACTCTCTTCTTCCCCTGTTCTAGTGGATCATACAGTCTAATCCTAATCCTAATGCCTTCATCCAACCATACATATGAGAGTCTGGCTATAGGAAGTAAATATGTTTTTTGGAATGTGGAAAGAAATTCACATAAACATAGAGAAAATTTTTACATGCAAAACAGATGGTGTTGTGTTCAGTTTGGCCCACGTTTTATATGTGGTGATGCGTTTAGTTTTATATTGTTATTATAGAACAAACTAAAATTAGTGACTGGGAGGTGACAGGAGACAGAAATGCAATGCCAGAAGTGCTGTATACTTTCCAGTCTGACACAGTGCTCTCTGCTGCCACCTTTGTCCATGTCAGGAACTGTCCAAAACAACCTCTCCTGCTTTGGGCAGTTCCTGACATGGACAGAGGTGGCAGCAGAGAGCACTGTATCAGACTGGAAAGGCGCATGGGTCTCCAAACTGCGGCCCTCCAGCTGTTGCAAAACTACATTTCCCATCATGCCTGGACAGCCAAATCCAAAGCTTTAGCTGTCCAGGCATGATGGGAATTGTAGTTTCGCAACAGCTGGAGGGCCGCAGTTTGGAGACCCATGCTGTAGGGCATACAGCATCTGATAAGTACTGTAAGATTTGAGATTTTTAAATAGAAGTAAATTACAAATCTGTATAACTTTCTGACACCAGTTGATCTAACAGGAAAAAAATAGATGAAGTATTCCTAAATGCCTAAGCCCCTTACACTCCCATACAGAATGTGTGACTGTTGTGGATCTTGAAAAATGTATAGTATGGTACCGTGTTAGCCAGAAAAATCCATATCGTGGTAAATACTTGAAATCAAAGTATTTTAGGAGTGATACCTTTATTGGCCAACAAAAAAACTGTTAGAGCTGTGAGCTTTCGGGATTCACAAGATCCCTTCGTCAGACAAGTTCACAAATGAATGACTTACAGAAACAGCACAACATTTTAGGGATGTTACAAGCCAGAAGGGAGAGACATCTGTGAATGGGGGGGGGGTGAGGGGGTATATACATCACATAGATAAGCCAGGGCAATAAAAAGGACTTGTTGTAAATTAAAGGTTATTTGGAAGTCCAAGATTGTTGGTCAGTTCAGTCTTATCTGTGGAGTGTGTCCATGTAGTGGGTCATAAATCCAGGTGCCAGGTTTAATCCATGTGTTAATGATTTCTCAGGACTGGACCATAGAATAACAGATTTAAGGGTTATGGTCCTCAAAGGTCACTTCCAGAGTGACAGAGAGAGGAAAGTGTGGGAATTCAAATTGATAAAAACATTCCAATCATTAACACATGGATTAAACCTGGCACCTGGATTTATGACCCACTACATGGACACACTCCACAGATAAGACTGAACTGACCAACAATCTTGGACTTCCAAATAACCTTTAATTTACAACAAGTCCTTTTTATTGCCCTGGCTTATCTATGTGATGTATATACCCCCTCACCCCCCCCCCCCCCCCCCCATTCACAGATGTCTCTCCCTTCTGGCTTGTAACATCCCTAAAATGTTGTGCTGTTTCTGTAAGTCATTCATTTGTGAACTTGTCTGACGAAGGGATCTTGTGAATCCCGAAAGCTCACAGCTCTAACAGTTTTTTTGTTGGCCAATAAAGGTATCACTCCTAAAATACTTTGATTTCAAGTATTTACCACGATATGACTGTTGTGGAGAATGGTTGAAGATGTTGCATGTGCAGCTGGAGAGATGTGTATTTTCTTTGGGGAGGGAGGCTTCATTTTTTTCTTTTTTTTCTCTATGTATTTTTCCTTACTATGGGGTCACAGGGTGTAAGAGAACACATTGTGTATGTGTTATTTACTGTCTTCATAATCTAATGGTAACAGCTCATTAGATCACAGTTACCAGTGATCTGTATAGACCGACATGGAAAGAGGATGGAGATCACATCTTCTCTGTATGCCTTCAGGTCTACTCTGCTGAGGAAAGCCCTGTGTCATGATTACTGACGTCATGGCCTTTCCTAGCAACCACCTGAATGCTGAAGCAGACCATGACAGATTTGCAGCCAAAGAGTAAAATCCCTATATCTCAGTCACAGGTACCCATGCTTGTTTTGTAGGGGTGTCTTGTTTGTATAGTATCAGATTATTTGGCAACCACTGCCCCTAGGTTCAGGGGAGGAGGAAGCAAGTGCCAAAACTAAGGACCCTATTACACGGGACGATTATCGTGCGAAAAATCGTTAAATCATTTGAATTTAAACGATAATCGTTCTGTGTAATTACAGGCAACGATCGAAAAATTGTTTGTATGTCGTTGATCGTTGGTTTAGATCTGAACCTAAAATTATCGTTAATCGCTGTAATTCCACGTTCGTCCGCTCAAGTTCCGCATTTTTTCACTAATCGTTCAGTGTAATTGCACATTGTTCATTGTTTTTCTGGGATCAGAAGGAATAAACGATCATAGTAACGATCGTAACTAATGATTATCGTTCTGTGTAATATAGTGAACGATTTCAGGTGAACGATAAACAATCTCGTTTGTGATCGTTAATCGTTAAAAATCGCTCAGTGTAATAGGACCCTAAGGCCTCCCACTGAGTACGGCTGTGGCTGTAGTAGCAGCTACCCTCTCACTTACCTGCCAGCATTTTAGAGCAATGAAGAACAATATAATTGTATAAGCCACAATGCGGCTTATACAATTGCATATCTATATATTTTTAGGTATCTAGCCATATATTTATTATGTTTAAAAGCTTTTATTGAGCTGCCTTATTGAAAGCAATATAGAAATGTATAGACAATGCAATAAGCTGGTTACATTTTATGGCAGCTGCAATTAGCTGGTTACACTTTATGGCTATGTTCCTACTACGTACTAATAACTGCTGTTCTTTAGTGAACGGCCGCTGTTTAACACTAAACCACAGCCGTTGTTGTAAAACTGTAGCCAGATATTATTGTTCATGATCAATAATTCCAGGCATGGTTTTACAACACTGGCCCTTGTTTTCCTCATCTGTACGTAGTTGGAACATAGCCTGTGGCAGCTGCAATAAACGTGTGTTTATAGAACATGAATGTCCGATAGAAATGAGTTTGATCATTTGATTACCGGTGGCTGAAGAAGTTGGATGCAGCCCTATGGGTACAGCCTTTGTAATTGGGTTTATTTGCTAAAAAATGCATTTTTATCATGAAGCTCTCCCCGCTGTCTTCATGGTTCTATATGGAGAGGGGAGGGGTGGAGGGAGATGAGGCACCACAACAGGATAACAAAGAGTTAATTTACAGCTACATAACAGGGCTATCTCCTCTGACAGTCAGCACTGACCTCTGAATACAGCTTTCATGCACTGTGTAATCCTTGTTCCCCCCTCCCTCCCCCTCTCCATAGGTTACACAGGGCCCGACTGATGTAAAAGAGTCAAGATTTTCTGATAATGAGCAGTGAATGAGAGAGAGGAGGGGGGACCTGGGAAAAGGCTTTTTACATGCAGATAATGGCATATTTACCTAATAAACCCAATTACAAAGTTTCTTAAAATTGCCTGGACTATTGATTTCTGAAAAAAAAAACAAAAAAACGACAGTGACACTTTAAATGCTGAACGATCAGAGTAGAACACGTTTGAATTGCGCTCATCTTTAATCAATAGAAATTCCTGAGAAAAAAAATAGAACGTAGTCCTTCTTTACAGAATTTTTATTTTTTTAGAAGCAGCAGGGGAGTTGTGTGCAGAACCATATCTGTGTGTACACACTCTCCTCTCTTATCTATTTTCCTAGCAGCACTATACCCATGTACACAGGAATCCCAGCTCTGGCTGCTATTACTGTGTAATAACTCTGCTGACCTTCCAGTTTACACTGCAGAGATAAGACGTAAGCTGCAAAAGTGGCTGGTGTTAGAACTGCCGTATTTTAGGAATTATGTAAAAATGTTCATGGCAAACTAATACTTTCTATTTTAATGCAGGGGTAAAACTCACAAAAGTTGGCAAAACATAGACAGAACCCTGTGCTGGATTCAGGATCTGTCTCCAAATTGTACTATTTGTGGTTGTTCCGACAATCCATAGACACCACTTAATGGCTAGGCTCACACTGTGTAAAAATGACGGCCATCTTGCATAACAACGGCCGTCATTATCCAAATAACATTAGTTATTTAAAAAATATTGAATGTTATTTGCACAATGACACCTGTTAATATGAAAGACGGCCGTCATTTTTACATAGCGTGAACCGAGCCCATCTGAAGCATAGCTAAAATGTATTTTTTGTGACGCTTTATCAAGTGGTGTTGGGTAACAGTTACTTTGGAGACACGCATCATGAATATAAGGAGAATTATTTTTTATTGTTAGGCTATGTTCACACACGGTTTAGACAACGGCTGTTGTTTGACACTCAAAAACAAAGGCCGTTGTAGTGAGTGTGAAACAACGGCCGGAAATAGTTGACATGTCAGTTAGCTCCACGGCCTGACTTCAGTGCAACACAAGATCAGCTGTGGTTTAAATTAAAAACAACGGCCGTTGTTGTCACAAAAAATTATTTGTGTGAACATAACCTTACAGTGATTACCTGGGGAACAGCTCACTATTGTTATCTATATGTTCGTGTTGTATTTAACATTATGTTACTTTTACTATCTCCCACAGGACTGTACGGTTTGAGCTGCAGTCTGCTAGATACTCCTTGGAAGAAACTACAACATGGGAAAAATCTTTTTGCTGACATCATCAAAAAGAGCCAGGACATTGCTAGCGAAGACCTAGTACAGGAGCTCATTAAAGTGATGAATAATGAAGAACCGTAAGAACAAAACGACCTACATTTTATCTGAAAGTGCCAGAGCAGCAGTTCTTTCCCTTGGTCTCAAGAAGACCGACCTTTTCTAAAAGTAGCAACGTTACGAGATGAAACCAAGATATGCAATGTGGAGCGATGTCTTCTGGTTTCCGGATTTCATCGTTCATCTTTACCTTACATGATAAAACAAGAGCTGTCTAGAGATGTTGGCTGTCATCAGAGGAGCCGAGCTGTACGCTCATTGCATTGTGTTCTTTGATGTTGCATCCATGCTGCAGCCAAGCAATTTTTTTTTAAATAGGCAAAAAGTTACAAATAGATTGGATCACATTTGATAAAATGATGTTCACAAGCTGCAGTAACCAACCGGGCATGCTTAGTTATTACAACCTTTGGGTCATGAGGTTACAGTTTTCCCCTATGGCTTCCATGGCAAAAATGACAAACCATTTACTTTCTGTGCTAGGGTGATTTTTATTTTATTTTTTTAGTTAAACGCATCTCATTTCAGCCTTTAGGCAAGGGTCACACGGTGCAATAAAAGCAAAATACGGCTGCAAAATAAAGGAGAAAAACAGCTGTTTTCCTTATCTAATAATGTGCTGCGTTAAAGAGACAAAATCTCAGTTAAAGGGGTTAAACTGGTGCCATAAAGTGCCAGAGATTTGTAATTCACTTCTATTAAAAATCTTAAGTCTTCCAGTACTTATCAGCTGCTGTGTGTCCTGCAGGAAGTGGTGTTTTCTTTCCAGTCTGACACAGTGCTCTCTGTTGCCTCCTCTGTCCATATCAGGAACTGTCCAGAGCAGCAGCAAATCCCCATAGAAAACCTCTTCTGCTCTCCAGACTGGAAATAATACAACTTCCTGCTGGGCATACAGCAGCTCATAAGTACTGGAAAGCTTGAGATTTTGTAATAGAAGTAAATTACAAATCTCTGGCACTTTATGGCAGCAGTTGATTTGAATGAAATTTTTTTTGGGTGTACAACCCCTTTAATCACAGTGGACTACAGAGCATCCGCTCAGTCATCTGCAATACTCATGAGCTGCTGTCCGGCCCTCCCACCTGCTGTAATTGGCCGGATTGTGCCTGGCCAATATTCACAGGCTTAGCTCATGAATATCATGCACTACTGAGCACACGCTCACTTATTACTCTGCCATGATTAAAAGTGATTTAGTCAGATGTATGGCACCAACAGAAAAAAGTAAGATAGTGTTTTACTCTGGGTGCCAGTCACCAGGGTTATGCTGCCCTCAGATAGGGCAGCATTAACCTAGTGATAGATTAATGGTATCTTTTTTTTTTTTTTTTTTTTTTTGCAATGTGTGCATAAACGGCTGGTTTTCCATAGACTTTAATAGACCCATCTTTGTCTCAGGAATTCAGTCCGCCTCTAAGGGTACCTTAACACACCGGATCTGCAGCAAAACATCCGCTGCAATGCAGTGTGTGTTGAGCTACCCTAAGACTAAGTTCTCTTTTTATTCTTTTCTTGGTTAGGAAGGTATCTTTATCACAAGATCATTTTGTCTAATTGTACATATAAAAAAAAACAGGATCTGTCTAAATTCAGTTTTTTGGCAGAACAGAAAACTGCATATTGTTTCTATTCTGTATCCTTTTTTACAGATGTAACAAGAGGATTGTTACATAAGCCTTGCATGGGTTTGAAGGGCTTGTATTGGGGTGGAAGGGTGTAATATTAAAAATTTGTCAAAGAAAAAAGCTATACTTACCTACCCTTACCCCCCACCCCCACCCCTTAGCTGATGCTCCTGGTCACCACTATTTCTTAATTCCAGACAAAACCGTCTAACCAATCATTGCAGTGGTTTCTCATGTCAGTCAGTCAATAGCAGAATGTGCGTTTCTTGTGGGGACAGGTCACCAGGCTGTAGTATGATGAGCCATGGCTGTGGGGATTCAGGGTTGGTAAGTATAGCTTCTTTTTTATTTTTACAACCCTCCAGCCATGTAGTATATTTTTTTTTAACCCAGGCCAACCCCTTTTGGAGTTTGGGCACTACTGATATAAAGATGTATAACAGATGAATTGGTGAGTGCTCACCCAAAACATTTATAGGATTTTTATAGGGGATTTTAGCAGACACAATTACCCCCCAATCTCCTGCTCTTTCACCCCTGGAAATCTCATGTTCATACTAAGGCTTTTCCCTAGGATTTTATTGGCCCACATCAAACATAATAACATCCTCATCCCTGTACATATGCCTTGGATTTTCTGGCTTGATGCAGATAGTGAACTCACTTAGCGCTGTCCTTGGACTTTTAGCTCCCTCTAGTGATATTTATTAAGAAGAAATCAAGATAGTTTTTTTTTCTATATTCATGTATGCGGGATAATGTTGATGTCAGATTCTGTGGGTGTAATGACATTAATATCAATACTGCATTAAGGGCTTGTTTTATATTACATTGATTTCTCAATGATCTGAACTTGTCTTCCAGGCAGTTACCAGACCCAGCCATAGAAGAGCAGGGACAAGACTTTATTCGACCAATCCTAAGCAGCTATTCAGCAGTTTGTGTTCGGTGTCCTGGCTATGGAACAAGGTATATTTAGTGTATTGCTGGAACTTAAAATTAACACCACGTCAACAATTCTTTTGCCCCATAGCTTACTAAGAATAAGCAAAAACAGCGGAGACAGACAGATCAGTTAGTTATGAGTGATGGTTACAGGGAAGAAAGATACTAAAGTTGGCCATACACCTTAAATAACGGCGGATTGTACAGCCGTCATTTAACTCTTGCATACTCCCCATATACAGGAATGTTCAGCACGGCTGAGCGATCCTGTGTTCTCTATGGGGAGGGTTAAGCCTCAGTCAGAGAACTCTAACTGCGGCTTATCTCTCCCAGAGCAAAGGAGACCGGCAGTGATTTTACTTCATGTCTGACCCCTATCTATACTGACATCATTGGCCAAGCCGTGATCCGACTTGAACGGCACCTATCCCTTGTAGTAGTCTTTAAGTGTAGTTTACTGTGCAATGCAAGCCATTTGGAAAAAAATTATTGTGCAAATTACTGCACTAATTTCTTTCAGTACAATTTGAGGTCGGCTTCACTCACTAAAAGTATCCCTCCAAAAAATAAAATAAATTCTTAGGTAACAATGAATGGACCATCTCAGGCCTCTTCTGGTTTGTGGATCGTGCTGTTCCTGGCATTGTCCAAGAGGTTGCAGTGATCATTACTGCATTGTGGTGGCCTGGAAGACTCTATAACCTCACAGGCTGCTGGACTGAAGTGCTTGTGGTCTATGAGAGCGATTGTGGTACAGGGAGCAGATCATGGGATTTATGTATCCGTGTACTGGGAATACTGATAAAGTTTAGAGTCACTAAAGGAGAGTTTGTATATGCCCAATTTTATACTTAGTTTTCATATGTCCTTACCTAATCCATTGGCATTAGTAGCAGGAGGCTAGGGTGACGTTTTTTGTGTATATGGGCTTGACGTCCCTAACTTTTTTTTTGGAAGATTTTATTTTTTTACTAATTTTTTAAACCTCAGTAGCCAGAAATCAAACCTACTGCATCAATATAGACTCTATCAAGAGTGGAGTAATGGGCAAACAAGAACATGAAGAGCAGTCATCTGTCCTCCCGGTTATTTGTTTATTCTAAGAGGGCCAAGCAGTTCCATGGCAGTGACCCCTTTTAGTTTCACTTTACACCGTGTTTGATAAATCTCCCCCAATGTTGTCAAATAGCAGCATTACATCATGCACAACCAACATTTGGTCACATTTGCCTGAAAGCAGATGGGATGCAGTGTGGCTGTGATTGACTTGTGTAAGTGATCCCGCTATAATTGCCATGTTGAGAAAAAAAAACAAGCAGGCTGTCATACAGCTACAAAAGTGCCACGTATTGTGGATGCGGCAGCAAAGCTGCTCTCATCACAGCTAATATAGTTTAAGGGTGCGTTCACACCTACCGTATCGCAGTAGAAAATCCGCTGCGGATCCGTAGCAGATCCGCAGCAGATTTGACTAAATGAATGAACACAGCATTAAATACGCACTGTCAAATCCGCTGCGGATCCGCAGCAGATTTGTAAGGGTGCGTTCACACCTACAGGATCCGCAGCATATCTGCAGCAGATCCGCAGCAGATTTGATGGTGCAGATTTGATGCTGTGTTAGGGTGCGTTCACACCTACAGGATCCGCAGCAGATCTGCAGCAGATTAGATGGTGCAGATTTGATGCTGTGTTCAGTTATTTAAATGAAATCTGCTGCAGATCCGCAGCAGAAAATAAGCTGCGGGTCTGGTAAGTGTGAACGTACCCTTAAAGTTATTTCAATGAAATCTGCTGCGAATCCGCAGCAGAAAATAAGCTGCGGGTCTGGTAAGTGTGAACGTACCCTTAAAGTTGTTTCAATGAAATCTGCTGCGGATCCGCAGCAGAAAATCTGCTGCGGATCCGGTAAGTGTGAACGTACCCTAAAGGGCTATTCCAGTCAAACAACTTTTGATATGTTGCTGCCCATGGTGAGATCTATTCAATCTCCTTCACCCAGTTCTGAGCTGCTGCTTTTCTCTAAAGACAATAAAATCTGTGTGTGAGCCTTTCTCTATCTCCCCCTCCCTTCCTTCTGAGACAGCTGATGTAAACAAGTCTCTGGCAGGCTTAATTTGCGACATTTGTAGCTTCTTTGTAATGCTGGGAGAGTTAAACTGAGGCCAAGTTGCTGATGAACTCACAGTGATTAACCCTCCCGGCATTACAAAGTTGCAGATAGGGACTTGTTCACATCAGCCTTCTCAGAAGGGAGGGGGGAGACAGAGAAAAAAAACCTCACACAGCTGTCTTCAGCAGAAAGCAGTAGCTCAGAACTGGGGGAAGGAGACTGAATAGATAATAACAAATAAGGAAGGAGTTGTTAGTCTCACCATGGGCAGCAATATATGAAAAGTTATGTTTGAACAGAATACCCCTTTAACCTTCTACGGCCTGTCAAGTTACGTTTTTGCAAATACGTTAGTTTAGCAAACTTGTCTCCTCCTTATATGCTATGTCTTTCCTCCACCGGCTCATTGTCTAGGTTACCAACCACTACTCTTCTCTAAAAGCATTGGTCTCGCTTGTGTATATATTATTATAATCTAAATGTAATAATAATATTATTATTATACATGTATAGAGATATAGGTAGACAGTTATCAAGACTGTTGCGCGAGTACGAAAGCCCCGTCCCCTTTTCACCGGCTGGATTTACTAAGAGGCACATGCCTCTAAGTACAGCCGGCCGGCCCTGTGCCCAGTGCTGGCACTGCACAAGAGTCTGGTTTATGCCTGTTTCCAGACGTAAACCTTAAAGCGTCACTGTCGTGTTTTTTTTATTTTTATGCAGAAATCAATAGTACAGGCAATTTTAAGAAACTTTGTAATTGGGTTTATTAGGCAAATATGCCATTATCTGCATTCAAAAAGACTTTCCCCAGGCCCCCCCCCCCCCTCCCTCTTCTCTCTCATTTACTGCTCCTTATCAGGAAATCTCAACTAGTTTACATCAGTAGAGCCCTGTCTAAACTTTGGAGAGGGGAGGAGGGAGATTAGTCGCCAGCATAGAGCAGAGAAGAAAGGGTTACACAGCAGGAGCTGTGTGAAAGCCGGTATTCAGAAGTCAGAGAGGTCAGTGCTGTCTTCAGAGGATATAACCGGTGATGTAGCTGTAAATTAACTCTTTGTTGTCCTGTTTTGGTGCCTCATCTCCCTCAACCCCCCCCCTCTCCATAAGAGAACCATGAAGACAGGGGGAGAGCTTCAAACTGCTTTTTCATGATAAAAATGCTTTTTTCGGCTAATAAACCCAATTACAAAGTTTCTTAAAATTGCCTATACTATTGCAAAGACAATTAAACGACAGTGACACTTTAAGAAATCAGATGCGGGAGAAGGCCATGCCTCCTTCCCACCTTGCCGCACCCAATCTTCTTGTGTCTGGACGCCAGGGGTGCAACCTTAATAAACCTCCCCCATAGTATATATATATATACACTGTATAATATATATAAAGATGTATTGCTATATATATACACCAGTCAGACCACTACTTTTAGAACAGAGTGGTGGTTGGTAACCCAGACAACAAGGTAACCAAGTCCGCAATAGTAAGGGAAGTAGCAGCATATAAAGAGAAGGAGACAATTTTCCTAAATGAATGTATTTGCAAAAATATTTAGCTAGATGAGCCCTGCAAGTATAACCATATTAGTTAAGATAGGAATTACACTGTAAACATTTATTTCTATTGTCATAATGTCACTTGCATGGTCTTTCTTTTGTTTCTAGGACCAACACCATAGTTCTCATCGATGGAGAAGGACATGTGACCTTTACAGAACGCACAATGCTAAACTGTGACATCACTCAGTGGAAAACTAGCACCTATCAGTTTCAGCTACAACAATAGCCCCGTGACCTCACCGTAATAAAACAAAGAGGATAAATATACATATCAAACATGCTGAACTTCTGGTGCCTGAAAAATACTAAATACCATATTAAATTATTGAAATAACTTTCATAACCAGCACAAAAGCCAGAGAACCAAAACAAATCCAGCAGTGTGAGACGAAGCACAACCAACAAAGTGGGCAATATGGTTCCTCGTCTACAATTTTTCTTTTTTTTAACTTTGTCTTATTTATGCAGCAAGCACATCAATAATGCATCAAACGCTGTAAAAGAAAAACGAATGGGTGGGGAAAAAACGTGAAAATGATGTTAAGTATTTCAGTATTGTGTGTGTAAACGGAAAGACGGCGATGCGATTTGTAGCCTCTAGTTTTGCTTTAAGAACGCCCATCAATAAATAATATGGCTAATAATGTAAGCACATCATTATGCGGAGATTTGTAATATGACAAGATAGCATTAATGTCCTCTCCATGAGTCATCTTGGTTTATTTTCTTACCGTAGCCTAGTGTTTGATTTTAATGACTGATCTCCGGGCAAGATATTAACTAATATTAGCAATGGCTGTTAAGAGAGCTCTGCTTCCTTATTAAATAGCTTGGAATAAAAACGTCAAGCTTTTACAAGATACAGTTTTATCAGTGAAGGAGGGAAATGTCGCCATAATTATCCAAAGTGGAACTGGTGATGATTTGACGGGTTTAGGACCACCAAGGTGCTGGTAACGGGAAAGCCCAAACAATTGGAAGC
Organism: Dendropsophus ebraccatus; assembly: GCF_027789765.1. Taxonomy (NCBI): domain Eukaryota; kingdom Metazoa; phylum Chordata; class Amphibia; order Anura; family Hylidae; genus Dendropsophus; species Dendropsophus ebraccatus. The sequence continues at coordinate 20,418,079 of NC_091456.1, read as the reverse complement.
TTCAAGATACCTGGACACAACATCATCATCTCTGTGCTCCTTCGGAATAGGATGTGAGGGCCCTATTACATGGAGCGATAGTCAACTGATCGTGTCTTTAGGTGCGGACCGAAAATCATTGGCTGTCAACCGTGCATCACAAGCACAGTACACTTTAATACAGAAGTATTGCAGCATATTGATTAAGCAGTCGCATGTTAATCCCTCAACGACCCATGACATTTATTTTCCCTATTCACAATTGTGCGTGAAAGGTTTATGGAGCAGGTTTGGAACCCAAATCTGCTGCTTAGAGGCTATTTAACTGATTAGATGCTGTGGTTGAAGCTGTAAGTGGTACTTAAAGTGACTCTGTACCCATAATCTGACCCCCCCAAACCACTTGTACCTTCGGATAGCTGCTTTTAATCCAAGATTTGTCCTGGGGTCCGTTCGGCAGGTGATGCAGTTATTGTCCTAAAAAAAATACTTTTAAACTTGAAGCCCCGTGCCAAACAGGAGTACCTGTGCCCTAACTTTGCACAACCTCTCTGTCCCTTCTCCCCACCCTCCTCATCATTAGGAATGCTCCAGGCAGATTGCCTCCTATTCCCTATTCAGCCCGGTACATGGGATGGATCATTAAGAACCTGTGCAATGTTCAGCATGGAGAAAATGTTTCAGTGGCATTCTTAATGATGAGGAGGGTGGGGAGGAGGGACGGAGGGGTGGTGCAAAGTTAGGGGACAGATACTCCCGTTTGGCACGGGCTTAAAATTTAAAAGTATTTTTTTCAGGACAATCAGGACTGCATCTCCTGCCGAACGGACCCCAGGACAGATCTTGGATTAAAAGCAGCTATCCAAAGGTACAAGTGGTTTGGGGGGTCAGATTGTGGGTACAGAGTCGCTTTAAACAGTTATAGCCCATGTTGTTGGTGGATCAAGATGTAGAATTGACTCCCCCACAGTGTGATTGCAGGCTTGCCACACGGGATCTCGGCTGGAGCGTATACGATGTGTATACGCTCTGGCCGGGATCCCATAGAACATAGGCTATGTTCCCCTCCGCACAAACTACGGCCGTTGTTGCTGATGACAACAACGGCCACACTTTAGCTGCCAAAGATTTGAAGCCAAAGCCAGGAATGGATTTGAAAAGAGGAGAAATCTCAGGCTTTCCTTTATGACCTGTTCTCTGTTTATAATCTGTTACTGGCTTTGACTTCAAATCTTTGGCAGATAATCTGTCAAATAATCTTTCTGTGTAAATGGACCCTTAGGTTGGCTGCACTAGCAGATTGCCAATTGTATGAGTAATTTAGTGATTGTACATACGAGTTGCTAAAAATATATATATATATATATATATATATATATATATATATATATATTTTAAGAAAACAGTGTAAAAAAAATATTTTGTCACATCTAGAGATGAGCGAATTTACAGTACTAACAAAAAGAAACAATCTAGTATGTGGCAGAAGATTTCAAGAGCAGCAGCCTGACAAGCCAGTTGCGTTTTTTAAGGGAGTCAGTGACAGGATTAGTACCTGTCATTCACTGACCAGGACAGGCAGCGGTATATTACTCACCTCTGTCCTGTCGGATCTGCAATCTTCTCATAGAGTCTGCCCTAGGTAGACTCTATGTGCAGATTGCCGATAATATTGATCAATGCTATGCAATGGCATAGCATTGATAAGTATATGCAATCTAATGATTGCATATATAAGTACCCTAGGAGGACTTATAAAGTAAGTAAGTGTGTGTGTGTGTGTGTGTGTGTGTGTGTGTGAGAAAAAAATTCCCCAATAGAAGTTTAATCACCCAAATTCCCATTATACAAATAAAAATATGTAAAAAAATAAACATATAAATTAGATTTGTCCAATCTATTAAAATATAACAATGTTGTTCCCGTACGGTGAACAGTGTAAAGGAAAAAAACACCAGCATTGCTAATTTTTTAAATTATATATCAGAAATTTTTTTTATAAGGTTATCATTGCAACAAAATACCAATAAAAACTATCGATCATGGGGGAAAAAAACTACACCCAATCAGCCCTGTAGGTGAAAAAAATCAAAGTGTTATGGCTTCTAGAGGGCGAGAAGGAGAACAGTGCTTCAGTGTGACCTTGACATCCGTGCATCAATGACCTTTGGTCATAAAGGGGTTAAACAGCTCTGTAAATAGAGAAACAAAAAGTTATATAGGTTAAAATATGGCGATTTTAAGCATTTTTTAAGTTTTCAGTAGTAAGTTTCAGGCTAGGTTCACACAAAGTAATATAAAATCTAAATACGACTGTAATTTTGAGTCAAAATAAAGCAATGTGTGAACAGATTCCCAGTTATCATATGAAAAAAAACCATACCAGTTTTAATAGCACAAACTTTTACAGTCCTTCATTGTTTTATGTACCTATGATTTTTAAATGAAAAGAAATCAGCGTTCTCTGACTTTCTCTAGGGAAACAGATGTTTTTGTATTTTATGTACTCATATGTTCAAGGTAGACACAGAAACGTTTAAAGCTTGTGTTCAACCTTGAACGCCGTTTATGTATTGAATTAAGCTGCATAAAGTGGTAACGTCTCTGAAATTATAGTAAATACAATATATAATTGCTAACCATCATTAGGTATGCAAATAAAAAAACAAGTCTGGTTGCTGAAAAGGAAATTGGACTTAACTGCAGGTAGGAACGTAATATACATAGTATCCGTGTATTGCAAATATAGGAAATAGGTGTGAAAAGGAATACGAAGTGTTAACCTCTGTAGCACATAATAGATTACATTAGATTTGCTTCCATGTTTAAATAAGTTTTTTTTTTTTTTTTTTTTTAAAGATGTTTGCTACAGGCAATTGCACTGTTCATTTACTTGCACTCAAATGTTCTAGAATGTATCCTGTGTGTTACGCTTGGGTGAAGTAATTATCAGGTATATTTATCACAGTGATTGAGCAACACTGGTCTTATTATTATTATTATTATTTTCACATTTATTACTCGTATATTAAAACAATAAAATGTAAAGTCTAAGGTTCAAACGTTGTCATTTATATGATGTATATTTGTTATACCATAGTGTTAGGCCTCATGCACATGGTAGCCCCATAAACACATTTAGTCACTTTGGTGCTTTGTACTGCAGTGCACTACAGAGATTTTCTACACTAAAAGCAAAAGCTCCATAATATGACATCCCTTTTTTGGGGATCTAATAACATTTTTTACTTATGGCCCCTAGAAATCCATCTGTGCTCTATTATGGCTCTATACGATTAGACGTCAAAATAGTGTTAAAGCGACTCTGTACCCACAATCAGACCCCCCCAAACAGCTTGTACCTTTGGATAGCTGCTTTTAATCCAAGATCTGTCCTGGGGTCCGTTCGGCAGGTGATGCATTTATTGTCCTAAAAAAGCATCTTTTAAACTGGCAGCCTGTGCCCAACGGCCGTGGCCTAGAGTGTGTATGCATTAGAATGACACACCCTCTCTGTCCCTCCTCCCTTTCGTCCTCATCATTATGAATGCTCCAGGCAGATTTTCTACTATTCATCACCTGTGTGAGCACGGTACATGGGCTGGATTGGTAAGGCACCTGTGCAATGTTCAGACAGGAGATAATGTTCTAGGGGCATTCCTAATGATGAAGAGGGTGGGGAGGAGGGACGGAGGGGTGGTGCAAAGTTAGGGCTCAGATACTCCAAGCTCCGGCCATTTGACACAGGGTTGCAAGTGTAAAAGTTGTTTTTTAGGACAATCACTGCATCACCTGCCGAACGGACCGCAGGACAGATCTTGGATTAAAAGCAGCTATCCGAAGGTACAAGTGGTTTGGGGTAGGCAGATTTTGGGTACAGAGTCGCTTTAACTTACATGTTGCAACACAGAAAGGGTTAAAGTGCGAGACACAGGCCATTTTTGCTTCATCACTCCTCAGTTGATGACCTCTGACCACCCTTCTCAGCCTGTCCTGTAGGAATATGTGCAGAGGTTATCAGTGCAGGAGTGATCAACCAAGGTTATCTGTGAGATTTCTGCCTAATTGCTCATGCACTGCCATCCGCCACATCAGAAGGCGCAGGAGTCCCATGTTTTTTTTTTAACAATTGAATTTATTAGATTAATAAACCAGGCCTCTGACAAAGTGGTTATAAGCTTGCCAGCATTGACATCAGAAACCTATACACCCACACCCACATTTGCAGTAGTATTGGCCACTGGTAATCAGTTTATTACCTGACTGAAACATTTTATAAAACTGTGACAACACAAATACTTTGTCCCATTGCTTATATATGTAATTTTCTATAAATAAAAAAAATAGCCCATTAATAAAAGCCCAACATTTTTATGGCGGCTGGCATTTATACTGCTCAGTTTCCATTGATTTGCTGTGATAACATGGGAAAGTATTTCTTCTTTACTGCTAACATAATAGGCTGTACTGAGCGGAGACTAAATTCATAAGAACTGCAAATCCTCTGGAGTTTACAATCTGATCCTTATACCAGAAGTAGGCACACAGTGTGATGAAGGTTATAGAGTGGTGTGGATCATTTAAGAAACATAAACTATTTCCCAAGAAAAGGTTGAGTTCATGCTAAGAATATCAGTGGTGCTGTTTTTTTTTTTGTTGTTTTTTTAGCTGCTGTAAAGATGTGGTCAAAATTTGTGGAACATTTAGATGTTTTTAACCAGGTATTTTGGGGGAGCAATGCCCACAAATGGTTTTTCTTAGGGTCATATTAGATGAAGCGATTTTTTGGCGATAAACGATCTCACCACTCTGGCAAACGCCCTGAAATCATTCACCCAATTACACGGAACGCTGATCGTTACTTGCGATCATTCTTGTGGTCGTCCTGTCCTTGCAGATCGTCTGATTCAGAGCTATTACACCTACATAACCTATGGGAACGACTGAATGACGTGTTATTACACAGAACGATTTGTGAACGAATCAGCTATTCCGCTCAGAATCCTGTCTCACTGTCTTAATGTGATGTCTCGTGTGTTTCAGTCAAATCTTTAAGTAAAGAGAGGAGGTGCGTGAGACAGCGCATTGAGTCAGCAGCGCGAGTTTCACTTGGAATTTCCACCTGTTTTACTCACTGTGAACAGGCCCGTATTGTGGCGAATCTGACTCGTGTTTCGTGACAAAGAATCAGTGGTCCATCGATTAAGCATTGTGGCTAGGGATGAGGGAATTAACAGTAATAGCAAAGTGAAGAGCTTCGCTAGCCTTGGCGGGCGGCTTGTCTGCCTTTGATCTCAGTGCCGCTGCGCTACTGGTTCTGAGAAAAGCTTGATCCGACCCTGGGAAACTGGGAGAAGTTTCAAAGGACTGGATCTAGCTTTTCCAGGCAACTGGAGAGGAGCGGCACTGAATTTAAGGACAGACATGACGATCACCGAGACTAGTGAAGCTCATCACTTCGCTATTACTGTAAATTCTCTCATCCCTTATTGTGGCCCCTACACTATTTTCTTGTCCATATTTTCTTTAAATAGGAAGTGAGGTGAAGTACCGTATTTTCCGGCGTATAAGACGACTTTTTAACCCCAAAAAATCTTCTTAGAAGCCGGGGGTCGTCTTATACGCCGGGTATGGTCGCCTCATATGGTGGAGGGGCTCAAAAATGGCCCCACCCCCACCGTATGGGGCAACCACTTTAAAAAAAAACAAACATTTAACTCAACTAGGGCCTGTTTCCGGCCTTTGCGCACCTCCCGTACCTTTTCCGGCTTAGGCAGTGTGGCGTACGCTACCTGTGCCGGAGATGGAGATCGCCGAATCTCTCCTGGGCAGCCAAGCGTCTCAACAAAGAGGCTTGTAGACGCTCAGCTGCTGGGAGAGCTTCGGGAGAATGAGAGAGGCGCCAGAAGTTCCCGAAGCCTCTCTCATTCTCTCGAAGCTCTCCCGGCAGCTGAGCGTCTCCGAGCCTCTCCGATGAGACGCTTGGCTGCCCAGGAGAGGTCTGGCAATCTCCGTCAGTGTACGTCACACTGCCTGCTCCGGGAATGATACGGGAGGCGCGTGGAGGCCAGGAATGGGCCCTAGGTGAGTTTAATGTTTTTTTGTTTTTTTTTTTATTTAGCTGCAGTTAACATTTTCCGGCGTATAAGGCGAACCCCTGACAATCTTCTTAAAAGTCAGGGGTCGTCTTATACACCCAGTCGCCTTATACGCCGGAATATACGGTAACCAGGCATAGACACTGCACAGTGAATAGAGCCAACTGCTTCCTACCCAGGAAACTGCATAGAACTAGCCGCAGCCCCACTGAACAGCTGACTGGCAGGAGTAAATAATATCAGCACCCACTGATCAGCAATGGATGGCTTATCCTGAAGATAGCCCATCAAAGATTATTTCCTGGAAAAAAGGACATAACAGTCAGGGCCGTATTTGCCACTAGGCACCTGTGGTCCGGTGCCCAGGGCGGCACCTGCAGGGAACACTTTTTTTTATAATTTTTTCTTTTAAACCCCCTCCGCCGCCATAGGCACGCCGGGGGGGGGGGGGATGGGGAGCCCCGCGATGCCCGATCTTCTCTCCTGCTCGGCGGTGCTCGCGTGATGGGAAGAAGTCCAGGGCTGCAGCTGTGAGCTTCCGGTCTCTGTCAGGCTGTGTGTGCCGGAAGCTCACCCTGGCGCTGCATTGAGGGGGGGGGGGACCAGTCTGCCCATACTGCCCCTGCTCCCCCTGCCCTCGGCCGCTCAGTCTTCCCCCCAAGCCTCTCCCCCCTGCATCCTCAACTGCTCTCCTGTCCCCCCCTACTGCTCCCCCTGACCCCCAGCCTCTCCCCCTGACCCCCCAGCCTCTCCCCCTGACCCCCAGCCCAGCCTTTTTCCTTGAACACATCGGGATAATCAGCTAAAAATTCCGGAATCTCCCCCTCCCCCGGGAGCATTCCTTGAGAGATACAGCAATACAGTGGGAAGCACACTTAGGCCCCCACCGCACAAGTTCCCTGCTGGACCAGTCAAAGACAGGGTTATGTGTTTCCAACCAGGGTAACCCCAGAATCACGTCAGACGACAAATTATGCATAAGAAGAAAATCAAGTTTTTCAACATGGACAGACCCCACCTTGACCTCCAGGCAAGGGGTTACATACCGTACGTCCCCTTGGGCAAAGGGGGCAGAATCTGCTCCAGTGACATTAACTGGACGCTGGAGCAGCAGGGGACATACCTCTAAACCTGAAAAAAAACAAAGGATTAACAAAATTTGCTGAGGATCCAGAATCAATCTGGGCATACCCATTAATACTTTTATCTCCCATAGTCAAAGAAATAGGCAACAATAGCTTATTTTTGAAGGTTACCTGTGCGCCTGAGAGACCCGCTTGATAGTCTCTCAGGCGCTGAAGTTTTCCGGCGGTGATCCCGGTCTGGAAAGACATTGTCGAACCTGGTGTCCTGTCTTCCCACAATACAAACACAGATTATTCTGCAGGCGATGGGCTCGTCGGGCTTTGGTGTGGGTGGCGTCTACCTGCATAGGCTCCTCGGATGTGGGCAAAATAGGATGGGAAGGCTTAGGGTAAGTGGCAGGTGAGGTAGGGGTTCTGGGATGGTCAGGAGTACCCCTCTCCTTCTGTTGGTTAATCGTCGATCGACTTGATTAGCTAGGGTCATGCTCTCTTCGAGCGAGTCTGGAGTGGGATAGAGAGAATGCCCATTCTTGTGGAGGCCCTTGGAGAAGGGACATGATAATGCCCACCTTCTGAGTTTCATTTCCTGAGGAACGGGGATGTAACCTAAAGAATAATTTGCACCCCTTCCGAAAGGCCCAGAATTTCCTCCTATCCCCCGTGAATTTATCTGGGAGCTGCACGGGTGGCTCAGGAGGTACCGAGGAGGTCACAGTGAGTTGTCGGGGTGCCGTCTCCTGATCCTGGACCCTTACAGCGAGCTCCTGAACCATGGAGTTGAATCTCTGCATTTGGTCCACGATGTTAGACATGGCGGTTCTGTTGTCCATGAGGCAACTGACAGTCTTTTGGGCTGGCTATTCTGTCAGGATACAGAGGCGTAACAACACAACAGACAGTGGGCCCTAATCTGAATCCACCCACTGGCCCTGCCTACTTGCCTCAATCGACCCTAGGCGGTCGCGGACAACCACGAAGACGTTCACTATACTGATGTATGTGGAACACGAAACAAGATGGACAGACAAACACAATAAGAGAAGTAAACAAAGCCAGGTCAAACCACACGGGCAACGCGGTACAGAATCAGCAGGCAAACGGAGAGTCACAGGTCAGGCGGGGGGTCGGGAATCGAGTAGAGCAGTCAGAAGGGATTAGGACGGGGTTCGCAGGACTAGACAAGGGAGAGCTGGGACCAGGAATTAACCTAATAGCCAGCGATTTGAAGCTGGTTCTGACTGTTACTTATACTGGATCGGGAGCCCGGACCAAAGGCTGATTGGTCCGGCCTCCTGAATCGAGCCACGGAACAGCTGCGGCACTGCAGGCTGAGTGGCAGAGCAATCCGTCACTCAGCCTGAGTAGAAGCCGCTCAGCTGTGTGCCGGCCGGCCGACAGTCACGAGACCGCGGCGTCCCTGGTTGCTAGGGACGCCGTCGGGTCTCCATGAGCCGAGCTAGAAGCAGATGCCGCTGGACCCAGGCAAGGTAAGTTCCTGACATCTATCTTATACTTACGTCCTGAGGGACCTCTGGGAGTATCGGCGGTGGCCCGGGGGGATTCGCGCATGTGCGGGAAGCTGCCTGTGCTTCCCTGCGCAGCCGCAGTGTATACAGCCCACTATGCAGTTATGAATGTGCATAGTGGGCTGGACGTGGGCGGGCTGGATGGGCCGCACCCAGAGCAACATGCTCTTATGCAGGTAATTTGCATAGGAGCATTTATTGATTTTAAAAACAATGCGGGGACGCACAGGGCTTAAAGTAGTGGCTATGTATTACTGACATACATAGCTACTACGGCATATCAGCAGGTTCACTGGGAAGAACTTGCTGATAGTGCCCCTTTAAGTCTTTGTTTACGTTTTTTTTACCTGATTAACATCTTTCTTGAGGCATCGCACGGTTAAATAAATTTCTATGTAATCTCAACGGCCCCACCACCAATATGTAATCCGGTACAGCAATAATAAGTACAAAGTGAGGTAAGGCGAGGTTTATTATGTGCTATTCCAAACATTCTGCAACTTTTTATCTTTAGACGTCTTACTTCAGCCATAAATAACTTTTTTTCCCTTTTTTATTTCAATCATCTTAGCATCTTGATTGTTTGTGTAATTTTTTATATGTGCGGAGAGAGTTGTTTCAGCTATTAGTGTTAACGAGCCCTGAATAACCACACATCTAGGGAAGTGCAATCTTCTCCGAGCAGTTTTCAGCGAGACGTGCATGAGATGGAGGCTGGCAAAGCAAATAATTCTATATTGCTAGGTAACGAAATCCCAGCACCTGCCTAGTCAGACGGATCTGTTGATTATTACCTGATCTCTGCAGACATTTCTTAATTTAATCGCTGCAGGGATGAAATCAAACAGGATGTTCAAAAACATCTCCTACGGATAGTTAAAATGTCCATTAAATGCTGCAACACAGATGACTCCAGGCAGGTGTAATGTCACCAACCAGAAATTGGGTCTCTTGGGCATAGGGGTTAGTGCACCTGCATAGATTTAACGGTGGGTGATGGGACTGAATACATAAATAACACAATGATTGTTATTCATTGAGATTGCAACTGTACAAAACCTATAGCAACTGGTCCAACACCCCAAACAAGATAGAGTGTATGTATGTGGGTGTAAAATGCAGGGCCATATAGGCCAGTGGTGCCCCTATAAAAGAGCATCATATGGGCCCTTTTTATTAGTTGTTATTTGTTAAAGCACCTCCCTCATTGTTGCTAGGGCGGGACTTCTCAAACTTTTTCTGCTGGGGAGCGAGTAGAGATGAGCGAGCCTGCCGAAAGCTGGGGTTCGCACGAACCAGAACAATCGGCAATCGAATCCCGCTGCCTGGAGAAGGTGGATGCAACCCGAAGACTTCCTGGCAAACATGGATACAGCCATAGCCTAAGCTTCACCGTCTCTATTCACTGTTACTTAATTTGCCTTTAGTTTATCTCTTGAACAACAATGAAATACATACACATTCAGTCAAATATGTAGCTTAACCAGAGATTGCTGCAACCATAGAAAGGACTTTGATGTCTTATGTTTACTTACCAGCAACTGCTTCAAGGGCCGTTTTAGTATACTGGTGGGCCCAATGAAAAGCCCTCTTCCCTTTTTAGACCCCCTGTGTGCTCCCCCAGTTATATAGACCCCCTGTGTGTTGCCCCCAGTAGTATATAGACCCCTTGTGTGCTCCCCTAGTTATATAGACCACCTGTGCGCTGCCGTCAGTCGTATTTAGACCCCCTGTGTGCTGCCCTAGTAGTATATAGACTCCTTGTGTGCTCCCCCAGTTATATAGACCCCCAGTGTGCTGCCCCCTTAATATAGACCCCTTGTGCTGCCCTCTGTTGTATATACACCCCGTGTGCTCCCCCTATTTATATGCACTCTTGTGGCTGCGGGCAGTGTTTTGGCTGTGGTCACAAGAGGCCGCTCGCTCCAGTGACGTCACTCGAGAGCCAGGACTGCCTGCGGCCAGAGAGGTGTCTGACAGGGAGGGAGTCAATGGCCCTGTTAGTGCTGCTGCATAACTATGGGCGCTCATCGGGAGCACTCATAGTTACAGCTCAGAGGGCAGCAGCAGGCAGGGGCCCTACAGGGGGCGCCATGGATGAGTAAGTAGATCATCTACTTACCCATTCAGATAGCGCCACCCTCCTAGGCTGTGCGACTGGGTTGGTTGCACATAGCAAAGGCTGGCCCCGCTCGAGGTGCCCCTGTCACATGTCTTTAACCAGTGGGCCTGGTGCACATGCACCATTTGCCCTCTGGTTAAAGTGGCCCCGACTGCTTCATTGCTGTACCTCTATATTCATACAGAGGCAAGCATTGATATAACTCCATACATACATAATTCTGCCTCCGCCAAGTGCATAAGGTCTTATAAAGTGAATTTAAAAAGTAGCTGAATTTGAACAACAGAGAAAAACACAACCTTTTTTTTTTTTATTAAAAATTTCCCTAAAACCCCACATTCCCCCCCCCCCCCCCCAAAAAAAAAAAAAAGAGCAGAGTAGAGGCCCTAGATCGGAACCTTGGGAGATGCTAACAGTGAGGAGGCGAGGAGAAGAGGTGGTGTGCCAGTGTGAGACGCTGAATGTGCAATTGGAAAGGTATGATGACATACAGGAGAGGACCAAGTCTATGACGCCAAGAGATGATTTTGTAGGAGGAAGGGTCAATGTCAGCGGACAGGTCAAGGAGCACAGCATTTTGGCCTAAGGCTTTAGCAGTCAGTCTACTTAGTTAAATGTGGCTGTGAAACTTAAATCAATATTGCATGAGTCATGTACGTCTGGGCGATTAATGGAATTCATTTAATTAATTTGCTCTTATGGGGGCTGATTTTTTTTTTATTTTTTTTTTAAGACATAATTCCTGTGCCATGAGATGAGGAGGACATCAGTGTAGGGGTGATGAAGAACATAACCCTTTCTTTGCTGCAGCATGTGACCCAAAGTTCACTTACATGCTGCAACACAGGGTTAGGCAGCAAGAAACATGACTTTTGTGCTTCATTGCTCCTACATTGATAATCCCTGACCTCTGTTCTTGGGCTGCCTGCAAGTAGAAATATGTACGGTGGTCGGGGGTCTTGCTCTTTAACCCTTTCTGTGTAGCAGCATGTAAATTGTTAATTTTGTACAATCCAACAAGAAAGACAAAAAGTGATTGCACTGCCTGGCTCTCCACTAGATGGCACTATCTCAGGCTGGGTCCGGTATGTGGTGGTGCTCAATCCGAAATAAACATGCTGTATGAACAATGAAAAAAGGGTGAAAGGAGGCACTCACCAGCAGTGTATTCAGACCTTGTCTCCCCCGCTCCCCCAGCACACAGCAATAAAAGCCGGATGGTCTGAATACACTGCTGGTGAGTGCCTCCTTTCATCCTTTATTCATTGTTCATACAGTAAGTTAATTTTGTGTCACATGTTGCAGCAAGCAGCAGGGTATTATCAGAGGCGGGCAAGATGCCTGCCTGCTTCGTGGAGAAGGTGGAGACCGTCCAAGGACCGTCTGGAAAACATGGATACAGCCATAGGCTGTATCCATGTTTTCTATGTGGTCCTGGGGCTGTCTCCACCTTCTCCACGAAGCAGGCAGACAGTCGGATTCAATAGCTGATCGCTTAGCTTAGTACATCTCTAATTAAAGGAATAATCCAGGCTTAGAAAAACATGGCCGCTTTCTTTCAAAAACCGCACCACTCTTGTCCTTAGTTTGGGTGTGGTTTTGAGACTCAGTTCCCTTGAAGTGAATAGAGGTGAATTGTAACACCATATACAACCTACAAGTCCTACCTGCTCCACTTAGTCCCCTCTGGCCATTTCAGAAGGTACTTCTGTGATGAGAAGTGGACAGGTGCATGTTGTGAGGAATATCCAATAGCTACTTGATATCACTGTTACATTGGGCAGCTATTGAAAATTGCCCATAACATGCACCCGCCCCCCTCTCATTTTGGAAGTATCTTTGGAGATGGCCAGAGGGAGGAAGTGGAGCGCCAGAGAACAGAACAGTTAAGACCATTTCTGCTCTCTGGATATCCCCTTTAAAAAAGAGAAGTTACTGGATGTAATTCAACTATAATCACCTATACCATCCACAAAGCACCTTTATAGAACTGGTATCTACCAATATATGGTCACTGTAAGTGGGTAATATTGGTCTGTGTCTTATGCTGGGTTTACACGGAACGATAATTGGCCCGATCGTACAATTAACAATGTCGGAGTAACGTTTTTTTTTTCATAACGATCAGCATTAAGACGGTACGATATATCGTACGGAAAAATCGTTTTGCGATCGCGCCCGCAGCCCGGCCCCCCGCTCATCCGCAGCCCGGCCCCACAGTCAACCGCAGCCCCCTGCGCTGCCTCGATTGCAACCCCCGTGGCTCCGATCGCCACCCCCGCCGCTCCGATCGCCACCCCCGCCGCTCCGATCGCCCCCTAGCCGCTCAAAATGAACCATTTCTCGCTCGTCGTTCGATCATTCGCTGCATTTACACGTACGATTATCGTTCAAATTCGATCGTTATTGTGCAAATTCGAACAAATAATCATTCCGTGTAAACCCAGCATAAGGGTCCATTTACACAGAAAAATTATCTGATAGATTATCTGCCAAAGATTTGAAGCCAAAGCCAGGAACAGACTATAAACAGAGATCAGGTCATAAAGGAAAGCCTGAGATTTCTCCTCTTTTCAAATCCATTTCTGGCTTTGGTTTCAAATCTTTGGCAGATAATCTGTCAAATAATCTTCCTGTGTAAATGCACCCTTATTCGGTAACTGTAGTATTAGTATTCACTCACTATGTGGAGTCACCCCAGTGATCCCATGTCATCCCATGTCATTTTCATATTAAAAAGTGATCTGAGAGAATTTTGTTGATGATTTTGTTTGCACATGATCCCTTTGTTCCGTAAGTGTAGCACATAGACAGTGAGGGTGTATTCCACCTTACTGCTCAGGATGGCAGATCACCACCGATCAAAACTTTTGACGTATGTCTAGAAAAAGTGGCAGTGCCTATGTAAAACAAACAGTATGGCAAACATTACCGGTCCCCTGTCGCTTCCTGGTGTCTGACGCGGGCCCGAGACGTGACGTCTCAGGTCCGCTCAGCCAGTCAGTGACGGAGGAGGGATCCGTTTCAAGTCCGCTCAGATCCCGCCTCTGTCACTGACTGGCTGACGTATCGTCTCAGGCCGCGTCAGACACAAGGAAGTGGAGACCGGAGCGCCGCGATGTGGGACCCGCCGCTGGAACCGGGGAGGTGAGTGGACATCATTTCCCTCAGCCACCCCCTCCCCGGTGTCAGGAAAAAATCCCCCCCCTGCCGGAGTACCCTTTTAGTCTAGCCCTGGATGCAACCACTGCCCCATCAAGTTTTACTCATTTCACCAGTTGATAAAACGTTTGTATGCTCTGTAGTTGCAATGTAACGAGGAAACCTCTGCGCATGCCTAGACACAACAATGCTTTTGCGCATGCACAGGATTTAGGCAAGATAGTATTGCGAGACCATGCTGACCTGGTGAAAGGAGTTATCCAGCGCTACAAAGACATGGCCATTTTCTTCCAGAGACAAGCCCACCCAATCTGGAGACAAGAGTGGGGGAAAAGTGGCCATGTTTTGTAGTGCTGGATAACCCCTTTAATCACAAGCCCTGGCTGGTTCTTGGAGGTGCCCGGCCAAATGACTAGTCACTTGTAATTTGCATATGACATGCACAGATTATTAAAGTTTTCTTTACCTCTATGGAGTACACTACAGACATGGCTGGGACACTTATATGACACACTAGAAAATGTACCGCCCGGGTATAAAGTGTCAGTGTGTTAATTAGATTTGTTCTAAGGTGCCCAGGAGGCCAAGCTAAAGGTATTGTTTCATCTGAATTAATCAGTGGAATTAGTGTATACCTGTAGTGCATAGTTGGAGGGGTTCTGTATACCCACAATGTATAGTTTTTAGGGGTCTCACATATCTGTAGTGCATAGTTGGGGGGGCTGTATACCTATAGTGTATAGTTGAGGGAGGTCCTGTATACCTGCAGTGTACAGTTGGTGAAGGTCCAGTATACCTGTACTGTATAGTTTGGGGGTCCTGTATACCTGTAGTATATAGTTGGTGCTGTATACCTGTAATGTATAGTTGGTGGAGGTCTTGTATACCTGTAGTTTATATTTTGAGGGTCCTGGATACCTGTAGTGTATAATTGGTGGAGGTCTTGTATACCTGTAGTATACAGCTCGGGGGTCCTGTATACCTGTAGTAAATAGTTTGAGGGTCCTGTATAACTGTAGTGTATAGTTTGGGGTCCGATATACCTGTAGTATATAGCTGGTGGAGTTCCTGTATACCTGTAGTATATTTGGGGTCCTATATACTTGTAGTATAGAGTTGGTGAAGGTGCTGTTTACCTGTATTATAGAGTTGGTGTAGGTCCTGTATACCTGTAGTGTATGGTTTTGAGGTCCTGTATACCTGTAGTGTATAGTTTGGGGTCCTATATACCTGTAGTATATAGTTGGTGGAGTTCCTGTATACCTGTAGTGTATAGTTTTGGGGTCCTGTATACCTGTAGTGTATAGTTTGGGGCCCTGTATACCTGAAGTATATAGTTGGTGGAGGTCCTGTACACCTGTAGTATATAGTTTTGGGGTCCTGTATACCTGTAGTGTAAAGTTTGGGGTCCTGTATACCTGTAGTATATAGTTTTGTGGAGGTCCCGTGCACTTGTAGTGTATAGTTTTGGGGTCCTGTATACCTGTAGTGTCCTGTATACCTGCAGGGTTGTATTTACCCGTATGGCAGTGTTATTCAGTCACAGTGTGTCGGTATTGGTCATGTCTGGTATGGGGGTGTTATCCAGTCACAGTATGGCGGTATTGGTCAGGTCTGGTGTGGCGGTGTTATCCAGTCACGGTATGGTGGTATTGGTCAGGTCTGGTATAGCGGTGTTATCCAGTCACAGTATGGCAGTATTGGTCAGGTCTGATATGATGGTGTTATCCAGTCACAGTATGGTGGTATTGGTCAGGACTGGTGTGGCGGTGTTACCCAGTCACAGTTTGCTGGTATTGGTCAGGTCTGGTATGGCAGTGTTATCCAGTCACAGTATGGCGGTATTGGTCAGGTCTGGTATGACAGTGTTATCCAGCACAGTATGGCGGTATTGGTCAGGTCTGGTGTAGCAGTGTTACCCAGTCACAGTTTGGTATACCTGTTGTGCCCTGTATATACATGTACTGTATGGATGGAGTAGGGGGCCCTGTATATACATGTAATGTGTAGTTGGAGTAGGGGGTCCGGTATATACATGTACTGTATGGATGGAGTAGGGGGTCCTGTATATACATGTACTGTATGGATGGAGTAGGGGGTCCTGTATACATGTACTGTATAGTTGGAGTAGGGGGTCTACCAGTTATTACTGTGGATGTTGTGAGGCAGCTTCCCTAGCAACCATTGCTCCCTGTGAAAATGAAAGCAGTAATCCTATTGGTTGCTAAGGCTCCAACTGCCGTGTCTGCTGCAGCTAATTATATCACCTGTGTTTGCAGTGAGGAGATTTTCCCATTCATCTCTATGGGGCGCCTCTCTTTCCCCTCCCCCTCCCCTCCTGTACATCTGGCGGGGACGGGACCTTCGCAATAACCTTCCCGGGCACCCAATGTATCTGTGTGCCAAATTTGGGGTCAAACGGTTCAGGCGTTTGGAAGTCTATAGAGGACAGACAGACAGACAGAAGGACAGACAGACAGACAGACTTTGATTTTTATGATATAGATTATGCGTTGCTGCCAGGTTCCTTTATACAGTAGGTAGCAGATAACTCCTGGTGACCCCAGGCGCAGGACACACACAACGTGCAATAACCCCTTTTGGCATACCTCCCATTTGTCTCTTTTTTGGAGGGGCAGTCCCTACTTTTGAGCCAAGTCCCTCTGTCCCTCTGTCCCTCTATGCTCATTACATGTCCTGCTTTTTGACCTAGAAATTAGATTTGCATTAAAGGAGAAGTCTGGCCATTTCCAAAAAACGGCAGCTGGCAGGGGGAAATGTAATAGGGAGTCCTAACTTACCTCTCAATGTGCCTGCAATGACGTCACAGCTTGGGGAAAAAGCTCGTCCCAGCTGATGGACTGGCCGCTCAGCCAATCAGTGAATGAAGCAGCCCCCCCCCCCCCCCAGTCACTGACTAGCTGAGCAGCCAGTCCGTCAGCTGGGTTTTGACGTGTGCAGCTGAAGAGGTATGGGGAGAGGTGAGTTAATACTCTTTGTTATGCTGGGTTTACACGAAACGATAATTGGCCCGATCGTACAATTAACGATGTCGGAGTAACGATTTTTTTTCATAACGATCAGCGTTTAGACGGTACGATATATCTTACGGAAAAATCGTTTTGCGATCGCGTGCCCGCAGCATTGATTGGCTGAAGAGGGGAGCCGGAAATTTCAAACGGCTCCTCTTCAGCCAATCAGTGCTGAAGAGGAGCCGTTTGAAATTCCCGGCTCACCTCTTCAGCCAATCAATGCACTGAAGAGGGGAGCCGGGGATTTCGAAGACCTGCTACGCGGAGCAGGTAACGTATGCTCGTGGCGGGGGTGATCGGAGCGGCGGCGGCGGGGGTGATCGGCGGTGGCGATCGGGGCGGTGGGGGTGGCGATCGGGGTGGCGATCGAGCCGGCGCAGGGGCTGTGGATGAGCGGGGGTCTGGGCTGCGGATGAGCGGGGGGGCCGGGCTGCGGGTAGCGGGGGCCGGACTTTCGCGCAACGACTGTTTACACGGAACGATCGGCGAATTTTTTGCGGATGACGAACGACGATTTAAGAACAAGATAAAAGATCAAAATGAACGATTTCTCGCTCGTCGTTCGATCGTTCTCTGTGTTTACACGTACGATTATCGTTCGAATTCGATCGTTATCGTGCAAATTCGAACGATAATCGTTCCGTGTAAACCCAGCATTACTTTCCCCATGTCCCTGCCTTTTTTTTTTTTTTCCAATCAACTGGTGTCAGCTCCAGAGATTTGTAATTTACTTCTATTAAAAAAATCTCAAGTTTAAATAGAAGTAAATTACAAATCTCTGGCACTTTCTGACACCAGTTCATTTGAAAGAAAAAAATTTTCACTGGAGTTGCCGTTTAAGCATTTTATGTTGCTCTAGTCTAGAAAGTGTCCAGTTTCTTAGACTGCATTCACACGTCCCCACAATTTTAGGGACCATTTAAGTGAATGCAGCCATTTACATCATCCATGCCGTCACCCGCACCGCAAAAAAATAGGACATGTCGTAGTGCGGTTCGCAGCACGGATCCCCCCACCCCCCGCTGAAGAGATGACAGGAGAGCATGCTGTGCTACTCACCTATTTCCCGTGCTGACCGGTGTACAGGTTCACCAGAAGTTGCCGTGACTACGCTGCCTTCTTCTCCCAGCAGCGTAGTCCTAGCCACTTCCGGTGAACAGGTGAGTAGTAAATGCAATGACAGGAGAGCACATGATGCTCTCCTGTCATCTCTGCAGGCAGGGGATCTGGCTAGGGGATCTAGGCCGTGATCCTCCTCTGGATCGCTGCTTTGGATCGCGTGAATAAGCCCCTTCTGTATAACCCAAACGTACATATTATTCTATCATGTGGTACAAGCTGGATCCTAAAAGTTGTTATATATTCAGATTAATAATGTGATATTATGGGCCCTGTCACCCATGCAGTGGATATGGCCCCATACACACATCTGTAGGTGTTACACATCATTGTGCATTGATGTCCCCTGACAGTGGGTCCCTGCAGTTACTGAAACGTTTGTAATACTGTCTACGGTTCCACAATTACAGACAGGGTTACTATGTGTGACTGGGACCTAAGGATGCAGGATACACACATACAGGATCTGCTGCAGATTTGCAGATATCAATGTAACTAAATGCATCAATCTGCAGCAGATCCTGGATGTGTGGTTGCATCCTTGAATTGGAGTATTGATATGTCTATAAAAACTTCCCAGAGTGAATCACAAGCGTCCCGCTTTGACTGTCCAAAAAGTTGGGAGGTATGCTTTCTGTGGCTTAAAGGGGTCCTCCAGCTATTTTTCCTTTTAAATCAACTGGTGTCAGAAAGTTATACAGATTTGAAATTTACTACTATTTAAAAATCTCCAGTCTTCTAGTACTTATTAGCTGCTGTATGTCCTGCAGGAAGTTGTGTATTCATTCCAGTCTGACACAGTGCTCTCTGCTGCCACCTCTGTCCATGTCAGGAACTGCCCAGAGCAGGAGAGGTTTTCTATGGGGATTTGCTGCTGCTCTGGACAGTTCCTGACATGGACACAGATGGCAGCAGAGAGCACTGTGTCAGACTGGAGAGAATACACTTCCTGCAGGACATACAGCAGCTGATAAGTACTGGAAGACTGGAGATTTTTTAATAGAAGTAAATTACAAATCTCTGGTGATCTAAAAGGTTTTTTTTATCCCTTTTAATGTAACTTTTCTGTTTGTATAGCTGTGTAAGGTTTTTTATATCAGCATTCTGGACCAAGAACAGAGAAAATACTATAATAGCAATGAGGCTTCCAGTATATTATAGGTCACTAATATATATATTATATCTATCGGCCAAGAAATAAGCGCTTCCTCGCCACTCCCTATATAACGTGCTTACACATATAACCGCATCACGCACCAGGTATACGTAAGCGCATAATTCACACTAGGCAACAAAGCGCAGAAGCAGAGGGTGAGGTGAGCCGTACCTCACTCTCCTATTCACATCACCGTCTCTACTCTACTATTGGCTGCTCTTATTCAGACGTTCTGCCTTAGCCGCATCCGGATTGGTTAAGCGCTCCTTGGCACAAATGACGTAGCGCGTCGCTATTGGCTGATGGGCTGCGCCAGCCGCCATTCCGACTCTCTGATTGGTGGAGGAATCGATGCGGTTGTCTGGAGCCGGCTGGTCTAGGCAAGATGGCGATGGGTTTCTCTCAGGTTGAGGGATGGTGATAGGAGACCGAGAGCCTCGTTCAGGGGGTGAGTAGTGTGGCCGGGTGGGGTCAGTGGCGGCCCTGGCAACGCTTTTTTGGTTAAAGAATTGTATAGTAGCTTAGAGACAGGAGGCCGCTATGAGGGCCTCCCCTTCACCTGCTATACTGGGGACCCCCGCTGTGTGGACTGGTTGCTCTGTACACCGGTCTCTTGTAGGACATGACACATCCCTGTGACCACTCGCACAGTCTGTCATGGCTGACCTCATGGGAGGAACACTGCACACAAGTCCCGGTCTAAAACTACAATTCCCATCATGCCTGGACAGCCAGAGCTTTAGCTCTGGCTGTCCAGGCATGATGGGAATTGTAGTCTTCTAACAGCTGAAGGGCCTCTCATGTTCTACATCTAGAAGGATAGAAAAAATTATTATTTTTTTTGTATTATTTATTAGGTTTATTGTGAAATATTGTACACAGGCTGGCATGGAGGAGATTTACTGAAGCGAGACGGCAACCAATCACAGCTCGGCTTTTATACCTCAATCTGCCCTGGTTAATATGAAAGTTGAGCTGTGATTGGTTGCAATGGGTAACAGACAGTTTTCGTTTATCCCTTTAAATGACAGCGCAAATTGATGTGGGAGGAAAAACTGATTTGATTGGATTTTTTGTGCTGTGTGTCTATTCTTCTCACCTGTCAGCCTAGTATAAGCGAGCGATCTAGCCTATTACACTGCTCAATAATCGTGCTATCTATCTATCTATCTATCTATCTATCTATCTATATATATATATATATATATATATATATATGTGTGTGTGTGTATATAGTTAGCAATGTCCGTGCAGCCCTTGCGCTTAAAGGGAACCTGTCACCCCCCCATGCCTGGTGAAGGCCGCCCGACCCCCCGCTAGAGACCCTTATACTTACCCCTTCTCTCCAAGTCCCGCACCTGGAGCTGGTCCCGGGACAGAGATATCCCCGTCAGAAGCCCGGAGCGCGCACTCCAAAGATGAGTCCGACGCCCATAGAGAATGAATGGAGCCGTCATTCTCTATGGGCATTGGACTCATCCCTGCAGCGCGCGCTGGGCTTCCGACAGGTATATCTTTGTCCCGGGACCAGCTCCAGTCGCGGGACTTGGAGAGAAGGGGTAAGTATAAGGGTCTCTAGTGGTGGGTCGGGCAGCCTTCAACCCGGCATGGGGGGGTGACAGGTTCCCTTTGAAGTATGCCTGTCATTTAAAAAAACTTTTGATCGGTCTGAGTGTTCAGCCCTGTACCGATTGGGATACTCAGTGGGGAGAGGACCCCAGGCTCCATTATAAGCCTGACTCTTTCATCTAAAACAGACCGGAGAGAGGATGCGTTCCTGCACATCATCTCCTAGCGCTATCTCCCGATCGGTATGGGTCTGATTGCTTAGATCCGGACCGATCAAAACTATGACAATGAAAAGTTTTATGAAATGACAGGTACACATTAAGTGTAAAATAATAAACATTATACATACCTGTCCACACTCCTCAGTGTTCTCCTCACTTCTCCCTGCAGCCGCTGCTGGGATTTCAGTGTCTCTGAAGTGACAGGCCGCTCAGCCAATCACAGGCCGCTATTGGGTGATTGGGTGAATGAGACTTCAGAGACTTGCTCTATTCCAGCTGCGGGCAGAAGCTGGAAGAACATTAAGGCTTATGGACAGGTATAAATTTTTTTTTTTTTCTTTAGGGTACCTTCACACGTACTGGATCCGCTGCAAATCCGGTACGGGTGAAGCTACCCTTACAGTCATCAGCCGATAGCCGTGCGTCATTATTACATGTAGCGATGCTCGGTCGTTCCAATGATTTTTCAGCAGGTTGATTTTTTTCTTTGGCTAATATTGTCTTTATTACACAAAACAATAGTCTGCCGAATCGGCCTGATTGGGCAGATTGTCGCTCCATGTAATAGGGCCTTTAGATTGATTGATGGCTAAAGCTTGACACCATACGTGTTGGATCAAAGTGATCTGAACATGCTGAACTCAATGGGGTCTGGTGTGCTGAGCAGATCTGTCATTGTGTTTAGGTTCAGCAATGTTTTCCATATGCGCAGCGTTTGATTTCTTGTGGCTGCAGAGGTTGGATGCTGTCCCAGGGCTGCCAAGAAAATGTGGATGTAGACTAAGGCGCAGATTCCATAGTGTAAATGTGGCCTTAAGCTATATCCATGTTTTACAAGGATTTAGGCCAAATCCAACTTCTGCAGCCGCCAGGAATAAAATGCTGGTTTGGTTCACAGAACGTTGTAAAACCCAAACAGTTTGGTAGGTCCGCTCAATACTAGTGGTGATCCAAAGTATATGGAGTCCCCCCTGATGCCACTCTAACAGGTTTTTATTATGCATAACCCTTTGCAGAAATATTAAGTGGGCATTTGGTGTAAGTGTCTTTTAGAAGCGTTTTCTTTGACACAATGTCAGCACGTTCGTGCGAGTTCTGGAGCAAATTGTGAAGAGGATGGGGTTAGTAAGAAGAGGGTTTTGAGAGTCATTCTGATTGTTTGGTATCGTTATAAAAACCAACAACGTCATATTAAAAAGGATGTGAGCTTTGCTGATTGACATTGTTTAAAGGGGTACTCCTGTAAAAAAAAAAAACAATTTCTTTCAAATCAACTGGTGTCAGAAAGTGCCAGAGATTTGTAATTTACTTCTATTAAAAAAAACAAAAACTCATGTCTTCCAGTACTTATCAGCTGCTGTTTGTCCTGCAGGAAGTGATGTATTCTTTCCAGTCTGACACAGTGCTCTCTGCTGCCACCTCTGTCCATGTCAGGAACTGTGCAGAGCAGTAGCAAATCCCCATAGAAAACCTCTCCTGCTCTCCAGACTGAAAAGAATACACCACTTCCAGCAGGGCATACAGCAGCTGATAAGACTTTTGTATTTTTTTAATAGTTAATTACAAATTTCTGGCACCTGTTGATTTGTTAGTTTTTTTTTTTTTTTTTTGCTGGAGTACCCCTTTTAAGAAGCAGTTCACAAAAAATTATTATTGGCCCTCCCACTAGTCGCTGGCGCATATACTCACCACTGGTGATCGGTGTCCCATGGCGCGGCTTAATTCCCGCCCAGCGGGGCCGTTCAAATCCGGCGCGCGCTCACGTCAGCCTCTGCAGTGACTCCTCTTCTGTGTCCTGTGATTAAACGCTGGCGTTCAATCCCAGGACACAGAAAAGGAGTCACAGCAGAGGCTGACATGAGCGTGCGCCGGATTTGAACGGCCCCGCGGAACACTGATCACCTGGGGTGAGTATACGCAGTGGGGGGGGGGGCATAATAATTTTTTGTGAACTGCTTCTTCAATATAGTTTTGTGTTTGACTTTTCTGACATTGTTTGTTTCTCTCTCTTTTTTTCCATCTCTCTCCCCATCTGTCTTTTCTTACAGGTAACCTAAAGCTTCAAGTACAACAATGTCTTCTCAGTGATAACGCTTCTTAAGCTGAATACATTGTGATTTCCAGTAATAGAGACAGTATTTCTGAAGGCTGTCTACATTAATGAAAAGAGCAATGTAGTCAGCTTAACTGAATCTTCTGTGGCCAATTGAGATATGCTTTATCCACTGCATTGGACATTCTCCTTTAAGGACTAAGAGTAGGAATTTTACTGATTTTGTGTAGTTTTTAGCTGTACTGATTTAGTATTGAATATGGATCAGTGTGAGTATGTAGCCCCTCTCCCTGATGAACCTGGAAGCAAAGAATTGGAATTCATACCTGCTTGTCCCCCACCACTGCCGCCAAATGAAGAGCCTCCACCACCTCCCCTGCAAACGTCCAGTGACGCAGAGGTAATGGACGTTGGCTCTGGTGGTGATGGACAGTCACAAACCCCAGCTGGGGACCTGCAGCTAAACTACGGAGCACAGCTACTCACAAAAGGGTCGTCTTCTTACAAGAGTCATCCGACAGTGATAGATCAGTTACAAAGTGACCAAAGTCCCAGAACAGCTCGCCATGCACCAGCAGTTAAGAAGTTTACTCCTGATCTTAAATTGCTTAAAGATGTTAAAATTAGCGTAAGTTTTACAGAGAGTTGTAAGAGCAAGGATAGGAAGGTTCTATACACTGGAGCAGAGGCAGAGGATCAGACAGCCATAGATAGCAATAACACTGTCAATGGAGAGTTGCATGTTTGTCCTTTTGCCGGTAGTAGCAATGATAAAATTGTCAATAATCATGAAATTGCAAATAAAAGAAATGAGGAGGCGGAGGCTGATCAGGAAAAGAAAGTGGAATATGCCGTTCTCGATGATTTGGAGGATTTCACTGAGAACGTAATGGATGTAGATGAGGACGGAACCGAGTTTTCCGAGTTTATATCGGATTCCATTCTTCAGAGAGATAAGATCGACGACGAATCCCTGCTATACAACTACGAGGTATGTTTGCAAGCGCTAACATTACACTCATAACCTACTAATTCCAAGCATTTCATTTTTATTTCCACAATTTGTCTTTTTATAATGGACGCTGCTTTGTCCCATGCTTTCTAACCATGCCTTGGTCTGATATGTTTACTGTGTATTTGCTGACCACATATGAGTGTTGTGTTGTCATAGTGTTTGGTAGACATTTCTTTGCCATCCTCTCTATAGCTGCAGATTGGAGGTACATGTCTGTGCTCGGTGGGTTGTTTGCCTCTCCTGCCTTTTGGAGGGGACGTACCTGATAGTTTGTTTTGCAGGATGATTTTGATAACGATGTGGATGCATTGCTGGAGGAGGGCCTGCATACCCCTAAGAAGAGGAGACTGGAAGAAAAGTTCGATGAAGAAAGTGACCACCATTCAGATGGCGAGACCAGTGTTCAGCCAATGATAACCAAAATAAAAACGGTTTTGAAAAGTAAGGAAAGCTTGTTGCTCGTGTACTGTTCACCAGTGGTACATATGATAAGCCATTATGTGTATTAAAGAGGATGTACCATCAGGTACATCCTCTTCAATCTGACCCAGGGATAGAACAGCGCAGTCAGGGGGAAGCCGATGCCGAGGTCCGTTTTTGAACCGTGGCCCGGTTCCCGTGTACTGCGCCGTTCTATCAACTGCTCCCGGGCCAGAGCTAAGGCACAGGAGGCGGGGCGGACCACCCCCATTGGGGGAATCCCCTGCCCCTGTATGATACGGCTCCATTGATTCTAATATAGCCACGTCATAGAGGGGAGGGAATTCAGGGGCTCTCCTGAGAGATGGGAAGTGAGTATGGCTTCTGGTGTGAGGGTGCATGTACACTACGGAATCCGCGCTTATGACCCGCTATGGATTCCGTCGCTCGTACCCACTCATGGCGGCGCACATCTCCGCCCGTGCCATAAACACCATTTCATGGCCGGGCCGATTCCACGGAAATAATTGACATGTTAATTATTTCGACGGACGGCAGAATCTCTCTGTGCCTCGAATGGAGTCTATGGCACAGGCGGAGATGCGAGAGGGGGCAAGCAACGGAATCTGCAGCGGCCTTTCCGCGCATATTCCGTAGTGTGCATGCACCCTTAGAGGACAAAAGATCCCAGTCGCTTCTCCTGAAGGGGAGACTAAAGGTCCCCATGCACCTTGTACTTTCATCATCCATACCTGCTGTCTGTTGGTATAAAGTGTATAGTTCTCTCGCAACCAACCACCGACAGATGATGGGTCGGGTATGATGGAAAATCACCGCCCGATCCCTTTGATCTAGAAGAGATAAGCTGCAGTCAGAACGGCCTGAGTGTGGCCTTGTAGAGAACACAGAAATGTTTGGCTCAAAGTTCCTATGTATGGGGAGGACGGGGGAGATTACTGACGACCAGGCGATTGTTCGAAAGGTGTATGGCCACCCTGAGACTTTGTACAAATTCAGAAACTGGTGCCCAAGAGATAGAAATCAGGGTTTTTACTTGTACATTTGTATTCCACCTCTTTGTCTTCCTGATGACAACACCAATTAAAACTTTTCTTCAGCAAAAAGCAGCCCCTAGAAATGACCAACAAAAGCAAATGTGCATTGAGGTGAATGCAACACATTTGCATCTGACCTGGTAACATAAAGCCATCCAATTTGGATTGTGGGTGACATTTTTCAGTTGTTAGGTTACAAGTCACATTAAGATGCCACCGCATTGACAATCATTAAATGTACAGTTGGTGCAGAGAGAGATCAAATGAAGACAGGTATATGGTACGAAATTTAAATAATTTGAAAAAAACTGTTTTTTTCTTCTAGAAACAGTGCACCACTTGTCATTGTCACTTTTGTGAAATATTGCAACCCTTTTTCATTGAAGTGAATAAAGCTCAGTTGTATTAATACACAGAACCTGAGAACAGGTATTTCTGGAAGAAGGCAGCAATGTTTTTCTCATCCTAATTTCTACCTCTATGGCACTAGTTTAATAGTAAGACCTAAGTCTCTATTACACTAAGTAATTATCGGCCAAACTTGTTTGTTTGAAGATGACTTTGTTTGCCTGGCTGAAAAATTGCTTCTCTGATTCGGCCGATTATCACTTTCTGTAATGGAGACAACGATCAGCTAATGATTGTGTCATTGGTTGATTGTGTCTTTAGGTCCGGACCTAAAATCATTGGCTGCTGACCGTGCATCACTACGTGTAATAACAATTCACAGAGGATGGCTAACAATCGAATAAACTGTTCTACATCACCTCTCTATGCTCCCAGCCTTCGTCTGTTCTCTGCTCCTTTCCTGGCTCGGCGGCTCTAGCTTCAGGGCAATCTGTCTGTTCAGACTGGCCTCTCTAAATCTACAGCCCCAGCGCTGGAAAGGAAGCCGAGAACCGGAGAAGACTAGGAGAGTGACGTGGTAATGTATATCCGTTTAGGGCAAGGGCTGCATTTACATCGCTAAAGATGTTTGTGCAGCCCTTGCTAAACGATAATCGAGCCGTGTGATAGGTCCAGTAACCAGATCTCTAGCAGATCGACGCTCGTTTATATTATTGATCGGGCCATCACTGTGCCCATCTAAAAGAACCCTAAATGTGGATAATCTGTTTAGCCTTAAAACTAGGGAGAAGCGCAACTCGTGCATGCTCGAATCCGATCTTTCAGCATTTGAATACCGGTGGCTAAATACAGCCGTAGGGAGTCCTGGAAAACATGGACACAGCCATAGGCAGCTTCAGTTGTGCTCATCTCCACTTAAAATGTTACTTCAGTAACTAAAAGTTACTGATTGCACCAGATCTTACCTCACTTGGGAGTAAGACCTGTTGCAATCAGTAACTTTTAACATCCCTGAGGATATGTTGTAAATTATTGAAAATTAAGTCTGGAGTGTGCCTCAGAAAGTGGGTACGGCTTGGTTTTATGAAAAAGATTTTACTGAAGGTATGATTCTTTTGTGTCCTGTGCAGAAACACTAAGTTTATGTCTTTTCATTTCCAATTCAAAGGTCGTGGACGCCCTCCTACTGAGCCCTTACCTGATGGATGGATCATGACATTCCATAACTCTGGCATTCCTGTCTATTTACATAGAGAAACACGAGTAGTCACATGGTCCAGGCCTTACTTTTTGGGGACCGGAAGCATAAGAGTATGTAGATATATATCATTTTTATATTTCAGTGCTGTTTGTGTCTGCATCTGATAAAAGGAAAAGTCCGGTCGGTGAAAATATTTATTAAATTATTGTTTAGCCCCCCCCCCCCCCCCCACAAAGTTATACAAATCACCAATATACACTTATTTTGGGAAATGCTTATAAAGTGCTTTTTTTTCCTGCACTTTCTACTACATCAAGGCTTCACTTCCTGGATAACATGGTGATGTCACTTCCTGGATAACATGGTGATGTCACTTCCTGGATAACATGGTGATGTCACTTCCTGGATAACATGGTGATGTCACTTCCTGGATAACATGGTGATGTCACGACTCGACTCCCAGAGCTGTGTGGGCTGTGGCTGCTGGAGAGGATGATGGCAGGGGGATGC
The DNA here is from genome assembly GCF_027789765.1 of Dendropsophus ebraccatus. Taxonomy (NCBI): domain Eukaryota; kingdom Metazoa; phylum Chordata; class Amphibia; order Anura; family Hylidae; genus Dendropsophus; species Dendropsophus ebraccatus. Next base: position 20,390,408 of record NC_091456.1, on the reverse strand, counting down.
TTAGTGTCTCTCCAGTGCCCTGTGTCCCTCAGTGTCGCCCTGCCATCGCCTCTCCAACAGCCACAGCCCACACAGCTCTGGGAGTCGGGTCGTGACATCACCATGTTATCCAGGAAGTGACATCACCATGTTATCCAGGAAGTGACATCACCATGTTATCCAGGAAGTGACATCACCATGTTATCCAGGAAGTGACATCACCATGTTATCCAGGAAGTGACATCACCATGTTATCCAGGAAGTGAAGCCTTGATGCAGTAGTAAGTGCAGGGAAAAAAATCTCTTTATAGGCATTTCCTGTAATAAGTGCATATTGGTGATTTGTATAACTTTTGTGGGGGGGTGCAATACAATACTTTTAATAAAAATCTTCGCCGGACTTCTCCTTTAATATTACATTTTTTGACCAAAGTATTGTGGTGATCTGTTTATTGTATCTTTTAACTTTAGCATAGAGTTGAGTTAGAGTACTGTAAAAAAAAAAAAAAAAAATCATGTTCATCTGACTCCACCTTCCTGTCTCTGTAGTTTCAGTGGAGCTCAGTCCCTGCTGTTTACTAGTGTGGTCAAAAAATTGTGCCCCGCCTTAGTGACACTGTCCAACAGTGACAAAAGCACACAGGAAAACTGTGGTGATGACGGTATCAATTTAAAGTGATACTGTCCAGTACGTGTCCCAGACAATGCACTGTTATGGAGGACGATTACACAGTACACTACTGTAGATGGCATGCAGTGGAGAAGAAATCACTGAAGATTTGAGTTTGCAATGTGCTATGAGAGCAGCAAGAAAGTAACCAGCAGTAGCAAAGCAAGCAAAGGTTTACAGTAAGCTCTGCTGAGATGAGGGAAGCTTTAACCTTGTATAGAAGGAGCAGATGTTCTGGAACATGGGTCTCCAAACTTCGGCCCTCCAGCTGTTGCAATACTACATTTCCCATCATGCCTGGATAGCCAAATCCAAAGCTTTAGCTGTCGAGCATGATGGGAATAGTGGTTTTGCAACAGCTGGAGGGCCACAGTTTGGAGACCCAAGGTCTGGAGGCTGACAGCTTGCATGTGCACAGCCCAAGCTATCTTAGAGCCGTATTAGACGGCCCCATATTTCAGAGAAAGTGAGTGCCAACCTGTCAGGTCAGCGCTCACTTGCTCCTCGTTCTCTACTCCCTTTCTGTGCTATTACACGCACCAACATCAAGCATGGGGAGATAGCAGGGGGGGCTGTCGGGAAGATCTTTTGGTCCTCCGGGTGGCCTATAGAAGAGAGCGGTAGATGAAGTCAGTCTTGGACTGACGGAACGCGTGGGGAAGGATTGTGCCAGGACTGATCCTCCTGCTACTTGTGCATCTGATATTTGTTTATTGACGTTGTATCCATTATATCATATAGGTCTTTGTTTATGATATGGTCTTTGTTTGTTTTTGTGAAACCTTATTCATTTGTGTATGTGGTTATGCATTGCCTTATTGTGCAGGACCTTGCCACCTATATGTAACACCATTGATTGGACATTACATTGATTGTACATTGATTGTGCATTAAATTGCATGAATGTGTCTCTATGGCTCTGAGGTGAGGATCTATCAAATCCACCCCCCTCCTCCTGTTTTTACTTTCTGTATATGCATTTTTTCAATACATTTTTTTAACTATTGGATGTGCATACTTATTATCTTTTCCAGGGTTTTTTCTTGTATTATGGTCTGTATATTTTCACTCTATCTACATTTATTTATCCATGTGTATCTTCAGATTTTTAGCGTCTGCATTTAAACTCTCTGTATAACTGTTTTATTTGACATTTCAGAAACACGATCCTCCTATCAGTAGTATTCCCTGCTTGCATTACAAGAAAATGAAGGATAATGAAGAAAAGGAACAAAACAGTGACACTTCTCCAGCTGCTCTTCCATCGGAATCTCCAAGTGAAAAAAACCTGGAGCACAATTCAGATGAGCCCGATTCCAATGCTGCCGGTAATTTAGCATCAGACGATAAGGAAGCAGTAGTGGAAGTCACCCAAGGAGCGCTGGGTCAGGTCAAGGCTAAAGTGGAGGTTTGCAAAGATGAATCCATTGGTAAGTAGTTCCAGATTGTTTCATCAATAAAAAAAATTGTTATAGTATTGCTTCAGAAACTAATGAGTGCTTTTGTCAGATATGACACATACTGACAACCAAAAAACTGTGAGTCTTCATAATGGGGTATAGGTTTTTCTTTTTGTTAATACATTGCTTTTATAGAGTCATCTCGGGGTCCTATACTATGTACATTAGGCGGGCACCACATACAATAATACCGGAGTTCTAGTCCTATCCAGATCCAAAAACTACTGTAGTGTGCAGAAAGGAGATAGATCTAGAAAAACAAGGTCTGCACCTCCATAATATATGTAGTATACTTTATTGAAATCCAAAAAACAAGACACAAGATTAAAAACCTTTAAAACCACACACATGATCCTACCACTGGCCCCAATAAGGCACAGTGGGAAACTGATCCACCCCACATGATGATACAGAGACAGCAAAAATAAATAAATAGATATAATTATAATAAAGTGCGAAAAAGTGTATGTAAACTATCTGACCCTATCATTAAGTGCCACAAAGTGCAAGTGCATGTAATGGAATAGAGCAAAACATCAGGGGCCCCTGATGAAGTCCACGTGACAGAACGCGTGGGGTTAACTGCTTGATCCATCCGTGAGACAGCATATATGATTGTTTACATCATTTGTTCATTTACTTTTTGGTCTGTATATTTTTCACTATATTGTATATTTGTTTACTTTTTTCCTTTTAGGATATTGTTTTGCTCTATTCCATTACATGCGCTTGCACTTTGTGGCACTTAATGATAGGGTCAGATAGTTTACATACACTTTTTCGCACTTTATTATAATTATATCTATTTATTTATTTTTGCTGTCTATGTATTATCATATGGGGTGGATCAGTTTCCCACTGTGCCTTATTGGGGCCAGTGGTAGGATCATGTGTATGGTTTTAAAGGTTTTTAATCTTGTCTTGTTTTTTGGATTTCAATAAAGTATACTATATATATTATGGAGGTGCAGACCTTGTTTTTCTAGATCTATCTCCTTTCTGCACATCTCAGGTACCTATTACACGGAGCGATAATTGATCGATTTGGACTATTGTTGTGTAATAGAGACAACGATCATTGGCTGGTCGTGTCTTTAGGTCCGGACCTAAAATCATCGTCCACCAACAGTGCATCACTATGTGTAATAGTGCACAAGCCTGGAAAACAGAAATGGCTGCGCATCGCACCCATGGTTTATACGAAAGCCTATCAGCTACATTAAAACCAACATCAGAAGTTAGTATATAATTTGATCAAATTATATTGCCTCATGTACCACGTGCAGGTTTCTGATACACATAAGTCCCTATGCTAAATGACACTGTGCCGGTCAGCGACTGCCAACCCCACAAAGAAAGCACAAGCAGGGAAGGGAGGCCATACAATGGCCCTGCAACCTCACTGTCACAGGACCAAACCCTGCAGGCGCCGGTGGCGGAGTAAGCAGCCACAAAGCAACACAAGTGTGAACAAGGTCTTACTACTCGTCAAACCATCAGTAGATAGAATGGGGAAAAGAGGAGGTACTTACCATATGTACACAGGTGCTTCCTGCTAATGTGGATCACATGGGTCTTACAAGGGAGGAGTGCTAGCCACATTTAAAAAAAGGGACAGAATACGTAAATGTTAACTGCTTTGTGTAATAGTGATTAATGGCTGACAGCTAACTAGTGAATAAAGTTTATACATTACCTCTCCACGCTCCGTGGCTTCTCCTGCCCTCTGCTTTCATGCCCGATGCTGGTGGTCCCGGACAGTGATTGGCTGATCGGCCTGTCAGCTCACACAGGCCGCTCTGAAGTTGCAGACACAGCATGTGGAGAGGTAATGTATAACAGTTTAGGCCAAGGGCTGCACGGACATCACTAACAATGTTCCTGCAGCCCTTGCTAGACAATCATCAACCCGTGCAATAGGCTCAGTAAACAAGATGACTAGTTCATGGCTCTCCCCCTGCTTTGCACATGGGATTAAAATGCATTTTACCCAACATGAAAACCATGGAGCCCAGAAACCCCAACACCATAGGAGACCCGGCTGTAAAGTGCGTGCAGCCGTTATGGGAGCCTAATCAGCACAGATGTTCTGATTGCTTTCCTTTAAAGCAATGTATGTAAATAAATTTTTAATGGCACAAAAATGTCATGTAACTGGGATCATCGTAAGGCCAGCCCACTCTTCTGCTCTTCCTTGGACCACCTCACTAATAACGGATACAGAATTACAATATTACAGACGGCGAAAAGGGCAGTTTACTTTGATGACTGATTTATATATGTTCTGCTTGGTTATTCTAATTTCTCACATAGATCTTGAAGATTTCCGAAGCTACTTGGAAAAAAGATTTGATTTCGAACAGGTTACTGTGAAAAAGTTTAGGACGTGGGCAGAAAGAAGGCAATTCAATCGTGAAGTAAAACGCAAGCAAGCAGGATCAGAAAGACCTATATTGCCTGCCAACCAGAAGCTTATAACCTTATCTGTTCAGGATGCACCAACAAAGAAAGGTGTGTCACTGAATAGATTTTTACTTCAGTGTTTCTATTATATGTCTTGTCTAATTGTTAACAACTTCTTACTTGGACCCTTTAAAAGAATAAAGGTAAGGGGGCTGGCATTCTATGATTAAGGGCGGGTTCACACGACAGGATTCTCGCGGACAATGTCCGCGGAATTCCGTCGGCTGTCCACCCGCACATCTGGGCGCCTTTCCGCCGGCCCCATAGACACCATTCTATGGGCCGGCGTATACCGCTATACGCTGAAAGAAGTGTCATGTCACTTCTTTTAGCGGATTGCGGAATACGCCGGCCCATAGAATGGTGTCTATGGAGCCGGCGGAAAAGCGCGTGCCCGTGCGGGCGGACAGCTGACGGAATTCCGCGGACATTGTCCGCGAGAATTCCGTAGTGTGAACCCGCCCTTAATGTTAAAATGACTGTTTACAGTGCATGTTATGGCACTCCCAGGTTTCATTGAACTTTTTTTCATAAGGTGTACTTCATGTTTGTCCAGTGCTGGTTAGAAGAAGACATTTCTATTGTTCCAGTTCTGCACAATAGCATGAATTATCCTATTACCCATGTACCGGAGTGTTGGGGCAGTAGAACAGGGTGACTAAGATGCAGTAGTCTGCGTGTAGATGGGATATTAACACTTCCATATTCATTGGACTGTAACTGGTTGCAGCAAGCTCTGTAAATCCACAACAATGTTAGCTAAAAAGTTATTATTTATTTATAATGTTTAACACTGTTTTTATCCGGCAGAGTTTGTCATTAATCCAAATGGAAAGTCAGAAGTTTGCATCCTCCATGAATATATGCAGAGAGTCTTGAAAGTTCGTCCTGTTTACAACTTTTTTGAATGTGGTAAGGAGCTAGTCCATCTATGTGTCTTGATGAAATGAGCGAAACATACGTCAGGCTGTCTGTGCTGGAGAGCGGTAAGATGACAGTGGGGTCGTTGGTGTTCACCTTTCCTTTTTTTGTGTTTGGCTGTCTTTTTTTAATCCTCCTGTTTTACCCTTGGGCTTTAATTTACTTTTTGAGTGGTCAGCAACCCCTTTCCGCTGCACACTGTTCATTGCCCTAAGTGTTGGCCCAGTGTGTATAGGAGGTTACCTATTATACATCTCTAGTCCATGCCTTACACTGGGTGTTCCTTTTAGGGGGCTAGTACTCTGAGCACCGTGATTTATTATTATAATTATTTGTGCATAAAGTTATGCATATACCTCACTGAAATCTGTCCCTTTCTCCAGTTATATACTTCTGTGCATTTTTTATCCCATGTTTGTATCATGTATTAAATTATTGCTCTAAAAGAAGAATTATTTATCCTTTCTACTTATGAATAGTTTTTTGCAATTTTTTCTTTGGTTATTGTTTATATTTTTGGATAACGTATGATTTTGTGGCAGATTTTTTTTTTCTGTCTTGGCCTTCTATCTTTATTACAGATGTAGCTGCCGGGTGATTGTATGTTATTAAAATTGTCCTTCTATTTTATAAAGCTCATCTATTATCTGTTCTGATAATTTGTTTTGTAGAGAACCCAAGTGAACCTTTCGGAGCATCTGTGATTATTGATGGAGTGACCTACGGTACTGGAACTGCAAGCAGCAAAAAACTAGCAAAAAATAAAGCTGGTAATTTAGTAGTTAATTTTTTTATGCTGTGTGTATCGTTTGCTTTTGTAAGCATTATAGGGTAAGTCATCTTTGAATTTTTTTTATTAGCCCGATCTACACTGGAAATCCTCATTCCAGACTTTATAAAACAGACCTCCGATGAAAAGCCCAAAGACAGCGATGAGCTGGAGGTGAGACCAAACTCTTAACCAATAAGCTGTCTTGCAATAATATATTGTTTCCAGGCTTGTCAACTGAATTATTATTTTTGTTTGTTTGTTTGTTTATAACATTGCTCCTAATCCTTTTTTTTTTTTCTTTTTTTTTTCCCCGTCTTGTTAGTATTTTAACCATATCAGTATTGAAGATTCACGAGTGTATGAGCTCACCAATAAAGCTGGACTGCTGTCACCATATCAAATTCTTCACGAGTGCCTTAAGAGGTTCATATTTTGTATTAATTTTTTTTTAATGGTATGAGTCCTTATTTGTAAGGCTTTGTTACTATTTCCATCAGTCTTTTGGTCAGTATTTTTTTTCAACCAAAATCAGGAGTTGAACTGACAAGGCAAAATTATAATGGGAAGATGTGCACAATTTCAGTGGAGTTTTCAGTCCACTCCTGTTTTTGCAAAAATACTGAGCAAAATAATGTGTGTGAACATACCCTTAGTCAGCACCAACAACAAACTGTAAGATGAATTGGTAAATTTTGTTTGTTTTTCCTGTTTCAGAAACCATGGAATGGGTGACACTTCAATCAAGTTCGAAGTCATTCCTGGAAAGAACCAGAAAAGTGAATATGTGATGACTTGTGGAAAACACACTGTGAGAGGCTGGTGTAAGTTTTGAGTTTCTGATCCTTACTTCTGAGCCGCCTGAATCATAATTGTTAGCTTTGCACTCATAGAATTGCAGTATGTGTCTAACTTGGCTCTGGCTTCTCTAGGTGGACGAGTTGTAGTCATGTCACAAGCTTTTCCTTTGTATGGACAGGTGCCAATGTCTACTGCAACATGTAGTTGGTTTGGCTTTTTGGCTGCCAGTTATCTGATCGCTGCTATAATTGTGGGAAGCTGTGTCCAGCAATACATAATATATCATGTGGCCCATAGTAAATAAACAGCCTTCTATGTAATACATTGATGTCTATAGTGCTTATGTACAGGGATTGCAATTAGCCTGGCTTGCTTAAGCCATAATGTTTATTTCTTGTGCCTGTCATCCTGGCTAGGGCAACCAGTAGCCTCTTCCCTGCTCTCCCTAGTCCCCATTGCCACAGGGCACACTTCCCTGCAGCACAGCCCTCCCTCCCCTATCCCCTGTCCTAGCTGGACAGCTTGCCTCCTGATCCCCCTTCTCATCACCCTCCTAGCTGGGCTGATGCCCACCTCTTTTCGTTCCCACGGAGCCACTGCAGCACGCAGCGGCTTCATAGGGGACAGCTGGGGGGTTGCTGGGCTCCTCTCTCCTCCTTTTGACTCAGGCGGTCGCGTTTTTTGGCGCTCCGCGCCGCCGTCTCACTGCCGCCGGCCTGCCCCAAAAATTCAAGCCCTGGCTTCTGCTGGAGCTAGGCTGCATCGGCGCACGCTAGTGACGTCACTTGGGGCGGGGCGCCCGCCCGTTTTTCGGCTCTTCCCGCCACAGCCCTTTCTCCTATTGGCTACTCTGTAGCCCCCACCTTTTCTTTCTTCCTCCTCCTCTTGCCGGCAGCAGCTTCAGCTCGTGGCCACCTGCTGTTATCACTGTCTGCCAGTACAGCAGCCTCAGCTCCCTGTGCACCAGCTACAGCTTCCAGTGCAGCAGTTCCAGCGTGCCTCAGCTCCAACATCCAGTGCAGCTCCAGCATCCAGTGCGGCAGCAGCTCCAGCATCCAGGGTCTGGTAGGCTCACCCAGTGGGTGATATTCCCCTCCTCCACTCCCCAGGCTAACAGCCCTAGCTACCATGTCTGGTCCCCGGGACGACCCCCCCCCTAGGCAGCTCGCTCCCGCAGCTGTGGCGACACACTTTGCGTGTGCTCGTTGCAATAAGAAATTCCCCTGTGGTCTGCCTGGTTCCCTCTGCCTGCTATGCCTTAACCCTGGTGCCACTTCCCAGGAGGCCCCCCTTCCAGGTTCAGATGTAGCCTCTCCTGAGTGGGCTAGATCCCTGTCCCAGGCGATCGGTGACCTCTCTAAGCTGTCGCAGGTCATGATCCATGCCATTGAGCGGTTGCCCTCCCAGGTGCCTCCAGCAGCAGGACCCTCCAGGGTATCTCCTGACTCCCCTTCCAGAGGACGGTCTCATAAGACACCTAGACTCTCTGTCTCACGGTCGCCCTCTAGGTGTTCCTCAGACCTTTCTCCTCCCAGATCCACTGCAGGCTGCTTCAGAGTCTGACAGGGAGGATCAGCTGGCCTCTGCAGTGTAAGCCTTGATCCGTGCAGTGCGAGACACCTTACATATTGAGGAAGAGTCCTCTTCTACCGCCAAGAGTGAGGTTTCCTTCCGTCGCCATAAGCTACAGCCATTGGTTTTTCCCAGCCATAAGGATTTTGAGGATCTCCTAGCCAAGGAGTGGAATCACCCTGACCGGCGGATTCCATCCTCTAAGCGTGCCGAGGCTTTGTTTCCCTTCTCCCCTGACTTGGTCACTACATGGACAGTGCCCCCATCTGTGGATCCTCCGGTTTCTCGATTTACCAAGTCAACTACTCTGCCTCTGGCAGATGGTGCTTCACTCACTGACCCGGTGGACAAGAAAATCGACGCTTTTTCGAAGTCTGTCTTTGTTGCAGCTGGTTCGGCCCTACGTCCTACCTTTGCTGCATCCTGGGTCAGCAAGGCTTGTTCCTCTTGGGCCAGGCAGTTAGTCCATGACCTCTCCCTGGACACCCCGCGTGAGGATCTCCTGTCTCTGGCCTCACAGATTCTACATGCGTCCAAATACTTGTGCAACACTTCTCAGGAAGCTGCTCGCTTGTCTGCGCGGGCCCTGGCGAACTCTGTAGCCATCCGACGCTATGTCTGGTTAAAATGCTGGTCAGCTGGCGCCGCCTCAAAGAAGGCTCTGACTTCTCTTCCCTTTGCAGGAAACAGACTTTTTGGGGAGCGGCTGGATAAAATAATCTCGGACGCTACGGGGGGGAAGAGCTCCTTGCTTCCTCAAAACCGATCCCGGCGCCCTCAGCCTCCCAGGCGTTCCAGCCGCTTCCGCTCCTTCGAGCCTCCGGCACGTCGCCGCCCGGCTAAGGATACGCCTCCAGCTCCTTCTAGGAAGCCCTCCTGGCAGCCCCGTTCTCGCCCTTCTAAGGGTCCTGCCCCCAAGTCTTCTTCCTGAGGGTCCTTCCCCACTCGGGTCTCCCTCAAGTAGGGGGTCGTCTGCTCTCCTTCAAGGAGATTTGGCTCGCCCATGTGTCCGATATGTGGGCTCGGGAGGTGGTGTCCTCAGGGTACAAAATAGAGTTCGTGTGCATTCCACCTCCTCGCTTTTTTCCATCAAATCTCCCACGCTCTTCGGCACGGCTTTCCGAGCTTTTTTGGGTGGAGTTGTGGTCCCAGTTCCTCCCTCCGAGCACTTCCAGGGATTCTATTCCAATCTGTTCACAGTCTTCAAAAAGGACGGCTCGGTCCGTCCTATCCTGGATTTGAAACGGCTGAACAGGTTTGTTCGCCTTCGGCGGTTCCGCATGGAATCCTTGCGGTCGGTGGTCGCGTCTCTAGAGCAGGACGAATTTCTTGCATCTATAGACATCCGCGACGCCTATCTGCATGTTCCCATCGCAGCCAGTCATCAACGTTTCCTACGTTTCGCCGTCGGTTCTGGACATTTCCAGTTCGTTGCCCTGCCCTTCGGGCTCACCACGGCACCTCGGGTCTTTACCAAGATCCTTGCACCTTTGATGGCTCTGCTTCGGTCAAAGGGGGTGGCTGTCCTGCCATACCTGGACGACATCTTGGTAAAGGGCCGCTCCAAACAGGACACTTTGTCCAGCCTCCAGATCACACTCGATCTCTTGACCAATTTCGGTTGGGTGATCAATTACCAAAAATCTTCCCTACTTCCCTCCCGCTCTATGGAGTTTCTCGGGATGCTATTCAACACCGAGACGGCCCGTGTCCTCCTTCCTCCCAACAAAGTTGCCTCCCTGCGCTCGGCAGTCTCTCTGCTCCGCTCGGGCGCCCCCTGTTCGATTCGCCTTTGCATGTGAGTCCTGGGCAAGATGGTCTCCTGTTTTGAGGCGATCCCCTTCGCTCAGTTTCATTCGCGCCCTCTGCAGCGGGCGATTCTGTTGCAGTGGGACAGGTCCCCTCTGTCTCTCCACAAGAAGATCTTCCTGTCCCCTGCTGTTCGCAGGGAGCTTCTTTGGTGGTTGACGTCTCCGGTGGTCCTCCTCGGCCGCTCGTTCCTCCCCCTCAATTGGCTGGTCGTCTCTACAGATGCCAGCCTGTCCGGGTGGGGGGCTGTCTTCGGGAGCCACACAGCTCAGGGCTCTTGGTCGCCGATGGAGGCTCGGCTTCACATGAATATCCTGGAGCTCCGGGCCATCTTTCTCGCCCTGTCTCAGTGGACCGATCTCCTAAGGGGTTACCTGGTCCTTGTTCTGACCGACAACGTCACCGCTGCTGCTTATCTGAACCGTCAAGACGGCACCAGGAGCCCCTCTGTCATGACCGAGGCCGCTCGCATTCTCCATTGGGTGGAGCGGTTTGTTCCAGCTCTCTCGGCAGTCCACATTCCCGGGGTGGACAATTGGGCGGCGGACTACCTCAGCCGCGAAAGACTGGATCAGGGCGAATGGGCTCTACATTCCAAGGTGTTTCTTCAAGTCTGGATTCCCAGACGTGGATCTCTTCGCCTCCAGGCTGAACTACAAACTCCCCATCTATGTGACTCGAGCCCGGGATCCTTGCGCGTTCGCGGTCGACGCCTTGGTGACCCCATGGGAGCAGTTCTCCCTGGTTTATGCCTTTCCTCCTCTGCCCATTCTCCCACGAGTCCTGAAGCGCATCAAGGCACTCGGCGTTCCCGCCATTCTTGTCGCTCCAGACTGGCCGCGCCGGTCCTGGTACGCCGACGTAGTGCACCTCCTGGCCGACGCCCCCTGGCGCCTTCCCCTGCGGGCCGACCTCCTTTCACAAGGGCCAATATTCCACCCCAATTTACCTCAGCTGAGTTTAACGGCGTGGCTGTTGAAGCCGCGGTATTGAGGTTTCGTGGGTTCTCGGAACCAGTCATCCAAACCATGCTTAAGGCCCGTAAGCCTCAGTCAGCTCGGATCTACCATTGCGTGTGGAAGGCCTTCTTTTCTTGGTGCGAACAGAATAATTTTCACCCCTTGGTGTGTTCCACGCCCAAGATTCTTTCCTTTTTACAATCCGGGCTGGATAAAGGCCTCAGTCATTCCACCTTGCGTTCGCAGATTTCCGCCCTGTCTGTTCTTTTTCAGCAGGCTCTTGCTTTCCGCCCTCAGGTGAAGACCTTTCTTCAGGGGGTGGTCCATTTGGCCCCTCCTTTTCGACAGCCTTAAGAGCCCTGGGACCTTAATTTAGTCCTCGAGGTTCTACAAGGTCCTCCCTTTGAGCCTCTTCGGGAGGTGTCTCTTTGTTTCCTTTCTTGGAAAGTTGCCTTCCTGGTGGCGATTACCTCCATCCGTAGGGTGTCTGAACTGGCAGCGCTCTCTTGTCGCTCCCCTTATCTGGTCCTTCACAAGGACAAGGTGGTGCTTCGTCCTCTTCCTTCCTTCCTGCCGAAGGTCGTGTCTGCATTCCACCTTAATGAGGACATCATTCTCCCCTCTTTTTGCCCTGCGCCCTCCCATTCTAGGGAACGGTCCCTGCATTGTTTGGACCTTGTCCGGGCCATACGGATCTACTTGTCCGTCACTGCTTCCTTCCGCCGCTCGGATTCCTTGTTCGTGGTCCCGTCGGGTCCGCGCAAGGGGCTGGCGGCTTCCAAGACCACCATTGGGCGTTGGATCAGGGCAGCCATCGCAGAGGCCTACCGCGTTCGTGGCAGGGCTCCTCCTTTACAGGTCACCGCTCATTCTACTCGAGCTCTGGGGGCCTCTTGGGTGGTTTGCCATCAGGCCTCAGTGTCTCAGGTCTGCAAGGCCACCACCTGGTCTTCAGTTCACACTTTTTCAAAGTTTTATCAGGTCCATATCCTGGCTTCCTCTGACGCCAGTCTGGGCCGCAAGGTTCTGCAGGCCGCCGTGCGTTAGGCAGGCCGCATGGGGATTGTAATCTTCTTTCCCCACCCTCTGGGACTGCTTTTGTACGTCCCACTGGTGCTGTGTCCCCCAATGACAGGCACAAGAAAAGAGGATTTTTTTGTACTCACCGTAAAATCCCTTTCTTGTGGCTTCATTGGGGGACACAGCTCCCACCCTGTTTGAGGTTGTGCTCCCAGGGCTTGTTCTGTTCTTGGGGTTTTCGTTCCTGGGACCAGCCTGTTTTTTTGCCTGTTTTTGTTACTACTTTCTACTGCTTGTGACTAAACTGAGTTAGCCTGGTGCCTGTAGGAGGGGTATAGCCTGCCAGGCGGAGTCACTTCTTCTGTCTAGTGTCGCCTCCTAGTGGCAGTAGCCTATACCCACTGGTGCTGTGTCCCCCAATGAAGCCACAAGAAAGGGATTTTACGGTGAGTACAAAAAAATCCTCTTATTCATAGAGTGGTTTTTTTACCATTAAACTCGAAAAGAACAGGATTTTAGCTTGATTAATTGTTCCTCTAATGTAATCAGCTTTGGACCTTATTCATCTCTTCTTAAACAATCTCTTCTTTGTAGGCAAAAATAAAAGGGTTGGAAAACAGTTAGCATCACAGAAAATTCTTCAGCTCCTTCACCCCCATGTGAAAAACTGGGGTTCCCTTCTACGTATGTATGGAAGGGAGAGCACTAAGATGGTAAAACAGGTGAGTTTTCTTACTTTGCAAGTTATGGGTTATAAGTGTTGGTGTGTAGAGATGAGCGAACCGGGTTCGGGTTCAAGTCCATCCTAACCCGAACGATCTGCATTTGATTAGCTGGGGCTGCTGAACTTGGATAAAGCTCTAAGGTTGTCTGGAAAACATGGATACAGCCAATGACTATATCCATGTTTTCCACATAGCCTTAGGGCTTTATCCAAGTTCAGCAGCCACCGCTAAGCAAATGCCGAAAGTTCGGGTTCGGATGGACTCGAGCATGCTCCAGGTTCGCTCATCTCTATTGGTGTGTCTTTTGCAATTTACATTGTTTCATGCATGGTTTGGTCTTCAGTATGAGGTGTATGGGGCTCTCCCAAGAGTCCACCGACAGATGGAAAAATACCTGCCCGACCCCTTTGTTCTCAGGGAGATGAGACTGCATAACCCTCCACTCCCCATAGAGAACACAGGAATACTCAGCTGTGTGGAACATTCCTGTTTATGGGGAGAAGAAGGCAAGAAAACTAACGTTTGGCCAACAATTATTGAAAGGACTTGCCACCTTAAAGCGTAACTGTCATTTCAGTGACATTTTTTTTTTAGAAAACAATATCAATAGTACGAGCGATTTTAAGAAACTCCGTAATAGGTTTTATTTAGCAAAAGTGTTTCCTTCTGTATTAAAAAAAAAAAAAAAAAAAAAAATATATATATATATATATTTTTTTACCTCCCCCCTCACCTCAGAAGAAGCAAGATTTCTCTGTCCATTATGCTCTATGGAGAGGGGAGTGATTGAGAGGAGTGAGTGAGCACAGAGAGGAGAAATATCAGTCCTGCACAGCACAACACCCTGAAATCTTCTCTCAGCACGTTCCTAGATAAGCACTGACCTTTCTGACCTCTGAATCCAGCGTTTTATCTGCTCAGACAGTCTACAAACAGCTGACCTTCATGTCTTCTCTTCCTGCTTACGCATCTCTCTCGGCACCTCCCCCTCCATTGGATATAATGGACATAGCAGAACCCGTCTTCACTGGCTCCTCTATAATGAAGACGGATTTGCCTGATAATGCACAGATAAGAAGTGAGAGGGGAAGGCTGGGAAACAGCTTCTTTGAATAAAAATTTAAGTTGACTAAAACTTTAATTGGATCACATAGAGCGCAAGAAATGGTCTGTACAGGAGCAGAAACAGTATCCATTATATATAATAGTAACCTCATAATGTAGATATGGGCTGAATAAACTGTCAGTGTGTCAATGTGTTTCTCCTTGCAATATATTGGGTTCATCAGGAGACAGTGATATCTGACAATTTGTGCAAGAAAAATAGCGAAAACTGAAAGCAGGGCTACCTCCTTGCATCTTTGCATGGGGCTGCAGTAAGTGGCACTGGCTAGTGCCTGTTTTTTTATCCTTGGGCTCATTTTGCATCTAACACTCGTCGCTTTCTTTACTAATCTATCTTATTTTTTATTAATAAAGATTTCTAGCTATAGGCCAGAGATGGGGAACCTTTGCCTCTCCAGCTATTACAAAACTACAATTCCCATCATGCCTGGACAGCCAAAGCTTAAAAAAAATAAACATATTATATATCGTAGCATGCTAAATTGTCTGATCTATTAAAATATTAAAATATTTTTTCCCGCACAGTGAACAGCATGAATCAAAAGAGGGGGGAAAAAAGTGCCAGAATTGATTGATCTTAAAGGGAACCAATCATGCTAAAATTGGCCATAAAGCTAAGGAAACGTGCTGGTACATCACGCTTCCCAAACATCCCCCTGTAGCCTCCGTCCCTTGTACATACAGACCGCAAAGTTAGTTTAATAACCTCCCGCGCTCTATGTAGGTTACCAGCCAAGTAGTCACGGTGGGCGGGTGGCTGGTTATCTAGTCATGGTGCTGGGCAGGTTCCGGGACTGTAATCATGCCCCTCTGGGCGTGTTGGAAAGCACCGCATGCTGACGTCACTCGGGGGGCCGGCATTGCACGTCGGCAACGCCGACGTCCATACTATGCTGCGCGTGCGCAGTACAGTGGGTGAAGCCGCTGCAGTACTAAGCCGTGCAGTAAAGACGTCAGCGTGCATAGCAAAAAATGAGCCCCAAACCAGCCTTGTAGGTGGAAAAATAAAAGCGCTATAGCTCTTAGAAGGTGAGGAGGCGACACTGCTCCGTTGTGACCTGGACTTCCTTGCATCAATGACCTCGGTTATGAAGGGGTTAACAGATCTGTTTTTTTTTACAAAGTCTCTGAGCTATTTGACAATTTGCGCTAATTGAGAAAAACAGTAGTTAGAATATATTAATGACTATGATGTATCTGTCTTATTTCAGGAAACCTCAGATAAAAGTGTGATAGAACTTCATCAGTATGCCAAAAAGAACAAGCCAAATCTTCATATTCTAAATAAGCTGCAGGAAGAAATGAAAAAGCTGGCACAAGAAAGGGTGAGTGATGCTTTTAATCTATAGACAAAAATTACTACTGATAATCATTAGAAGGTTCTGATTGTTCAGATCAGTACTGATCATGAGAAAGAGTCAGTAGAAGACCGTCTCACTGCTGGAACATACAGCAATCATATTACATGGGTCTTGCAGCTAGATTGGAAACGGTCATGTACTTACATTACACAGGCAGATTTGAGATGGTCAGTGTAAAAAGAAGTGTTAGAGCGGGCAGCATTTTAGGAGCTTGGGAAAGCCTCCTTAAAGGGGTTATCCAACGCTACAAAAACATGGCCACTTTGCTCCAGAGACAGCACCACTCTTGTCTCCAGTTTGGGTGGGGTTTTTGTCATTTGGTTCCATTGAAGTGAATGGAGCTTAATTGCAAACCACACCTGAACTGGAGACAATAGTTCAGAAGAAAGTGGCCGTGTTTTTGTGGCACTGGATAACCCCTTTAAAGAGGATGTACCACCAGGTACATCCTCTTTAAGCTGAACTGACGGAGCGAACGGTGCTGTCATGGGGAAGCCGGTGCCGAAGTCCGTTTTTCAGACTGCAGCCCGGTTCCCGTGCACGGCGCCGTTCTATGCACCAGAACCGGCCGGTGCTCAAGCACTGGAGGTAGGCCGGGCCACCCCAATGGGAGGGAATTCCCTCCCCTGTATGACGCGGCTCCATTCATTCTAAAGGAGCCACGTCATACAGAGGAGGGAATTCCCTTCCACTGGGGGCTTGAGCACCGTCCGGTTCCAGTGCATAGAATGGCGCCGTGCACGGGAACCGGGCCGCGATCCGAAAAACGGACCGCGGCATCGGCTTCCCTGTGACTGCGCCGTTCAATCCGTAGGTTCAGCTTAAAGAGGATGTACCTGGTGGTAAATCCTCTTTAAATCTTTGCCTCAGAGAATAGAAGCATATTTGTAAAAGCTTAGGCATATGAGAGGCATCTTATGTCTCCCTGCCCTAGCAGCTGTCAGTGTCATCCGCAAGGAGCCTGAATTGCAGCTGACAGGTTCCCTTTAATTGCCTACTATGGTGCAAATAATGATTATCATAGGTGTGTTGTTTTTTTTGTATACATATAAAAATATATGAAATAAGAAAACCTTTTATTTTATTTTATTTTCCAATAGGAAGAAACACGGAAAAAGCCTAAGATGACGATTGTTGAATCCGCACAGCCCGGCAATGAACCCCTATGTACAGTGGACGTTTGATCCGCGCACTAACGGGAGCAATAAGAAACTGAGAGCTTACTTTGACAAACTTTTCATCTGGTTTAGAAGGTGATTCATAAACAGGGCTGCTTCCTTATGCATTGTCCATTTTTCTTCATCAACTGGACACGAAAAAAAAAAAAGACATATTACCTCTTTTATGAAGCTTGCTGTTTTTGTTTTCATTTTCTTTTAAGCTGGTTAAAAAAAAAGCTGGGCTGAGGTGTGCAAGTCTAAAAGGCAGAGAGAACATTACACTTAGGACATCAAGCACTTTCCCTCCCAGGGTCATGCCCACCTATGTATGTAGAAAAGACGGATATATAGTTTCCAGTTTATGAAATGCAAAACTAAAATCTTTAGTTTACTGAATGCACTGAATAGCTATTTGATGAGACGTTTATAGAACTTGGTATACACGACGTTTTGCCTGCTGATCTCTGGCTAGCTCCCCGTACTTATTTACGCCTAGGTCCTGTAACATAAGGTCTAACCATTTCAAACCAAGATGTGTGGGAAAGCTTTACACTGTGGTAGCCACTGCAATATGATCCATTGTGGTTACTGGCCAAAAGGCACAGACCATGTGAGATTTTAGGTATTTACTATGATAAAGGTATGAAGGACCCACAGCACAATATCCAGCACATGTATACAATTTTTATTTTGCACACATCTCAGCTGCTTATGCTGTCGCATCAGTTGCTCTGCCTCCATAACCTAGATGGGCCGCACGTCGCAGCCGTATCATCTCCCCGGCAAGTTCGGAGCAATCAACTGCTGTAATTCATCTCTTGTATAATAGATGTTTACTGAAAAGATGTCTCGTAAGCACAGCCTGTATGCAAACTGAATGAATGTTGTCGTCCTATGCCCTTTTATAGCTGCATCAGTCTGCAATGCAAATACTACTTGTAAGTAAATGTGATAGGCATTGTATGCAGTGTACAGAGCCCGGGTGGTCACACTTGCCTTGTATCCTAGAGGTCACATGAGCAGGAAGTTACAACGAGCGCTTAAGCTATTTAATACAATGAATATTTAAGCACACACAGGGTGACTTTAAAGGCTTACGGAGCTTTTTCAGAATTTCTGCAGGACATTAGTCCTAGTCGAATCCCTCGCTTAGAGAGGGCTGAAGTGTTATAATATAGTGCAAGCGTCCTTGCAATCGATGAGTTGTTTTTTAAACTTTTTAGTTAACCGTATTCCTGGTGAATTAGTGCAGGCTGCCTATTCTGTTTAACGCAACACATGATGATGTAATAACTAGAACTGAGGAATGGTCAATCATTGTATGTAGGATCCTATCAATTTTACAAATATGAATGTTGGTAAGCTTTTGTGTGTGTAGAAGTTCTTCACCTTAATGGATATTGCCTGTTTTGTAAAGCCTTATATGTACCAAAGGCAATGGCGTTCTGTCTGCTACCACCAAGTGGACTGCTTTACTCCCTTTATCCTTGTGCCGTTTAGATATAGTAGACAGATTTTTATTTTTATTTTTTTCCCCCTCAGGTGTCACTAAAAGCCAAGTGAGTGTGGCCATTATGCCTTTTTTTCTTTGTCGTCGTTGTTTTTTTCCCTCCTCCCTATCTTCACCAATAGTTTCTTAAACACTGTTTGCTCCTGTAGTGAAACCTGTTTAGTTAGGCAATAAAACACAACTTTATATGCAATATTGTGATAAAACCCATCTGGGCGCTTACTTTTATATAAAAAACCTTGTGTCTACCCTCTTCCACATTGACGCTAGGCTAACACCAGTTTAGGGCTTAGTGAAAGGACCATTGTGGTATGCGTTCCATCCATAAAGGTATAATAGTTCTAATTTATATCTTTTTATATCCTCGATTGTATATGCTCAGTTATTGTGATTGTTTCAGCGTTCAGCATACATGTCCTTTTAATAGAGAATTAAAACATATAGCCAAATAAGTGACACTACAGATGTACATACATTTAGCTAAAGATACCCATAGTGCCCTAGTTTGGCAGCTACATCAATTGGACTAATAGAGCAGCATATATAAGGCTGTACATTTAGTCAGTCACTACATGAATTATCATATTCAGTCGTATACTTTTGTTTAGGCGTATATTGTACAGATGCATGCTGAAACAGTGTTCTTTTTGGCATGAATTTGATGGTATATGTCAGGATGGAGACCCAGCAGATCCCCCCCCCCTCCCTAGATCCCATCTAGCTTTGCTACCTAAGTGCATAAAACAATGATGGGACTACATTTCTTAGTACTGCATGATATTATACTTTCAACAATTTTTTTTTTTATTTGTTGTAATTTTTGTTTTGCTATTTTATTTGGAGGTCTCAGAAATGTCAACTCTGAAGAAAAAGCTGATGTTTCGGTAATATAACGTGTAACGTAGTTAAGTTTTTGCTGCTATTTAAGTTATCATTGATGAAATTTATGGCCTTAGGAATCTAGGCGCTATAGGCGAAGGTCCTGAAAAAGTAGATATGTAAAGTGATGAGAGGTTGGTGGTGCAGTGGTCTATGAGTATTCATAGGCAGCAAGTCTCAAAGCACAGGATAACCTGCACAAGTCCTATTACTTTTTCTTATTTAGAATAATGCAAATTGACTAGAGGGGAAAAAAACTCCAAAATACAGTGTTTCGCAAATGAAAGGGAAACTACATGAAGTTGAGGTTCGCTCAACGCTGTGTTCTTAATGTTTGTCCGAGTTGGACATTTCCAATGGATGTGCATGTTAAGCGAATACTGCTTGGTTATATCCCCCCCTATAGGCTCCCATGATAAACATTAAAAAAAAAACAAAAAAAACTTATCATTTAGAAAGTCTGCCACTTTGTATTTTTTGGTGATGTGAGGTGTTTTTTTTTTTTTTTTTTTTTTTTTTTTTTTCCCCCTGCTCTTTGCTTATGGCAGAGATGGGGAACGTTCGGCCCTCCAGCTGTTGCAAAACTACAATTTCCATCATGCCTGGACAGCCAAAGCTTCACTTTGGCTGTCCAGGCATGATGGGAATTGTAGTTTTGCAACAGCTGAAGGGCCGAACGTTCCCCATCCCTGGCTTATGGAGATCCACATTGAGCGATCCTGCACATTTTAAACAATCCATGCCTCATCATTATAAAGAAAGCACATGTATTAATTACATTGTATGGCCTATGTTTGCCTATAGAAGACTGCTAAATCACATCAGAAGGCTGCTTTCACACGGTAGTGTTTTTGTCAGTTTTAGGTGGCCGGTACTAAAAAGTGGGTCCAAAACCTACAAATCGAAATGTATAATTTTTCTTCTGGTTTTGGCTTACTAATGCTATTGTAAAGTAATGACCAAAGATGCCTGTGTTTAATGTCTGTTAAGTTGAAATTGCAGTCAGTTGTGAAGGCAGCGTGTAAGGGCCTGTTCACACAAAGCAAAAGCGGCAGAATTTCACAGCAGAACACCACTTGTTTCAGTGTGACAGTGTCTCTATGGGAGGCCTCCCGCACCTCTGCTTCTGTGGCTTTCCGCTTAAAAGAATTGACATGTCAATTCGTTGAGCGCAGAGCCATGGACAGTGGAGATGCGTGAGCCCCCCCATGAAATAGACAGTATTCTCTGCTGCGGAGTTGTGCCGCTTTTTGCTCTGTGTGAACTGGCCCTTATATAGCAGGAATGGCTGAACAGTACCATATATATAGTTATGTGGGTAAAGTTGCGGGATAACTTGTCAGATAGTCATGGAAATCTTTGCTTATTACGAGCTAAGTAGTCTAGTAGGTGGTCCTAATTAACATATAAAGAGTCTGTAAATCACTGAATAAGACTGCCCACTTGATTACTTAAAGGGCAACTCCAGCTTTTTTTTTTCTCTTCAAATCAACTGGTGTCAGGAAGTGCCAGAGATTTGTAATTTACTTCTATAAAAAAAAAAAAAATCTCCAGTCTTCCAGTACTTATCAGCTGCTGTATTTCATAGACATAGATATGTAGGACATACAGCAGCTCATAAGTACTGGAAGACTTGAGATTTTTTAATAGAAGTAAATGACACCTCTCTGGCTCTTTCTGACTCCAGTGGATTTGAGAGGGAAAAAAAATCACTGGAGTTGCCCTTTAACTCAGAATGAGCAAATACTTACATGGATAATTGCCAAGTTATCCTGGAACCTTTCCCACCGAGGTGTACTCAATCTGCTCATCATCTTCTTCTTCTCCTGCATTCTCCATGGGAGGGGCTTCCTTTAAAGCAGGGGTAGGAAACCTTGGCTTTCCAGCTGTTGCAAAACTACAACTCCCATCATGCCTGGACAGCCAAAGCTAAAGCTTTGGCTGTCCAGGCATGATGGGAGTTGTAGTTTTGCAACAGCTGGAAAGCCAAGCTTCCCTACCACTGCTTTAAAGTATCAAAATATTTTGCTTTTCGGTTCATGGCCTTTTGTAGAACTGCAAACTATCGTAGAGTATAGTGTTTGCAGACCAGCGTGTGGGCTGCAGTTTACTATGAGGATTTGCCATTGTATATGTGTGTAACATTGAGTCTTTTGCCTCACATAGAATAGTTGCAGTGTTTGTTTGTTTTTTAAGAGAGAAAACAGGATGGATCATGTCCTGCTCTGTACTTTTTAGTTCTTTTGTAGTCAGTCGGTGAAAATAGGCTTTTATTGCATAACCTATAAATATCAAAAGAAAAAACTAATCCGCAGGATTTATAGGATAAGAGGTGTCCTGGTTGAGGAGGCCATACATCTAAAACACAGGAGACATAGTATTTTCTGTAACTGGAACAGCTGAGTGTACATTAATATAATATAAGCAGCAATGCTTCCATGTAACAACTGGTTTTACTTAAAGGGGTATGCTTTCTTTCAGAGGATATAGAGATGTGCAATTTGTTTATTTATTTATTTTAAATCCCTGGTCTTCCACTACTTATCAGCTGCTGTATGTCCTGCAGGAAGTGGTGTAATCTTTCCAGTCTGACACAGTGCTCTCTACTGCCACCTCTGTCTCTATCAGGAACTGTCCACAACAGGATTGGTGTTCTATTGGGATTTCCTACTGCTTTGGACAGTTCCTGACATGGACAGAGGTGGCAGCAGAGAGCACTGTGGCAGACTGGAAAGAATACACTACTTGGTGCAGGGCATGCAGCAGCTGATAAGTACTGGGAGACTTCAGATCGCAAGTAAATAGAAGTAAATCACAAATCTATATAACTTTCTGACACCAGTTGATTTGAAAGGTTATTTTTTTTCCCCCACTGGAGTACCCCTTTAAGTTTGCAATAGTCAAAATGTGAATAAAGCATTATCTATGACTGCCAGTGCTGTGATCCTCTCCATTTTTTATTTATCATATGGATGTATTATAAATGTATTTGTCTGGAATACTCAGTTGTGTTGTTTAGAACCCCCTGGAGGTATTAGCTGGAGTGTGCAGTTGTCCATATATACTTACTTAGCCATGGACTCCATTGATTGTTTGGCCCTGTTACCATGAGTCACAGGGAAATCAGCCCATCCATTTTACTTAGTATCTTATTAGGATTTTATTGTGTGTGTATATATATATTTTTCTTTTTAACCATCCCTTTTGTGGTAATAATGGAGGGGTTTTAGAGATGCATCCAAGATTTACAGCAGGGATCCCTGAGTGAACTTTTTTTTTTTTACTATTTTTAATCTTCATTACATATAACCCTATAGTAAATTTCTAACAACAGCCACCAGCATTAACATTAATACAGTTTACACTTAAAAAAATAAATATAAAAATGTGGAAAATAACAAAAATGAATTGGTACAAAAACAGTTAACATGATAAGTGACTATAATGGACCCAGAAAGACCATTTATGATCACTTTAAAGAGTATCTAACCTTTCATTAAACTTCTTACATGTGAGACTTGTCAGAAGTTTTGGTTGGTGTGGACCAGGTGCTGAGTAGAGTTGTGCAAACTTCGAGTACGCTCTGGGTTCTCCAAACCTGAGCGTGCAGCATTTGATTAACGTTGGATCAGTCCAAGGGAGTCCTAAAAAGCCTGGATGCAACCTATGGCTCTAACCATAGGGCTGCATCCAACTTCTAATCAAATGCTGCACGGCCTGGTTTGTTTGAAGATTGCTCAGACCCCCCCCCCCCCCCTAACAATCTCTAAAAAGAAGAAGCAGAAGTGCTGAGTGCTGCATCCCTTTGTTTTCACACTCGTCTCGTGTGGATTGAATGTAAGTCTATACTAGAGGTGTCAAACTCCGGCCCTCCAGCTGTTGCAAAACTACAATTCCCATCATGCCTGGACAGCCAAAGCTAAAGCTTTGACTGTCCAGGCATGATGGAAATTGTAGTTTTGCAACAGCTGGAGGGCTGGAGTTTGACACCTGTGGTCTATACCTTTCTGCACATCTGTAAAGAGGACAGAGATGCAGTGCTCAACTAAGCACTTGTGCAGCTTTTTTAAAGGGAACCTGTCACCCCCCGTGCCGGGGTGACAGGCTCCCGACCGCCCGTTAGAGCCCCCTATACTCGTGATCCCGCCAGGTCCCGCTTCTGGAGATGGTCGGGTCACAGAGATCTCAGCCGCTGCAGCCCGGCGCGCGGGCTTCTCAGATGAGTCCAACGCTCATAGAGAATGACGGAGCGCTGGACTCTCCTGTCATTCTCTGAGTGTTGGACTCATCTGAGGAGCGCGCGGCGTGCTTTGGGTGCCGATATCTCCATGACCCGACTATCTCCAGAAGCGGGATCAGGTGAGTATAGGGGGCTCTAACGGGGGGTCGGGAGCCTGTCACCCCGGCACCGGGGGTGACAGGTCCTCTTTACGTTACTGATGGGGGTCTTAACACCCAGACCCCCACCAGTTAAATAAAACAGAAGTCTAATATGATAGATACCCTTTAAACGTAATCTTTCAGCTGCCGTTCATGTTACAAACTGCTGTCTGTGTTAGATAGCTATTAGGTCAGAGACGCACTGTACCTTTCATATATCAGTCTGTGCTTTCATAACTTAGAAAAATACTTTTACTCTCCTGTGTAAAGTGTCAGTCTTTCCCAAGTCCATGAATTGTTGCTGGCTAAAATGCCTCCTCACTCCCCCTTCCATCCCTATTCCTGTTTCATTGTCAGTCAGCATGAAGCAGACTTCCAAGTAGGAATAGGGATGGGAGGGGAGCCGAGGAGGCGTTCCAGCCTGCTGCAATTAGAGGAAACCCTTCTCACCAGAGAAGAATAATAATAATTTATAATAAAAGCATTGTCTTATGTTCTGGAAGCACAGATGGATATATGAAAGGTACCATGTGTCTCCTTGTCATGTCTCCAGCTATCTAACAGTGTCAGCAGCTTGGAACGGGAATTGTAGCTGACAGATTCACTTAAACTTAGAATTAAAACCCACCCTCAGATGTCTGGATACGGATCTTAATAGTATATTGTCAGTGTTTGTGTGTTGACTACTAATCTCTTCAAACTAGCAATGATTGTATGTGATTTTTTTATTAGAATAATCTCTTATGGTGTATGCGTGCGTGCGCCTGACCATTCTTCACAGCATATATATAGATGCCTATTGTACATTTATTACCTCAGAGGAATATTTTATAGACTAAACAATATTTTCAAATGTTAATGTAGAAAAAGCCAGATTAAGGGAGGAAAGGATCTCGGGCAGCACGCTCTGTATTTGAAGGATCATTTCTCCTTTCTGATAAATTGACTGGCCCCTTTAAGGGAAGAGAACTCCTTCAGCTCACTGGTACCAATTGTGTTTACAAACCATATGCATTATTACTACTAGACTTGCCTTGTATGGATCTTTTTACTCATTGTTTTATTTGTAGATTACATGTTAAGTGCTCACTGCTTGCTATGTTGTACTGGAATCTTGATCTATTTTGGTGCATGACATTTCGATGTAAAACTTTTTTTTTTTTTTCCCCCCAATATTGATCGTGTGACTTTTCTGTACGCGCATTGAAAGTAAACCTGGAATTATGCAGACATGTAACAATACAGCTTTTTCCCTTCATATGTTAAATTTTACTTTTACGTGAGGTACCCCAAGGTACGCAAGCAGGCAATCTATACTTAGTGTGGTACTTGGTGTATGCAGAAAGTTATTCAACTGCTTGGAACCTCCTCTAAGAAGCTAGTGACTTGTAAAAGCATAAATATAAGCCACTTAGACATATATTCATTTATGTAGATTTTTTGATGTTGCTGTATGTGTGTGTGTATATAAAATTCCAAATGTCCAGGCTAAGCAGAAAAAAAACAAAAACAAAAAAAAAAGTTTACTAAGTAAACATGATTGTTTTATTATGTTCCATGACCTTGTGAGGCCATCAGCAAAGTAAAAGCTTTGTTTTGCTCCAGCCAGCTATATTAACCAGTGTAAGTATTGTCTGCGCGGTGATACCTTATAATCTAATATATCTAATCAATGGTTGCTGTATGACTATGTGGAGTGACTGTCAAATAAGTGATTTGTCTAACTTGTCACATGTTTCAAATGGGGTTCTGCTTTTAATACTGATGTAAATCTTGTGCACTCGATCCTCGGTATTGTGTTTTTAAAGCCTTTTCGGTTTATTAGTTTTAAGCAATAAAGTTTGATATTACAATTAAATGGTGGTCTCGTTTTTGTTTTTTTTTTGCTACTTTTATGGTTGTAAAGTTAAGAAAAAAAAAAAAGCAAACTAGCAACGCTTAAAGGGCGTTTTCCGGTCAGGTAAAATGCATTTTGAATCATCACCTCTCCTGAAGACTAACAATTTCTTCCATACTTGTTATGGTTTAATCTTTTTAGTCTCCTTCCTTCAGTTCTGAGCCTGCTGCTTTCTGCTGAAGACACCGAAAACTATCTGTGAGCTGTTCACTACATCTCTGCTTTGAACTCCCTGCTTCCCTCTCCTTTCCGAGATGGTTTATATAACCATTGTCCCCTGGTAAGCTGTCTTTGCTCTCTGTAATGCTGGGAGGGTTAATCACAGTGAGGTCATCAGCAACTTGACCTCAGATTAACCCTTCCTGCATTACAGAGTCCAGGTACAGCCAGGGATACTGTTTACGTAAGGCCTAGTTTACATATATGTTGCATCTGTTTCCGTTTTTTTTGTAAACAAAATGACCACAACTGATGTCACAACTGATTCCAAAAAGGCATCAGTTGTCATCAGGTTTTCTGTTTTTTGTTTTTTTTTAAACTGAGTTTCTATCAGTTGCCATACATTTATCAGTTGTCATCAGTTTTTTTTCCTATACGCCATTACAGAGAACCCTCTACCTTGGGCAGCAGGACTTGAGGATATCCCCTATAGCAGGGGTAGGGAACCTTGGCTCTCCAGCTGTTGCAAAACTACAACTCCCATCATGCCTGGATATCCCAGACATGATGAGAGTTGTAGTTTTACAACAGCTGGAGAGGCAAGGTTCCCTGTCCTATAGTTCTGCACCTGTACAGAGGAGTTAGGGGGCTGCCCCCCTGCAAGAGGGCACTCTGTTGCAGAGCCAGGGTCACAGGGGGGGCAGGGACAGGGACTTCTCTATGGAGCGCCGGAGGATGCATAATGCATGCGTCTGCACACGGCATGCCTCCGGCTCTCCATAGACTTTAGTGGATGCTGTGCCGGATAGCCTAGCGGGCAGTACATCAGAACGCTGCATGTAGGGTTCTGAAGTGCGGTCTGTCCAGCGGCATCAGTTGTAGAACTGATCATCCGAACTGTCCCATTGAAAACAATGGGATCAGTTCAGAGATGCGTTTCCCTCCGGTGCTTCTCTCCTGCACCGGAAGGAAACACCGCTGGATATGTGTAAACTAGGCCTAAGCTGGAGGGAAACACCGCTGGATATGTGTAAACTAGGCCTAAGCTTTCTTGGAGGGGAGGGGGAAACAGAGAGAAAAGCTCACATACACTTTGCTGTGTCTTTGAAAGAAAGCAGCAGCTCAAAACTGGGGAAGGAGACTGAAAAGGTATTAACAAGTATGGAACAAATTGTTAGACTCCAGGAGGGGGTGTGTGATTCAACATGAATTTTACCTACACGGAATACACCTTTAGGCTGCGTTCACACTACGTATATTTCAGTCAGTATTGTGGTCCTCATATTGCAACCAAAACCAGGAGTGGATTAAAAACACAGAAAGGATCTGTTCACACAATGTTGAATTTGAGTGGAAGGTCCCCATATAACTGTAAATAACATAGCCCTTCTGTGTTTTTAACCCTCTCCTGGTTTTGGTTGCTATGAGGACCAAATACTGCCTGAAATATACTGCCTTAGGCTATGTTCACACTACGTATATGTCCGGCCGTAGTTCGTACGCGGCCGGACATGTGCGGCTGAAACTACGGCCGTGGGAAAAATAGACATGTGGCCGGATTGCGAACATGCGGGCGAACATACGCCTGTAGTACAGTTATGCTTGCTAGCTTGTTTCAAAGCGATCTGAAACAGGTCATTTACTTGGAAATTTTCGCCCAGTCCAATAAAACACACAGAACTTTTTGGATCTAAAAATCAAGTTCAATTTGGCTGAAATAAGTACTCCATACGGGACCGCATGGAAATCCACGGCCGTGAGTTGGAACGATGTAATGTGTGTGCCTGAAGCAAGTTTCTGAGAAGATTGTTGAAAAATGTGATCAAACTTTGTGTGATTCCTCTGCTGCTATAATCAGTAGCAAATGTTTGCAATCTAGGTTATTTATTACCGTAATATGTAGCACATATGCAATTTTTGTTTTTCAATTCTTACACAGCCATACTGTTGTGGGTGAAATAGAAATGTTTTTAGATTTACATCATATGGGCAAGTTTTATAAGCAAAAACACTAAATGTCAAATATAATATTCTGTGTTATAATTGTGTTGTAAACCAAACACACTATCAGAATTGTATTCTACTGTTTGGCACATGTTCTGTAAATTGTTTATAATTACGGATCCAAAATTATGGACCAATTTAGGGCACATTGATTTCTATTGGGCTATTCACACTGTCTGTAATTTTATGGTTCCACAATCCATGCCGTAAAACATTAGGACATGTCCTAGTATGGCCCTAATTGCAGAACAGATTCGCCCATAGACGTCTACAGAAGTGACCGTAATTTTTACATAAGTAACATCCACAAAAAATGCAGATACATATCTCTTGTTGGTGGCTTATTTCTTTGAGAATAAAAGAATCAGGCATTAAAAATTTTTAATTTGGCCAAGCTTTCTCTTCATCTGCTGGGCAAGAATTGGGGGGTATATTGATGGTCAGCCACTCCATCTGCACGTGCGGGCATGGTAAAGACATCAAATAAATGATTCTCATTTAGCCTGGTCACCTTCACCACCAGGTTTCAGCACCCTACAGTCCCCCACTTCTCACTGATGTTACTACTGTCGAGATTAGCCGTCTCACCAGGACTTGCCCACCCGGCCAGCCAACCAACTACTGGCCACAGCAGTGTCCTACCTCACTCAGTCATTGGCTGAGTGTGCAGGTTTGGTCTCAGAAGCATGAAGATTGGGAAGACACTCAAACAGGAGATAAGGGTTGGTGAGTATCACTTACATTTTTTTTTACTTTGTTCACTGCCCTCAGTCATATCAAAAATGTTGCGAACCCTGGATTGCTTCTTCACATATGGACGTTTGAGACTCTTAAACCCTTCTGCTCTCAGATTTAAAAAATGATGAATAAAATACTCCATTATCCTGTACCTTGGGGCTTTGAATAGAGATGAGCAAATGGCTTTGTTCCTATCTGCATTCTGCTCATTAGACTGTGGGCTTTGAAGTCTGCTCTGCTCCCCAGGTGCTGGAAAAAGATGGATCTAGTCCTTAGAAACTTCTCCCAGTTTTCCCAATACTGGATCCTTTTCCCAGCACCCGGGGAGAAGCGGCATTGAGCAGAGCAGACTTCAAAGCCCGCAGCCTGATAAGCAGAATGCGCTTTCGTTCCTACTGTTGATTCGCTCATCTGTAGCCCTAAAGTTGCCTTATTGTCACTGAGACTTGATTCTTTGCCCTTAAATCACCCTACTATAATGTTTCATAACCTTACTGCCATTGCTAGAAATTGAAAATCCACTTTAATCCCCAGTATTCCAGGCATATTGGCCATAGTACCACATAACTGTAGAATGGTAGTTACCAGCACTGACTGGCAGAGAGCAGGGAGGTGAAGCGCCGGAGACCAGAAGAGGTAGGACCTCTTCTGCTCTCTGGATAACCCCTTTAACATGCTGGTCTTGTCTAAGTGTGAGTAGTAAGAGAACAAATGATAACACGTTAAACTACAATGTGCGGAGGAAAATGAGAATTGGGCATCTGCCATCAGCATGAGGTTATACTTTGCACTGTATATAGAGAGTTCATCCTTATCATATAGCTGGAAGCCGACTGAATGCGAACATAAAGGTTTTATTTTAGGAAAAGAAATGTGAAATTTTGATATGACAATATAAAAATAAGCTAAGAGCATTTACTATATAGTAGTTAACATTAATATGACAAGATTTGTTGGCGACATTAGATTAGGTTTAAATGACATATGTTAGAACAGCACAGTACACAACACAATGTTATGGGAGACATTGTTGCATACCAGTATTCTATGCACCAGTGCTGGCCTTCTGACTATAGCATTAAACATACTTTTGTGCTATAACTGATTTAAAGTAAATATTTTGCATTGTCTGCAATAAATGAAGCATTAAAAAAGAATAAACTAAAAGCAAGTAAGACTTGAAATAAACTGTTTGTGATACGGAGATCCGACCAGGATATTAAACAGTTAATATTACAAATGTTGATGAGCAGTGTGACTGTGTGCACAGATCTAGGCATTTATTGCTTCCGCTTGGACATTGCATTCTTGCTGACCATCTGTATGTTCCCGGCTGGTTTCGGGGGTAGAAGTGCTGTCACTCTTACTATATTCCACTCTCTCAAAAAGAACAAGTAGTTCACAGTGGGGTGTTTGAGGAAAGAGGTCAACAGCCATCGCTCTGACAGGCCTGAATGGACGACCTTTTACGCGGTTTGAAGGAGCACGACACAGACTAGAAAGAAGAGAAGAAAGAAAAAAATCATGCAGATTATTACATATATACTATCCACATAGGTATGGACATCAGCTGACTGCTGCAGTTGTTAAAAAAAGCATAGAAAGAAACTAGTAAAGAGAAACTAGAGTCTAAGGGACCTAATACACAGAGCAATTCTGCCAAATCTGGCCGATTTGGGCCAATATTCCGGCTGATGATAGTGTAAAGAAAATAAAAAAAAAAAGATAACACTTACCTGTTTAGGCTCCCCTCGTGTCCGGCAACCTTTTCCCTGCTCACCAGAGCCACCGCTGAAGCAGTATTCAGAGTGAAAGGCCACTAAACCAATCACTAGTGCTGTCCTGTCAAGTGGCTGAGACAGACAGAGTTGCCTTCAGCTGTGGCTGCAGTAAGGGGGAGGGGGGGCAGCCTGGGCAGGTAAGTATAACTTAAATATTTTACTTTGTAAAGCAAGGAGTACATAGAGCAGCACATCAGTGCTCACTTACAATGATCATTGGGTTGTATAATACCATGTGGAGCAAATGACTATACCGGAAGGCGCCGAGGAGGAAGGTAAGAGACATACCTTTCTCCTAGGTGTCTTCTGTGCAGTAGGAAGCTATCAGCAGGTTAGATTTAAAGTTTTCTTTTAAACAGTCCCTCTCATTTGTAAAAACTTAAAACTGCACCAATCTCTAGGAGCCAGCAGAAGCACCCAGCTAAGTGCTTCTCTCCATTGTTAGCTGCCTCTTCTGTTTATATAGCCTATTTCCTGACAGAGATGCCAGCGGGCCAGGGAGAGAAGCACTAAGCTATATACGCTTTATCTAATGATCTGTGGAATCCTGAACCACACCCAGACCAATTAAAACTTCTGACAGTGAAAGGCTGGTCCATATCACTGCACATTCATTATGCCACAAAATTAAAAAACCTGTCCAATACTAGACGTACAGTATTCTGGAAAAAATGCATAGCTACACTTAGTATTATGTATATTCCAA
Organism: Dendropsophus ebraccatus; assembly: GCF_027789765.1. Classification (NCBI taxonomy): domain Eukaryota; kingdom Metazoa; phylum Chordata; class Amphibia; order Anura; family Hylidae; genus Dendropsophus; species Dendropsophus ebraccatus. The sequence continues at coordinate 20,359,560 of NC_091456.1, read as the reverse complement.
AGGCATAACTTACTCTACAAAGTTGTTGAGGGCAGCCTTTGGATTACAGGACACATAGATCAGACGTTTCAGATGTTCAGCCCTTCGGATTGCAATAACTACTTTGGAATCTGAAAAGGTACCATAACAGTTAATGGGATATCTTAGCTGTGAAACTTCAACGTGAGCCAGCCTGGCGACAAAAGCTGTAAACATGTCAGAGAGCCTAGCAGAGAGACATAGATAATAATGTTTCTTATCATTTATTAACCTACTGATTTAGATATAGCTGTTGTGATGAGAATACCCCTTTAAAATGTACAGCTGGAGATAAACGCTCATGTATATAAAGCAAGGGCTTATTCCCACGTTCCGTGAAACACAAACGGGGAAGCCCTGTAGTGAAGTCTTTCCCTGTCCGGCATGATGTATTAATATCATGCCGGGAGCGGGAAAGTGTCAGAATATTCGTGGCACTGATTCAATATCTTTCCCCACTTCCGTCATGACATTGATACATCATGCACAACGGGGAAAGACTTCACTACAGGGCTTTCCCGTCCGTGCAGTTCGTGTTTCACGGAATGTGGGATTAAACCCTAAGATGTTTCTGAAAAATAGAAGGCTAAGGCTATGTTCACAATACGTATCTTTCCGGCCGTAGTGCCAACCGCGAATATACGCACATAGTTTTGAGGTTGATGCTTGAAAGTATACGATATACGGCCGCACAATGCACACTACGTATGAGCTTACGGCCGGATCGTATACCGCGCAGTGAAAAATGGACAAGACCATTGTTTGAGGACGGAAATGTTCCAACTCACGGCCGTGGATTTCAGTGCGGTCCCGTACAAAGTACTTATTTCAGCCAAATTGAAGTTGATTTTTAGATCTAAAAGGTTCAGTGAGTTTTATTGGGCTGGGCGAAGATATCCAAGTAAATGACCTGTTTCAGATCGCTTCGAAACAAGCTAGGGTTCGCGGTTCGCCCGCATGTTCGCAATCCGGCCGCATGTCTATTTTTCCCACGGCCGTACTTTCAGCTGCACATGTACGGCTGCGTACGAACTACGGCCGGACTCATACGTAGTGTGAACATAGCCTAAAAACGTATGTTACCATCAGTGTTATGTATAGAATTAAATAATATGCGTTACCTTTTTTGGTGCCTCAGTCAGCTGTTTTTAAAGAAATCTTTACTTAGTAGCAACATTTTGAGCAAAAGTTGGAGTTTATCTATATCTGGATAAACCTAAGGCCTGATACAGAGTATATGCATGGAGAAAGTAAGGTAGCACTTGGGTCTCTGTGACTGTACTACAGATACATAGGCACCATCTTGAAGGAGACCTGTCACCCCCCGTGCCGGGGTGACAGGCTCCCGACCCCCCGTTAGATCCCCCTATACTCACGTGATCCCGCCGGGTCCTGCTTCCTGAGCCGGTCGGGACACGGAGATATCAGCGCCCGAAGCCCGGCGCGCGCTGACAGCAGAGTCAGATGCCCATAGAGAATGAATGGGGAGTCCGATGCTCCGTCATTCTCTATGGGCATCGGACTCTCCTGTCAGCGCGCGCGCCGGGCTTCGGGCGCTGATATCTCAGTGACCCGACCGGCTTAGGAAGCGGCACCTGGCGGGATCACGTATAGGGGGCTCTAACGGGGGGTCGGGAGCCTGTCAACCCGGCACGGGGGGTGACAGGTCCTCTTTAATTTCCTTGTGGCCTATTAGATCCTTTTAGTCAACATAAATTATTTTCTGGCAACATTGGGAAAAGAAAAAAATAATTCTAAGCTGCATAAAAGAATGAGCAGATACTAACCACTTATTAGATTAACCTTCCGTCTCACTGTATCTGATGAGGGGGCAATGTTTAAAGCGACTCTGTACCCACAATCTGACCCCCCCCCCCCCCCCCCAAACCACTTGTACCTTCGGATAGCTGCTTTTAATTCAAGATCTGTCCTGGCAGATGATGCAGCTTGGCAGGTGATGCAGTTATAGACCTAAAAAATACTTTTAAACTTGAAGTCCGTGCCAAACGGGAGTATCTGTGCCCTAACTTTGCACCACCCCTCCGTCCCTCCTCCCCACCCTCTTCATCATTAGGAATGCCACTGAAACATTTTCTCCATGCTGAACATTGCACAGGGTCCTTAACGATCCAGCCCATGTGCCGGGCTGACACAGGTGGGGAATAGGAGGCAATCTGCCTGGAGCATTCCTAATGAGGAGGAGGGGCGGAGGGGTGGTGCAAAGTTAGGGCACAGATACTCCCGTTTGGCACGGGCTTCAAGTTTAAAAGTATTTTTCAGGACAATAACTGCATCACCTGCCGAACGGACCTCAGGACAGATCTTGGATTAAAAGCAGCTATCCGAAGGTACAAGTGGTTTGGGGGGTTAGATTGTGGGTACAGAGTCGCTTTAAAAGGAGAAGTCCTGGGTGTGTGGGAAAATAATAAACAGACTAAAACTCACCAGTCCCCATGCCCCTGTTGCACCGCTCCCAGGTGCCGCTGATGGCCGCAGGAAGTTATTCTCCGCTGGAAACCAGGTACGTCATGTACCCAGCTCTTCGAGCTGCAAGGTCACTGCCCAGCTGAGCGGGCAATCACTCGGTCCGGTACATGACGTTGCAGCTGGAAGAACTGCAGCTCACCGGATAGGTAAGTTTACATTGTTTTTTTATTTTCCCACACTACCCTGGCTTCCTGACTTTTTTAATTTGGTGGGACTTCTCCTTTAAGACCATAAATGCATTATTATTATTATTATTATTGTTATTTGCATTTATTTAGCACTATGCTTGTACTTACGAAGTCCAGCCCTTGGGGGGTCAACTATGGCCACAGGACTCTGGGAGGTGTAAGAGTTTATGAGGGTAGGGAAGATGTCTTCAGCTTTGCCACAACGAAATTCAATATTGTTCAGATCTGCGATAAAGTAATAATGGGCATATTGTATATAGGTTCCAGTTCATTGTTCATCCATGTAACATAATAATACTCAAACTAACAGTAAATATACTAAACAGGGGCGTAGCTAGGGGTTCAGCCTAGGGGGGGGGGCGAGTGAGTCTGAGTGGGCCCCCAAACCAACATTACCCATAGGAAACCTCAGCAGGTGACAAGGATTTCTGAATAATAAAGGGAATATTCTTCTACATTTCTTATAGTGAATAAGGATAAAGAGCAGACTTTCTACATTTGAAATATAGAACCAGAAAAAAAGTAAAAGGGTTTAAGATTAGAAAAATATAGCTGCCTTCTTCCACAGACAGCACCACTCTTGTCCTCAGTTTGTGTGTGGTATTCGACTAAAGTGAATAGAGCCAAGTTGTGATACCACACAAAACCTAAGAGCAGGGGTGGCGCTGGCTGTTTTTGGAAGAAAACAATTATGCTGTTTTTCTTTTAATTCTGGAGAACTCTTTTAACCAGATTATATTTGCCTAAAAATAATAATGGTATAGGTAATAAGCTTTTAGACATTAAAAGGGGTGAGTTGGTTGTGATGATCCATGTATGTACAATCCAAGATATGTGATGAGCTGCTATCTATCTATCTATCTATCGTGTCCGGTCAGTGGTGTGGCTGGGTGGTTGTCTGTGTTGTCACTCCTCTCAGTCCTCTTTCAGTACCTGTCACCTTCCAGCACTCGGCAGCCTCACTCACTGTCAGAGCTGCTGCTAGACGTCTTCAATCTCTAGCTGACAGCCATGGACGGCAGGATCCCTCCAGCTGCTGGTCCCTCCCCCTTTAGGACAGTGAGGGGGAGGGGCCAGCAGCAGCGTGTGTGAGGAAGAAGCAGGAAGGAGGAGATCCAGCCCTGGCCGGCACGGCATCCGACAGCTGAGTGGGCCCCTCAGGAGCAGGGGGCCCGCTATTGCCGGGTGCTGTTGGCTTCTTGGGGGCCCCAGCCACTACAGACATGTGTTAAGTCTATCTGCAAAAGCAATAGCTTTTGCATACAGCATTAGCAGTCTGAGACCTCAGTGGGCCCCTGCTACTACTGATACTAAACATAAAATATTCCTAAATTTCCATATATTTCTCTATAAATAGCTTTACTTATGAAGAATTGTAACTCTACATACGTGGGGAAGCAGCAGTCCTCTAGCGAGTTCTGCACAAGGATAACATTCATAAAGTAGGAATTGAGAAGGTGGTTTAAGTTTATTCTAGCATCATATATGGTGGCAACGTTTCAACCCCTGGGGGTCTTTCTCAAGCCTGAAGGGCTTGAGAAAGACCCTCAGGGGTTGAAACATTGCCACCATATATGATGCTTGAATAAATTCCTCATGATCTGACTACTGGATGCTGCCGGATTATTTCTTTCCTGGGTGTAATATTGTCTCCTGTTGGGATTGGAGACTCCCAGGCATGCGTCCCACATCTAATACTGCAAAGGCTGTTTATACACAATTGTGACTGGTGCCGATGGACTTTTCCATTGATGGTATGTGACAAAAGACACGTAAAAGGTTTTTGACTGGTCAGGGTCTGGGTGATCAATCTCTAGAACAAGCAAAGAGAAGCCCGCAGCTAAGCGCTTCACTCCTTGGCTTGCTATCTTTTCCATCTGGTGGCAGGATACAAGTCTATGGAGCCAGTCCCTGCAGCAAGATGGAGACTGTAAAGCACTTAGCTAGGCGCTTCTATCAGCTCATTCCAGAAATACCCAATTTTACATTGTCTCATCTGTAATTGGAAATTACTCATATTTCTATAAGAAAACACTTAGAAATGTGAAGAGTGACAAATGGAAAACACTTGGGAAGTACTCACCATTGATCTTGGCATTAGCTTTGGCATCTGATATCGCTTCCTGGCACAGTTCAATCCCCACAACTTTTTTCACTTTCTTTAGAATGTGAGAAGGAAAGAAAATCTTATTAGTAGAAATGAGCACAGAACACCCTCACAGCATGCAAATCTGTGGTTGGTGCTGTCCCAGGGAGATACCTCACATCACGGTAAGGGGCCTTTTACATGAATTAATTTGTCAGCCACAAATTGGCACTGATCAGCTGATCATTGTATCATTCATGAAGCTCAGGATACGTATATATCTGTGCTGTCAGTTTCCAGATCACAAGCAGTGTATACTTACTATCTGCGCTGCTTGTTATCTGGTATCCAGCTCTCCAGTCCTCCGGCTGTATAGTCAGGCCCCGCCTCCTCCAGCTGTCAATCATTCTGGAGGAGGTGGCAGCCTGAAGATACAGCGGCCAGTGGACAGGCGAGCAGATAGTAAGTATACACTGCTTGTGACCTGGAAACTGACAGCACAGAAGCAGGACCTGTTGGGGACTGAGTGAAGGTAAGTATAATTTGTTAGTTTTTAATCCAGAGCATGGGATAAACTAAAGTCAGACTGGTGGAGGCGACTTTGTAAACCCCTTTATCCACGGTTTTCAACACTGTCTGGGAAAGCTGGACCTGGCTAATACACTGACAGGCATGATCTGGTCTTTTTAGAATTGGGACCTGCATGAGACATCATCAATATTAACCTGCGGATAAGGTGATATGTCACTTGCCTTAGCCAAGGAAATTCCAATAGTTCCTGTGCCGCAACAAACATCCAGTACAGTACTGTTCTGGTCTAGCTGAGCCCAGTCTGCAATGGCAGAATACAAAACCTCCGCTGCTAGAGTGTTCACCTGTTAGGATAACAAGTATATGAGATCTATAAGTGACTTTCACACTATTTTATTCAATAATGCTCCATGCAGAAACATACATCGAATGCAGCCACCACTCATTACAATGACAAGTAAGTAAATTATGGATAGAAGCTGCTACTTATCAGCTTTTTAGTGGGAGATTTAGCAAAGCTAAAATGAAATAAAAAGTAAGCAGAAGCCTTAGCAGCCAATGATATTTGATTAAAAAAAGTTTTCCAGTACTTATTAGCTGCTGTATGTCCTGCAGGAAGTGGTGTATTCTTCCCAGTCTGACACAGTGCTCTCTGCTGCCATCTCTGTCAGTGACAGGAACTGTCCAGAGCTGTTTTCTATGGGGATTTGCTACTGCTCTGGACAGTACCTGACAAGGACAGAGGTGGCAGCCTGGAAAGAATAAACCACTTCCTGCAGGACATACAGCAGCTGACATGTACTGGGAGCCTTGATATTTTTAAATAGAAGTAAATAACAAATCTATGAATCTTTCTGATATTAGTTGATTTGAAAGTTAAAAAAAAAATCCGAGGTTCTCCTGCATAGAAAAACAGCAACCTGTAGATTGCAATAGGAAACGTTGTCACTTTTGCTTTGCATTTTTTGTAAACACTCCCCCCCACACCCCACCCCAAACACACACACACACACACACACACTTTTATTTTATGATCAGTGGCAATAGCAAAATAAGGATTGGCTACCTGAAAGAAAGCATGGGGTGAAATCCGAAAGGTTAGACCAAGCAGTTCTTCATAGATGTAATGGTCTCCAGTTACATGTTCTACTGGTAAATCTTCCAGGTTTGGAGATTTTCTGCAAGAAATACAATGTGGAAAAAAAAAAGATGGTTTAACCCTAAGTTTTAGATCTGTGCGTACAAAGTTATAAAAGTTTTTAAAAAGTTTTAAAAACTTTAGGCCAGGTTCACACAATGTATAACAACAGCCGTGTCACAGAACGGTGGCAGTCTGTGAAGTTCATCCTGTGATGAACATCACTTTACCTTAATTTGAATGCTGGTGCATTCGGGTGTGCCCACTTTCAAATTAAGCATAGTACACAATGGGAAGTGCGGCCAGGAGTGACAGGCCAATCACTGTCCTGTCACTTCAGAGACCTTTTCAGAAGTGCCAGCAGAACACCAGGGAGCGTGAGCTGCCTTCTTGCCTGAGCTGTTTTTAACAGCATTTAGTGGCATGCTCTACAGCCAGTCTCACGGACATAGATTACAATAGAATCTGTGCCCTTCAGATGAATGTGAAATATTACTGAGTGCGCTCTGTGACCTCGGAGAAGAGGTCATTCTACAGGGAGCTGCCATTCTCTCCTCTATCCCGTAGCCTCCTCTTATCACTACAGACAAAACAGGAAATCTTAGCTTAATCCCCTATTACACGGGGCAACGCTGCCACCGCCATTACACGCCTCTGCAGCGAGTCATTCATGTCGGCTGATCGTTGCCTTCTATTACACGGAATGATTTTTTGCAGATAATCGCTCCGTGTAATAAGGCCTTTAGTTTTAGTCCCAGTGGTGAAAACGGAAACTTTTTACAATATAGACAGTAAAACGGGAAATTAGAAAAATCATCACCAAAAATTCTTAAAAAAATATGTTTGACATAAAAGCATTATTTATTTCAACACAGTTTCTCCCAGTTCTTCAGTCTTGCTGACATTTGCTGGATGTCTATGTCCTCACTGTCTTCTTTTGGACGGTCACTGCAATAAATGATGACCGACAGATTGTAGCCTTTTGTCTAGGTTGCAGTGAGAACCTGTGAGGCCAGTATACTATACACACTTGTACAAACTTGCGTTATTCGGCGCCCACTCTCTCCGCCGGCGGTGGCGGCGGGGCTCGCGGGGGCCCTTTGGGGTTTGGTCCTGTGACATTCCGTGGCCCCCCTTCTCTGCTTGCGCACGCTGTGCGGAGATTGTGTTCGCTGACCGCCACAGTGATGTTTTTTGGTTAGGGACTCATGTGTATCAGAGACCTGCATGTTGGTACATGAGGCAATATGGTTTGATAGAATTATATATTAATTTCTGATGTTGGTTTTTAATGTAGCTGAACAAACCTTTGTGACAACCATGGCTGCGATGTGAAGCCATTTCTGTCTTTTTGGCTTGTGCATACTATGTATATTAGAAAGGACATACCTTTGACCTTCCTCCACAAAATAAAGTGAGGTGATTCCACTATCTTTTCCTGGTCCATCTGTGAAAAATTTTGCCAGAGAAGACTTTAACTCGGCTAGAGCTTCCTTGCTCAGTTTCTGTGAAGAAATCATTTTAATATATTAAAGGGGTACTACAGGGAAAAAAAGAAGAAAAAAACTTTCAAATTAACTGGTGCCAGAGATTTGTAATTTACTTTTATTAAAAGATCTCAAGTCTTCCAGTACTTATCAGCTTCTGTATGTCTTGCAGGAAGTGGTGGATTCTTTCCAGTCTGGAGAGGAGGAGAGGTTTTCTAGGGGGATTTGCTACGGCTCTGGACAGTTCCTGACATGGACAGAGGGGGCAGCAGAGAGCAACTGCGTCAGACTGGAAAAAATACACCACTTCCTGTAGGACATACAGCAGCTAGAAAGTGCTAGAAGACTTAAGATTTTTTTTTTAAATAGAAGTAAATTCCTTTAAATGTGAAGGTCTATGGCACTTTTTAACACCAGTTGATATGGGGGGGGGGGAAATCGCTGAAGTACCCCTTTAAAAAAAAAAAAACCATAAACATTGTATACCTGTGGATGAAAATACACTATGGCCATAACATGACTTTTTCTGCTGCTCCTGACAGTAAGCTGCTTCCAGTGGCCTTCATACGACTCGGGACTGTAGACACCATATGGAGAAGCCCTGCAGGGAACATACATACATTATATTATGAAGTACATTAGATAAGTAAAAGGCCCCATCACATAAGTGCTCCCCCCAAACTGAAGACCAAGCTTGCTGATGGTTTATGTGACCTTCATCACTTGTGTCTGGCTCAGGTATAAAACAACTGGTTAAATAGAAATCTGTATTAGGCTGGGTTCACAGTGGGTTGCAGTTTGTTTAATAGATCTGTCTGTGTACTTTGTGTTTCCATCAGTTTCTTCATTTTTAGAATGGAAGTCAATGGAAAAATGGATCGAAATGGATGCACAGAACTGCATCCATTTTTGTGTCCCCCCCTTAAAACAGATATGTTATAAGGACCGTTAACCCTGTTCACATTGAGTCCCCCACTGCGGAATCCCGCCTGCTTCAGTGTCTCTATTGGATGGCTTGCGCACCGCTGCTCCCTGCAGAGAGCAACGGAAGCGTAGTGGCGCGAGCCATATCATAGAGACACTGTGTGAAACGGGCCCTTAGAGCTGAGTAAACTTTGAGTAAGCTCAGGTTCAGCATGCTCGAATTTTGCTCAACTCTAGTCTGTATCATCCCAGCCTGAACAAACTTGGGCTATGTTCTAACAATGTATTTTTTATGACAAGAACGGCGTTCTTGTCATAAAATAATGTACTGTACTGAACTCTATGCGAGCAGCCGCCACTGTTCATGTGCTGTACTGAACAACAGCTGGTGTTTGCTACGACCTCACAAATAATTGACTTGTCAATTATTTGCGGCCGCTAGGTCACAAACAATGGCTGTTGTTCCCGCTCTATGCACACAGTGTATGGCCATTCTGCAGGCACACCCAAATGTGCCCACGATCACAACAGAAATAAAATGATGTTCCTGCAATCAATATGGCAGTATCGGCCACAGGAACATGTAAAACAGCGGCCGTGGTTTGACGCTGCAAACAACGGCCATTGTTTTAACTGCGTGTGAAATGTAAGCATAGTCAAATTTTTTAAAAATGCCTTTAATTTACAACATTAAAATGAAAGGTTTTAATTGCACTACCTAATATATTCTTGGAACGCCTTGACCACATTCTTGGTGATAGAGGGAATGTGAATAGTATCAAACGGCTCCACAACTGCACAGGTTCCTCCTTTGTATTTTCCCAGTCGAAATCCCACAGTCTTCTCTTCACTATTGGCACCAGCGCCGATCAGAAATTCACACTTGTTCCTATACTCTGTCTGAGAGAAATACAATACATCACAACACAATATCTAACAGTACTGCCATATATATTGGTTGTATGAGGAGCTGGATCTCAGATCTCTGAGGAAAAGGCAACGTAAATGCATTATGCAGTCCTATACAGAACCACCTGTATAGGAAAAGCTAACCATGATAAAAGTTTTCATAGAAGAAATTTCAAATGTCTTGACATTTGAAGAAAGTAAACATTTAAACTGCTGTTTGGAAATTAAGATAAACAAGTCACGTAGGCTGGCACCTCCCAAGAACCGGTCATGTAGGCGGAACCTCCCAGGAACTAGTTACGTAGGCCAGGACCTCCCAAGAATTAGTCATGTAGGCCGGCATCTCCCAGGAACTAGTCATGTTGGCCAGCACCACCCAGGAACTAGTCATGTAGGCCGGCACCTCCCAGGAACTAGTCATGTAGACCGGCACCTCCCAGGAACTAGTCATGTAGGCTGGCAACTCCTAGGAACTAGTCATGTAGGCTGGCAACTCCTAGGAACTAGTCATGTAGGCTGGCAACTCCTAGGAACTAGTTATGTAGGCTGGCACCTCCCAGGAACTAGTCGTGTAGGCCCGGCACCTCCCAGGAACTAGAGGTTCCTGGGAGGTTATAAAGTTTAAGGGTGCCTTCACACCTACCGTATAGAAGTAGAAAATTCGCTGCGGATCCGCAGCAGATCCGCAGCGGATTTAACTAAATGAATGAACACAGCACTAAATCCGCACTTACAAATCTGCTGCGGATCCGCAGCGGATTTGACAGTGCGTATTTAATGCTGTGTTCATTCATTTAGTTAAATCTGCTGCGGATTTTCTACTGCGATACGGTAGGTGTGAAGGCACCCTAAATGGGTTTTCAGGTTTGTTAAAAATGACACAGGAAAACTGATCACTCGGCTCATTTTGGATTCCTACAATAAGCATTGCGTGCTGCAGTCATCAGCTGAATGTACAGGGACATCACCCAGGCGCTTCCACAAGCATCATTTTTGTAATCAAAGGAAAGAAAGTACCTGCACTGGCGAGGGCCTTACTCCTTCCAAGGGGCAGCAGACTTTATTATATTTCTGTTTCTGTACAAATAACCATGGTAATAGTGCCTTGTTGTTGTTTCCAATTTCCCTGGTAAAAAAAAAAAAAAAAGACTAACCAAAACTGTGTATTCACATGTTCAATATGCACAGGCATGTTACAATGTTACCAGGATGTACCAGGTATCCACTTCACAAAATCTTTCATATACCTGGTTACAGCGTAAGGCTGCATTCACACGTCCCTAGATTTGCGGACCTTATGGACGGTGAACGCATGCAATGGATTCTTTGAATCGCCACGGTACTGACACAGCCACACAGCTCTGTCATTTACAGTGCCGCAGCGATTGAAAGACATTCCCCCGTTGCCAACAGGATATTGATACATCATGCCGGGTGGGGAAAGAATACATTGCATGCGTTCACCGCCTGAAAGGGTCCACTGTAGGGCTGGGAGGTATACCGTCAAAATACCGATACCGTCTCTGGCGTCGGTTAACCGACCTCAACTCTGCCAGGACGGTATCTGCGGTATTTCTCCCCTCCCTCCTCCTCCTCCTCCTCACCCTGCAGCCGCATGCTCTGCTCCCCTCTGTTAATTTTCCTGAGGAGGAAGGCTGGAGATCTGACAGGCTGCGCACAGGCGTGCTGTGTGCTCAGTGCTGCTGCTGCTTCCGGGCGGCTCTGGAAGCTGCACGGTGTACCCTGCCTCCCCTCTCCCGTACATAAAGTGGCTGCTGGGGTCAGGTATGGGTCAGCACATCCTCCCCCCACCGGGCACCGCACTCTGTCCCGCACAGGAATCCTCCTCGCCTCATCTTTTGGCAGTGCTGGAAGCAGCCGTGTGTGACGATCTGCCCAGGACGCTGCCGGCAGATATATGTGCTGCAACACTGAGTGACAGGGGGCAGAGGATTCCTTCCTGTGCGGGAGAGAGAGGCCGGGGGAGCATGGAGGTGCTGACCTATAGCTGACCCCAACTGTATGTGCGGGAGAGGGGGGGGAGGGGGGGGCAGGGCAGGGCAGCATGTGACAGTGACTGGGGGCAGATATTAGATAGAAAGGTATAGGAGCTAGAGAGATAGATAAATGATAGATAGATAGGAGATAGATAGGAGATAGATAGGAGATAGATAGGAGATAGATAGGAGATAGATAGGAGATAGATAGGAGATAGATAGGAGATAGATAGGAGATAGATAGGAGATAGATAGGAGATAGATAGGAGATAGATAGGAGATAGATAGGAGATAGATAGATAGATAGATAGGTAGACAGTAGATATCTCCTATCTCCTATCTATCTACCTATCTAGTAAGTAGATAGCCCACGGCACTCAAAGGGTTAATGGTGCGTAATGTACTGTAGATTTTTTTAAAAAAAACAGTGCAGCACATTGTTTTTTTTTTTTATAAATCTGCGTTTTGCACCGTTAACCCTTTGAGTGCAGTGGGCTATCTACTTACTATTTGAATACGGTCAAGAGTCAAGACCTAGGTCCGCTGGCACCAACCCAACGCCAATTGAGCAGTGCTGCTTTTTCTCTTTTTTTGTATCTATCTATCGATCTATCTATCGATCGATCCATCTCCTATCTGTATGTGTGTATGTATGTATATATAATTATATATATATATATATATATATATATATATATATATATATATATATATATATATTATATACACACACACACACACTGGGGTAGATTTCTCAAACATGGTGTAAAGAGAAACTGGCTCAGTCGCCCCTAGCAACCAATCAGATTCCACTTTTCATCCCTCACAGACTCTTTGAAAAATGAAAGGTGGAATCTGATTGGTTGCTAGGGGCGACTGAGCCAGTTTCACTTTACACCATGTTTGAGAAATCTACCCCACAGTATATAGATAGATATAGTAAAAAATATAGGCAGCACAATAAACAAACTGTGGGTGGCAGCAGATGAATCCCACACCTTGGATCAAGTCAGCTAGTAAAAATATTCTGATGGTAATACAAACGTGAAAACGTGGATTTATTCCATATAACAATGTGCAGCAAACTTCACAAGTAATATACAACGTTTTGGCATCTCCTACATCATTTTCAAGTGGCACTTTTAAATGGTGTAGGAGATGCCAAAACGTTGTGTACTACTTGTGAAGTTTGCTGCACATTGTTATATGGAATAAATCCACGTTTGTATTACCATCGGAAAATGGGGTTTTCAAAAGGGGTGTGGCTTTTAAAAGGGGCGTGTCATAATTATCGTTTTATCGTTACCGCCGCTACATGTACGATAAACCGCGATATTGATTTAGGCCATTATCGCCCAGCCCTAGTCCACTGCATTAAGATGTTTTTTAGACTCCATAAGGACTATTTTCTTTCTGCTGTTTATTTAAAGGAGAACTCCAGTCTGGTGTGAGTGCTGGGGAGGATGAAAGAAGTAACATGCTCTCACCTTCCCCACTCCAGTGCTTGTGCCAGTATCCCACATCTCCAGTCTCGGACACTTCAGGTTCTGAGTGGGGACCTGGGACGTGACGTGTTAAGCCCAAGCGGGACCCTGCTATGGCCGCTGACTGGCTGAGTGGGCCTAACACATCACAGGTCCCCATCAGAACCTGAAGCGGCCAAGGACCAGAGCTGCAGGATGTCGGCACCAGCGCTGGAGCAGGGGAGGTGAGAGCATGTTACATCTTTCATCCTGCCCAGCACTCTACCAAAAATCACCCCACACCAGCCCAGAGTTCTCTTTTATGTTTGGACCACTGCTAACACATACAAGAGTTGAGAGAACTTCAAGCATGCTCGGGTTCGTCCAAACCCAATCGCTTGGCATTTGATTACCGCTGGCTGCTGAAGTTGGATGGAGTCCTAGAAATTTCCTTTTTTTTACTTTTCTTTTTTTATGGCCAGAAAATACTGATGGTTTCCTGGAGCCTCCTGAGAGGCTTCTTGACCATCATTTCCTGACTGTAATAACTGGCTAACCTGGGCTAGCCCTAGGGGGCCTAACCAGTCACAACCCAGCTGATGTCAGGTAGTAAGAATTACTTTGTGAGCCTCTGTAGGATGTGTTCACATTCCTGTTCTTTCATTTTCAGTTGTTCTTCATATGGGACCTGCCATAAGGGAGTCACCACATCTGCAATCTGTTTGCTGAGGGGCTCCTCCTGAGCGTTCTCCTGTACAGCCTTCCTCTTACTACTTGACTGCTCTTTTTCATCATCGTCTTGTTTCCGCTTTTTCATTATAGGATCCGCTTTAGGTTTTGCAAGCCGGACGGTCAATAATCGGTTCTTCCACGTTACCCCATGTATGACTTTCATCGCCTTGTCCCTTTCCTCCTCGCTTTTAAAGGTTACAAATGCAAATGTCTGTTTCTGCATGAGTTTAATTTTATGAGGATTTAATCCATATTTAGCGAGGAATTTCTTAACGTCACTGAAGCCAATGTACTTTGGCAAGTTTTGGATCTCCACTTTGTAAATCTCTGATGTAAAAAGATCGTCTTTAATATATCTATACATCCCAGCCTCACTGGTTTCCTCTGAACCATCATGCGTCTTAGCTGAAGTCTCACTTGCTGCTGATTCTGCCGCATACTCATCCTCCATGTGGACTGGGTCATCTCCAGTGTTTGCAGCATCTTCCTTTAGACAAGGAGAATCACTGTGTGCTTTTGTCTCATCTTCATCAGGTTTACCGGCATCTGATATCTGGTTTTCTTCCGCTTTTTCCAGCTTGATGGCATCGATCTGTGCCTCATCAGTGCTATCTTTATGACCCTCCAAATCTTCCATGTTGTGTTTGGTCCTGGAAAAATTACATTTGAAAACAAATCAGTCAATCATACTAAAGAATTGCACGGTCATGAATTTTTTTTTTTTAAAGTAATCTCAAGCAGTTTTGCAATATACTCGCTTGATATATATATATATATATATATATATATATATATATATACGGTATATATGTATATATTTAAATCAATGTTATACATATGGCCACAAGGGTCTCCCTTCACTGCGCATGTATACAGTTGCTGCGCATCCACATTCAGTAGCAGAGAATACTGGGGGTGCTCGCATTGTATGGTCAGCTCTCCAGTTACACTAAAACCTGCGTAAAGACACAGCGACAATATACTAGTGCTATTTCTTGCTAAACAATGAGCATTGTCTCCTGGTAAGCTGCAGAGTTGAAAATATAAAAGTTAATGATATAATTAGCCTAAGTTAATTGCCCTCAGAAAACTTTATCACAACATATATACGCTATGAATTATATATTTCTGAAATGTACACATATAGGTGATACGTAAAGCAGAGAGAGTTACCACCTTTTATCTGCTGTGGGGTTCTGTGCTAATATTTATAGCAGTCAGAGCTTTGTTTTTCATATACAAAGATCCAAATTTTATTTTTTTTACAGGAATAGCTGGAATACCCCTTTAAAATTAGAGATGAGCGCAACTGGAGTCCAATCGTTCGGCAGTGGAATACCGGTAGCTGAAGAAGTTGAATGCAGCCCCAGGGAGTCCAGGAAAGCATGGATACAGCCAGATGCAAATTATTATCAGCCCTGAGCATGCTGGATTTGTGCTCATCCAACTGAAAGTCCAGCAGCATCCATAGTAAGAAGTAATCCAATTATAATCAGCCAAGTGCCATACAACATTTCAACCAATCACTGGTCTTTGTCTAGTATACTTGACAAAGAGCAGTGATTGCTTGAAACATTGTATGGCACTTAAAAATAAAAATTGATTACTTCTCACTGTAGATGTTGTTGGACTTTCAGTTTACTTGATGTTACAGTTCACGGACAAGGGATTGTGAACCACTGACTTGCATACTACTACTGGATTGTCTAATGATCTATTGGTGCTAATGGACCCTGCAATTTCTGCTGTGTCAAAGAGATATGTGAAAAGTTTCCTGGTCTGAGTGTTCAGACCTAGATTGATTGAGAGTAGACAATGCTCAGTCACTTTAAAGTGACTGTACCACCAGGCCCAGACTGAAGCACTGGAGGTGGGCCGACCCACCCCCAGTGTGAAGAAACTCCAGCCCTTCCATGACGTGACTCCATTAGAATCAATGGAACCCTATCATAGAGGGGAGGGGGTTTCCTCCCACTAACGGTGGGTCGGCCCGCCTCCAGTGCTTCAGCCTGGGCCTGGTGGTACAGTCACTTTCAGGCCAGTTTCACAAATATTGCATTGCAGTGGATTTCACGCTGCAAAAAATCCGCAGATTGTTCCGTGTAAACATTCTTTCAACAATTTCACCTATGTGTGAGATAGGCTTAAACGATCGCAAAACGATCGCATAACGATTTTTCGTATGATGTATCGTTCCGTCTAAACGCTGATCGTTATAAAAAAAACATTGTTCATTCAAAATCGTTAATCGTGCGAATTATCGCACCGTGTAAAAGTACCATCAGTGTTCCATGGATAGAAAAGAGAAACTACCAGCACCTACGTATATATATATCCTACTCTTCATGGACAGTGTTGAGCAAAACTGTCAAAATATTCTACGCTAATGTTGCTGAACCTAAATTAGATTCCCCACAGCTGCAGAAGTTGGATGCCTCCCTAAGGCTGCCAGGAAAACATGGATACAGTCTGTGTATATATCCAGGGTTCCCTGCGGCTGCATCCGACGTCTTCTGCCGTAGGGAATTAAACGTAGAGCATCCGGGTACATTAGCACAGAATTATTTGGCAGGTTCACTCAATACTATTCATGGCCATATATCTGTGTCTAGAGCAGCTGTTGTACATGACAGAGCTGGGGCAGAAACACTGTATATAACAATACTGGGGGTAACTAAAACCCCATACACAGACAAGTGTCTTCACCACTCACATAAACCTATATTACAATCTATTACTTTAGCATAGGTGTGCTTGATATATATGTGGTACGGACAACCCACACAGTCAGTGCCTGCAGGGAAGGGGGTCACTGCCAATAATAAGCCAATTATAGCAGACTCTACGTCTATAGTGTGTGCAGCAAGAAGAACAGCTATCAGTTACCTGTTCTAGTTCTAGTTCACACTCTGCTGCAATGCATGAGACGCTTACATGGGGGCCGCCATGTTGGTGACGTCACGAGAAATGAGCGCCGACGGCGCGTCACGTGACCGGAAGCCGTCAACGTCCTAAACCCACAGTAGCTGAAAGCTATACCATTTTAGCGCTTAGTCGCCGTCCGTAAAATGAAACGTTTATAGAGATTTCAGGCGTGTATTTTTTTTTAGAATTATTACATCACCAATAGAAGTTTCAACGAAGCGGATACGTCGTTCGTGTGAAGCCGACGCGGCCGCCATCTTGGTAAAGGCACGGCGTGACGTTCCGCAATCTTTTAGTACTAGGGCTTGCGGCGTGACGCACGTATTTTTTACGTGCTGCTAGTAGGAGGGAGGAAAAACAGCGCGAAATCGCGGACCGAGATCGACATCCTGCAACCTAGAACCGTGCCGCGTAATCCGCCTCCATCCTCCGACTGATGGCCGACACCAAGGTAGATATGTGATCCCCGGCGGGGCTCCGCCATGAGGCAATCCAGAAAGTTCTATATTAACACGGAGAGCGGTGTGTGTGTGTTAGCGGGGCGGGCCGGCGAGTGTCGGGGCGGGGGCCTGAGCGCCACTGCAACTTCTCGTCATGGGCGCGGGAGACGCCGGGTGATGTGGAGCCGGGGGGACCTCGGGGTGAGGCGGGACCCGTATGTCCCCTCAGCTGCGTCCTCTATCTAATGTGGCACTATAGCGCCTCCTGTGTGTGAGGAGTGTGAGGCAGGGGCCATTATATCCCCCTCACCCCTCAGGGCACCGACTGGCAGCCCATAAACTTCTCTATAGACTCCATCCCATAATAGTAGGCAGGATATCCCCTCCTGTTATCACCAGATATGTAATAGGGGAGAAGAGCCAGTCAGGACGCTTCCTCCTCCATCATTACTGAGTACCACATGGTGCAGAGTTCTGTGCATCTATGGCCCTGTATACACCATCTTTATACACTGGGAAATCTACTACTACTACGCTCGCTCTGGGATGAACGCCCAGTAAAAGTATATATATCATTCTGTATAATAGTCTTAAAGGGATTGTCCAGCAAAAAATCTTTTTCTTTCAAATCCACTGATATCAGAAAGTTATATAGATTTGTAAGTTACTTCTATTTAAAAAAAAATCTACAGTCTTCCCATACTTATTAGCTGCTGTATGTCCTGCAGGAAGTGGTGTCTTATTTTCAGTCTGACACAGCGCTCTCTGCTGCCATCTCTGTCCAGAGCAGGAGAGGTTTTCTATGGGGATTCATAGAAAACTGTCTCAGACAGAGGTGGCAGCAGAGAGCACTGATTCAGACTGAAAATAAAACATTTACTGCAGGACATACAGCAGCTGAAAAGTATCGGAAGACTGGAGACTTTTTTAATAGAAGTAAATTACAAATCTGTATAACTTTCTGATATCAGTTGATTTGAAAGACAAAGATTTTCGCTGGACAATCCCTTTAACTGGATTTAATTTTATTTTTTTCTTAAAGCATACTTACCTACCCTGATCCCCTGACACGGCTCCAGTTCCTTAGCTTCTTCCTGCTCTTGATGACCTGCACAAACTGCTTAGCCATCTCTGGCAGCAGTTTGCCCCAGTGTGGGCAGTGATTGCTGACTTCCTTAGTATAACAATGACTTTACTACTAAAAATATAAAATTTTCCCATACTTATCAGCTGCTGTATGTCCTGCAGGCAATGTTTTCTTTTCAGTCTTGACACAGTGCTCTCTGCTGCCACCTCTGTCCATGTCAGGAACTGTCCACAGCAGGAGAGGTTTTTTTATGGGGATTTGCTGCTGCTCTGGACAGTTCCTGACATGGACAGAGGTGGCAGCAGAGAGCACTGTGGAGGGCTGAAAAGAAAACAACAAATACATTTTCGCTGGGCAACCCCTTCAATTCCGGGTGTCGAAGCATCCGAGGAATTAGTTAAAATGCTTGACGGTAACGGGACTCTGAGTCAGTGGCAGCCTTACTCTGATCAGTCTCTTATTTGGAAAAAGAAAGAGATTGATCAGTCAAGCCTGGCAGGAGGGGAGACATAGTGAGGACCACCCTGGTGACTCGTAATTGATTCCTCTGTGAATCATAAATCAGTATTTCACACTGCCCTGAAACTGACAAGAAGTTCCCTTTACAGACTTGTAATTTTTGGTTCTATTTAAGTCTCTGGTCTTCCAGTATTTAGCTGCTGCTGTATGTCCTGCAGGAAGTGGTGTATTCTTTCCAGTCTGACACAGTGCTCTCTGCTGCCACCTCTGTCCATGTCAGGAACTGTCAGTAGAAGTTTTCTATGATTATTTGCTACTGCGCTGGACAGTTCCTGACATGGATAGAGGTGGCAACAAAGAGCTCTGTGTCAGACTGGAAATAACACATAACTTCCTGTAGGGCATACAGCAGCTGATAAATACTGGAAGACTTGAGATTTTTAAATAGAAGTAAATTACAAATCTATATAACTTTCTGACACCAGTTGATTTGAAAGAAGAAACATAAATTACTAAGATTATTACTTTTCCTCAAAGCCCATGATGGCATAGGATGAGGAGGGAAAAGAAATTTGCTGAAGTACCTCTTTAATCTATACATTGTGGGATATTCCTGGCAAATTAATGCTAGATCGCCCGCGTCTGCCCCTTCATTCTTATGATCAGCACCCAGACACAAACCTATGACCTGTCAGAAGTTTGTTCAAATGATGGGGCCCCGTTAAACACCTGAAACTTTTAAATTATCATGAAACTTTGCATTTATGGCTAGGCAATACACCGTAAGCTTATAGGCAAGGTTTATTTTGTGCAGCTACAGCTGTTCAGGCCCATTTATCACGTGGCGTGTGAGTTTCTGTACAGTATGCACACACCACACAAAAACTTAGATCCATGAGGCTAGCGCTACTTACACTGCAATATGAGTTTTCCAGCAACCAATCACAGCACAGCTTTATTTTTATTTTGAGAGAGATTAGACAATGGAAGCTTTTCAGTGACTGTCTGCTACAGGCAAGGAGGGCAGCTTTTCTTGTAGGCCATTCTATAAATGTAAGGTTGGTTTTTAGTGACCCCGTAATGTAGGCAGCTGATTGGCCAAAGCAAAATCACCTGACCATCTCCCCAACTCAAAAACTTGAAAATAAAAGAACTACACAACTTCCTGTCAGGGATAAATGAGGCAAATAACGCGCTAAAGCCGGGACTATTAGTGATAACTAGAGATGAGCGAACCTGGAGCATGCTCGAGTCGATCCGAACTTTCGGCATTTGATTAGCGGTGGCTGCTGAACTTGGATAAAGCCCTAAGGCTATGTGAAAATCATGGATGGAGTCATTGGCTGTATCCGTGTTTTCCAGACAACCTTAGAGCTTTATCAAAGTTCAGCAGCCCCCGCTAATCAAATACCGAACGTTCGGGTTCGGATCGACCCGAACCCGGTTTGCTCATCTCTAGTAATAACACTAAGTTATGCCTTTGTTGCCGTTTACACTGGCTGATTCGCCCTTGTACAAGTGACAGCGATAAGATGAGAAGCGGATAAAAGCCTGATCCTCGGCTGATGGTGTTTTTAGAACTTGCTTCAAAATTTATCGTTAGGTTACGTTCACACTGTTTCATTCAGACGCTGCACTAGGTAAGTATGTACTGCTGTGTGAGCTGGAAACTGACAGCACGGATATATGTATATCTGTGCTGTCGGTTTCCATGGCTGCACAAATGATACATGGATTGTTTGTGCAGCCTGGCTGCTGGATTCATGAGCGATGATCGAGAAATCGACAGGACCATTAGGGTTCTCTTACCCTAATTACCACACTGATGTGTCAGGTAGTGAAAATACACTACATAGGGATTTAAAATGTAATTTTTTTGCATGTCACACCTAAATAATTACTGTATATACTAAATAAGGTTTGAAGCTACATTCTCGAAAATGTAGCTTCATTAATGTACGCCACTAAAACTTTGCACCTGAGTTTTCTTTTTATTAAAGGGGAACTATCAGCAGGTTGTACTAATCTAGCCCCCTAATGTCTCTTACCTTCCTCTTCTGCACCCTTTTTGTGTAGTTCGTAGTTGAATCTGGGGCACCATTAGGAGCACTGCTGTGGCCCCATTGTGCGGAGCTGGCTGTCCCGCTCCATTGATTATCATTATAGGGAACAGGCTGGTTCAGCGCAATGGGGGTAGGCAGTGCTCCTGACGTTGCTCCCGGTTGTGGATACAACTACTAACTGCACGGGAACAGCGCTGAGTAGGAAGGTAAGAGACATACAGTTCTCCTTGGCGCCCTGTGAGCATTGGGGGACGATCAACAGGTTATATAAATCTAACCTGCTGATAGTTCCCTTTTAAACATTTTGGGGGCCTTAGTGCTTTTACCAGAAAACAGTTGCACGAAATAAGATTTATGTCATTTTTTTTTTTTTAAATCTTTGTTCTAATCAATTGTGCTAATATTCGTGAACCAACATTGATAAGTTTGCCTTTCTGGATACCTGCCATGCTTTGGCAGACTAAATACCTCTGTGAATCTTTGCTTTTGTGGAAGATCACAATAAACACTTCAGCAACTCCGTAGCAGAACCAGGTGAATACTTTTTTTTTTTTTTTTTTCTCACCTTGAACCCCATGTAATGTGTAAAAAAAAAAAAAAAAATCGCTAGACCACCCCTTCAAGCTAAAAAAAAAAATCAGTGAGGACATTCAGATGCAAGTCTATTTGAGTGTTTAAACCCTTAAAGCCGAGCTGTGTTGGGTGGCTTTTGTTAACAACTGAGATTTTGTTGACAGAGCACTGGTTCAGCACAATTCTATCAAAACTTTTTTTTTTGCCCCCCACCCCCCCTCAAGTAAAAACACAAATGGTGTATGTGAATGTGCGCTTGTCCTGCTGTAAATAGGCTTTGAAAAGTTTGCAAAGAATACATGATTGCATAGTACTGTAGTTAGGATGTCACGTAAAGGAGAAAAACTTAATGTAACAATCAAAAGTGCATGTAAAAAGATTTCTACTGAAAGTTTTCCAGCTAAACCCAGGTCCTACGGGAGTTGTCAACCTGTTTCTCCAGCTCCTGAATAGCATGTCTTCGTGGTTAGGAACTTTACTAGACACAATCGCCATTTCAGGTTTTCTTTATTAAAAAGATGACATTTGCAAGTATATGATTATTTTTAATGTTTTGCTTCTTTTTCATTGATCACTTCAGTGACCATAAATGGCATTTTTTTATTTATTTCAGGAACCCAAAGAGGAGCATGAAACCTCTGTTGAAAACACAGATGAAGCCAATCATGATCCTCATTTTGAACCCATTGTTTCATTGCCGGAGCAAGAGATAAAGACACTTGAAGAAGATGAGGAAGAGTTATTTAAAATGTATGTTGCACAGAATCAAAGGCAATTTATACTTTTTTTTTTTTTTTTCCCCACACACCCACCTGCTGCTCATATTTTTATATTACAAACCATGTGTTTTCATCATCCCCCTACTTAAATGCAACTTTTTGTACTACCTTAGTCATGGTCATTAACCTCTTAGGGACATATGATGTACCGGTACGTCATATGTCCCCAGGAGGTGTTCAGAGCGGGGCCGTGCGGCGACCCAGCTTTGAAACGCCGCAATACCGGGTGCCGCGTGTAGCCCTTGACACCTCCGATTACTGGCTGCAGCATTTCCCTGCTGTCTAGTGGGGGAGATCAGTCCTCCGGGACGTTGTCCCGGAGGAGCGATCTCTGTACCTGCTGCCAGCCGGGGTCCGCTCCAAGATGGCGCCGAAAATTTTTATTAAAGTATTGTATTGTCCCATAAAAGTTATACAAATTACCGATATACACTTATTACGGGAAATGCTTATAAAGTGCTTTTTTTCCCCTCACTACTGCATCAAGGCTTCACTTCCTGGATGGTGATGTCACTTCTGGATAACATGGTGATCTCGCGTCCTGACTCCCAGAGCTGTGCGGACTGTGGCTGCTGGAGAGGATGATGGCAGGGGACACTGAGCATCCCTCTGTGCATTTCCCGTAATAAGTGAATATTGGTGATTAATATAACACTTGGGGGGCAGTACAATGCTTTAATAAAAATTTTCGTTGACTTCTTTTATTGAAGTAAAACGTTCACTATAGTAATCAGTTTTGTATTTTTTTTTTTTTTATTCAAATCTATTTTCATTGTCATTAGTTCTATATGTAGGCAGTGTATTTTGGTTATCTATGATTACATTAAGGTGTGTGTGTGTGTGTGTGTGTGTGTATATATATATATATATATAACAAATGCATCTTTCTGCAGGAGAGCAAAGTTGTTTCGATTTGCTTCTGAAAATGACCCCCCAGAATGGAAAGAACGAGGCACTGGTGACGTGAAATTACTGAAACACAAGGAGAAGGGAACAATCCGCCTTCTGATGCGCAGAGATAAGACACTGAAAATCTGCGCTAATCATTACGGTAGGCAATAAAGAGCCCTGGTATTTGAAAATGTCCATTTTGCCTTTGTTCTATACTAGAAATAAAGTTAGACATGTTAAGAAAATGTAATCCAATTTTAATGAGACTGGCTGCATATCTGGTAAGTGTGGGAGGAGTTGTCCCAATTCTCTAATGACTGATAAAAGATTGGGTGGAATAAGGATTTTCTTTTGTACTGGACAACAGATATATAAGTAACGGCCAAAGGTTCTGGCTACGGCTACCTCATACCTTTTTAATGAGTCATGTTTAGACTTCTAAAATGAACTGCAATGTTGCGTGTATGTGCCACACTAGGAGAACTCCGGGCATAATGTAAGAAAATCATGGAAAGCGGGGTGCTGAGATCATAACAATCAAGGGATACTTGCCTGTCCCTATGCTGCCCTTCAATGCCAGCCTTCAGTTTCCTTTTTCTCCTGGTCTCCAGTTGTCATAACCAGGCAGGAACTACCCACTCAACCAGTCACTGATTGCAGAGATGTCTTGCTCCAGTCATTGGCTGAGTGGGTATTTTTGAGCAGGCTTGTGATGATACAGGAGCAGAAGAATCAGGGAGACTAAGGGGGACTTAGAAGACAGGTAGGTATCCCTTGATTGTTCCTACAACCCCCATCCCCCACCCACTTTTTTTGTGTGTTCTAATGTACTGTACCGTAAAGTAATTGATCCGTATGTTTGTGCACATGCAGCTAGAAGAGGATGAGTAGGGTGACCTTGTTGTTTGATTTTTCCATAAATTTAGACCTTTATTCATCAAGGTCTAAAACTCGCAAGCAACTTTTTGCTAGGCACAAAGTTTTGCAACCCAGTTTGCCATGTGGCTGGGGAGGGGGTGTGGTATTGTGTACGGAAAGGCATGTCCTTTCTGTGCGCAAAATTTATTTTGCTTCAAGGGAAATTGAAGCTTAGAATGGCATAGATTTTTTTTCTCCTGCTGCACAGCAGCCTCTGATGTGCTGGATTTATCAAGATAGATGCAGCAGCACAAACCCAGGAAAACTTACGGTGTGACCATAAAAGTGGACGTTGATGCGTCTGTGAGTTGCTTTTGTGAATTTTTAGTTTAAATTTACAGTGGAGCTCTGAAAAAGTGCTAGGTAGCCTAAACATTTCTCAGTGTCTCCTTTAGTTTATGTTCTAATAAAAATTAATCTTCTTTCAGCCATAAAATATCATTGGCTGCTAGGTCTACACCTGTGGTAGCTGACCGTTGCTGAAGTAAAAAGTCTGATTTAAAAATGTTTCTTGTTTTTCAGTGATGCCATCAATGGAACTGAAACCCAATGCAGGTAGTGACAGAGCATGGGTCTGGAACACATATGCAGATTACGCAGATGAAGCACCAAAACCTGAGCTACTGGCCATTCGATTTTTAAATGCAGAGAGTGAGTATTAAGTTTTGTATGTGAATTAAAAATTAAAAATTGCAAATCCAATGTGAAGCTAAAAACATAACTGAAAAGCTCCCTCAGATTGAGGGTTTTGTGTCTCTGAATTGTGCAGCTGCTGTCCTGAGACCATGTATGATGACTATAGTTAAAAAAAAATAATCTGATTTTGCAATTTCCTAGAATGATGGAAACAATAACCTAGTTGCAACAACTTCATCCTGTCTATTCTAGTTTTTATTTAAAAAAAAAAAAAAAACTGCCTGCCTAAATGGTTAAACAAAAGTGTAAAACAGGGGTGTGTAACTCCAATACATAGTGGGCCAAAATAAAAGTTCACTACCGCATGTACCACCCATGATGCGTGGACTGGGCTGTCCACAGAACATTCCCCCATGTCATATCTATAGTTCACCTTAGGCGCCGCTGCACTTTTATATCACTTCCTACCCACCTATATACAAGCTCCTCATCCATAGTGCCAAAAAAAAAAAAAAAATTCCCCCTTCTGTAGCCCATAGGTTAACTTCCTAATAGTACTGTCTAATAATGCCCCATAAAATGGTTGCTCTCACACAGTAGTTACCCCTCCATATTACTCCATATAGTAGTCAGCCCCCTTCAGTAGTGCCCCATGTACTACTCAGCCCTCCTCAATAGTGCCCCATACAGTTGTAAATTACCCCAACAGCTCTTTTGCCTGCAGGAAGCGCCTGGCGCAGGCAGTGTGTATGATGTCACCAGGCTACCTGTGTCAGGACATGGCACCGCTTTCTGTTGCAACTCGCTTCTAAGCTGTAGACAGCTTTAGGCCTGTAGCCTAGACGTTAGTTGTAATAGATGCGTTGATGGCGGACGAGCTGTAGGAAATCAACTGACTCCCTCTGTGGGTCCGTGGGCCAGATTTTTACATGCCTGATGTAAAATGTCATACTATCCCAATAAGATACAGTGTTTGGCACTACCAGATTTCTGTGTATGGAACCTTGGTAGCAGTAGGGAGAGAAAAATATATGGAGTGCTCGTTCTGAGAAAAGAAAGTTCAATCTACTTAAGTGAAAAAAGTAGTACATTGAGGGCACTCACCGTTAAAATTCAAAAATCCTTTATTTCATCATTAAAACATCCACACTATATGCAGCAGTGAACAGGAACACCTAAGCCCTGGTGATTGTTTAAGCATTACAGCTGTTTGGCACGTAGGATCGTGCTTCTATGGGTGCATACGGATCCGTAGAAGCACAGTACAATCACCAGGGCCTTGGTGTTCCCATTCACTGCTGCACATATTGTGGATGTTTTAATGAAGATGAAATAAAGGATTTTTAAGTTTTAATTGTGAGTGCCCTCAATGTACTACTTTTCCACTTAAGTAGATTTTCATACTATCCTTATCCGATGCGCTGTTATTGAGCCCGTTGCCCTGTGATTGGCTTTAGTGGCCATGTCTCTGTCAGACAGAACATAGACACTAGTAAGAAGGACTACTGTTTTACATTGTTGTGACTTTTTTTTTTTTTTTTTTTCTTTTTTTTAAACAAAGCTTTTCTGTACAAATTTTCCACATCAAAACACAGGAGTACAGAAAAAGGTGACACAAGTATATACATAGCAGAGGTTCACACAATAGCTGTTGACAACTCTGTATCTACATCCATCCCCCTTTTGGTTGTGCCTATGGTCTATGGGGCCTGCTGTAAAGCATATATCTCAGTGCTTTTTAAATAAGGCAAATGGCAACCTCCGTAGTATGCAAAAAAAAAAAAATGCAATAAAGTTAGTCAGTAAATAGAAACCGATTCGTAAAAACATGTTTCAATACTTGATGCCAAGCAGCTGAAAAGTGGTCACTTTAAGATATAGAGGAGCAGCTAGTAAATAAAAAAATCTAGACACTACAAATATCTATTACCATTCACAGCGTTAGAATTCTGTTTTCATGAAATGTCTTTAAAGGAAAATTATCAGCAGATCAGACTAATCTAACCTACGGATAGCTCTCTATTTTGCACAGGGTGCTGAGGATGAAGGCATGTCTCTTACATTCATCTTTGTCGCAGTTTCCATGCATTTTGTAGTATAATGCCATGTCTAGTAAAGATGTTTGGAGCACTAGGGTGCAGTAGTCTTAAAGCGTTACTAGACATGGTATTAAACTACAAACTGCATGGAAATGTTGCTGAGGATGAAGGTAATGGTGCAGAAACATCCTTAATGTGCTGTCCTCCACTAGTACTACAGAAAGCGCAGGTCAGTCGTACCCAATGTTGTCTGACTTCTGATGGGCTATACATTTGTATTAGTATAGCTGATTTGTGTCAGTCCTTGCCTGCTACTTACACACCACCCTTCTGTATGTTGTGCATTTTTTTTCCCTGCCGCCCTCACCACTCGGTGAAGGGCAAGCTTGTTAGTCAAGCAGCTTGGGAATTGTCATCTGGCATGCACAGACAAAAAATGCCTTACTCCACCAAGTTGAGGGGGCGATAAGAATGGATAACAGCTGGCATGTCTGCTAGAGGGCTAATGAAATTGTGACAAATTTATACTAATGGCATAGTTTTTCACTGATTTCTGTAGTGGCTTACAACACGTTTTTGTGTTTTTGTTTTTTTCTTTTAAAAATAGATGCCCAAAAGTTCAAGGCAAAATTTGAAGAATGTAGAAATGAAGTAAAGGAGAAAGCAACTAAAGGTAATAACGTCCGTCCTTCATCCGGTATCCATCGTTTGTTGCAGACTCACTCTGTGCTCAACTGCAAACTCCAGTTACAGCGCTTTTTCAGTCTGCTACATAAACACCATGATCATCTGAACACTTTTCTTTTCTGTAGAAATGTGTGGTGTGATGGGATATTACCGGTAGTAAACTGGTAATTTTTTTAGAGTATTAGGCCGCATTCACACATCTGTGATATACGGTCTGTAAGCTGACTGTATATCACAGATTAAACTCTTACGGGACACTAATCCAAAACAGGTGAAGCTCTATGCTACTGAAGTTGCACACTGTGAAAATAAAAATGCATTCTGCATGATTAGATGGAGATTGACAGCTGAGAATTGCCCTTAGACATCTATAGACTTCTATGGAGAAGTAAATGCACCCATCTTGAATCTCAGTACTTTAGGAATGCATTTTTTCACATCTAGAAGTATTCAGACAAAAAAAAACTACATAGAAATACAGAATGAATGATCTTGCATTTGTTTGAATTAACCCTTTAGCTGACCATAAGCATAAGATAGTCAGACTACCCTGCAGTATTTGGGGAGCTCAAACTACTTGTGTATATTAAAGTAGGAATCTGTGTCTGCTTGAGCCCCAGTTTTATTGGAGGCATACGGATACAGTAGAGCCCTATAAAAGCTATGGGTGCTGTATTTCCATGCAACTGACTATACAGCGCTCAAATGGTACATAAGTTACTACCCTTTAGGCCACTTTTACAAAGCAGCATTTTCCATCAGAATTTAAGCAAAATTTAGAAGCAGGTCTAGTACATGGTAGAAGTGCACATTTTTCTAAAACCTGGAGTGGAATTATTATGGAGTATAAGTGGATGTATTCTCTCAAGCGTGCACACATCTTTGTCAACATTGATACAGGTTTCAGTTCTGGAATAAGGATTGTCACACTATTTGTGGGTTAAATGTCTGCAAATGTTACCCACATCCTAGGAGGAAAAAAAGGTGGTGTGTAAAATGATTCATTTACTTCAACTAATGTCTCACGTGGGCATATTCAGCTTTTCTTCCTGTTGCGTGCTCTGTAGCCACCATGCCACTCTTTTAAAACGCCACACAGGTGAATCCAGATCATATTTAGGTAGAGGTACATTTGAGAGGGTGTAGATTTATTCTCAGTTGTAAGGGCACATTCACCTAGTGTATATTTACCTTTGGGAAAATTGCACCAGGGAATACATGGCAGAAACTTTTGAGGGCAGCCTCCGAGAGAGAGAGATTCTTTTATTTTTTTATTGGGTGCCGATTATTTCCGCCAATGGTCA
Source organism: Dendropsophus ebraccatus (assembly GCF_027789765.1). Taxonomy (NCBI): domain Eukaryota; kingdom Metazoa; phylum Chordata; class Amphibia; order Anura; family Hylidae; genus Dendropsophus; species Dendropsophus ebraccatus. Next base: position 20,330,799 of record NC_091456.1, on the reverse strand, counting down.
TTCTGTATCCTACGTTCCTGAGGAATGTAGAGACATGTCAAATGTTTTGATTGGTCCAGGTCTGAGTGTTCAAACCTTTAACGATTGGGAGAATGAGTGGGGACAGGATTGCACCGCCACATGTTCTCGCCCCGCTCTAAGACATCCTGTATAGTATATTCGGACCCCATTATAAGTCTTTTTTTTTCTAAGTCAGAGCAGTGAGTGAATGTGCTGTGAGTCCTCTCCCAATCGGTTACAGGTCTGAACACTCAGCCCAGGACCGATCTAACCTTTTGACATGTCTCTGACATCTAAGTTTTTTTTGTAATGAGTAACATTTTAAAGTGTTGCAATTCGGTGTGCTTTGAGTATTTATGTAAAGTAACACTCATATTTCAGCACTACTTTTGGTATATAATGTCCCAAACATTGGCCAGCGCACATATCTGTGGTTTAGGCTAATGTATATCTAGTTTATATGGGCACACAGCCACTATTAAGACCTTATGTAGTTGCAGCATCATAGGCTTGTGTTGTATAGTGATTTTGTAGGTGCTTTTATGTGACTGAAATATAGGCTAAGGGTTGTGGTATACGTCTTATGCTTGAAGTGATAAGTTTCTGTCCTTCCTGTTGTGTGGATTTGAATGTCTTTCAGTTTCTAGTGCCTTTGGTAAGTTACCATACTCATACCGATGGTATTTATGATGTGGACTTTCTCCTTCCCAGCAGATGTGACCAAAAATGATAGTGCTGATAAAGTGGCTGAGAAATTAGAAGAACTCACTGTAAAGGAGGAAAGCAAGGTTAAAGACAAAGAAGATACCAAGCAAGAGAAAACAGAAGAGGAGAAGCAATAAGTCAACTAGAGCCTTGTTCTTTTATTTTTTACAAGGGACTTATAACTAAGGAAAAAGAACTGAATTTAAACATTCAGGTTGTTTTTTTTTTTTCTAAGCTTTTGTCCTTCAAATAAGTTCTTCAGAAACAAATCCATTCCCCAGTCATGAAAATGTACTGTGTTCACTTTCTTTTTCCATAGTGGAAACACTTATTTATAGTCATCCAAAGTAACAAATAAAGCCAGTTTGAAAATGTGCCGGAATCTATAATGGTTATATCTTGGCTAGGGATGTTATTGGGTGTGGTCCTTTAAGTGGACGCGTACATTCAGTCCAACATTACATTTCCTTAGGGGCCGGGGGGGATTCATTGGAAAGGATTGAATGGGTTATTTTTTGTGTTGACCCTGCTAGGATGACTGTTTAATTGAATAAATTTGAACTGAGAATGAATCAATCTGGTGAGTGTTCCTAGATGTTATTTCATTTGTCCATATTAAACACATCTCTTTATCCTGCGCCTTTCGGGATTTTATTGGATTGGATTTGTTGGCACTAGATCTACTAGGCTGCTAAAGAATGCTTTGTCATTTCAATTTTTTTTTTTAAGCAGAAATCCGTTGTTGTGAATTGTAACAGTAAAGATGGCGTTTCCAAGGTACATTACTAATAGGTAACATTGTTTAGGAATGGTTTGATTTGCATTTTGTTTCAGGGTTATTTTTGCACCCACAGTTTCTGCTATAAGGCTGGGTTCACACTACGGAATCCGCACGGATAAATTCCGGAGGATTCCGTTGCTAGAACACGCTCACGGCTGCGCGCCTATCCGCCTGTGACATAGACACCATTCTATGCATGGGCGGATTCCGCATTCGGCTGAAATAATTGACATGTCAATTCTTTCCGCGGATAGAGGAATTGGCCCGCCCATAAAATGGTGTCTATGGAGTCGGCGGATATGCGCACAGCTTTGAGCGCGTTCTAGCAATGGAATCCGCTGGAATTTATCTCTGCAGATTCAGTTGTGTGAACCCAGCCTTACATGGCAGTGGTATAGCTTTGTGTTCCAGAGCAATTTGAATGGTTGTTGCCTCTTATGATATAGCTACTGTGAGAAGGATCTAAACATCTATTGCTTATAAAGCCCTTGATCTGTACAGTTTCTCTGCCCACTCATTTCTGTGCCAAAAACTTCCTGCCCTTAATTTTGACAGCTAGCACCCCTCAGTACTAAGACAAGACTCTGAAACCAATCCTTCCTAGCATTAGTCACTGACTGCTTTGGCAGTGCAGGACACGCATTGAATAGATTTATTTGTTTGGTTAGCGAGCGGCAAGGATCTGGACATGAGCGTCGGTAATAAGCAGCTGAATGGTTAACACTGCTTTATATCGGTTATAGCGCTTTGTGATTCAGATGTTGCGTAACATGTAAAAAGCCTGCAACAACTTCCCAGTATTGTTTGGTCTGGTCTGTAGGGGGCAATGTAAGCAGTAGACCAATGCACTTCAGTAGAAGGCCACATATGGACTGTTTCTTTTTTTAAAAAATGAGCTAGATGCACTTAATATGTAACTAAGATATAACTTTCATTTAGTAAAGTTATTTCCGCAGTCCTATTATAGCCTATTGGAAATAAAATCATATATACCCACTGTTAGTAGATGTATTTCTTGACTGTGCATGTCAGATCATCAATTATTTTTATCAGTATGTAGCTATCATGAACATACATAGCATTTTTTTGCCTTCATATGTGGTGTCCAAGAAGAAAAATAAATACCCTCACTATTCTTGCTCCTGATTTTATGGATCTCACTAGAAAGAAAAAAAAATAGACTATGCTTAGGAGGTTAAAAAAGAAATTTTTTTGGCTTATTTCCTAAGCAAAATTAGACAAATTCCTAATGTAGACTACTTATGGGAAACGCACATATAGTGCTATTTCCCTCAGGCAGTCTTCAATTTCTCAAAAAAAATAAAATAAATAACTTCTCGACCCCTTCGATGTATCTGAAGTGTCCAGCAAGGGGCGCAGAATATCTAGACATTACGTGGTAAAGTCATCACAAGTACCGGCAGCCCTGTATTATGTGCAGTGTATGCTAGCCACCCAGTGAAAAGTTAGAACATTACTGTCCGCATTAAACTGTGACAGGACAGGTCCAGGGATTGCCAACATTTAAATTGGCAAGTTGGGCTGTGTGCACTCATACAGTAATGTAATGTGAATTCATCATTTCATTTCAGTAATCCTTAAATTGCCGTCCTTCATTGTGTTAAGGCAATGAAACTCCATGTGTGAACATTCCCTCAGTCTTGCCTGCGCTTATCCTTATTGCGAGTGCTGCCGTCAGCAATACATAAATACATTCCCACTGCTTATGCTGTGCAGTAAGTGTATGTGGGGCTGCTTCAAGGTGAGCTGGGCAAAATGACAGGCAGCCTTGATCTCGCAGCTGCCTGTGATCAACCCCTTAAACACCACAATGAAAAGCTATCACTGTGTTTAATAGCCCTATTTCACGGAACGATTATCGTTTCATAGACTTGCTCCAACGACCGCTCGTTAACTAGCACTTAACGATTTTTTTAAGCGAACGATAACGATAGTGGGAACGTGAACGATATCTGTAGTGTAACGATTTTTTTGCGGTCGTTACATCGTTACATGGTCGTTTAAAACGTGGGGAAATGTAGGTAGACATTTCAAGAACGACTGAGATTTTTTTTTTTTATTCAACGAAAAGATTTAGCGAATTGTTGAAAGACTGACGATTTTTTTTCGACATGTTGAAAAAAAAAGTGAACGACTCCGACGATTTCGCTGTTGTGGTTTGCTCGTTTACAGCTATTCCACAGAACGAATATCGTTAACGAGCCGTCGTTTGAACGATTTTATGAACGATAATCGTTTGAAAAAGTTCCGTGTAATAGGGCCTTAAGGCAGTCAGTGACAGGTTAAATACCTGTGACTGACTGCAATGCTTGGGGGGTTTCGATCACTTTTCCTGGCAGGTATAATACTTGCCTTCGTCCTGTTGGATCCGCAATCTACTCAAAGCCTGCCTTCAGGCTATGCTATGCAATCTAATGTTTTCATATATTAGTCCCTGAGGGAGATTTATAAAGTGTATAATAAGTTTAACTCCTCCCCTTTCCCATTATACAAATAAAACATGCTTGCAAGATTGTCTAATCTATTAAATTATAACAATACTGCTCCTGTCTGGTGAGCAGCATAAATAAAAAAAATGTTTTAATTATATATCAGAAAAAAAAGATAAGCAATCAATTTTTTTTTTCCTTTACACCACTAGGATACTCATAAAAACTATAGACCATGGTGCAAAAAGATGCCGCAACCAGCCCTTTAGGTGAAAAGTAAAAGCGTTCTGGCTCTTACACAGCGAGGAGGAGAACACTGGACATCTGTGCATCAATGACCTTTTGTCCTAAAGGGGTTAATTTATCCCTGGTGTCTAGTGGCGGGGGAGATCCGTTAAAGGGGTTATCCAGTGCTACAAAAGCATGGCCACTTTCTTTCAGAGACAGCATGACTCTTGTCTCCAGTTCAGGTGCAGTTTGCCATTAAAGGGGTTATCCAGAGCTACAAAATCATGGTCGCTTTCCCCATACTGTTGTCTCTAGATTGGGTGGGGTTTTGAAACTCCGTTCCATTGAAGTAAATGGAGCTTAATTGCAAACTGCACCTGAACTGGAGACAACAGTAGGGGGAAAAGTGTCCATGTTTTTGTAGCGCTGGATAACCCCTTTAAGCTCCATTCACTTCAATGGAACTGAGCAACAAAACCACGCCCAAGCTGGAGACAAGAGTTGGGGCTGTCTCTGGAAGAAAGTGGCCATGTTTTTGTAGCACTGGATAACCCCTTTAACACTTGCCGGGCCAAGGCTCCGCGTCGGAATGACTCTGATCCCGGCTCGGTACTCCATGTATCTGGTCTGCAGCAGACCAGAATAATAAAGCACTGATCTGATGGATCAGTGCTCTATTATATACACAGCATTGATCTGTACAGATAAAAATGAGAATTGGCCCAGGAGGGAAGGGGTTAAAGGGAACTAACCTGCTGATAGCCCCCCAAATGCACACTGCCCAACTCTATCATGCTGAGCTGGTCTGCTACTTTTAAGGCCACATTCACACGTTCCTGTTTCTGCACGAAACACGGACGTGAAATGCCTGTAACGGACTCCACTTCCCACCTGGGCAGCATCTGTAATAAGATGCTGGGAGCGAGGGAACTGTATGCATATGCACCGCCCTGTAATGAAGCAGCCGCGTGGTGCTGTCACTACACCTCGGCACATGCATACAGTTCCCCCGCTCCCAGCATCTTATTACAGAAGCTGCTCGGGGGGAGACTTTTACAGGCATTTCACGTCCGTGTTCCATGCAGAAAATGGAACGTGTAAATGCGGCCTAATGGTGCGGACGGATGGTGCGGACGCGATTAGTGCTCCTAACGGTGGTCTCTGCCGTAGATTTAAAGGGAATCTGTCAGCTCCTATGGAGGGGGAGTGGTGATGTTTTTGTGCCGCACTTCAGCCCACCTCACTACTTCCCCTCCCAGCTTGTATTGAATATTCATTTCTCTCACCCGGTCAGTGTAGTGCACGCACGCTCCCGCGGCGATTCGCACATGCACCCCAGTGCGTCGGAGCAGCACTGAGCAAAGCCATTGAGGGGTTAGGCTTTGGCCCTCAGTGTGCCTGCGCCGCTCTGACACACTACGGCGCATGCGCGCACTACACCGACCGCGTGAGCGCAATGAATAATTAATACAAGCTGGGAGGGGGAGTGGTGAGGCGGGCCAAAGTGCGTCACAAAGCCATTACCACTCCCCCTCCACTGGATTTCCTTTAACTACTAACTGCACGGCAACAGCCAAGGAGCAACATAAGAGACATACCGTCGTCGCCCTGTGCCCCAGCAGGTTATAGTAGTCGAAACTGCTGAAAGTTCCCCTTTTAAAGATAGCTTGGGCGGGATGAAATAATGTACAGAAAATGGTGGGGGGGATTACAATAAAAAAAAAATAGAAACAAGATAAGAAGGGGCTTTAGTATCTGTCTCCATAATATCTTCTGGTGGACCTGTTTGCTTCTCAGCAGAACCACAAGATTTTAACTTTCTTTTCTCTAAACCCCTAGGAGTAGATGCATTAGCCCACAAATGGGATTTCCAGTTGGGACATGCTCTCTCAGGTTCCCCTAATTCTCAGGGTTCTTCAGAAGCTGTTGGAACCAATAGTCTCAATACTGGTGGCTCTTCTTCTTTGGACAAAGTCCACTAAGCAACATGCTCAGAAGATCTTCTCTTCTCCGGAACCCGGAGCTTCTCCATTAGGGTCTGGTTTTTCAGAAAATAGATGATTGCAGCCAGACCTTACCTGCTATTAAGCGCACTCTGCTCCTGAGCATGCTTCATAGCATATCAGCTACTCAGGCCGTACGGTGACAGGTGGCCAGGGCGTACCCATACGTCCCCGGTCGTCTAAGGGTTAAAGAGGTTGCCCAACATTTTTTTCCTATTGGAAAAGGGAATAATTTGTAGTCTGTCCCATGGTGGTTTTCTCTAACATTTTCTCGTCTCTTTGTCCCTGGGCCGCCTCCTCTGTTGCTGCCTTTTGAATTTGTGCTTGTTTACATGAAGAACTCTGCTCTAAAAGCCTATAGCTCCACCCCCTGCTCTCTGAATCTAGCCCCACCCACTCTACCCATAGGCAGGGAATGTGTGTCTACCTACAAGTGCCTTTTGAGCAGCATGGTGGCTCAGTGTCTGCCAATTATATTATCAAATAAACTAGTTTTTTTAATCCTTTATCTGTTGTAGGACTACAAGTCCCAGCACACATGTACATGTTAGGAGTTATAGTCCTGGATTACACATACACTATTGTAGTCACTCACGGTGGTCTTTGTCCCCAATGGAACTCACAATGTTTTGGAGTGTGTGATAAAATCTATGCAAACATTGGGGGGGGGGGGCATACATACATACAGCTGTTATCCCAGGACCCCAACACTACAAAGCAACATAGCTAACCTCTGGCCCCCCACAACATAGGTATCAGCTCCTGGTCTCCTCCCTGTCATGCTGCCCTTACTGCTGCAATCTGTACTGGGCTTAGATGTTAGCTCCTCCTACAGGGTGTGGCTAAATCAGTGTGGATGCATAACCCCACCCACCTGATGACTCACTGTTCCCTCACTGGCAGGAACAGGAAACAGAAAGGGAATGTGACATCACAGGAAGTAAAGAAAACACTGGCAGAGTGGTCATTTGACTGAGCCCGAGAACAATAAGCCCTCTAAATAAAATATAGAAGTGTATGTAGAATATACAACACCCACAGAACAATGGTAGTTTATTGAAAAATCCCAGACAACCCCTTTAAGATTTGCAAACTTCTGCTCGTGAGCAGAGCAATTTATGTTTTTTTTATATATGCGTAGTGGCAGTGAGTGCCCCGAGAGTGGGGCAAATGGCTTACAGTCCCCTGCCTGTCCATCCCCTGTGGCTATTTGCCTCGCTTCCTGCATTTGATTGATGGCCTCCATGCTGGAGGGAATGGAAATGCTGAGCACCTAAAGTGATCTGACCCTGACCCTGTGAAACCTTCTGACAAATTCCCTTTAAGCTGCAAATTTTTCTACATTTCTGTAAAATTAGTTTTGTACAGTTAGTATAAAACCAGATTTTCTGTCCACAACGAAGAGAAGGTAAATGAAAACAACGAACCTATCCTGTCCCAGGTAGCAGGGCCGTTTCTAGGGCCAGGCGAGGCGGGCCACCGCACAGGGCGCCGACAGCTAGGGGGCGCCCTACAGTATCTGGTCCTTGCACTGACCTCATCATCAGCGCCCCTCCCCCCCCTCCGACGGCCAGAGTCCATGGAGCTGTGAGCACCACCCTCAGTCCACACCTCCAGGACCAGTCCCCAGTGGCTGTTTGAGAATAGCACGCTGGGGCAGAGACCGGGACCCAGACTTCCTGTGCAGGCGGCCTCTGTATGACAGGCTGGCTGCCTGCAGGGGAAGCTAGAAGAGGACTGAGGGACCAGAAGAGGAGCTGTGTAGAGCAGGGGGACAGGTAAGTAGATGATTACTTGTTTTATTACACTATGGGGGCTAGTAAAGAAGAGGAGGGGGAGGGGCGGATCCAGCACTGCACAGAGGGGGCCTACATGCCTATGGGGGGGGCACAAATATGCAAAAGAACACTGCAGAGACACCATCACATGTCTCGACGTCAGTGAACTAGCCAGACCTTCCCTCCGGGAAGGAACAACCAAGCCAAAGGTGTTCTCCAGTTAAGGAAACCACCTCAGCACTGTATCCATCCACAGACAGCTGTTTCGGGGTCAATGTTCTAGAATACACTGATGTTGAGACACGTGATGGTGTCTCTGCAGTGTTTTGGTTGATCTCCCTGAGGTCAACCAGCGTCCTTTTGCATGCACTTACTAGTCATTGCTGCCACTAGCCAGAAACCTACTCCACACTGATGAGGGGCAAAATCCCCGAAACAGCTGTCTGTGGATACCTTGCTGAGGTGGTTTCCTTAACTGGAGAACGCCTTTGGCTCGGTTGTTCCTTCCCGGAGGGAAGGTCTGGCTAGTTCACTGACGTCGAGACATGTGATGGTGTCTCTGCAGTGTTCTTTTGCATATTTGATTTCCCAGGGGGCAATGTTCTAGAATACACTGACGTTGAGACACGTGATGGTGTCTCTGCAGTGTTCTTTTGCATATTTGATTTCCCAGAGGGCAATGTTCTAGAATACACTGACGTTGAGACACATGATGGTGTCTCTGCGGTGTTTTGGTTGATCTTCCTGAGGTCAACCAGTGTCCTTTTGTATGGGGGGGGGGCACAACCTCTACTCCTAGCTGCCAAAAAGCCCTGGTATGTTCTGTTAAGTCCCGCCCCGAGACGATAAGCCCCACCCCAGTTGCCGACCTCCAGTGCTAGAGTTCACAGGTCTCCTAGCATCCTGTATGTCAGTGTAGTGGAGGTCACACAGCTTTCCCAGCATCCTGTATGTGAGTGTATAATGGAGGTCACACAGCTCTTCCAGCATCCTGTATGTGAGTGTATAATAGAGGTCACCCAGCTCTCTTAGTATCCTGTATGTCAGTGTAATGGAGGTCACGCAGCTTTCCCAGCATCCTGTATGTCAGTGTAATGGAGGTTACCCAGCTCTCCCAGTATCCTGTATGTCAGTGTAATGGAGGTCACACAGCTCTCCCAGCATCCTATATGTCAGTGTAATGGAGGTCGCACAGCTTTCCCAGCATCCTGTATGTCAGTGTAATGGAGGTCACCCAGCTCTTCCAGCATCCTGTATGTGAGTGTATAATAGAGGTCACACAGCTCTCCCAGTATCCTGTATGTCAGTGTAATTGAGGTCACCCAGCTCTCCCAGCATCCTGTATGTCAGTGTAATGGAGGTCACATAGCTTTCCCAGCATCCTGTATGTCAGTGTAATGAAGGTCACCCAGCTCTCCCAGCATCCTGTATGTCAGTGTAATGGAGAGATCCAAGGTTGGAACAGCGGAGTCTCCCCAGGGTGCACAGTCTCCATCAGGCAAGCCCACACCTGATACTTCAATAGCAAAAAAATTGGGTGTAGAGACAGCATCCATCCAGTGAAAAATTCTTTACTTTATTTTAAGCCATTGCATATAAAAATACCGACGTTTCGTCTCTAACATTCCTGATATATAGGATATACTTGAGAAAGGCTCAGGAGTGTTAGAGCCAAAACGTCTGTATTTTTATATGCAATGGCTTAAAATAAAGTAAAGAATTTTTTACTGGATGGATGCTGTCTTCACACCTAATTTTTTTGCTCAGTGTAATGGAGGTCAGACAGCTTTCCCAGCTTCCAGTATGTCAGTGTAATGGAGGTTACACAGCTTTCCCAGCATCCTGTATGTCAGTGTAATGAAGGTCACACAGCTTTCCCAGCATCCTGTATGTCAGTATAATGGAGGTCACCCAGCTCTCCCAGCATCCTGTTTGTCTGTGTAATGGAGGTCACATAGCTTTCCCAGCATCTTGTATGCCAGTGTAGTGGAGGTCACACAGCTCTCCCAGCATCCTGTATGCCAGTATAATGGAGGTCACACAGCTTTCCCATCATCCTGTGTGTCAGTGTAATGGAGGTCATACAGCTCTCCCAGCATCCTGTATGTCAGTGTAATGGAGGTCACCCAGCTCTCCCAGCATCCTGTATGTCAGTGTAATGGAGGTCACCCAGCTTTCCCAGCATCTTATACTCAGTATTATGGGGGTAGGGGTGTACTGTACATAGGTCTGTACTAAACAGTGGAGGGAGAACTGTACTGCACATAGGGGGCAATACAACAGAGATGTTTGTCTGGCAGTTTCTGAAGAGGTGAATTGTAGTTGGAAGAAATCATCATGCTCGTCTGGGCCGGATGGAGAGGAAAAGGGATAGTGACGTCTCAGATCAAAGAAGACGTCACCTGTGGGTAACTGATATTTTTGCATTCAGTAGAACATTATTTAGTAAGGGCACCGCTCAATGCCGTAACATACACACTGATTCCTCCTAGTAACCTAAATCTTGATAAACCCCTCCTTCCTTCCTAGGACTGAACTGAGTGAGGACTGAAGTTATTAACAATGGGAGGGGATTGGGGAATAGTGGGCATATCAAGGTTTCTTGAATTAAAATTAAAATGTATTAATGAATGGGATCATTGAAGGGAATAGGTCAGAAGAAAAGAAATCTACTGTTAACATTTTTATTTATAGATTTATTTATTTTATAAGTTCTTATGTCCAACATTTTTTAATTTTTGTTTGTTTCCATGTATCCTAAAATAATCTTGATATCTTGTTTTTTAATTCTCACCACCATGTATAGTTCACTTTCCAGCAGTGTCTTCCTTATCATTATAGTAAGTGTACATGCATAGGTTCGTGATATACAGTCCACAAGGGGACTGTATGTCACGGACTGAACTCCTGACCTCTTATGGAACTCTTAGCATCATGATTTATGGTGAGAGCTCTGAATTAAAGCTTTGCCAGTTCAGCAGCAAAGAAGTTAAAGAGGTACTCCGGCCAAACATAACTTTTCATATGTTGCTGCCCATGGTGAGACTAACAGTTCATTCCATACTTGTTATTGTCTATTCAGTCTCCTTCTCCCAGTTCTGAGCTGCTGCGTTCTGTTGAAGACACAAAAATCTGTGCGTGGGCCTTTCTGTCTGTCTCCCCATACCCTTTGTAAACAAGTCCCTGGCAAGATTTATCTGCAACTTTGTAGCAACTTTAGCACAAATAAAAATTGTTAAAAGCGGTAGCTTTCTTGGCGCAGTCTGTCTGGACCAGGAGTCTGCAATTGGCTGTGTGAAAAATAGGATTTCTAAACTAGTCTACACTCTAAGCCGTGGTTATGTGTTTAGGACTGACCTGTTTTCCAAGTCCATAAAAACATTCAATAACATTTAATATCCTGAGTATATGATCCCCTAAGGCTGCATAACTGGTTGTGTTTCTATGTTTGCTGGACTTAATGGATATTTGTATTTTTTTCAACCGTACTATCTATGTAACTAAGTTTAGGTTACCTGTCAATTTAAAAAGACATATCGAAATCCAAAGGCCTAAATAAAAATATAAAGAGAAAAACCTAATGGTCACAGGGTACTGCGCAGAGATGTTAGGTTCTGTTTACTTTACCATTAGTAGTTTATTCAGATTTGACAAGAAGGAAAAGTACAGCATGCAAATAGATGGTCCAACATTAACCCCTTCACGTCAGCCATCTGTATATATACGTTCCTATTGCACATGCCCCGTGCAGTAGGAATGTACATATACGTTCCTGCTTTGACGGGGGTTTGTGATGAGAATGGGATCGCTGCAGGGACAGCGATCCCGCTCTCATCTGAGTGAGGCACCGGAGATAATGAGAATCAGCTGCGATCCCACAGCTGACCCCCATTAACCCCTTAGGGAAACGGCGGTCACTAATGGGCCGGTGCCGCCGCTATATTTCATCTCCCCCCACCGTGAATCCACGGTGGGGGGAGATGAAATAGTTAAAATCAGACCCCAGACCAGCCCCCCCTAGTGCCCCGGTATCTAACCCCCCTCCCCGCGGTGGCCATCAGATCCAAGATGGCCGCCGCGATCACTGTGAACAGACTAATGTCTGTTCACAGTGATCTCTTTGTAAAAATGAATGAAAACCCCATGCTCTCCGCCACCGGAGGTAGCGGAGAGCATGGGGCAGTCATCGGGGACCCCCCCTGTGGGGTCCCGGTACAAGCGATCAGCGGTATATACTATATACCGCTGATCGCTTGTGCCATGTGCCGCCGGAACATTTTATCCCCTGTCACCATGAATGATTGGTGACAGGGGATAAAAAGTGATGTCCCCCCCCCCCCCCAGTCACCCCCGTCCCCGAGTCACCCTCCCCTACCCCATATACTCACCTGATCCTGGAGCTCCTTCCTCCTCGGTGTCCTGGCTGGTTATGAAGTGCGCATGCGCTCCACAACCAGCCAGCTCTGAAAATTTAAAGTGACAGAGACCAATTTGGTCTCTGTCACTAAACTATGATTACTGTGATAGAAAATATGACAGTAATCATAGTAATACAGTGAAAAAGAATGTATAAAGTACAAAAAGTGACAAACATACAAAAAAATAAAACACACACTTTCTATTATAGTAATAATTGCAGTTTACTCCCAAATTACCCCTAACCCCCCCAGATTACCCGTAACTACCGCAGCTAGCCCGTAACCACCCCAGGTTGTCCGTAATCACGTCAGATTGCACATAACCCCCCAGATTACCCGTAACCACCGCACGTTGACCGCAACCACCGCACGTTGACCGTAACCACCACACGTTGCCCGTAACCACCGCACGTTGCCCGTAACCACCGCACACTGCCCATAACCACCGCACGTTGCCAGTGACCCCCCTCCAGATTGTCCGTAATCACCCCAGATTACATGTACCCACCCCAGATTACCTATAAGCACTTCAGTCTATCCGTAACAATTCTAGATTGTCTGTAACCCCTCCAGGTTGCCCGTAACCACCGCAGGTTGCGCATAACCACCCCAGGTTGCCCGTAATCATGCCAGATTACATGTAACCCCCCAGATTGCACGCAACCACCGCAGGTCGCGTCTGACCACCGCACGTCGCATCTGACCACCGCACCTTGCCTCTGACCACCGCACATCGCCTCTGACCACCGCACGTCGCCTCTGACCACCGCACGTAGCCTCTGACCACCGCACGTCGCCTTTGACCACCGCACGTCGCCTCTGACCACCGCACGTCGCCACTGACAACCGCACGTCGCCACTGACCACCGCACGTCGCCTCTGACCACCGCACCTTGCCTCTGACCACCGCACCTTGCCTCTGACCACCGCACCTTGCCTCTGACTGATTACAGGTACCCACCTCAGATTACCTATTAGCACTTCAGTTTATCCGTAACCACAGCAGGTTGCCTGTAGCCACCCCAGATTGTCTGTAACCACCCCAGACTGTCTGTAACCACCCCACGTTGCCCGTAACCACAGCAGGTTGCCTGTAACCACCCTAGATTGTCCGTAACCACAGCAGGTTGTCCGTATTCACCCCAGGTTGCCTGTAACCACCCCAGGTTGCCTGTAACCACCCCAGGTTGCCGTAACCACAGCAGGTTGCCCATGACCTCCCCATGTTGACGGTATCCACCCCAGATTACCCGTAACCACCCCAGATTACCCGTAACCACCTCAGACTGCCCGTAACCACCCCAGACTGCCCGTAACCACCTCCAAATTACCCGTAACCACCCCACATTACCTGTAATCTAATTTTTTTTATTTTATTTTAGTAACTGCGCTATTCTAATAACTATTACTAGCTTCTGTTTTGCTCCAGCAAATTGGCACTCCTTCCCTTCTGAGCCCTGCTGTGTGCCCATACAGTGGTTTATGCCCACATATGGGGTACCGTTGTACTCGGGAGAACCTGCGTTACAGATTTTGGCGTACGTTTTCTCTCATGTTCCTTGTGAAATTTAGAAATTTCAAACTAAACCAACATATTATTGGAAAAATTCAAGTTTTTCATTTTTACTGGCCAATTTTGAATACTTTCCTCTAATACCTGTGGGGCCAAAATGCTCATCCTACCCCAAGATGAATTCTTTGAGGGGTGTACTTTCCAAAATGGGGTGACTTTTGGGGGGGGGGTCTATTCTGTAGACATTACAGGGGCGCTGCAAATGCACCTGGTGCTCAGAAACTTCTTCAGAAAAATCTGCACGGAAAATGCTAATTGGCGCTCCTTCCCTTCTGAGCCCGGCTGTGTGCCCATACAGGGGTTTATGCCCACATATGCGGTACCGTTCTACTCAGGAGAACCTGCGTTACAGATTTTGGGGTGAATTTTCTCTCCTGTTCCTTGTGAAATTGAGAAATTTCAAACTAAAGGAACAAATTATTGGAAAAATTCGAGTTTTTCATTTTTACTGTCTACTTTTGAATACTTTCCTCTTATACCGGTGGGGTCAAAATGCTCACCACACCCCAAAATGAATTCTTTGAGGGGTGCACTTTCCAAAATGGGGTGACTTATGGCGAGATTTTACTCCGCTGGCACTACAGGGGCACTGCAAACGCACCTGGCACTCAGAAACTTCTGCAGCAAAATCTGCATTGAAAAAGCTAATTGGCGCTCCTTCCCTTCTGAGCACGGCTGTGTGCCCATACAGTGGTTTATACCAACATATGAGGTACCTTTTTACTCAGGAGAACCTGTGTTACAAATTTTGGGGTACTTTTTTTCTCTTGTTCCTCGTGAAATTGAGAAAATTTAAACTAAAGGAACATATTATTGGATAAATTCGAGTTTTTCATTTTTACTGTCTACTTTTGAATACTTTCCTCTAATACCTGTGGGGTCAAAATGCTCACCACACCCCAAAATGAATTATTTGAGGGGTGCACTTTCCAAAATGGGGTGACTATGGGCGAGATTTTACTCCGCTGGCACTACAGGGGCACTGCAAACGCACCTGGCGCTCAGAAACTTCTTCAGCAAAATCTGCATTGAAAAAGCTAATTGGCACTCCTTCTGTTCTGAGCCCTGCTGTGTGCCCATACAGTGGTTTATGCCCACATATGAGGTACCTTTTTACTCAGGAGAACCTGCGTGACAGATTTTGGAGTGAATTTTCTCTCCTGTTCCTCGTGAAATGGAGAAAATATAAACTAAAGGAACATATTATTGGAAAAATTCGAGTTTTTCATTTTTACTGTCTAATTTTGAATACTTTCCCCTAACACCTGTGGGGTCAAAATGCTCATCCTACCCCAAGATGAATTCTTTGAGGGGTGTACTTTCCAAAATGGGGTGACTTATGGGGGGTTTTCTCTCTGCTGACACTACAGGGGCACTGCAAATGCACCTGGCGCTCGGAAACTTCTTCAGCAAAATCTGCAATGGAAAAGCTAGATGGCGCTCCCTTCCTTCTGAGCCCCGCTGTGTGCCCATACAGTGGTTTACGCCCACATATGGGGTACCGTAGTACTCAAGAGAACCTGCGTTACAAATTTTGGGGTGTGTTTTCTCTCATGTTCCTTTTGAAAATGAGAAACTTTAATCTAAACGTATATATTATTGGAAAATTGTAATTTTTCATTTTTTTACGGCCTAATCGTGAATACTTTCCTCCAGCCCCTGTAGGGTTAAAATGCTCATTATACCCCTAGATTAATTCTTTAAAGTGTCTAGTTTCCAAAATGGGGTCACTTATGGGGGTTTCCAGTATACAAGCCTCCTAAATCAACTTAAGAAAAGAACTGGTCCCTAAAAAAATCAGTTTTGGAAACTTTTACGAAAATGTGGTAATTTGCTGATAAATTTCTAAGCCCCGTAACACCCTAAAAAAGTAAAATATGTTTATGAAATGAAGCCAGAATAAAGAGGACATATCGGTAATGTGACTTAGTAACTAATTTATGTGATACGACTTTCTTTTTTAGAAGCAGAGAATTTCAAAGTTCATAAAATGCTAATTTTTTCAATTTTTCATGATATTTTGATGTTTTTCACAAAAAACACACAAAGTAGTGACCAAATTTTGCCACTAATATAAAGTGCCATATGTGACGAAAAAACAATCTCAGAATCGCTAGCATACGTTAAAGCATCACTGAGCTATAAGCGCATAAAGTGAGACAGGTCAGATTTTGAAAAATGAGCCTGGTCTTTTAGGTGCAAATAGGCTTGGTCTTGAAGGGGTTAAAAGCCACAGGGGAATTTGAAATTAGAGCTGCATATAAACTACTGCTTTTGATAAATTCTCCCCTAAGGGTATGTTCACACTGAGCAAGATCAGTGGAATTACATGGCGGAGAGCTTCCACCTGTCTCAGTGTCAAGTAGTGTCCCCATGGTAGGGTTCACGCTCCTCCGCTTTCTCTCCGCTTTGACATGTCAATTCTTTGAGAGGAGAGCTGCAAAGGCGCGTGAGACAGACAGGAGCTCCCTGTTGACACTGAGACAGACGGGGGCTCTCTGTTGATTTTGCTCAGTGTGAACATAGCCTAAGGGCCCTATTCCACCGGACGATTATCGTTTAGATTATCGTTAAATCGTTGGAATCTAAACGATAATCGTTCAGTTGAAATGCAGTTAAGGATTAACGACCAAACGAGAAATCGTTGATCGCTTTATAAGACCTGGACCTATTTTTATCTTTGCTCGTTTGCAAAACGTTCGCAAATCGTTCTCATTGAATAAGACATCGTTCGGTTGTTTGCAATAGATACGAATGCAATAGCGAAGAAATAGCGAAGATAAAACGATCGCAAATACAATCATAAGTAACGATTATCGTTCCATGGAAATGAGTGATTGTTTTCAGGTCTTTCGCAATAGCGGTTGTTTGAGATCGTTAATCGTTAACGATTATGCGAACGATAATCGTCCGGTGGAATAGGGCCCTAATGGTACTTTTACACGGTGCGATAATTCGCCCGATCTCACGATTAACAATTTTGAATGAACAATGTTTTTTTTTAAAACGATCAGCGTTTAGCCGGAACAATACATCGCTATTCGCTATGCGATCGTTTTGCGATCGTTTAAGCCTATCTCACACATATGTGAAATCACTGAAAGAATGTTTACACGGAACGATCTGCAAATTTTTTGCGAACGATCAACGATGATTTGAGAACATGTTGAAAGATCAAAATGAACGATTTTTTGCTCGTCGTTTGATCGTTCGCTGCGTTCACACGTACGATTATCGTTCGAATTTGACCATTATCGTGCAAAAACGAACGATCAATCGTCCCGTGTAAAAGGACCATAAGACTTCTAAAAGTTGGCATCAGATAGCTGTTTTGCATGTCCTTCCGACACAGTTTAATAACTTTATGGGGGGGAGGATCAGTAGAAATCAGCTGATGAAGGGGGCAGTTGACCTCCAAAATGCGTTGAACACACCTAAAGGAGCAAACTCTTTTATAAAAGTGCCTGGAATCCTCTTCATGATCTGGAGATAGAAACTCATTTCAAAAAGGTTTGGCACCAGATGCCTCTTCATACTAAAGCCGCGATTTTCTTACCCAGGCAGGGTCATCGGAAGGTGGTCGGCAACAGCCCTCTAACCATATACAAGGCGCACTATAGTGTCGTACCCAAGCTTGTATGACCCTGGTGAGCGTACGCTTGTAGTTATATGCATTATTGTCAACCAGGTTCGTTCTCTTTACTCTTTTTATATACAAGTAGAAATGAGCGCAACTCGAGCAAGTCCAGTTGTTCAGGATTTTAAGAAGTTGGATGTAGCCCTAAGCAGTCTGGGAAAACATGGATACAGCCTATCCTATCCATGTTTTTAGAACTCCTTAGGGCTGCATCCAACTTCTTCAGTCTCCAGTAGGGATAGTCCGAACCTGCCGAGGTTCGGGTTCGTACGAACCCGAACTCTCGGCAATGATTCCCGCTGTCTGTTGGCTCCGTGGAGAGGGTGGATACAGCGGGAGGACCGCCTGGAAAACTGGGATACAGCCATAGCCATAGGCTGTATCCCAGTTTTCCAGGCGGTCCTCCCGCTGTATCCACCCGCTGCACGGAGCGGCCAGACAGCGGGAATCTGATGCCGAGCGTTCAGGTTCGGACCATCCTTAGTCTCCAGTGTTCGAATGCCGAACGACTGGACTGGAACATGCTCGAGTTGCGCTAATGTATAAATATCATCTATAAGTAAAGTATAAGTCCTTCCTTTGTATTTCCCATTCATTTCAATTACATATCCGACTTTGTCTCAAATAATGCCACAAATTGCTGTGTGTTAAGCAAAAGCATCAGGCATCGACTTACAGGGTAGCCACCTATAGGTGGCACTAGAGTGACAGTGTTCATTGTGGAGGAGAGCATTGCCCAGAAGAGACCCAACCTAGCAGCTGAATCTCCAGGAGGATAATCAGTACCTGAAAATGAGGGATTAAAACAAAGAATATTAGAAAGTCGCGTACCATTTTATTTACTCAGTGACCAAGAAACAACCAGACAAGCGCAGTGCCCAGATGTTAGCTGCAAGTCAGGAGGGAAATGACGGCAGTCTATAGGTGTGGAATGTTTTCAACCAACCCAACAATAATTCATAATGCACAAACATTGCTGTTTTTTATTAACCATTTTTCAAGCCCAAGAAAACGGCTACGGAAGAAGTATTTGTGACTGCAGACCTTTTGGGTGGCCAAATATTTAGCCATTATGTGCTGTACCACACTGCAAAAAATATAGATTCAGTGTTACCTTTTATTGCTGTATGGTATGGGGCGTATTTGTCATTTGCGCATGTCAAAAGTTTTGATTGGTACTAATTGGGAGAGAGGTGCGCACTGCAGCACGGCCAATCTCTGCTCTAAGGGGGACTTTACACATAGAAATTTATCTGACGGATTTTTGAAGCCAAAGCCAAGAATGGATTTGAAAAGAGGAGAAATCTCAGTCTTTCTTTTATGGCCTGATCCCTGTTTATAGTCTGTTCCTGGCTTTGGCTTCAAAAATCTGTCAGATAAATCTCTCTATGTAAAGGCACCCTAAGTTAGAAAAAAGAATCAGGCTCCATAGAGCTCCATTATAAGTCTTACTCTTTTTTTCTAACTCAGAGTGGAGAGTGGATGTGCTGCAGCATTTCTCATTCTCACGATCCATACCCGATCCGGACCCAGACCAATTAAAACTCTTGACATGTCTTAATGACATGCCAAAAGTTTTTGGTAAGGACAGTGACACTTTAAAGGGGTACTCCAGCAAGGGGGCTATTTTGGGATCTGGCCGTGGAGGAGGTGGCCGAGAGAAAAGACGTCCACTCACCTCCCTGGATCCAGTGGCGGGTCCTGTATCGTGGCGCTACGGTCCCCGATTCCCGGTGGACGTCTTTTCTCTCAGCCACCTCCTCTCTGTCCAGATCCCTAAATTGCCCCCCCCCCTGGAGTACCCCTTTAAGATGGCCATACATTTTAAATCTCCTCATATACATGCAAGCTCATGCATTTTTTTACATTAGAGTATGTTCTTGGTAATGCAATGAAAGACTGCTGAATTTAGTGATTGATTTCTGCTATGAAGTGATGCAGTACTGCAATATAAATGTAAGTGTGAACACAGCCTTAGGCCATGTTCACATGGTGTGAGACACCGGCCATTCTGTAACCGGCCTGGTCACGGAACAGCCGTTGTCAGAGAAGATCATCCCAGCCGTTACTGCAGTCAGTGTGTCACTGTGCAGTGTGCATCAGTGTACGCCTGCATCTGAATTCCCCACTGCTCACAATGGAGCGTTCGGCCGGAGCCGCATGCTCCATTGTGTGAACTGACTTGTCAATTCTTTGCAGCGCCACTAGGGATCCCAGACAGAGGGTGTACTATGTGTATACACTCCATAGAAGGCAGCACTGCGTAAGCTACGTAGTAATCACGGCCGTTGTTGCAAATCGGCAACAATGGACATTATTACGTAAGTTACGTAGTGTGAACATAGCCTTAGGCTGCATTCACACGTCTGTAGAGTTTGCGGATCTACAGACAGTGAATGCATGCAAAAGACTGTTTCCCTGCCTGGCATGATGAGTCAATATCATGCCGGCAGTGGGGAAACTGAATCGCTGTGGCACTGTAGTGACGCTATTACACACGCCGACATCGATTGGGTAAGAGGGTGGGGGTGGGTCAGGGAGCCGCGGCGGGGCTGCCCGGGCAATCTTTAAATCGTCACTTTGTGTAATAGGGACTTTAGGGAGATGGGGATAAGCAGATTTGTGTTTTCTAACACTGTTCATCAAGCCATGTAATATGACCCTTAGCCAATGACAGATTCGGCTGTGGCTTATGTGGTGTCCCACTCTACCATCTGGCAAGTGACCGGTCGGCTGTAGTGCACCACACTTACGTTCCCTGAGAAAAAGAGAACTGAAGAAATGAAACGAAAAAGTTTAAAGCTAAGGCGGGATTCACACGTTCCGTGTCCGCTCCATGGAGCACGGACTGTAAATCCATGTACTGGACTATTTCCTCACACGGCATGATGTATCAGTAGGGGAAACAGTTTGAAACTCTGCGGAACTGTAATGGCAAAGTCTGTAAGCATGACGACCACCAAGATCGATCTCCACAATGCTTGACCAGTTGTGCGTCCCTTTCCTGCAATCAGCCGTTGGCTGCACATCCCCCACTACAAGGCAAGATGTGCAGCCTGATCAGCATTTGCTTGTTTGTTGGCTAAACACTAATCTCCCCAGGTAATAAGGTCCTAATGGTCATTTTACACGGGACGATTGATCGTTCGTTTTTGCACGATAGCGGTCAAATTCGAACGATAATCGTACGTGTAAACGCAGCGAACGATCAAACGACGAGCAAAAAATCGTTCATTTTGATCTTTTAACATGTTCTCAAATCATTGTTAATCGTTCGCAAAAATTCGCAGATCGTTCCGTGTAAACATTCTTTCAGCTATTTCACCTATGTGTGAGATAGGCTTAAGCGATCGCAAAACGATCGTATAGCAAATTTTCCGTATGATGTATCGTTCCGTCTAAACGCTGATCGTTATAAAAAAACATTGTTCATTCAAAATCGTTAATCGTGCGATCGGGCGAATTATCGCACCGTGTAAAAGTAACATAACATGCCTGACTGTTATCTCCTGTGGAAAGTGGATGAGTATCTTTGTTGATAATACTGCTGACTTTAACTGCGTTTTTACTATCTTTGTGGATGGTGATGTTGCTGGGGAGGGCCTAAACCAATGGCTCTTCCCACCCTGGTGTTACCAGGCTGCTGTCGTTTGGTTTTTAACCCGGCTGGTTATAAAAATAGGGGGGACCCTATGCGTTTTTTTTTTTATTAGTTATTTATTTAAAAAAAAACACATAGGGTCCCCCCTATTTTTATAACCAGCTGGGTTAAAAACCAAACGACAGCAGCCTGGTAACACCAGGGTGGGAAGAACCATTGGTTTAGGCCCTCCCCAGCCTAAATCTTACCAGCCTGCTGCCGCCCGGTCCAGGAGCGCCAATTTTGACGCTCCGGGACCACTGGCACCCGGCTCTTCCCAGTACCCCTGGTGGCATTGGGTACTGGGGTAATAATGGGGGGTTAGTGTTAGCCATTTTATACCGGCTAACACTAGGCCCCAACTTAGTAATGGATTCTGTCTATTAGACGGCTTCCACTACTAAGTCTATAAAGTAAAGAAATAAAGACAACACACAAGTGAAAATTTTTTTTATTCAAATAAAAACACCCCCACACCCCTCATTGACCATTTTATAAAAAAAAAACAACCGCTGATCATCGACGTAGTCCACGTAATCCGACGTAATCCACAGGATACCGATATCTGAAAAACAAAAAGGGAGAAACACACAAAAAACACACAAACAGGAGCACAACACCCATCATTGTGAGCGGTGTTGTGCTCCTTACAGTATGCAGCATCTTTACAGATCGCTGCTTACAGTCTGGCCCCCAAGGGGTTAAGGGAGGATGTATTGCATCCCCCTTAACCCCTTGGGGGCCAGACTGATGTCAGACTGCACCCATCCCAGCAAGGAAGGGTTAAGTGACCCCCCTTCCTTGCTGGGATGGGTGCAGTGCTGGGGAGGGGGTGGGGAGAGCTCTATACTCACCCCGATGTGTCCTCTTCGCTGGTCCGCAGCACAATGAAGTCACTGTGCTGCGGACCGGCTCTTTATATGTGCGCTCAGCCGATCAGCCAATCAGCTGAGCGCACATATAATTCTAAATGTTTCTTCTAATAATGCTATTGTGATAACATAATTAGAAGAAACATTTAATGTTTTAATCACATTTTTGTTGTAATAAAATCAGTTTCGTTGTTAAATTATTTAATTTAAACGAATCCATTATTGTGCAATTAAATATACTGTCAAAAAATAAATATATATATAAATATACATTTATTTATATATATATTTATTTTAACAGTATATTTAATTGCAAAATGATGGATTCATTTAAATTTAAATATTGAACAACGAAAGGGACTTTATTACAACGAAAATGTGTTTTATTAATTAAATATATTAACCATGAGAGACATCGGCATCGGCATACTGCAGAGGATCGCAAACCCCGGTAATAGCAATTCATGTAAACTGTTTCCCTGCTTTCCCAGATGCATCCAGAGATGTTTGCATCACTTTCTAAAGATTTTATTTGTTTTTTTTTAGTTGAACCAGATTTCCAAGTAAATGACCGTATGTTTTCAGCCGCATGTCTATTTTTTCCCACGGCCGTAGTTTCAGCTGCACATTTCCAGCCGCATAAAAAATACAGCCGCACAGTTACATAGTGTGAACATAGCCTAAGTGTGTTAACATTGCCATTAGTCTGCAAGTTCCACATGCCATGGTATCAGTGGCTTGAAATGGGCAGAACAGGGGAGGCTGCAGATGAACGCTAAGGAATGTGGAACGCATCAGTGAAAGTGGTAAAACAGTTGGACAGGGGGAAATTGCTAAATTCTGTGAATATTGCTGCCAATATTGCTGTAAGAATGCTGTAACAGGGAGGGCGGCAGCTGGGCTCTTAGGCCTTATTCACATTAGGACCTGTGATCTCAATATTGCATAAAGTTTTAAACCAAAATCAATAAAATGTAAATGTTAACAACTAATTTTTACATAATAAAACATACAAAATAGAAGTGAAAGCTACTTTGTGTGACCTTTAAGGGCCCTTTTTTACGGGCCGATTATCGTCCAGGAGCATTGTTAAAAACCCTCCTGCGGCCCATGTAAAAGTGACAGCGATCAGCTGAGGACCAGTAAGATGTCCAATCGCATTTCTTGGATTGCAGTAAAATGTATCGCTGTTGGCCACACTGTTTGATCAGGGTATGTGTGGTAAAGGGAAACTGAAAACACAGATATACGTATATCCATGCTGTCAGTTTCCAGATCACATGCAGTGCATACTTAGTGTGCTGCTGTGTGATCCGGCATCCCGCTCTCTCCAGCTCTCCCATCTTGCTCTCTCATCTTGCTCTCTCTTTAGATCCCTTCCTCCACTGGATGTCAATCATTCTGGAGGAGGCAGGGCCATTGAGCAGAATGCCAAAGCAAAGGGAAACTGACAACACATATAATCCGGTTTCCAGATCACACATGCAGTACATACTTACCTAGTGCGCTGCTGTGCGATCCGGCATCCCACTCTCTCTAGCTCTCTCATCCTGCTCTCTCTTCAAGTCGCTGCCTCCTCCAGCTGTCAATCATTCTGGGGGAGGAGGTGACATTGAGCAGAATGCCAGATCACAGAATCAGTGCACTAGCACAGCTGATGATCTGGAAACTGACAGCATGGCTATAGCTATATATATATATATATATGCATTTATGCCGGTCTGCTCGATTTGTTGTGCAGTGTAAAGGCAATTGCAAACGAATGCTGATCTCGCTGATTGTCACTTATTTGCGGCCTTGCTCGGCCTCATGTTTGACCATGTGAAAGTACCCTTAGAAAATGCCCCCCTCGCATGTGAGAGGTGAAGCTCTTAGTCCTTATTATCACGCTCTATCATCATTTATTAGGATGTTGTGAAGTCCAAAACTGTTTAAATCTTCGCACTACTACTACTTCCTTAAAGGAGAAGCCAGGCGAAAATTTTAATAAAAGTATTATATTGCCCCCCCAAAAGTTATACAAATCACCAATATACACTTATTACAGGAAGTGCTTTTTTCCCTGCACTTACTACTGCGTCAAGGCTTCACTTCCTGGATAAAATGGTGATGTCACTTCCTGGATAACATGGTGATGTCACTTCCTGGATAAAATGGTGATGTCACTTCCTGGATAACATGGTGATGTCACAACTAGAGATGAGCGAACCTGCCGGATTTCTGGTTCGTACGTATGGCATAGGCTGTATCCCAGTTTTCCAGGCGTTCCTTAGGCTGTATCCACCCGCTGCACGGAGCGAGCAGACAGCGGGAATGAGATGCCGAGATTTCTGGTTTGTACGAACCAGAAATCCGGCAGGTTCGCTCATCTCTAGTCACGACCCGACTCCCAGAGCTGTGCGGGCTGTGGCTGCTGGAGAGGATGATGGCAGAGGGATGCTCAGTGTCCCTCCAGTACCCTGTGTCCCTCAGTGTCCCCCTGCCATCATCCTCTCCAGCAGCCACAGCCCGCACAGCTCTGGGAGTCAGGTCCTGACATCACCATGTTACCCAGGAAGTGACATCACCATGTTATCCAGGAAGTGACATCACCATGTTATCCAGGAAGTAAAGCCTTGATGCAGTAGTAAGTGCAGGGAAAAAAATCACTTAATAAGCTTTTCCCGTAATAAGTGTGTATTGTTCATTTGTATAAGTTTTGGGGGGGCAATACAATACTTAAATAAAAAAAAAATTCCGGACTTCTCCTTTTACTTACTTTGTAACAGGGATGGGAATTATAGTTATAATGAAACTCATTGAGGTATGAAATGGAAACATACAGCATAGTGTTTTCCCCCCATAATCTTCTATATAAAGTATGCTTGTTTCAGCATTTGTTTTTGAAACTGAAATTCAGATGATGTCTCTGAGTTTTTCCTGCCAGCGGTATAAAGAACATCATGGATAGTTTTCTAAAAATAAGAATAGTTGGTGTCGCCTTAAATAAAATGGTCTTCATCTATCAGAGGGGAGGGATTTCCTGTGTTAAAACTGAACAACAAATCACAGCAGAGCAAGTGATGATCTGTGGATATTGTGCCTCGGATTCAGACAAACACTGGTCGGGAGAGATCCTGCACACTTCACCTCCAGGAATCTAAAATCATCAGAATGTGAACTCCAGAGACTGAAGCATATTCAGTGTAAAATCCTGCACAGAAACCAATCCACCGGAAACATTCGATTCCAGAACGTAAATGGTGTGCCTAATACAAGGAGAGGAGTCCGAGTACTGACTAGCTTCAAAACATACATCATCCCAGTAAACATACATCATCCCATCGTTTTTGCCTCCTTGTGCTTAAAAGGCCATAGCAGTTGCATTTTTCCACCTAGAGACCCGCATGAGCCCTTATTTTTTGCGCCACTAATTGTACTTTGCAATGACAGGCTGAATTTTTTCATAAAGTACACTGCATAACCAGAGAAAAATTCAATGTGTGGTGAAATTGGAAAATAAAACACATTTCTTTTATTTGGAGGGTATTTTTTTTTTACGCCGTTCGCCTTGGGGTAAAACTGACTTGTTATATATGTTCCCCAAGTTGTTACGATTACAATAATATGTAACATGTATAACTTATTGTATCTGATGACTGGTAAAAAATTCAAACCATTGTTAACAAATATATGTTCCCTAAAATCGCTCTATTCCCAGGCTTATAGCGCTTTTATCCTTTGGTCTATGTGTGAGGTGTCATTTTTGGCGCCATGATGTGTTCTTTCTATCGGTACCTTGATTGCGCATATGCGACTTTTTGATCACTTTTTATTACAATTTTTCTGGATTTGATGCGACCAAAAATGATTTTTTTGCGCTTGCGCTGTTTACCGTGCGAGATCAGGAATGTGATTAATTAATAGTTTGGGCGATTACGCACGCGGCGATACCAAATATGTTTATTTATTTATTTTTTATTTATAACATGGGGAAAGGGGGGTGATTCAAACTTTTATTAGGGGAGTTTTTTTTTTATTAATAACAACACTTTTTTTTCCTTTACACTTATACTAGAAGCCCCCTGAGGTAAGGGTTATTCCCCCTGGGGTTAGGTTTATTTCCCCCTGGGGTTAGGGTTGTTCCCCCTGGGGTTAGGGTTATTCCCCTGGGGTTAGGGTTACACCCCCTTGGGGACTTCTAGTATGAGCACTCTGATCTCTCATTGATCTTTGCTGTATGTAGTAATGCTGCAGCTGGAAGCAACCGAATGCCAAGCCGGGATCAGCTCCATTACGGCGCAGACCACCGGCCGGGTGAAGACAACGTCCCGGGGGGGGGGGGGGGGGCGCCATTAGACACCAGGGAACGGTTGCATCAGGTAATGGGATGCAGCTGTCATCTTTGACAGCTGCATCCGATTATCTAATTAGCGGGCATGGCGATCAGACCGTGTCCGCTAATAGCCGCGGCCCGGGCTACATGCGGCACCTGGGACCGCGGCGGTTCAGAGCGGGGTCCGCCGCGTCACAACTGTGCTCAGCCGCGATTGGCTGAGCACAGTTATGCTCAGCCAATCGCAGCTGAGCGGCTGATGATGTGGCGGAGGGGGGACGGCGGCAGGGATTCGTCCGTGCGTCCGAAGATGACGTTTGGCACAAAATGGCGGACGGCCCTTGACACGGATCAGGTAATGTATAATGCGCATCACACTTCCGGGTACACGGGTGGGGGTGGTGGGACACGGGCAAGGGGGCCATTCAAAGACATAACATACATTACAGAGTTGTATAACTTTGTAATGTGTGTTATTCTGTGAATAATTTTTAAGGGCCTAAAGAGGTTGTCTAGCAATTGAAATAATTTTTTAAATTAAAGTGGCCAGGCTGGGTTAAAATAAAGGGCTATATTCACATCATAGAAACATAGAAGATTGTCAGCAGATAAAGACCACCTGCTCCATCTATTCTGCCCTATTAGTATTTCCCTTCTTATTATCTTAGGATAGATATATGTTTATACCAGGCAGGAATAGGCTATGTTCACACAACATCAAAAAAAGGGAAAAGGCAGACGATTTTGCAGTTTAAAATAACGTAGGTTTTTGTTGCGTTTTAACTGACTGCAATGGCAATGCATTGAAGTCAATGGAAAGACGGACATTATTGCTGCGGACGTCATAATAATGTTCATGTTCATTATTTTCGGACGTCTTTTGCAAACGGCGGAAGTTTTTTATTAGTTGTTCACACACAGTTTTTCTTGTCACCGTTCTTTTTCCATTTTTACAATTCAATTCAATGGTCTTTTCAAATAAATACTCTAGCCCGGGGATATTTTTAAGCTATGGCCGGGGAGGGTGTGGTTATAGACGGCGGAGATCACTTACCTCCCCGTTTCCAGCGCTAGGTCCCGTCCCGCAGCCACTTCCTGGTGTAAGATGTGGCATGAGACGTGACATCTCAAGGCAGCTCAGCCATTCAGTGGCCGTAGCGGAGTCCCGGGGGATCGGAGCTGCGAAATCCCGGCACCAGTGGGGGAGGGGGGGAGTGAGAGCATGTTACTTCTTTCATCCTCCCCAGCACTCTGCCGAAAATCACCCCAGCCCGGAGTTCTCCTTTAAGTAAGCCTGAACTTTTTTTTTAATATCTGTATCAGCAAAAATCCCTTTTAAAGGTTTAGTCATTGAACCAGGACTGTTACATCAAAGTTTCCTCCTGTAAGAACATCAAAAACTTCTTAGAATGCATTACTTTGTAGAGAAAACAATGGAACTAAGAATAATTTCACACGTTTTTGCTCGGAAATGATAAATTTCCATTCTTTTTTTTTAGGGGAAAAGTACAATTTTCAAATGGACTAAATACTTTTAAAATACATAACATAAAGACAAGTATACACTGAAGAAATCTGACCATAAGAGATGGAGACTGCAGAGGAAAACTGCTGAAAAACACAGGACACTGCTATTCCTCATATATGTACACGTCAGTGTATTTTTCACATCTAAAATTAAATATATTTTTATAACTATTAAAGGGGGGTTTCTATGAAGGGCAGAAAGGTGTTGTATAGTTAAAGGGTTACTCCAGCGAGATGTCTCGCTGGAGTGTTGCAAAACCACAACTCGCATCATGCCCGGACAGCTAAATCTTTGGATTTGGCTGTCCAGGCATGATGGGAAATGTAGTATTGCAACAGCTGGAAGGCCGCAGTTTGGAGACCCATGGATCAGACACTCACCCCCTTTCCTGCACATAAGGAATGAGTGTCATTGGGGAGAAAGCCTAACTTTTTACGCCAATTGTCTGGCATTAAGTAATGGTGCGTTTACACAGACAGATTTATCTGACAGATCTTTGCAGCCAAAGCCAGGAATGGATTTGAAAAGAGGAAAAATCTCAGTCTTTCCTTTATGACATGTTCTCTGTTTATAGTCTGTTCCTGGCTTTGGCTTCAAGAATCTGTCAGATAAATCTGTCTGTCTAAATGCCCAGTAAGAAATTACTTGTTTCTAATTGTTTTCCAACATTGACACGTGTATTGTTTTTTTTTTTTTAATCTGTCAGACATAGAGGTGTGACCTGAAACCAGTAAGATCACTATTTCCAGTCTGAAATTCTACAAGGTGAGTGTAGGTTTCATTAACACTGATGTGTACGCTATTAACACTGAATCACTGACATGCTGTCTAACAAATGGTCTCATGTCTCTGAATGAGTTGCCGTACAGACAGTCTGTAATCCCGGCTGAGAATAGTTTCATAATAGTTTCATATGGATCATCCTTCATAAAGGAGTTCCTCATTATAATGATTAATTATATAGTCCAGGAAATGGCGGAGGTTCTGGATTCAGCTCCCGCAGATGAACGAAAGAACCCAAAGAACCAATACAACACAGTATATAGGGAGAAGATGGTGCACCAAGGACATGGGGTCACTGTCTGTATTTATCATGGAAGGGACTAGAAAACTTTGTATTTCTAAACTATTATACAGGGCAAGGGTCCAAAAGTAGGTAGACAGTATGTGTAATAGGGTTATGAAGGGGGGAGATTTATCAAACATGGTGTAAACTGAAACTGGCTCAGTTGCCCCTAGCAACCAATCAGATTCCACCTTTCATTTTCCAAAGAGTCTGTGAGGAATGAAAGGTGGATTCTGATTGGTTGCTAGGGGCAACTGGGCCTGTTTCACTTTACGCCATGTTTGATAAATCTCCCCCTATGTTTCTATTGTGTGTTTGATCCTTGGCTGCTAGGTTACAGTACTGGACAAAAAAGAAACCTAAAAGGGGCTTTGTTCAATACTCATGGGCGTGGCTAGTATTCATGGGGCCCCAGGCAAAAAACTGTACGGGTACCCATGAATCCTCTATGTACCCTCCCCCCCCCCATACTTACCTGGCCCAGCATAGTCTTCTTGCTCTGTCAGTCAGAGTGCAGCAGCATTTAACCCCTTAAGGACAGGGCCAACTTGCATTTTTGCACTTCCGTTTTTCCCTCCTTGTGCTTAAAAGGCCAAAGCAGTTGCATTTTTTCACCTAGAGACCCACATGAGCCCTTATTTTTTGCGCCACTAATTGTGCTTTGCAATGACAGACTGAATTTTTTCATAAAGTACACTGCATAACCAGAAAAAAAATTCAATGTGTGATGAAATTGAAAAAAACCCCGCATTTTGTTTATTTGGGGGGTATGTGTTTTTGCGCCCTTCGCCCTGGGGTAAAACTGACTTGTTATATATGTTCCTCAAGTCGATACGATTAAAACAATATATAACATGTATAACTTTTATTGTATCTGATGGCCTGTAAAAAATTCAAACCTTTGTTAACAAATATATGTCACTTAAAATCGCTCCATTCCCAGGCTTATAGCGCTTTTATCCTTTGGTCTATGGGGCTGTGTAAGCTGTCATTTTTTGCGCCATGATGTGTTCTTTCTATCGGTACCTTGATTGCGCATATGCGACTTTTTGATCGCTTTTTATTACAATTTTTCTGGATTTGATGCGACCAAACAAAATGCGCAATTTTGCACTTTGCACAATTTTTTTGCGTTCACGACGTTTACCGTGTGAAATCAGGAATGTGATTAATTAATAGTTCGGGGGATTACGCACGCGGCGATAACAAACATGTTTATTTATTTATTTACTTTTATTTATAACATGGGAAAAGGGGGGTGATTAAAAATGTTATTAGGGGAGGGGGCTTTTTATTAATAATAACAATTTTATTTTTCTTTTACACTTATACTAGAAGCCCCCCTGGGGTTAGGGTTATTCCCCCTGGGGTTAGGGTTATTCCCCCTAGGACTTATATACACTCTGATCTCTGATTGATCTATGCTGTATATAGTAATACAGCATAGATCGATGAGATAGGCACTCAATTGCTTCCGGCTGCTGCAGCCGGAAGCAACCGAATGCCGAGTCGGGATCAGCGCCATTACGGCCCAGACCCCGGCCGGCAGAGAGATCGCTCCTCTG
The DNA here is from genome assembly GCF_027789765.1 of Dendropsophus ebraccatus. Taxonomy (NCBI): domain Eukaryota; kingdom Metazoa; phylum Chordata; class Amphibia; order Anura; family Hylidae; genus Dendropsophus; species Dendropsophus ebraccatus. The sequence continues at coordinate 20,300,240 of NC_091456.1, read as the reverse complement.
GGACAACGTCGGGGGGGGGGGGGGGGGGGAATTGGGGCGATCTCCACCAGGGATCAGGCTGCATAAGTAGTCAGATGCATCTGTCAACTTTAACAGCTGCATCTGATTACTTTATTAGCGGGCACAGCGATCGGACCGTGCCCGCTAATAGCCGCGGCACCCGGGACCACGGAGGTTCAGAGCGGGGTCGCCGCGGGGCCCCCTCTGAACTCCCTGTGGCGGCCACAGGGCGTAAATATACGCCCTGTGTCGTTAAGGGGTTAAAGGGCAACTCCAGATATTTTTTTACCTTTTAGATTAACTGGTGATTTACTTCTATTAAAAAATCTCCAGTCTTCCAGTACTTATCAGCTGCTGTATGTCATGGGAGATCCAAGCTACACAAGGAACAGTTGCCCATAACTTTATGGGTGGTCAGAAATAAGTGAGAAGCCTTGATTTATATTTTTAAGCACTGTGTGGACCCTCTGGAGGAGGTATTACTTACTTGCCCATAACTCTAAACTCCACCCTCCTGTGTTCTGTCTTGGTACCTCTGCTAGACAGAATTCCCCTAACAACAGGTAGTGAACAACAGTTTGCAGGGATGTGATACATTTAGTGGCCAAGACTTGTAGGGTATGTTCACACTACGGAATAGGCGAGGAATTTTAAGCAGAATCCGCGCGGGGAAGTTGCTTGAAGTTCCGTCTGTCATATTGATTCAATGTGATTACTCAAGCGCAATCCGCGATCTTCCCAAAGAACTGACATAAGCAGACTGGGCTTGAGAAATAACATTGAATCAATGGGACAGACGGAACTTCAAGCAGCATCCACAGCATTATTCCGTAATGTGAACATACCCTAAAGCTGTTAGGAATAGTGTCAAGCAGAACCTGTCCAAATGTTGGGGTTCAGCAACTTTCGTCAACGATCAGCCGACGATGCATGCAACATGTTGAAAGACAAACGAGGAGGATAGCAATGATCTGCTGCCGTCACTATCTCCTATAGGCTCCCCAGACGATCTAAAGATCGTCTGGGGAGCCCCCCTGCTCACTGTCGGTTCGTGGAATAGCGCCGGAAGCAAGCGGGAAATGACCCGTCACTTGCTTGCTCCCGTGAGATTGTGTTGTGTAAATCTCCAGCGGAGTCTGCGCCGCGGACCCCGCTTCAAGTTCCGCCTGTCCCATTGATTGAATTGAATGTCTCACGCGCACGGACGTGAGACATTCAATTCCATCAATGGGACAGGTGAAACTTCAAGAGGAATCCGCAGCTCGGACTCCACTTGAAATTCCATGCAAACTCCTTAGTGAGATTCTGTGCAAACTCCTTAGTGCGTGTAAGGCATCCTATTCAATCAGTGGGACAGGGGGAACTTGGGCGATCGTTGTCATCGGCTGATCGTTGATATAGGTCCTGACCTATAATCGTTGGGTGCCGTCCGCGCACTGCTACGTGTAATAGCGGTGCACGGCCGACGCTGACGATATGCAAAGAGGAATACATACCTATCCAGGTTGCAGGGCTCCTCTTCCTCTGTGCTTCTCTACGAGTCCCGCACGCTCCAGCTTCACAGCGGCTGGTGTCAGTTGACAGGCCGCTCGGCCAATCACAGGCCGGGACCGCAGCGGCCAGTGATTGGCTGAGCGGCCTGACAGCTGAGATAAGCCGCTGTGAAGCTGGAGCGCGCGGGACTCATGGAGAAGCACAGAGGAAGAGGAGCCTTGCAACCTGGATAGGTATGTATACAGTATGTATACAGTTTTAGGCTGCGTTCACACTACGTATATTTCAGTCAGTATATTTCAGTCAGTATTGCAACCAAAACCAGGAGTGGATTAAAAACACAGAAAGGATCTGTTCACACAATGATGAAATTGAGTGGATGGCCGCCATATAGCGGTAAATAACTTCCATTATTAATTTAATATAACAGCCGTTGTTTTAAAATAACAGCAAATATTTGCCATTAAATGGCGGCCATCCACTCAATTACAACATTGTGTGAACAGAGCCTTTCTGTGTTTTCAATCCACTCCTGGTTTTGGTTGCAATATGAGGACCACAATACTGACTGAAATATACGTTGTGTGAACCCAGCCTCAACAAGGGCTGTAAGGACATCGGTAACGATGTCCCTGCAGCCCTGGTTAAACGATTATCAGGCCATATAATAGGCCCAGTAATCTAGCAGATCGGCGCTCGTTTACAGGTATTATCGGGCCCCCATCGGCCCGTGTAATACCACCCATAGTGTGAAGGGGCCCATACAGTGTCAGCAGTTTGGAACCTGAATTGCAGCTACCAGATCCCTCTAATGGTGCATTTACACAGGCAGATTTATCTGACAGATTTTTGAAGCCAAAGTCAGGAACAGACCATAAACAGGGAATGGGTCACAAAGGAAAGACTGAGATTTCTCCTCTTTTCAAATCCACTCCTGGCTTTGGCTTCAAAAATCTGTCAGATAAATCCCTGTGTAAACGCACCATAACACTCTGATACATATCACCCCCAGCTGTAGTTACATAGATCCATCTGTATCCATCCCTGATCCCATATGCTCCGTGTGAATGAGGTCTTATAAAGTGCTATGACATCACACATCCCGCAGCCGTTAGAGCCGTTGCTGCTGCTGCGAGTACCGGGAGGATCTAAGCGGATCCACCTTAAGCGGCGTCTCTCCGCTGGCAGAGGGCTGGGCTCGGCGGGGTGGGATTTCCTGTGCGAGCAGGTCAGCTGTTCTCCATGTCTGTCTGCTGCCGCTGCTCCCCCCTCCCCATTCACTGTGCTCTGTGTCTCCCTCCTCCTTGGATCGTGCGGTCAGTGCCCCTCTCTCCCCCCTGGTGCCTCTCTCTTGGGATCTGACTAGTGATGTGTAACCTACAGAATGCCCAGCAGCACTGGAAAGAGGTTTAAGCCTACGAAATACATCCCCGTGTCCACTGCCGCTGCCTTACTAGTGGGGTCCACCACTTTGTTTTTTGTTTTCACGTAAGTACAAGCTGGATGTGCTGGGGAGGCTGCTGGGGGGTCGTGCAGCGGGTGGGAGGGCAGCGCTGTGCTGAGGGAGGGCCGGGATCGTGCTCTGCCACTGCCCGGTCTTCCCATTCTGCGCTAGGCCTGAGAGGCAGCAGGGACCCCGGGGCTCCTGTCACTGGATGGGTATATATATATACATGGCCTATTGTTCCTGCAGGGTATAGCAGGGCCCTGTGGTGGGGGAGGGTATGGAGGGCACTGCTTATTCCAAGCCTTCATCTGCATGGTGGATAGATCCCTGGGGCCGGCCTGGGATAACGGAGCTTGTTTTATTCTGACGGATGACTGTGGGGTGATTGACGTGCGTTGTCGGACAACATATTACAGGACGCATCCATCACTGGTCATACATGTAGCCTCTGGCTTTATTTCCTATGTCTTTTACTGTGCGCTCGTCACCGGTTTCCTATACGTTACCTGATCCGTAACGTACTGGATTTACGACACTTTGTACGACAGTAAATCCTCTGTGACGGGTTACTCGACCTCGTATTGAATGAAACTTGTAACGTTTATCGGTTAGCTGGACTATACCGGGGTTTGCGGTCGCTCATTGCGGCCTGTGAAGTGTGCCGTGCTGTTGGAGATGAGTGCAACTCCGGCACGCTCCAGTCCAATCGTTTGGCATTTGATTGTGGTGGGTGAAGAAGTTGGATGCCACCTTAGGGAGTCCGGGAAAACATGGGTGCGGACATAGGCTGAATTCATGTTTTCTCTGACCTCTTAGGGCTGCATTCAACTTCTTCAGCCACCGTATTCATACCCGAGCGCGCTGGAGTTGTGCTCATCTCTTAACCACTACACATAACAACTCCAGCGTGCTCAAGTCAGATCGTTCAGCATTTGGATACAGTAGCTAAAGAAGTTGTGAACAGCCCCAGGAAGTCCGGGAAAACATGAATTAAAGGGGTTATCCAGCGCTACAAAAACATGACACTTTTCCCCCTCTCTTGTCTCCAGTTCAGGTGCGGTTTGCAATTAAGCTCCATTTACTTCAATGGAACTGAGTTTTAAACCCCACCCAATCTGGAGACAAAAGAGGGAGGAAAGTGGCCATGTTTTTGTAGCGCTGGATAACCCCTTTAAAGTGACTGTACCACCAGGCCCAGGCTGAAGCACTGGAGGCAGGCCGACCCACCCTTAGTGGGAGGAAACCCTAGCCCCTCTATGATAGGGTTCTATTGATTCTAATGGAGTCACGTCATGGAGGGGTTGGGGTTTCTTTACACTCGGGGTGGGTCGGCTCGCCTCCAGTGCTTCAGCCTGGGCCGGGTGGTACAGTCACTTTAAGCCTGTGGCTTTATCTGTGTTTTCCTAGACTCCCTAGGGCTGCATCCAACTTCTTCAGCTGCTGATATTCAAATGCCGAACGATTGGACTTGAACATGCTCTCTAGTAAGGGTATGTTCACATGTTGCTGATCCAGTGCAGAATTTTTGCATATTATCTGCAACTTTTGAACTTGCTTTTATTAAAGTGACTGTACTACCAGGCCCAGGTTGAAGCACTGGAGGCGGGCCGACCCACCCCCAGTGTGAAGAAACCCCAGCCCCTCCATGACGTGACTCCATAAGAATCCCTATCATAGAGGGGCTAGGGTTTCCTCCCGCTAAGGGTGGGTCGGCCCGCCTCCAGTGCTTCAGCCTGGGCCTGGTGGTACAGTCACTTTAAGGTTTTCCTATGCGTTGCGCCACTGTAGCTCCATATCCCTAAATCAGGCGTAGGGAACCTTGGCTCTCTAGCTGTTGCAAAACTACAACTCCCATCATGTCTGGATGGTGTTAGGTTTTGCTGTCCATACATGATGGGAGTTGTAGTTTTGCAATAGCTGAAGCTTTGGCTGTCCAGGTATGATGGGAATTGTAGTTTTGCAACACCTGGAGGGCCGAAGGTTCCCTATCCCTGACCTAAGGCCTATTTCCCGTCATCCAGTGTGCAGGCACCATAGCAAATACTGCATGCAGGTTTTTTGATCCAGAAAATCCACACCAGATGGCAAATATACCGGTCGGTCCATAGTTCTGGCACTGTGCCTTATTTCAGACTATGGCGGCAACAGATACAAAAGATCCAGCTTGTGGCATCTGGTGTTCCCATCCAGTCCCATCAGGCTGCACTCCCACCAGGCGTTAGCAAATATGAAACGCAATAACCATGAGAGATTTTTGCCCTTGGTGTTTTCTGCTCTTTTGCAGTTTTGCTAAACTGCGGCAATCTAAGGGGGAGATTTATCAAACATGGTGTAAAGTGAGACTGGCTCAGTTGCCCCTAGCAACCAATCAGATTCCACCTTTCATTCCTCACAGACTCTTTGGAAAATGAAAGGTGGAATCTGGTTGCTAGGGGCAACTGAGCAGATTGGTATATTATTCTGTTCAGCCGTTCTCCTAATATGCAGGAGAATACGATTCTTGCCACACCCTGCCCTCCAGCTGCTGATTGACAGGTGACTGCCTATACACAACATGGATAGATAACTGCCAATCAGCAGCTAGTGGGTGGAGTTTGCTGCTGCTCATGAATATACAGGACGACTAGGCTCACACACATAATAGAGAGGACTACTTATTCTCCATGTTATTCAGGTGGATATATCTGAATCAGCTGCACGGAGCAATGTTAGTGATACATCATTCTGTTCAGAGATAGGACAGTATAAATCTGCTGACAGATTCCCTTTAATAGAAATCCCGGAATCATATGATGAACTTGTAATTTTTAAAAAAAGCACAGGCAATAAAACCTCAGAGATAAAAATAGCTATACCAATTTACACAAAAATAAGAAAACAGCAGGAAAAAGGTCAAAAAGCTAGAAAAAGTGCCCCCCCCAGTGTACTTTTTTTTTTTTTTTTTTAGACGGCCATGAAATTTGTGCACAATTTTTTTTTTTTGTCTGTCCAAAAAAAGGAACACGAATGGAACGTTTTTTTTTTTTTTTTTTTTTACAATATAATCAATGAGGACGGATCTAAATGGAAGGCGTTTCCGTTCAAGTCCGTTTTCAAGTTATCCGTCAGCAGATTTTATTTTTTTTATTTTTTTTTTTTTTATATTGAGCATGTGCAGAAGAAGGGAGAAACCAGGAAGGAATATAAACTCATGCCGACCAAGCAAACGGATGTAAGCGGCCCTTAAAAAAACCCTGATAATTTTGCAATCTGTTTGCTCATCAGTTTTTGCTTATCTGTTCATTGAATCTGGATGGCTGTGTTCATGAATGAGACAAACACTGGTGTGAACCCAGCCTAAGGCTTCAGTGACATGTTCAGTCATTTTTCAGGACTGTATATTATGTCGGCAGTTGTCGTCAGCAATCTGTAAAAGAATTAATCTGTAGTGTATCTGTACTTTTTGAGGATAGTTAAATTAAGGTGATCGGTAACATCTGCACCCTCTATAGTAATATCACTATATAACATACTACCCACCCAAGGACATTGCGTGATGTTTAGGTGTTCACCTATTATGGACAATGTAAAGTTCTGTATATTCAACTGGGTTTGGGGACAGTTTAGTGGGCATGCACTAATCTTTAAAGGGGTAATTCACCCACAAAAGTTTTCTTTCAAATCAACTGGTGCCACAGATTTGTAATTTACTTCTATTAAAAAAATCTCAAGTCTTCCACTACTCACCAGCTGCTGTGTGTCCTGCAGGAAGTGATGTATTATTTACAGTCTGGAGAGCAGGATAAGTTTTCTATGGGGATTTGCTACTGCTCTGGACAGTTCCTGACATGGACAGTGGTGGCAGCAGAGAGCACTGTGTCAGACTGGAGAGAATACACCACTTCCTACAGCAGCTGATAAGTACTGGAAGAATTGAGATTTTTTTAAAAATTTGTAAAAATTACAAATTTCTGGCACTGGTTTAATTTAAAAGTAATTTTTTTTTATCGTGAACAACCCCTTTAAATGAGTAAAATTTGTAGTAAACCTCTGTACCTTGTATAGAATAGAACAGTCACGTACTTGTCTTACGTTTGTACTGTGCAGGTCCATCCAACAATTATGTTATTACTACGTGTATGACTCTGTGGACTCTATCTGGGTGATACATTGTAGCTGAGTTTCTGCAGAGTTTCTTTCTTGGCCCTTACCAGAGACTTGATTCCATTTTCGGAGCTTTTCGTTGTACAACCACTAATTTAAATCTGGCGAGACGGGAAAACTTCACGAAGCAAAATGTTAGTGCAGACATTGTGACGTGTAAGGCTTCATGCACACGGCTGTATTTTAGTTCAGTTTTTTATACAGCTGTATTGGGTTCCTACTCTATTACCTAGTACAGGGGTAGGGAACCTTGGATCTCCAGCTGTTGCAAAACTACAACTCCCATCATGTCTGATGGGAGTTGTAGTTTTGCAACAGCTGGAGATCCAAGGTTCCCTACCCCTGTACTAGTAGTTGATGTTATACATAGGGACAGAGGTGTGTACAGCCTCCTGCACTGTGATAACTGGATTAAAGTGACGTCCTTTGTTGGTTTGGTTTGAACTCTCTAATCCTATTCTCGACAAGTAAGTCCACCACTTGAAAAGTGAGTTCATACGTCCAGACAGGACTATACTGTAATTTAGATGCCTTGCTCGTGAATCTTGTCTGAACCTATTGATCGGGGCGGGTGTAGCTTGGTAATTAGGAGTGTCAAAATGTGAACACGCATCTGCCATGCCCTGGCCGGCGAGGAATATTCAGGGTTAGGGTGGAGAGCATCAAGATGTGCAGTAGTAACTGTGCGGATTCATATTAAAGGGGTACTCTACAGAATTTTTATTTATCAGATCAACTGGTGTCAGAAAGTTATACAGACTTAAAAAATCTTCTATACTTCTATTTTAAAAAATCAACTGCTGTATGTCCTGCAGGAAGTGGTGTATTCTTTCCAGTATGACACAGTGCTCTCTGCTGCCACCTCTGTCCATGTCAGGAACTGTCCAGAGCAGGAGAGGATTTCTATGGGGATTTGCTACTGCTCTGGACAGTTCCTGACATGGACAGAGGTGGCAGCAGAGAGCACTGTGTCAGACTGGAGAGAATACACCACTTCCTGCAGAGGGTCATAAAGCATAGTGTCCATTCACTTTGTCTTCAGGCCCTGCAGACACTAGGCCCTATTCCACCGGACGATTATCGTTCAGATTATCGTTAAATCGTTCGGATCTAAACGATAATCGTTCGGTTGAAATGCAGTTAACGATTAACGACCGAACGAGAAATCGTTGATCGCTTTATAAGACCTGGACCTATTTTTTATTGTTGATTGTTCGCAAATCGTTCGCATTGAATAAGACATCGTTCGGTCGTTCGCAATAGATATGAACACAATAGCGAATAAATAGCGAAGAAAAACGATCGCAATTACGATCATAAGTAACTATTATCGTTCCATGGAAATGAGTGAACGTTTTCAGGTCTTTTGCAATAGCGGTCGTTTGAGATTGTTAATCGTTAACGATTATGCAAACTATAATCGTCCGGTGGAATAGGGCCCTAAGACAAGGTTATTAGTCTTAAAGTGCCTTAGGTTCTCTTGGGCTGGAACCACTAGTCCAGTTCCAGTGCATGGACACCAATGCTGTGGCTGACACTAAGGTATTCACGATCTGAGTTAAAGGGGTTATCCAGTGAAAATAAAATTATGTGAAATCTGCTGGTTTCAGAAAGTTGTATAGATTTGTAATTTACTACTTTTTAAAAATCTCAAGTCTTCCCATACTTATTAGCTCCTGTATGCCCTGCAGGAAATGTTTTCTTTTCATTCTGACAGTGCTCTCTGCTGCCACCTCTGTCCATGTCAGGAACTGTCTAGTGTAGGATAGGTTTTCTATGGGGATTTGCTACTTCTCTGGACAGTTCCTGACATGGACAGAGGTGGCAGCAGAGAGCACTGTGTCATGCTGGAAAAAATATACCACTTCCTGCAGGACATACAGCATCTAACAAGTACTGGAATATTGGAGATTTTTTTTAAATAGAAGTGAGTTACAAATCTATTTAACTTTCTTAAACCAGTTGATTTGAAAGAAAAAGATTTTCGCTGGAGAACCCCTTTTAATGTCTACAAGGTGGAATAGCCCAGCACTTAGGGTACTATTACATGGAACGATAATCGGACAAATCGGCCCTGTCTGGCCTATTATCGTTCTGTGTAATAAACACGACGATCAGCCGATAATTGGACCTATAATTGTAGGCCACGATAATGCACTGCTACGTGTAATAGCAGCGTGGGGCTGACGATTTGCAAAATAAATACATTACCTATGCATGGTCAAGGGCTCCTCTTCTCCCCGGATTCTGCGCGCTGCAGCTTCAGAGCGGCCTGTCTTAGCTGACAGGCCGCTCAATAGCTGCAGCGCGCGGGACCCGGGGAGAAGCGGACGGCAAGAGGAGCCCTGGACCCGGGATATGTAATGTATGCCAGTTTAGCAAGGACATCGGTAACGATGTCCGTGCAGCCCTTGTTAAACGATTATCTGGCTGTGTAATAGGCCCAGTAAACGAGCACCGATCTAGCAGATCGGCGCTCTTTACTGTTATTATCGGGCCCCCATCGGCCTGTCTAATAGTACCCTTAGGGAGATGGACAATAATTCAAAGTTTCTAGTTAACGTGAAGGTGTTTTCAATTTGCCAATAATTCTTGGATCACTTTAAAAAAATTCTGAAAAGTTTTTGAACCGCTAACTTCATAGTGTTGGCCAACCAAATGAATCTCGCTAGTCAGATGAAACTCAAGGGAAACCCTCCTATGCCGATGTCATATCCTGTCTCCAATAACCCGTACTACGGGATAACATTTAAAGAACCCCTAGCTGCCACAAAGCATTACCATACACATTGTATACATTGTGTCGGATGGATAATCCATTTGGGTATGTGGGTTTCCAGTCCAAGGATCCCATAAGCCTCCCTCGCTAATAGTTTCTTACACTAATCTCCGCCTATTTCCGTATGCCTCTGATTTCATACAGAAAGTATTCTGCATAGATCGGAAGGTGGGGGGGGGAGCTGGAAACTAATTTAGTTTTAGTTAATTTTACCACTTTATTATATATGATAAAGAAATTGTGGTCATTTACTCTTAGTCATTTGTTCCTCTTCGGCAGCGGTTGTGTAATTTGTGAAGCCGCATTTCTATCATACAGTGAAATATAGTACAGGTCCCAGGAGTGAAACCCTGAATGTTCACACATTACCGGCCTATCCTATCCTAGACCATCAGTCTTTACTGTCATCACTTTCATGCTGCCTGAACCAGGAGTCATCAGGGCGGCCCCTGGTAACTTCTGCTTGCCCTGCCAGTTTTGATTCATAGAGCTCTCCTTTTAGCATGCCTTTACACAGAGAGATTTATCTGACAGATTTTTGAAGCCAAAGCCAGGAATGGATTTGAAAAGAGGAGAAATCTCAGTCTTTCCTTTATGATTTGTATAGTATATTCCTGGCTTTGGCTTCAAAAATTTGTCAGATAAATCTCTGTGTAAAGGCACCCTTGGGGATAGGGGAAAGATCTATTATTCAAGATTGGTGAGGAGTGAAAACCTGTCCGTGGACCACCCTAATGTGGTTCGGGCAGCATAAAAATAATGATAAATCTAACCTGCTGATAGCCCCCTATAGCGCCTGGCGGGACCATTGCCCCGCTCCCACGGGCAGTGCTCCTAACAGTGCTCCTGGACCAAGATTACGCCCACTAACAGCACGGGTCTGTCGCAGAGGGAAAGGTAAGACACATACCTTCCACCTCAGCGTTCCGGGCGCTATCGGCAGGTTAGATTTGTTCCCCTTTAAAAACATAACAAAAGCAAGTGTGATAAACTTCAATGACAGACTGCCGCTTTCTTCCAGATACAGCATTATTCTTGTCTCAGTTTGGGTGCAGGTTTTACAGGGAATGGAGCTTAATTGCAAACCACACCTGAACTGGAGACAAGAGTGGTGCTTTTTGGCCTTTTAGGGTGCGTTTACACAGACAGATTTATCTGACAGATTTTGGAAGCCAAAGCCAGGAATGGATTTAAAAAGAGGATAGATCCCGGTCTTTCCATTATGACCTGACCCCTGTTTATAGTCTGTTCCTGGTTTTGGCTTCAAAGATCTGTCAGATAAATCTGTCTGTGTAAACGCACCATCACACTGGCCAATTATTGAACTGGAGTGTTGCTAGAAACGCTCCTTTAGCTGATAATCGGCCCATGTAAAAGTGACAGCGATCAGTCAAGGAGTGAGAAAATGTCGGCTCCTAGGCTGATCCCATCTTTTGACCATGCTATAAAATTTATTGCTATTGGTTGCACATATTCCTGTGTAAACAGGGTTATGTGAGGCTGACAACAATAAAGGACAACTGACATATATGTATATAGGATATGTATATATCCGTGCTGTCAGTTTCCAGATCACAAGTGGTGTATACTTACCATCCATGCTGCTTGTGATTCAGCATCCTGTTCTTCGGTTCTCCAGGTGCTGCTGTATACTCAGGCCTCCGCCTCCTCCATCATATTGACAGCCAGAGGAGCCATGATCTGAAGATACAGCCGGAGGACTGGAGAGCTGGATGCGGACCACAAGCAGCACATACTAGAAGTTTGCACGGCTTGTGATCTGGAAACAAATCATATATACATACATATCTGTGATGTCAGTTCCCAGGGCTGCATGAACGATACAAGAATTGTTTGTGCAGCCTGGCCACTTGACATGTTGTGTAAAGGAACAGTAAATGATTGCCTATCTCGCTCGTGGCAGGCATTGGGTAGTGTGAAAGGATCATTACAGTCTACAAGTTTGGCTGCAGCATTTTGAGCAAAGAACTGCACAGAAAAATTCCACTGAACGCCAGTAAACAGAGTGGGCCCAGATTTATCAGTCTACCTGAAGGCCGAACTGTCTGGTTTTGTGCATAGCAACCAATCACAAGCGCATAGCAACCAATCCCATGGGCAAGACCAGACTGTACAGTTTGGGTTCAGAAACATCTACCGTATGTTTCTAAGCCCAAACTGTCTGGTCTTGCCCATAGGAACCAATGAGAGTCTTCATTTTACCAGGACCCGAAAGAATATGAAACCGGAGCTGTGATTGGTTGCTGTGTGCAATGTGTGTGGTCTGTGTAAGGTATGGACATCATGGCCCTTTGCCATGGTTTATTCATGCTTTCAGAAAGCGGAGAACACCTTTTAGGTTTTAATCTGTACTAGGAAGGTGTGGATTATGATCCCTATAGGCAACAATGCCATGTGTTCTATTATGTAAGGTACAATATAGAGGTTGCTCACCAAAAAAAAAAAGATTTCTTGTAATTTACCTCTATTTGAAAAAAATCTCCAGTTTTCCAGTACTTATCAGCTGCTGTATGTCCTGCAGGAAGTGATGTATTCTCTCCAGCCTGACACAGTGCTCTCGCCCGCCGCCGTTGTCTGTGACAGGAATTGTCCAAAGCAGTAGCAAATCCTCCTTTTCCAGCTCTCCAGACTGGAATGAATACACCACTTAATACAGGACATACAGCAGCTGATAAGTACTGATTTAAAATAAATTAATAAAAATTGGTGGAGTACCCCTGTAATGTTTTTGTCACTTGAGTAATGCACTGCACTAAGCTTGTTGTGTTATGGCTGCTTTGTTCTTCCCCTGGGATAACCTTTGACCTAAGGCATTGCAGGGGAATGTTATTGACCGTCCTATATTACCATCTCAGCAGGTCAGCTCTGTTTTATGTATATGACTACAGACAAGGCAGTATTCTGATACGTTCTACATGGCTGCAGTATGTGGAGTGTATAGGCCCGGGCAGTTTAGCTAAAAGAACAATGAAAGGATGATGGTGTTTAGACTTCTATTCCTGTGACTGCAGTCCATGCTGCTTCATTGTCTTGATCTTATAATTGTATAAACATCTCCCCTTACATTAAACTAATAAGTAGTTAATCCTGGCTCTCAGGACGATAAGAAGATCTCTCTGCCTTTTATAGCAAAGTAGAGCGGCCAATACCCATGCAGTGGATGGATTATACATCCTAGCTGGGGATTCTTGGGTTTATACTACAATGACTTAGAATAAGGCTATTGGACGCACAGTTTACCGTATGGAAGGATTAGGTTTAGTGCATCCCAGATAGAATGTAAGTTGCTCTCCTGTAAGAAACAACAGCGCGCCGTGTGAGCGGGTTGTGTCCTTCCCATCTGCATAAGGAGAGCTACTTGGCTGTAGTATACCATTGGCTGCCAGATCTGGTTTTATGATATATCTGGATTTTGCATTTACCATTGAAAAGCATGAAAATATCCCTGAAAACCAGGACTGTATTATTGTCCCTATATAGTAAGGGCGGTCTGGAGTGACCTCTGTCAGGAGTATATAGTGACTGCCATCTTATTAAAAGGAAACTCTCCCTATAGTGTACAGTGTGCTGAGGATGAAGGAAAGTTTCCTTCTGTATGCTAATTAGGTGTTTTGGAGCACTGGGGGCGGGACTATCTGCCCTCAGCCGGCCCTCCCTCCTAATAATTATCAGCAGAGCGGGTTGGCCAGGGTGGATTGGTGCATCTGTGTTGATGGTCCTGCTCCTAGTGCACCAATCCACCCTGGTCAGCCCGCTCTGCTGATAATTAATAGGAGGGAGGGCCGGCTGAGGGCAGATAGGTTCAGTAGGGCTGGTAGTCCCGCCCCCAGTGCACAAAGACACCTCATTAGCATAAGGGTTAAACTCCTAATAGCATGGAAATTGCATGAGGATGAGGGTAAGAGATATCCTGTGAGCAATAGGGACAAAATCAGCAGGTTAGAGTCTTCTACCCTTCTGATACTTTCCCTTTAAGGGTGTGTTCACAGTAAGGAATCCAGGAGGATCACCAACAGCGGATTACGCCGTTCGCCCCCATCTTTCGGAGAATGGCTGAATTTGCCCTACTATAGAATGGAGTCTATGGGGGCTAGCGATGTAAAAGGGAAACTATCAGCAGGTTGTCGCCCAAGAAGTATCATCCGTTTTCTACAATAGAAGCCATGTGCATCGCGGGTATTCGGCATTTGCCTCAGCCACCCGACTGCAGTTATGTCAGTGTTCTTATATATACTTCCACAATGGCAAATCTGGCCCAGACTGTGCCGATTTTATTAGGATTTGCCTTTGGATTTCTGTTTGGGGAAATTCACAATGGATTTTTCCAACGTCACGTGAACAAAAAGGCCCTAAAGACACGCACATCTCTTTGTAACATAAATTTTTTGTGTCTGTGACCGCCAGCAATTTAAGCAGTGGTATTTTGGATTCTGTGGCTGCCGCTATGTAGGTGTCTCTGCTGGCATTATGTTTCTTTTTATTTATGAACGAATAATAAAATAAAATATGGTATATTAGTATGTCTAGTAGAGCAGATGACGTATCGGGACACAGCTGTGACCACCAGCACGAAACTCTTCACCCAGACAACTGGAGAATGATGTGTACAGTAGCAGTAGGGATAAGATTAGTTATTGGTTTGTGGACATAGAAGATTAAGAGAAGCTATTTATTATGTTTTTTTTGTTTTTTTTTAGGGTAGCTTCACACGTAACAGAATCGCAGTGGATTGATTCCCCTCCTGTCAGTCTCAATAGGATTCGTATGTAATCGGCAGCCTCCTTAAATCGACTCTGTACCCACAATCTGTCCCCCTCAAACCGCTTGTACCTTCGGATAATAACTTTTAATCCATGATCTGTCCTGGGGTCCGTTCGGCAGGGGAGGCAGTTATTGTCCTGAAAAACAACTTTTAAACTTGCACCCCTGTGTCAAACTGGCGTGGCCTAGAGTGTCTGTACATTAGGCTGGCGCACCCTCTCTGTCCCTCCTCCCCACCCTCTTCATCATTAGGTAATCCCCAGGCAGGTATTCTCCTATTCATCACTTGTCTGAACACTGCACGGGAGCCTTAACAATCCAATCCATGTGCCGTGCTCACACATCTGCCTGGAGCATTCCTAATGATGTAGAGGGCGGGGAGGAGGGACAGAGAGGTTGTGCCAGCCTAATGCAAAGACACTCTAGGCCACGCCAGTTTGGCACAGGGCTGCAAGTTTAAAAGTTGTTTTTTAGGACAATAACTGCATCCCCTGCCGAACGGACCCCAGGACAGATCTTTGATTAAAAGCAGCTATCCGAAGGTACAAGTGGTTTGGGGGGGACAGATTGTGGGTACAGAGTCGCTTTAACCCCCTTGCAGCCCAATGCATACATTACCCAGTCCACACTCCGGCTTGTTCTGGGGCTCCTGGCTCGGCCAATCAGTGTGCTGCAGTGGAAGAGCGCACTGATTGGCTAAACGGTATGTCAGGACACTGAGAGCCACAGAACAAGCCAAAGCGCGGACCGGTTAATCTATGCACTGGGCCGTGGGAGGTTAAGGGGGCTGCCGCTTACATACTCGCAGCGGGATGACAATATTGACCTATTGAAACTGAGAGGAGGGCAATCCCATTCCGTTACATGGGAAGCTACCCTTAATGTTTTGCTAAATAGTATAATAATAAGTAAAAAGAATTCTACTTTCGAAATATATCCCCACTGTCCTTTACAAAGAAGTGCACAATGTAAAATGTGTACAGCAGTGGACACATATACATATCTGTGCAGCCCGAACGCTCGCTTTCTTGTGCCATCTAAAGGTACTGCAGATTAGTGGCAATCTTGCTGATCAGCGCTCGTCTGTGGCCCCCGCGGGCCAAGAAATCTTCAGTCTAAAAGGACTTTTAGGCCGCATTCACACGTTCCATGTTCCGCGCAGAATACGAACGTGGAACTGTATCAATATGCTCCGCGTTGTCATTCCACGTCCGTATTCCGTACGGAACATGGAACGTGTGAATGCGGCCTTAGGGGCCTATTGGACAAAGCAATTTTTTGTTGTCTCAGATTAAGGATAAACGGTGGCAATCGTAATTCCGATCGGTATAACAATCTGTTTGTATACTGTAGTGTAAGAACGATCAGAATAACGAAAGGACGATGCGTACATACCCCGAAAGATTTGCAACTAAAGGATTTTTCACTCGATAATCTTTCCATGTACAGTACATTTCTGTGGGCTGAAAGTCGTGCACAGACATCATGATCACATTCCCAGTACGGGCTAGTCTCCAGTAGGGCAGGCAGCAGTCTAGCCTGATATACCTCTCGATGCCCTTTTCACACAGACCACTTCGTCTTGTTCTGTGGTTTGCTGAAATGATGAGTTTATCATCCAGTCTGGAAGTACTTATACCGCCGCTATTACTCCTGCTAGTACACTCATATCAGAATATATAATGCTATATGACATTTGTTAAGTACAGGCCTGAAGCCTGCCATAGCTCTGCAGCTGTGTCCCCATGACAACACTTCTGCATTCTGATCTGGGAGCTTGCTATTATGAGGACATTGTGTGACATTTAAAGCTCTCCGTAGTACATACTTCTAGACAGTGTAATATGAATGGGCATAACACGATTACTGGGATCTGACGCACAGAAAAGGGGTCGCACACGTGCCAGACGGCCGCTTTCCTGTGTCTGTGTCCACGTTATCCCTTAGCTGTCAGGTCCTGCTTATTCTGTCAGATACTGTTTTTACCTGTATATTTGCACATATATATATATATATATATATATATATATATATATATATATATATATATATATATATATATAATGTGTGTGTATATTTAGCCTATAAGATACTGTATGTGTAAATTTATATGTCCTAACAATCTTCTCGCAGAACGAAGAGCCACTTTTAACGTCTGCCTCTGAGAATATCTTTTCTTACTGCGTTTCATCAGAGCAGCTGTCCATTTGTGCAGTTTAAGGGTGGTATTACACTGGCCAATGGGGGCTCGATAATGTCTCTAAACGAGCTCAGATCTGCTAGATCGGCGCTCGTTTACGGGGCCTATTACACGGCCCGATAATCGTTTAACAAGGTCCTTGCAGCCTTTATTTAAACTGTATGCATACCTATCCAGGTTGCAGGGCTCCTCTTCCTCTGTGCTTCTCTCCTGGTCCTGCGTGGTCCTGCGCGCTCCAGCTTCACAGCGCTTGTCTCAGCTGACCGGCCGCTTAGCCAATCACTGACCGCGGTGGTCCCGGCCTTTGATTGACTGAGCGTCCTGTCAGCTGAGACAGGCCCCTGTAAAGCCGGAGCGCGCGGGACCCAGTGAGAAGCTCAGAGGAAGAGGAGCCCTGCAACTTGGATAGGTATGTAGGTATTCCTCTTTGCATATCGTCAGCCGTGCACCGCTACGTGTAATAATGGTGCGTGGCCGACGCTGATGATATGCATAGAGGAATACATACCTATCCAGGTTGCAGGGCTCCTCCAGGTCAGAACCTATATCAACGATCAGCCGATGACAATGATCATCAGCTGATCGCTGTCTTTATTACACGGAACGATAATTATCGTTCCGTGTAATAGTACCGCAAAGCATTGTATTCACCAATATGACCTGTCTTCTTCACTAATTTCAGCTTTTATGTTTGTTCATCTTTTTGCTGGAATTGCGCTGACATGTAGTAGATATGTAGACACAAAATGTACATGCGCTCCACACTTCTGTGATGGACGTCTGTAGGGTAAAGTTCACACACGGTCCATGTGCAGCAAAAATAAATAATAGTCGTCAGGCAAAGCCATTCCGAATCATTGGGATTAGGAGAGGTTTTGCTGCAGCGGATTTATAGACAAATTTCTGAAGAATATTAGCAAAAGATTTTATTTTTTTTCTTTCAAATCAACTGGTTTTAGAAAGTTACATAGATTTACTTCTACTTAAAAATCTTAACTCTCTCTACTGCCACCTCTGTCCATGTCAGGAACTGTCCAGAGCAGGACAGATATTGGTGAAGTGCAAGTTTCTACACCACCTTGTGTATGTGAAGACCATTTTAATGTTTTAATCTCTGTCCAGAATTTAAAGGGGTATATACAAATATATTTGTAAATCAACTTGTGTCAGAAATTACTTCCATTTAAAAATCTCCAGTTTTCCAGTACTTATCAGCTGCTGTATACCCTTAAGGAAGGGGTGTATTCTTTCCAGTCTGACAGTGTTTTCTGCTGCCACCTCTGTCCATGTCAGGAAATGTCCAGAGCAGTCATAACTTTGCTCAGCCATGATTGGCTGAGCACAGTTATGCTCAGCCAATCGTGGCTGAGCTGCTGATGACGCGGCAGAGGGGGGCCGGCATGAGGGACGGATGGAGCGGTTCGGCCGGCCTCCCAAAGACTACGTCATTGTCCCAAGATGGCGGATGGGGGTCTACACGAGTTGCGGTGAGTATAATGCACCAACACTTCCGGGTCTAGCGTGGGTGGGGGGGAACACGGGGTAAGGGGCGATTCACATACATAACATACATTACAAAGTTGTATAACTTTGTAATGTGTGTTATTTTTTGAATAATTGTTTTGTGCCGCACTACCCCTTTAATCCCCATAGAAAACCTCTCCTGCTCTGGACAGTTCCTGAAAAGGACAGAGGTGGCAGCAGAGAGCAGTTTCCACCTGGAAGGAATACACCACTTCTGCAGGACATACAGCAGCTGATAAGTACTGGCAGACTGGAGATTTTTAAATTGAAGTAATTTCTGACACAAGTTGATTTACAAATATATTTTTATATACCCCTTTAAATTCTGGAGAGAGATTAAAACATTAAAATGGTCTCTTCACACACAAGCAGGTGTAGAAACTTGCATTTTACCAATATCAGTCCTGCTCTGGACAGTTCCTGACATGGACAGAGGTGGCAGTAGAGAGCACTGTGTCAGACCGGAAAGAATACACCACTTCCTGCAGGACATACAGCAGCTGATAAGTATGGGAATACTTGAGATTTTTACATATTAGTCAATTGCAAATCTATATAGGTTTCTGATACTAGTTGATTTGAAAGAAAATGAAATCGTCAGAGTACCCCTTTAAAATCTATGGACTTTGCTGCATATCCCGGTGCAATCTACACCAGTAGGATTGTGGTGGATTTTAGTGTGTATGTTGACTTTGATGGGGGATATCCACAACAAAGCTATGACCAATCCGTGTCGGATATTAACATGCTATTCCTATAAAAAACGGCGCCAAAGGTCGATATCCATCCTCTGTGAAATCTCATCCACTTCACTGGTGCTGTGTTACACTGCGGCTTTTCCACAAATTCACATCAGATCCCGCTAGGTGTGAACGTCCCCTTACAGTGAGGCCTTGTAGTAATGTGTAGGCCGGCTAGCGTAGCCTAGACAAGGGCCCACTGTGTACAGTCTCTATATGATGGATTGTCCTCATCTGCTTTAGGTTGACTTTGTTGAATTTGATTCCGCCCTGCACAGGCCCTTTATATATAGTAGCTGCATTGCTGAAGAAGTCTCAAAATAACCTGTGGGCCCAAGGAAGACGGCTGCACCCATTCTTCCTTGTGTGTTTCCCTCCGTGTGGGATGCAGGCACGGTTTAATCTGCGCTCTCTGTATAGCTACAACAGGTGCTTATTTTACGACCAGGAATGCCACTGGCTCAAAATGGAAATTCAGGGGTTTTTTTCGCCATGTTTTTGCGGTATGCGTGATGTTCACTACAATGATACCCATTGTATCCTATCACTGGCCTATCACTTATTACGACAGACTTCAGATCAACTAGTGCCAGAGATTTGTAATTTACTTTTATTAAAAAAATCTCCATTCTTCCAGTACTTATCAGCTGCTGTATGCCCTGTGGAAAATGGTGTATCCTTTCCAGTCTGGAAAGCAGAAAAGGTTTTCTATAGGGATATGCTACTGCTCTGGACAGTTCCTGATATGGACAGAGGTGGCAGCAGAGAGCACTGTGTCAGAGTGGAAAAAATACTTTACTTCCTGTAGGACATACAGCAGCTGATAAGTACTAGAAAACTGGAGTTTTTTTTTTTTGTTGTTGTTTTTTTAATAGAAGTAAATTACAAATCTCTTGTACTTTCTGGAACCAGTTGAATTGAAAGCAAGATAGATAGATGTATAGATAGATATAAATAATTTTTATTTATTTTTCTGAACTACCCCTTTAAAGGTTTTTCTGATGTTGTATACATATACTTATTTATCGGATAAAAAAAAAAGTTAGGCAACTTTACAGTTACAGTAGAAAACAAATTAATAGGTTGCTGTGAAAACATTAAAAAAATTATACCCGCCCACCCCAATCCCTCATAGCTCCTGTTCCTGTGCCTTCTGGTCTCCTGCTCCACTCTGCTTTTCTTGCTACTTAAAACAAAAAAAAAAAAGTTTGAGGAGGACCTGCCCACTCAGCCAATCACTGATTGGCCTCTGCGGCCAGTGATTGGCCGAGTAGACACATCCTGCTGAGATGATTTGTTGTAGTGACCAATGGGGGACCGGGAGCAGTGGGGGACTGAAGTAGGTGAGTATCACTATTTTTTTTTTTTTTTTTTTTACTGCTTTCCCAGCGATATAGCAAAAAAATATTTTAACTTGAATTACATTTTTCAGTATGTCTGTTTGCTGTTGGTGAATGGTAACATTGCTTACAGTTGGGCAAAAAAAATCTTTGCAAACATCCTGCCTAGATGATCGGCCTGTGAGCGAACCTATAGGATATATCTTTCTCCTCCCCTAATGATTTACTTTAATGTATCAGTGTCGATAAAGTAGATGACTATATACAGTGAGGGGGAAATATAAGCTTTATATCAGTGCATCGGTGACAGTACCGTTTCTGAGACTGGAAAGGATTGTAAGTGACTCCTTGGTGATCACTGATGTCTTACCCTTTCGTCTTTTGTCTTCCCATGGTGACGATAGCTCTTGTGCAATGAGGAGATGGAAGAACCTGGTTCCATTAACAACATGCAATTTCAGAGCATCTGTCACCTAGGGCTAAAAATAGAAGTCTGTGGCTGTGCCTGCTCTCTGTCACATGGAGAGGTCACCAGGCATTGTATGCTTAGTAAATAACCCTTAGACCTCATTCACACAGGGGTGTTTGGTGTATTTAGTGTGTTTGAGGAACATCTCATTATTTATTTTTATTTTTTTTCATCAATAGAAAACAAAATAGCAGAAATGTCCAGCACGCCTATCCACCAAGCTACCAGTGTTAGGGCTCTATTCCATGGGATGATTATCATTCGCATAATCGTTAACGATAAACGATCCAAACGGCCGATATCGCGAAAGACCTGAAATCGTTCACACATTTACATGGAGCGATAATCGTTACTTATGATCGTTCTTGTTGTCGTCGCTATTGCGTTCGTCACTACTGCGAATGACCGAACGTCGTCTTATTCAATGCGAACGATTTGCGAACAGGCGAAGATAAAAATAGGTCCAGGTCTTATTAAACGGTATTAAGTGGTATTCTGCTCAAACATAACTTTTCATATTTTACTGCTCGTAGTGACAGTAACAATTCCTTCCATATTTGTTATATGCTCAGTCTCCTTCCCCCAGTTCTGAGCTGCTGCTTTCTGCTGAAGACACAAAAATCTGCGCGTGAGCTTTTCTCTCTCTTTCCCCCTTCCTTCCAAGATGGCTGATGTAAAGTCCCTGGCAGGCTTTATCTGCAACTTTGATTCAGCAAAAGATAACACAGTGCGGCACTCGCTTTCAATCCACTTTTCCCTTTATTTAGCCATACAAAAGTGAAATGATGCACAGGAAGGCAACGATCGTTTTGCGCCTAATCACGCTTTGTCATAGCCCATATCTGCAACTTTGTAGCTTCTTTGTAATGCTAGGAGGGTTAATCTGAGGTCAAGTTGCTGATGAACTTACTGTGATTAATCCTCCAGGTATTACAAAGTTGCAGATAGGGACTTGATTACATCTGCTGTCTGGGAAGGGAGGGGGAAATAATATTTATTTGTATAGCGCCAACAGATTCCATAGTGTTGTTTTTTTTTTTTTACACGGTAAAGAGGATACAATTACATATGATTTAAAATTAAATAATTAGAAAAAATAAAAAACACAAACACGAGACCTGCTCGCAAGAGCGTACAGACTACAAACTGAGGGTGACACTGGTGGTCCAGCCATTGTACATAGAAGGAGCTGGATAAGCCAGTTACACGCCAATGTCTTGTTACAGGTAGAACGTATAAAGTGCATGGAACAGCCTGACTGCTGCATTTCGGATAGACTCAAGAGGGGAGAGCTTGGAGAAAGGAAGACCGATTAGTAGGGAGTTACAATAGTCAAGAAGGGAATGGATCAGGGCGACAGAGTCTGAGCTGTGTCAGTGATGAGAAATGGGCGGATTCTGGAGATGTCTTTGTAGATGAAAGGAGAGCGCAAGGTCCTAAAAGATATATCTGAGTCTAGCATAACCCCCAGACATCGAGCTTGATGCACAGAAGAGAAACAGAGAGAAAAGCCCACACACAGATTTTTGAATTTTCAGCAGAAAGCAGCAGCTCAGAACGGGGGGAAGGAGATTGAATAGATAAGTATGGAAGGAATTGTTAGTCTCACCATGGCCAGCAATATATGAAAAGTTATGTTTGAGCGAAATACCCCTTTAATAATGGAAGAGAAAGGAAGACCACATAGTAGGTCTAAGGGCCCTATTAGATGGGACGATTATCGTGCGAAAAATCCTTATCGTTCAAATTTAAACGATAATCGTTCTGTGTAATTGCAGGCAACGATCGAAAAATGGTTTGTATGTCGATCATTTATTTAGATCTGAACCTAAAATTATCGTTAATCGTTCGCTGTAATTCCACATTCGTTCGCTCAAGTTCCGCATTTGTTCACTAATCATTCAGTGTAATTGCACATTGTTCATTGTTTTGCTGGGATCAGAAGGAATAAACGGTCAGAGTAACGATCGGAATAACGATCATAACTAACGACCATCGTTCTGTGTAATATGGTCAACAATTTCAGGTTAACGATTAAACAATCTTGTTTGTGATCGTTTTATAGTTATGGTCCTTTTACACGGAACGATTGATCGTTCTTTTTTGCACGATAACGGTCGGATTCGAACGATCCTACGTGTAAACGCAGCGAACGATCAAACGGCGAGCGATAAATCGTTCATTTTGATCTTTCAACATGTTCTCAAATCATCGTTGATTGTTCGCAAAAAATTTGCAGATCGTTCCGTGTAAACAGTCTTTCAACGATTTCACCTATGCGTGAGATAGGCTTAAACGATCGCATAGCGAATTTTCCGTACAATGTATCGTTCCGTCTAAACGCTGATCGTTATAAAAAAAAAAAAATCGTTCATTCAAAATCGTTAATCGTGCGAATTATCGCCTCGTGTAAAAGTACCATAAGTTGTTAATCGTTAAAAATCGCTCCATGTAATAGGACCCTAAAGCTTTGGCTGTCCAGGCATGATGGGAGTTGTAGTTTTGCAACAGCTGGAGGGCCAAGGTTCCCTGATCTAGATGATTTAGATGGCACTCTCAACCCTTTGCTTGACACTAAATCCTTTTTTGCATGTATTAATAGAATAGTAAGAAAATTCATCTGTTTTTAAATATATATTTTTTATATTTTATATGTACGGCATTGGCAGGGTTAATAACTGCAATGGTTAGTCCATTTCTATTTAACAAGCTGTGAAATATTCCAGACAGTCTAGGATTGGGTTACAATGAGATCACAGCAGCTGCTAAGTAAAATTAACCCCTTTATTGCTGCTGCCAGAATTGCCTGTAGCCATTGGGTAGCCGGCCCCGTTTGGGTTTAGTCCACACACAGTGATCTCATGTAGTTAAGTGGGCCCCCATTCTCTACGTAGGTGGACCCCCTACCTATAATTAATGACATATCTTGTGGATGGGCTATGGTCAGAATATCACTCATTGTGGTAAAACTGCAGCAACAACAAAAAAAAATCTCCACCGTGTTATTGCGCTATAACTGCAACATGTGAATACAGGTCGTGGATCCAGGGTCAGGTGGTGGTAAACATCGCATAGCAAAAGTCACATGTATAAACCTCTCCTTTTAGTAATTTACATGTGATTCACAATTCATCATATGTAATGGCAGCTGGTTAAGATGACGGCGAGATAATTGTTCTTCCTCGTTTGCTCTGAGCAAGAAATATTTGTGTTTACTCATTAGTCCTTAAAGGGGTATTCCGCTCAGGTAAAATACATAGTGAATCACCCCACTCCCAGGAGACTAACAATTCCTTCCATGCTTGTTATTACTTTTTCCATCTCCTCCTCTAGTTTTTTAGTTGCTGCTTTCTGCTGAAGACACAAAAAACTGTATGTGAGCTGAACAGATAAAAAAAAAAAAAAAAAAAAGACAATATTTTACAAAAGCAGGTGGTGGTAATATGCATGTTCATTATGTGGATGTTTGTAATGGTCACGGTCATTATTCTGTATCATGCACTGCCGGTCAATTTCCTATTGCCTTCAATGGTGCACTTTATTATATTCGAAATTCGGCCATGTTTTACTTTTGTTTTACTGTGTGATCATAGCCAGATAGTGAAGCTGGATACAGGTTTTCTGCAACCGATGAAATCTGTAGCCCCCGCCCCAAATGTGAATTTAGCCGTAGTGTTTGGCTGAGGCTGGAGCACATTGGCATTCTGCTTCTGCTGTCAGGTTCTGTATCCATCAGTGTATAGAAACACTGTCATGTGGGCCTGAGTCACCTCATTTTTTAACCATTCCATAGAAAGCGGATACTACTTTGAAAAAAAAAAAGTCTTGTTTTTCTGCATATTTTCCTTCATATTCACCAGATAGAAAGACAGGGAAATAATTTCCATTAACTGTATCAGTGGGAATTCATTCAAATTGTTTGGTCACAACACCCTGTTTCTATACATTAGCAAGTAAGGGCTCTATTACTTGGAGCGATAACCTGCAGAATCAGGCTAATTCGGCGGATCATAACTCTATGTAATAAATACAACTATCAGCCGATAAACTATAATACCCCTCCCCCACCGTGCATCACTACGCGTTATAGCAATGCAAAGTTATACTTGCCTCTCCACGGTCCCTGATGTCCTGCTTGTTTCGGCCCACTCCCTGCAGTGCCTGTAGTAACAGGCGGCTAGTCAGTGGCTGCGTCAGTGTCCTGGTGATTGGCTGAGCGGCCTGTCACTTCAGACACTGCACGGAGTGGGCTGAAACTAGCAGGGATATCAGGGAGCGTGGAGAGGTAAGTATGACTTTATTATGTTCACTTATTAAGCAATGTCGGAACAGACATCACTAACTGTATATTTCTAATCCTATACGGTCCATAATTATAGTATAGAACCTATTGATTTCTATGGGGCAATTTTTTTTTTTTTCCTGTTCTATATATTTGCTAAAAAGTCCTACATCATAAAAAATAGACTGCCCCGTGACTGACGGCTGCCACCCGTATAAAGGAAAACTGTTCCCATTATGTGTTCTCACCTGTTGGTATTGAGAAAATAAAATACCATAATGTCATGGACATAAGCTGAACACGAACCACAAGGAATACAAAGCTTCTATTGTTATAAGGCTGGAGAACATAAGTATACAGGGCTTGAGGGCCATATGATTGAAGGTATTCTATAGCAATGCGTAAGAAAGTAGGATTTTTTTTCTCATGTTTTTCTTCCGTTGACTTCAATAGATTTTTACATTTTTATAATGCAGCACAAACAGCATAAAATATACTTCAGAATCCCATAGGAATTCTACATACAACAAAGAGACCAGGTCTAAGCTGGAGCCTGTGTACTAGTTACTGTTCCATTCTACTTGCTTGAACAGTGTTGGTCTCCATTTGAAATATATGGTGTAAGGTCACATGCATATTGTTAAAGGGGCACTCCGGTGAGTTGTTTTTTTTCCATCAAATTAACTGTCAGAAAGTTATACAGATTTGTAATGTACTTCTATTAAAAAAAAAAAAATTCAAGTCTTCTAGTACTTATCAGCTGCTGTATGCCCTGCAGGAAGTGGTGTATTCTTTCCAGTCTGACACAGTGCTCTCTGCTGCCACCTCTGTCCATGTCAGGAACTGTCCAGAGCAGGAGAGGTTTTCTTTGGGGACTTGTTGCTGCTCTGGGCAGTTCCTGACATGGACAGAGGTGGCAGCAGAGAGCAGTGTGTCAGACAAGAAAGAATACACCACTTCTTGCAGGGCATACAGCAGCTGATAAGTACTGGAAGACTTGAGACTTTTAAATAGAAGTAAATTACAAATCTATATAACTTTTTTTATAACACTAGTTGATTTAAAAGAAAATCCTCTTTGATGAATAACCATTCCTGACTCGCCCGTGACTGCTTTATTTGCTGTTGTGACTTTTATAGGGTTTTTGTTATTTTAACAAGAACATTTTCTAGATTTTGTGATGTAGTTCGTTCTGTATTGACTTCAGAAAATCAATGCTGCCTGTAGGAATCCTATTGGTCCTTGCCTGTGTGGGCTGGTGCCTAAAATTGTTGCATTGAAGGGGCCCAATGTAAATGAATACAACTTTTGGTATGACGAGAACAATGAGTCCTAGAGCAGCTATGGTTCTTAACTGAGCCTTGACAGCTGTGACACGGATCGGTTTTCAGATGGATCCCAGGAAATCCATTGATTTATAATGGGGAGTCTGATTAAGTTTCTGTAAGGGTTGTGTTATTTCTATCAGCAAGAATAACTGCAGACTAACTTATTCTTGCTGTCAGAAAGCAACATGACCCTGATGGAACTGGAAAATGCCAGTGCAAACAGAGCATTGCCATAAATGTAGTGACCTAGTGGTATACAGCCGGGGTATAGTCCTTATACGACATGGGTATAGTCTTTATACAGCGTGGGGATAGCCCTAGTACAGCGTGGGGATAGCCCTAGTACAGCGTGGGGATAGCCCTAGTACAGCGTGGGGATAGCCCTAGTACAGCGTGGGGATAGCCCTAGTACAGCGTGGGGATAGCCCTAGTACAGCGTGGGGATAGCCCTAGTACAGCGTGGGGATAGCCCTAGTACAGCGTGGGGATAGCCCTAGTACAGCGTGGGGATAGCCCTAGTACAGCGTGGGGATAGCCCTAGTACAGCGTGGGGATAGCCCTAGTACAGCGTGGGGATAGCCCTAGTACAGCGTGGGGATAGCCCTAGTACAGCGTGGGGATAGCCCTAGTACAGCGTGGGGATAGCCCTAGTACAGCGTGGGGATAGCCCTAGTACAGCGTGGGGATAGCCCTAGTACAGCGTGGGGATAGCCCTTGTACAGCGTGGGGATAGCCCTAGTACAGCGTGGGGATAGCCCTTAAATGTGTCCCATTGTGGTTATTGTAACCTGTAGACTGGAGGATTCCTTTGGATCAGTATTCTGGGCAGAAAATCAATGCAAGTCAATGCGTGTCCATAGTGAGACTATAGGGGTTAATGAAAGGAAATGCCTGCTTACGCCATCTTCCTGTAGGGTGACCGTTCAGTATTAATCTGTTAGGCCTTGTAATGTAGCGAGACAGTGTGTAGGATCCGCCTGCACATGTATTGTCTGCTCTGTGTGTGGGTTGCTGGCCTTTCATAGGAGGGCTTTGCTGTTCTGTTCTCGGAGTCTTTTAACTCATTCAGTACTTTGTACTCATTTCTAATGGGAATCTGAGATTATTTTTTTTTTCCCCTATGGTACTTTTATTTTATTTTATTTTTTTTTTTTTTTAATCTTTGAGATGTTTTTTTTATTTGCTGTTCACTTGCTTTGTGTCAGTTGTGCAGTTTTCTATTGAAAAGGGAACCCCTCAGTTAGGTAATGCTGCCCGCAGTAGGTCAGTTGCGGTGGGGTAGGTAGGTCCCGTCCATTAGTTAAGGCCCTATTACACGGAACGATTATCTACCATATTCAGACGATATCAGTCGTTACGAACGATAATCGTCCTGTGTAGTAGAAGGCAACGATCAGCCGACATAAACTTTGTTGGCTAATTGTTGCTGTTGTTTGTCTTGAAACATGTTCATGTATATCAGCGATCTGCTGCCGTCACTCCGTGGAATAGGAGCGGTGGCAGCAGACCGCTGCTATCTGCTATGGGCTGCCCAGATAATCAAGTGATCACCCGGGCAGCCCCCCCCCCCACCGCAGCTCCCCACGGCTCCCCCTGTACCCACCCGCTTGCTGCCGACGCGTGTAATAGCGCTGGCAGCAAACTGGGAAAGAGGAGCAAGCGAGCTCCTCTCTGTCGCCCTGTGTAATAGGGGCTTTAGTTAAGTTTCTCCATTAGGTAGTTTTCCATCAGGTAGTTTTTTGCCTTGGTAAGCTGGCACCCCCAGTAGGTAGTTTCTCCCACTATGCAGAGTCCCCTGTAGGTAGTTTCCTTCAGTTGATGGTTTGCTCCCTGTGTGTAGGATCCCCTGCTGTGCCCACCATATAGTAAGAATGCCCCCTGCTGTACCCACCATATAGTAAGAATGCCCCCTGCTGTACCCACCATATAGTAAGAATGCCCCCATCATAAAAAAAAAAAACCTTTAAAACTCACTTGAAGGGAATGTACCATCAGGTACATTCGCTTTAACATGACCCACGGATAGATCGGCGCAGGGAAGCTGGTGCCGCGGTCCAATTTTTGAACCGCGGCCCGATTCCCATGTACAGCGCCGTTCTATCCACAGGTGCCGGGGCTGAAGCACTGGAGGCGGGTCGGGCCGCCCCCCAGTGGGAGGAATCCCCCGCCCCTCTATGAGGCGGCTCTGTTTAGAATCAATTATTGTGTAAAAATTTTGCTATAATGATCCTAGCGACAACTAGCGATTTAGCAGGGAACTATTCTAATATTACATTCACCAGTTGCTGTATATAAACGATCATCTTTACGATCGTTAATTTTTCCTCAGGACAACCCACATAGCGTGTTTTATCTGTGAACGACTTATTAGACGAACAGATTTGTGAACGATCAACGCACTACCAATGATGATTTTTCAACATGTTGAAAGACAATCATTAACGATCTTTCCTTCGTCGTTTGATCGTTGGGTGCAGATAATTGCTAATTTTTGGTTGTTATAGCGACTTTTTGAACATTAATCGCTCAGTGTAATATGGCCTTTAGGGTCCTATTAGATGAAGTGTTTATTAACGATAAATGATCGCAAACGAGATTGTGTATTGTTAACCTGAAATCGTTCATCACATTACACAACGATAATTGTTAGTTATGATCATTACTATGATCGTTTTCTCATTTAATACCAGCCAAAGAAGGAACGATTTGGAAATACACTGAATGATTAGTGAAGAAATGCGGAGTTACAGTGAACAATTAACAATGATTTTACGGTCAGATCTCGATCAACGACATACGGAACAGTTATTGTTTAAATTTGAGCGATATAACGATTTTCTGCACGATAATCGTCCCGTGTAATAGGGCCGTTGATCAGGTCCCTCCATCACTTCTGGCCTCCAGCCTGTAAGACGCAGGGATGGAATCCTCCAGCAGGCGCAATGACATCTCATTATTCCTGGAATCAAGTTCCAGTGTCTCATAGGCTGCAGGACTGAATTTTTATTTTATTTTTTATTTGTTTTACTTTTGGTTGCCATAGAGTATTGCTGAATATGCCTACACATATAAAGCAACGTGTAGAAAACGTATGTTTTCGGACTTTTTATATAAATTAAGCTTATAGATTTTTAAGGGTTCGTTGACACAAACTTGGTGTGCTGCGAATTTCAGGCTGTAATGCCGTTTGTTGGTGTGAATTTCGGCAATTTGGCCCCTAGGATGAATGCCCATCCATGTAATATGTGGACAGATTGAGTGTTTCTCTGATCTTGATCATATAAGGGGTCTTGAGCAAGTGAACACTTCTTTGACTGGTTTTCCAGGACGTTGTGATTGATGGGGTAGGCCATCAATATCTGAGCGGTGGGGTGCCGACATCCAGCACTCACCCTGATGAGCTGTCGGCAGAGCTTCTGTGCCTGGATATATATGGTGAATGAGCAGGAAGCACTCTACAGCTGCAGTAACTGGCACCATGGAATGATCGGCAGGGGTGCTGAGTGTCAACAACCCAACAATTCGTTATTGATGGCCTATCCTGAGCCATCGATCACAAACTTTTGAAAAAAAAAAAAAAAAGGAATTACTTTAAACCTGCGATCACCAATTGTAAAAAATATAATGTATACATTGGTTCTAATTGGTATGCACTATTAGTACACGGTGTATATATAATACGTCTGGTAGCCTTTTTAGCTTTTTTTTTATTTAAGCGTGTGTATATATATATATATATATATATATGTATATATAGAAGTAGATTGCAAATCTGTATAACTTTCTGACACCAGTTAATTTTTAAAAATAAAAAATGTGTTGCCGGGGTTTCCCTTTAAGGCCAAATTTATCCTGCTGCTTGAAATTAGGTTGAAATTAATATCATCCTCTGATTTGATTTTATTTATTTTTCCAATTTGGTTCAGTAAATCAATTAATTGTGACTCCATGACTATAACCTTTGTTCTTCGCTGCATTATTTTTTACTGCCTACATTTATTAGTCTGTGTAGTCGTCAGTAAGCGTGTGTATTTTATGATTAATTAGCATGAATAGTTTAGTATCTTACGCGTGTATTTACATATGGGGCAGATGTTTGTTTTTCTCCGCTAATTCTATATCAGGTTCCAGCGCTGATGTCATGGCATTAGTATGTGGAGACGTTGAGGAGCAATGTTTCCTCCTACGAGTAATGAAGGTCTCAAGTGCTGTAACTTTTGGAAATATTTTGCTCCACGTTGGTGTAATGTGCGTTTAGAACATTTGATACTTCCGGTGACTTTATCACCCCATGCAATGACTACCGGAGAATAGGCCAAGAGGGTCACATGTCAGTGATGTTCTCATGGAGAAGAGATGCTTCTGGTTTAGTATACCTGCGTATTAGATACAGAGATCGGTTGGGGGGGGGGGGGCAGTCTTTTACTTGACATCCTCTTATTAAAACTGGTTGCAGCCCATAAAAAAAAAAAAAAAATGCAAAATTTGTGACTGGTGGAAGCTTAAGTCGATCTTTGTCCGTCAGTCATTGCAGGTGTATGGTCACCTTTTAGTTTTATTATATATTTTTCAAGCTCAATGGGAAAGATTTATCCAACTGGTGTAAAGTAGAACTGGCTCAGTTGCCCCTAGCAACCAATCAGATTCCACTTCTCATTCTTCAGACTCTTTGGAAAATGAAAGGTGGAATCTGGTTGCTAGGGGGCAACTGAGCCAGTTTCACTTTACACCATGTTTGATAAATCTCCCGCTATGTCTGCTGTCAGTCTGATCTGGTCTCGCTGGCTCAGATTTCTCATCTAAAGAGCAGGTATACGTGTGTAAACAAGAATATTTCATTATATGTCAGCAAGCAGAGATTCTGATGTTGAACGGTATATTTAAAAATAGCAGAACCTTATATAAAGAGTCCTCCATTCTGCATTTGAATATTGGGAGCTGAAGAAGCTGGATGCAGTCCTAGGCCATAGGCTGTACCTTTGTTTTCCTACATCCAACCTCTTCAGCCACCGGTAATCAAATGCCGCTCGATCGGTCTCAAGCATGCTAATACTGAACAAGCGTGTCCTGTATAAAACCAGAAAACTCCAGTGATTTGTGGAACTGCTTTAGAATCTAGAGGATCTAAGGGATTAAGCGATTATTGGCCGTACTTGGCAGATTTCCATCCGATAGTCGTTTAGTTTAATAGCTTATGTTGAAGGGCATGATCATCCAACATGCACAATGTCAGCTGATCGTCGCTGAAATCTCACTCACGGACTCCGCAAAGAATACCGCCTGCTATCTCTTTTAATAGGAGGCCACGCGCGTCTCCGCTCTAAGAATTGACATCAATTCTTTGAGTGGATAGGCGTGAAGAGTGGAGACACGCAAGTCCTCCCATTGAAAGTGATAGGCAGAATTCGGCGGAGTCTGTGGATGGGGTTTCCGAGTAGGATTTAGTCACCGATTCCGCAGCGTGAACGAGCCTATTAGCACCGACAGCGAGCGGGGAATGAGGAGCACGCAGGCACTGACCTGACAGGCGACAGGTCGGCGCTGGCTTGCTCCATCTTATCAGGCCATGTAAGCTGACATGCAGGTTATTAAACCATCACTGTGCCCTATAGATTAAGGACAACATGCTGGGATGTCGCTGTTCTACATATTAGTAAATGCGGCCCTGTGTGTTTGTCTCAGAACATAACAGAATGGAAGGTATTGTTCAGTCTACAGACGAGGACATGTAGGCCAGGGAGACTTGTATTGCAGTCTGTGGCTTGTATATGTGTGCAGAGCGTCGGTGCAGGGTCACAGGTCCTTGTGCTTAAGGGAGAGGCTGATGGGAGATACATGTGTGAAGGATTTATGGAAGAAGGCCGTAGGTTCTGAAGAATCATTCATACAGGTACCCACACAACTACTTCAAGGGGCTATCTGCATACATATCACAGAGATCCCTGCAGGTATTTAGATGTCATCTGCATTGACAGTGTAGCGATACACGCACAGAGAATTTGTTATTTAAAGGCGTGGAGGCACAGAGAGAAGTGGCGTTGGTTTAAACTCTGCAACATGGGAGAACCGTGATCTGGAGCGACCGTGAAAAGTCATGGGGAAATAAGTCAGAAATACATTGGACATGAGTTTTAGACCAGATGTCGCATCTATTTCACGGCGGTGTACAGTACTGAATATCTGTGAAGACATGAAAGGAGGATGGTAATATGTGGTCGAAAAAGGTTGCCATCTATTTCATGCCTTATGTTTAGCCCCCAACAGGCGTTCTATAGTAACACGAAGCACAACAGAGAGCAGCTTTCCATGTTACTTTGTGAATTGTAAGGTCCTTAAGGGGTTATCTAGGATTAGAAACACAAAGCTGCTTTCTTCCAGAAAAGGCACCACTCCTGTCCTCAGTTTGTATATGAGGATGCACCTTGGCTCCAGACTTAAGGCCCTATTACACAGAGCGATTATCGTTTAAAAATCCACTTGAACGAAAACGAGCGATTATCTGTCCGTGTAATAACACCCAACGATCAAATGAGGAATAAAAAATTCTTCATTTTTGTCTTTTAACCTATTTAAAAATTTTCGTTGGTAGTTCACCGATTTGTTCGCCAAGTTGCTCGCTGAGTTTGCATATCCATTAGTGTAATAAGTCGTTGGCTGATAAAACCTGTTGTGTGGGTTGTCCTGAGAAACGATTAGCGACCGTATAACATCGTAAAAACGATTGTTTATAACAGCAATGAGTGAATGTAATAACCTCAGAATCGTTTGCCACAAAATCTCTCGTTTTTATTAGCGATCGATCGTTATAGCGATTCTTTAAACAATAATTGGTATGTGTTATAGGGCCTTAAGACTACATTCACATATTCGTAGTTCTATCTGCATTTGCGGAGACGCAATTGTGGACAGAACATAAACCAATGTTTTTGAATGACTGTTAACACATACGTACAAAAAAACATGTAACTTAAACCGGTATTTGTGGCATGGTTCGCTATGTTAATGCAGTGCTCCATGAAGTCTCGAGCACTACCGATGGACATTTGGGGTGTGGTCCGCCATCACAGGCTATATTACGGGCGTGTGAATGAGGCCATAGTTGCGAATCCGTCAAAACTGCTGAATGTATGAAATGTTCACACAACATAATTTTTATGACCGCTTTTGTTTGCAATTAAAGAACGGCCGTTCTTGTCATTGAAAAATGTGTTGAATTGAAGTCAATGCAAACGACGGCCTTTGTGTATGCCGTGTAAGTTATTTCCGTCCCTTGTGCATTGAAAACATCGCAATTTTCAGTGCAACCTGAATGTACCATGTACGAACATAGCCTTATACTGGCTATTTGTATTAGATAAAGGTCGACCAACCCCATGACTGTAGTCAGGACCAGATGGTGATTATGGGGGCTCTCTTGACTGTCCCTGTTGGCAGATGTTTAGGAGCTGCATAGAGGTATGACCTGTTTGGTTTCGGTATGCCGCGGTCAGAGACGTCAGGCAATGCCGGAATCAGCCGGTCAGCCATCTAGTGTACGGTCGTCTTTATACCTTTAACTTTGCAATTTCTTGTAATTTCATGGTGTGTAGCTTCTCCTCCGTGCTGCTGTTCGCCTAATGGACACCTGTCCTCCAGTGTCTGACCCCTGGCTCGCTGTTTGCTTTGTGTATTCGTACGGCAATGTTTACCTTCCCGTGCGGCTGTCAACATTCATATGTTATATTCAATCTGAGCCGAGGCGGATGGGTCGCTTAGCTGTGTCCTTGAGGGATGGCGAGGCATTTGTACTGATATGAGAAGGTTACAATTGTCACAAGTAGTTAGTTCAGCGCCCGGCCTCCTGGGGGAGCCTCTAATTGCCTTTGTACTGTAACTAGACCAAAGATCTCTTCTCCGTTACATGAGCAGCAATCCCAGGTCCCTTCATCTACCAGTTACACAAAAAAACAACAGAAAACATATGTTTGTGGGAACCACGCAAGAATTAGCATGAGCAAGAGAAAACCGGCTATAGAGAACCCGAGGGTATGTAGCTGTCATGGCTGCCAGACGGGAACAGGTTCCGACTTGTAGTTCCACAGTGACTGACAGCTGTATTACGCAGATGAGGGGTAATATCTGGTGATTTATTGCGGAACTCTTTACAAATAACAAAGAAGTGGATTTCATCACCCCGAGTAGTCTAGGCTATACTGTAGCCTAAGGGCCCTATTACTCGGGACGATTATCGTGCGAAAAATCCTTATATAGTTCGAATCTAAACAATATTTTTTTTTCTGCGTCTATGCAGATAACGATTGAAAAATCATTTGTGTTGTTGTTCACTTCTTTTCGCTAATTGTGCGCGTCGCTCATTTATTTGCTGGGATCAGAAGGCGTAAACAATGGCAGTAACGGCGATGGTTCCGTGTGTTATGGAGAAGGATTTCAGGTCTTTCCCAAAAGCGCTTGTTTGCAATCGGTAATTGTTAAAAATCGCTTTGTCAAACAGGAACCTAAAAGCAAAATGCGCTTTGTTGTGAATTTAAGAATCATTTGAAGGGGCACTCCAGAGGGAAATCCTTTAAAATCCACTGGTGTCAGAAAGTTACATAAGATATTGTTAGATAAGTTGCTTCTATTTAAATATCTCCAGTTTTCCAGTACTTATCAGCTGCTGTATGTCCTGCAAGAAGTGGTGTAGTCTTTCAAGTCTGACACAGTGCTCTCTCCTGCCACCTCTGTCCATGTCAGGAACTGTCTAGAGCAATAGCAAATCCATATAGAAATCTTCTTCTGCTCTGGACAGTTCCTGACATGAACAGAGGTGGCAGCAGAGAGCACTGTGTCAGACTGGAAAGAATACACCACTTCCTGCAGGATATACAGCAGCTGATAAGTACTGAAAGACTGGAGATTTTTAATTTCAAGTAAATATTTAATTTAATTTAATTTCAAGTCAAATCTTTATAACCAGAAAGTACCATATTAATATAGTTTTATATAATAGCGCTATGGGAGTATATACCCTACTCCTTTTGTAGTCAGGTTTGCAGGATTGTCCGGTTAGAATCAGGACTGTTAAAAAAAAAATAAATGTGTATTTTTTTTAATCCTTTAATAAAATTGTATTTTATGCAACTTTTTCTTTTTCTTTTCCTCCTTTAGGTGCCCCTGGTTGACTCGCGAAATCTCCCCAGCCATCCCAGTGTACAATGGGCTCGTGTTCCTCTTTGTGCTGGCAAACTTCAGCATGGCAACCTTTATGGATCCTGGTATCTTCCCCAGAGGTAACTTTTTTCCTAGTGACTTTCCTTTGGGAATATAGTAATTGTCGCTCCGCAGATGGAATGACCTTACGAGAGTTTTACGGTGCTGCTGTGAAGCGGCATCCATTTTTAGCTCCAGCCTTTATTATAACCGTGGCGTCGTTGTTGTGAATCTTCTAGCGGATGTTAAATATTTATCTGCAGGGACTGTGGCCGCTGACTCCCCATCTGCCTGGTAGATTGACTCACAGCAGTTCTAGCATCACAGGGAGACCTCAGGCTGAACCCATCGCTGGCTCTATGCAATCAATATTAATAAGACAACGAGACTGTGGGATTAGCAGAGCCGGGCAGGACGCAGGCCTTCGCTCAGCACAAAGAGAAGCGTTTTGCCAAAGTTACCTTACGTAGCAAGTCTTTTCCTGCTGAACGTTAACCCTGTGTGCCTGTGTTGTATAACAAAGAAAAATTTTAAGAAAAACAATCCATATACTCAGGAGATGTCTCCAGTGTATATTGGTAGACCCAGTGGGAAAATCTGCTAATGTTACGTATGCGTAATAAGTCCTTCTGGAGGGAATAGATTGATTATGCTTTAAAGAGACATTGTCGCAATTTTTTTTTTTAACAAAATCAATAGGGCTTGTGATCGCAAGCGGTTTTGCAATAGACTCAATTTAATGTTTAACGTTCTATATACGGCCAAACTGTGCTCCATGCTCCTCCTGTGCTGATATTTTTTCTGTTAAAAAAAAAAAAAAAAAAAAAAAAAAAGAAAAAAAGACCAATCACAGGAGGTCCTAGTCCTTTGTGCGCTCAACTGTTCATCATGCAGGTTTTAGATCAACTTATGGCAATTACCGTATTTTCTGGCTTATAAGGAGACCCCCGACTTTTAAGAAGATTTTCAGGGGTTCAAAAGTCTCCTTATAAGCCGGAAAATGTTAACCCCTGCCTGACGCTGCATCCCGCTTCTAAAATATAATCTACGCAGTGTCCCATTCTCTATGAGCAGGGCCGGTGCCGGGAGAGGAGCTGCTAGGGACAGGTGAGTTCATGGCTTTTTTTTTTTAAGCATATTTGAGCGGGGGTGGTTTGCACAAAAATCTGCACCTTTTCCTTGGCGTTAGACTGGGATGCAGATGATAAATTTACCTCAGAGCATCTAGTGTCAAATATATCCATAGAGAGGCACCATATTGGCAGCACATAGAGTATACGGGTCTATATAATAGGTTGGTAGGGTGTACACAGTCCTGCCATGTGCAAGAGGCCTAGGTCAGTTCAGCATCTGTTGCTGGTTACCTGTTGTATGTGTATTATTCTTGATTCTGTTTTATTCTTTGGTCTGATAAGCTGACGAAGATGAAGACAAGGATGACGACTTCAGAGCTCCGCTCTACAAGAATGTGGAGATCAAAAGAATACAAGTACGGATGAAATGGTGCGCCACCTGTCACTTTTACCGGCCTCCTCGGTGTTCACATTGCAGCGTCTGTGATAACTGTGTTGAGGTAAGTCTTAAACTTTAATTCCTATTTTGATTGTATGTGTTCTCATTCAAAGATACATTTCTGGTGTATTGGACTGTTCTGGATTTGCCCTCTTCCACAGTCCTTTATAAGTGAATGTGGTATAATGTTGGAAGTGTCAGTAAAAAAAACCTCCGACATGTCAAATATTTTCTGACAGAAGTTATTTGTATAATAATGGCTGCTGGCTTAAAATAACAAGTGTCCTGATAATGGCTTAAAATAACAAGTGTCCTGATAATGGCCGTTAGCTGTTATCTTCAGCTGGAAACCTGGTCCTTTTACAGCCACCGGTGACCTGCAGCTCTACCAGCTGCAACAACACAACCCAGCTGAGCAATTGCCTGCTCGGCCAATTAATGACGGGCGGTGTCCCCTCCCAGTCACTGATTCGCTGAGCAGCAATCTCTCAGCCAGGCTGTGACCCAGCTGTAAGAGCTGCGGGTCATCTGCGGTTGTTAACGGGACACCGAAGCCGCGCCACAGGGTGAAAGGATAGGTAAGTTAACATTGTGTTTTTTTGCTGCGCCTTTTGCCCCGTGGTGCGGCTCCGGTGTCCCGTTAACACTACAGCCACAGATGACCTGCGAAGAAAAAAAAAAAAATGATTGTGTGTGTGTATATATATATATATATATATATATATATATATATATATATATATATATATGTATATATATATATGTATATATATATATATATATATATATTATATAATATTGATCGGACACGGTGCAAGTGTTCAGACCCAAACAGATCACTAGATCGCCCTCTTGTACCTGTGAACGAGTCTGCCTCATAGACTTGCATTCAGAGTTCGCCTTGGTCATGTGACACAGAGCCGGAAGAGAACAGGCTTAGCACGGACTAAAGGCCCTATTCCACCAACAGATCTGAGGACAGATTATCTGCCAAAGATTTGAAGCCAAACCCAGGAGTGGATTTGAAAAGAGGAGAAATCTCAGTCTTTCCTTTATGACCTGTTCTCTGATTATAGTCTGTTCCTGGGTTTGGCTTCAAATCTTTGGCAGATAATCTGTCGTCAGATCTGTTGGTGGAATAGGGCCTTGAATGATACAGCAATAATAATTTTATGAATGCGTACACCAAATAGAACCAACAGAAACATGCCCATTTTTTATTTTTTTTTTATTTCCATTATTGCTATACTGTACAATATGTTTTGCTATACTGTGGTTTATATGAGTCTTGTTTCTTTCTGTAGGATTTTGATCATCACTGTCCCTGGGTGAATAACTGCATAGGGCGCAGGAATTATCGCTATTTCTTCCTGTTCCTGCTGTCTCTCAGCACACACATGGTTGGGGTCTTCTCATTTGGCCTCATATTTGTCCTGCACCATCTGGAGGTTCTGGGAGAAGCCCACACCAGTATTACGTATCCTTTCAGTGCACAAAAAAAGTTCATGTAAATTCTTACCTTCTGTTGCCACTGTGAGAAACAGATTAGTATTTCATGCTAGTGATTTCCTTTGTATAGTTAGTTTATACCTGCCATATTTCTACAAGGGGTGTCCGCCATGTTATCAAACTATATCGGCCAACCGTGTTGTATTGCTTACAAAATTTACTGAACATTTAAAGTGAATGTAACATTAGGTACATTGCTTTGGTTTTTTTTCGTTAATAGACCTGCGTCGCGCAGGGATGCCTGTTGCGTGGTCCTTTTTTTTTTTTACTGGCACACCTGGTTCCCGTGCACTGCACTGGTGTATTCCCGAGCACCGGGCCGATGTGTGAATGAGGCTCTAAGGTTGGAAACACACACAGCAGTTTTTGTTCCAAAACCAGAAGTGGATTCAAGTGGGATGGAAAATATAAATGGAGGACTTGTGCTTCTATTGGATCCACTTCTGGTTTTGGTACAAAAACTACAGTTGAATTTTCCCAAAAAACTGCTGTGTGTGTTTCCAGCCCAATCTTGGTTAATTTTACCCAGAATACCTCTTGAAAGGGTAAATAAATCGATTATGTCCAGTTTAATATAATAGGTGATGGAAAATTCTTGTGAACGTGTCCTGGGGCAGTCATTGGGTGTGTTGACGCTTACCTCCTACTCATAGGGCTACAAATTCGCATAAGTCGGCCAGAATACAACTTGTGCCTGCACAGCTATCATGTGAAGATTTTCAGGTGGCTACTGATGATTTGTGGGCAAGTTATTTGCTGCATCTCCTCTTTTGTGTTTGAGAGTTGGTATACCAGTCTGAAGAGAGCATGTTGGGATTTACTCTAGACAATACTAAGTAAAAAAAAAAACAGTAGGTACCCGATGTAGTTCAAGGACTTTCTCTGTTGATTTTGCCGTTTTTACTATTTTATTATCTATGTGGAGCGCTACGATCCTTAGCCCATGGGTCCAGAATATCTGTCATGTGTGTGGCTGGCCTGTTTTTCATTCCTGTTATTGGTCTCACTGGCTTCCATATAGTTCTCGTTGTGCGAGGTCGCACCACCAATGAACAGGTAAAAAAAAAACAAAAAAAACTTTAAGGGTACGTTTACACGTAACTGATCCGCAGCGGATTTCTTGCTGTGAATCCCTGCCCTGTACACTTATGGGCAGACAAACTCGCATCCTGCTGTGAGTGTGTCCGCAGCCTGCCCCCTTAACCCCAGAGCGGGGAGCAGGTGAAGTATACGCTTCAGGGCTCCCGGCGTCTTCACGTCCCACTCAGCCAATCCGTCCGCTGCAGAAGGGCAGCGCACTGAATGGTCGAGCGGGACGTGCTGGGAACCCCCGAAGCAAGCCGGAGCGGGGAGCAGGTGAAGTATACTATTCGGTGGCCAGGGAGTCAACTGGGTGGGCTGCGGACATACTCACAGCGGGATGTTGATCCCGCTGTGAGTTTGTCTGCCCAGAGGTGTACAGGGCAGGGATTCGCAGCAGATCTTGCTGCAAATTCGCAACGAGAACTCAGTTGCGGATCCGCTACATGTGAACGCACCCTAAAAAGTTGGGAGATACAAGCCCCAAACTCAACTTTGGTAAATTGCACCTACATTTAGGTCTAACAGTAGCGCTAAGGCAACTTGCCAAACTATTCGGGTTCAGCAACGTTTTCAAAAACCTGTACGCTCGGCATTTGGTTCTCAGCGGCTGGAGAAGTTGAATACTGCCTTAGGGCGGCCAGGAAAACATGGATATGGCCTTTGGCTCTTTCCATGTTTTCCAGGACTCCCTAGGGCGGCTTTCGACTTCTCCAGCCGGGGGGGGGGGGGGGGGGGGGGGGGGGGGGGGGTCAAATGCCAAGTGTTCTGGTTTTGAGAACGTTGCCGAACCAGAACAGTTCAGCAAGTTATCTCAACGCTTTCTAACAGTACTAAAATGGCAGAAATAAATAAGTTTGAGAAGTAAAATATATTGTAATTTTGTAACTTAGTCTTATGTCATCCAGTCTGCATTACACGTTGACCTCTTTGAGCAGACCTGCTAGTGTTAGACCCGGCCTGTAACCTCCATCTGTAACTGTGGGGTCGAGTACCAAAATTTATACAAAGTTAACTGACTGAGTGGAACAGATTCCATGGTTTAACCACACTTCATTTCTTTATGACATTCTGCTGACGTTGACATTTTGTCTAGGTGACGGGGAAGTTCCGTGGAGGAGTCAATCCCTTTACCAGAGGATGCTGTGGGAACATACAACATGTTTTGTGCAGTCCATTATCACCAAGGTAGGAAGTTATATGGATCTTGCTGTGTCACAGTTATGCCTTCTGTTTGTCTCGTTTGGCTGGATTATATATGAAGGTACAATGTCCTATATAGTCAGTTAGTGACATTCAGAATAATCTAGCTGCTTACAGTGCACACATTACTCAAATTTGCTGCAGGATATTAAAAATTGAAGGTTGCCTCTTATCTCCTTGGCAACAGACTACTAACTGTGTTTGTAGTCTGTTGCAATGTAGACAGTGGGAATCAGCTAACATGAATTTCATGTCATGTAATATGCAGGCAGACTAAGGGCCCTATTACACGGGATGATTATGGTGTGAAAAATCATTATCTAGTTTGAATTTTATAGATAATTGTTCTGTGTAATTGCAGGCAATGACTGAAAAATCGCTTGTGTGTCGTTAATTCAGATCTGAACCTAAAATCATTGTTAATTGTCCGCTGTAATTACACATTTGTTCACTGTAGTTCAGCATTTTTTCGCTAATCGTTCAGTGTAATTGCACATAGTTCATGCTTCATTCATAGTTTGCTGGGATCAGATGGAGGTAACTATCGTAACAACGCTCGTTAATCGTTAAAAATTGCTTTGTGTAATAGGACCCTAAACCTACACAGTAAGGTGGTTGTTGGCCCATAAATTAATTTAAATTTACTCAAAATATCAATTTTTTTCTCATTTAAAAATACATTTTAG
Source organism: Dendropsophus ebraccatus (assembly GCF_027789765.1). Lineage (NCBI taxonomy): Eukaryota > Metazoa > Chordata > Amphibia > Anura > Hylidae > Dendropsophus > Dendropsophus ebraccatus. The sequence continues at coordinate 20,258,533 of NC_091456.1, read as the reverse complement.
TAAAGTTAGTGTCGCTGTCGTTATGACTTTCAAAATCTAAATCAACTGTAGATGTGAAGAGCAAGTTTGCAATATACATTCATTATTTTTTGTTGTTATCATGCTGTAAAACAAAGCTGAACTTACCAGAAATCCAGGTCAGGTCTCCAGAAGGAAGATTTTCTGACTTGTGCTGTTGAAAGAAACAGACTAAACACAGGAATTACGCCCAGTACAGAGAGTCACGGCCCAGTGTGTGTATTAATCACATGACTGCCTTCTCTCTGTGAACGTTCAGATGGCCTGGGATACACAGGACTTCCTGTTTTTTGACTGTTTCCTGTTTTTTTGAGAAAAAAAAAGGCAGAAAACAGGAAGTGCCGTATTTTCCATAAGTGTCACCTTCTGAAATGCTTGTCTGAATGTCCAATCAGTCTATCTTTCCACCTCGTGTCATGAATATTCATTTGGTGCTCTAATGTTGTGAGCGGCCACAGTTACGTCAATGCACGGAGTCTTCAAGTAATAAGAAAATAGAAATGGCACTCACCAGCGTTCAGTAGACCTTTATTCTTCAAATACTTTTAAAACCCAGTTCAATCTGCAATGGGTGGCAAAGACGCCAGCACCCTCATAATCACAGTGACAGCTGTTTCGTGCGTAACTGCACTTCTCCAGTCCGGGGTCTGGACTGGAGAAATATACTGAAATATTTGGGATTTTTAAATAGAAGTAAATTTTACAAATCTATATAATTTTCTGACACCAACTGATTTGAAAGGAAAAACATTTCTCCAGAGGACCCCTTTAAAGCTTTGCTCTTAGTCAGTATACTAACTGGAGATCTTGTCTTCATCCCATCAGGTATGTGGTTGAACCAAAGAAGAGGACCCCAATCACACTCAAGCCTCCATTTATTCGTCAGGATGTGTCAGAAAGGCAAATAACGGTAAAGATAAGCGACAATGGTATCCAGGCTAACTTACACCGCTCCAAGGTGACTATCAGACCTAGTCAGGTGTTATTGCGCAGTCTTCTATTGTTCCATCTCTTCATTCATAAGTTTTTCTTTCAGTCCAAAGGAAGTCTGGAAGGTATAAATGATAAATCTCTGGATATACAGCCACCTCTACCTCCTAAAGGAGAACCCACCAAATATTCAGACATGAAGGGAACCCTGGGAAGTAGTGAAGGTAAAAGTAAGATGGCTCTTTATTATGAAATGTTTTCACAGTTAAGGTCACTGATGGAAAAACGATTGATAACCTCTCTATTTATTATGTGGCAGAGCTTCGGTTGTTGGCAGTCTCCTCAGAGACATGCTTCCTGTACACATCAGACAAGTATAGCTATCAGGAGGCATTTTGTGTTGTTTTTTAATGTGTTTTTATTTTTTTATTTTTTTTGTACAGCCTACTTCAGATAACAGTCTGGCTTTTCATTGACATTGCAGTCACAACTTGTTTCACATTTTCTTATGTTGCAGCCTTGTGTGAAAGGGAAGAAAAACTTTTTTCTCCCACGAGTCTACACTCTATATACCATACTGTGAAATTTTTAAATGATCAAAAGCAAAAACTACAATTTTGCATAGATAAAAGTATTGGACCGTTGGCTATGACACTTGAATTTTACCTAGGAGGATCTACCATGTCTCTTATCGTCTTAGAGACGTTTCTACACTTTGATTGTAGTCACTTGTGGTAAATTCAGTGGATTGGACATGAAGTGGATAGGCAAGCCTTAGGGTACCTTTACACAGAAATATTTATCTGACAGATTTTTGAAGCCAAAGCCAGGAATGGATTTGAAAAGAGGAGAAATCTCAGTCTTTATGACCTGTTGTCTGTTTATAGTCTGTTCCTGGCTTTGGTTTCAATAATCTATTAAATAAATCTCTGTGTAAAGGCACCTTTAGAGCTCTGTGAGACTTGTGAGGGGAAAAAAGCGTGCATGATAGGGGTGTTTTAAGGGAAAGCTAGCTGAAAATGGGGTGGTGGAGCTCTTATGCGTACCCGTTCTTCTTAATTTTTTGTTTTCATTTTAACAATAAAGACGTATTGAGTTCATGATGATTGATTAATAAACTTTTTAAAAAACATTTTTTAAGCATGTAACAAAATGGGGGGAGGGGGGGAAAAGGAAATGGTCTAAAGGCTTTCCTAATGCATTGTGTCATAGCTTAACGTAGGGTAACTGCATCTTTAGGCTGGGTTCACACTACGTATATTTCATTCAGTATTGTGGTCCTCATATTGCAACCAAAACCAGGAGTGGATTGAAAACACAGAAAGGCTCTGTTCACACAATGTTGAAATTGAGTGGATAGCCGCCATATAACGGTAAATAACGGCCATTATTTCAATATAACAGCCGTTGTTTTAAAATAACAGCAAATATTTGCCATTAAATGGCGGCCATCCACTCAATTTCAACATTGTGTGAACAGATCCTTTCTGTGTTTTTAATCCACTCCTGGTTTTGGTTGCTATATGAGGACCACAATACTGACTGAAATATACGTAGTGTGAACCCAGCCTTAAAGTGTTACTGTCTGTCGTTTAAAAAAAAATGTATAGACATTAAAAGTATTGATCAGTCGAGGTCTGGATGTTGAGACACCACCACCATTAATCGATGGAATAAGCACTCAGCTGAATATGTATATATGCATATATCTGTTTTCAGATCACCCAGGCAGGGCATAACTACTATGTGCACTGCTGTGTGATCTGGCCTCCGCATGTTCTGCCTCACGTTGTATCCACCTCGCCTCCCTTTTTTTTTTTTTTTTTTAAAGTAAATAAGAGTAACACTTGTAAGAGTTATGAGTGTGCCACCACAACTCTTGCAATCAAAGAAAAACATAATAACATGGCAATCAGCTGTTATCAGCACCTCCTAAGGCTACGTGCACATGGAGCAAAAGTGGCGGAATTCCGCAGCTGAGAACACCGCCAGGCTCACTATCATAATGACTGTCTGTGGGAGGCTTGCGCGCTTTCTCTCTCCGCGCTGAAGAATGAACATGGAATTCTCCGCTGCGGAATTCCGCCAATTTTGGTCTGTGTGCATGTAGCTTAATGCTGAATATTAGGATTTACCAGAGTTACTGGGATTTTGCGCAACAATGTGATAATTATGAATTTTAACCCATTCTCCTACAGACAGTGGATTATCACCAAAAATGATCAGTCCCCCAACTCCAGCCATGTATAAATACCGACCAGGATTTGGAGCAAATCCCAAAGTACACTACCATCCAGCTACAGAACAGGTACAGTTCTAATCTGTGTAAAGATAGATACTGTTTTTTCTTCCTCTCCTCTTGCATTATATTATTATTATAGTATGCGCTAAGTATGTGAACAAATGTTGTCTTAATACATTTTAAATAGGGATCAGCGAATTTACATTACTAGCGCTTCTCTAGGCTCAGCTTGTCAGCCGGCTGCCTCTAAACTCCGTGCCACTCCTCTCTGGGTGCCATGGAAAAGCTGGATCCATTCCTGGGAAACTTCCCAATTTCCCAGAACTAGGTCCAGCTTTTTCAGGCACCCGGAGCGGCATGGGGTTCAAATGTAACTGGCTGACAAGCTGACCGCCAAGAGAATCACATACCGTAACTTCACTCCTCCCTAATTATAATAGATATACACGATTATGTAGAAATTTATATAATTTGCCATGCCATTCTTTTTTTGTTTTTAATTGTGTAAAAAAAAAAAAATGCTGCCTGTTTCAGATTGCTATGCAAGAAGGACTAAAGGACAGCATATTCTTGGAGGAAGACTGCAGGAATCACGATTATCAATCGGCGCCCAACCTGGATTTTCAAGAATACCGCAAGAACTCCCTCCACAAGTCCTACCAGTCGTCTCCGCTGCAGCTTGACAACTTCACTGCCAACTCCCGCTCACTGAGCCTGAAGAATTCCGGCCGTCGCGAGTCAGAGAAAATCCCTCTTCAGATGGTCAAATCAGATGGCAGCGACACTACCACACCGTACAAGAGTGTCTTTTCCCCCAACGCCTTGTCTAACCGAAACGGGAGTTTATCTTACGACAGTTTACTCAACCCAATGTCTCCAGCATCTGGTAAATGCACTGCACACACTGCCTCCGGTTCTGTGGGATACCATTCACCATACATGTCTGCCAAAATGTGCCATCTAAGAGGAGCAGAGCGGCAACCAGCTCAAGGTTTCAGTCCTGTATTAAGCAGGACCGCCGGACATCAGAGAGATCCTTCTCCCGTACGCTACGACAACCTTTCCAAATCCATCATGGCCTCAATCCAGGAGAGGAAGGAGATGGAGGAAAGGGAGAAGCTGCTACATTCTCATACAGATTCTGTTTTTGCAGACTCAGGGGTCTATGATACCCCGAGCACATACAGCTTACAGCAGGTCAGCTCGCTCTCGGAGAACCCACCACGCGCTACTTCAGGCCGGTATGGTTCGAAGGACAATCTTTTGGCAGGGGCTGCAAATTTTAGCTCCAGGAACCCTATTCTCCAGTCCTCTGTATCCTCTCTTTCTAGTGCAGTTTCCAGAGCTCCTAGGACTTCCACCACATCTTTACAGGCTGATCTGGCCAATAACAATATCCAGAGTCATCAGCCCTTGCAAGGACGAGTTAGTAATGGTTCATACAAGTCCCCGGGCCATCAGGTTCCATCTTCACCCTCTGGAATGCCTAGGTCACCCTCTTATGGAGGAGGGAAAGCGGTCACATTTCTTAACACCATGGAATTTGTTGAAGGAGCTTCCATGGCAGTTCAGAGGTAAGAGGATGACTATGCAAAATATTTCACTCAAGAAAAGTGTTTTTTTTTTTTTTTAATGAGTAAAAAAAATAAAAAATTCTCCTTGATGGCATATATAGAAGGTAAAAGTGACCGTTAACGTTTTCTTCAGTTTGTATAGAGGGCATTATGCAGGTTATATCCTATATTACCATGGTTAAATTTAAAAGTGTTGTCTGGATGATGATCTAGTTCGAGGGGCTATTCCATCAATATTTTTCATCCACAAAGTCTTGAAAGGCTTTTTTTTTTTTTTTTAAGTTATTTGGTTTATTTAAAATGTTCTTTACAGTTTTTGTTTTTTGCTACCTTTATGATGCTGCTACTAATGTGTGCTGTTGGTGGCAAATTTTGCTCAAAATCCATCTCCTTCCCCTTCTGGCAGTATACAGTATAATACCTTCTTACTTTCCCCTGTTGAAGTCTTCTTGACTTTACTGCCATGTTACTACAGGCGCCCAACTTGCCAGTTCGTGTCTGCGCCGTGCATCTGTCATGTGTATGTGCTCGTGACGACCTAAATTGCGCATGCGCCATATGGCGGAGGAGCGGCGCAGGCCCTTGGTTCCAGGGTGTGGGGAAAGAATGTGGCAAATCTACTGCAGGTATCATATGCAGAAGGAGAGACGCCTACACTACTGTCAGCACCTACGGTCTGGCCCAGGTGCTGATAGATTCCCTTTAAACAGCAACCGCACCCCGTTTTATGCAAAAAACGGATGAAGAAAACTGAAGCATATGTGTGCATCCATTTCGATCTGTTTTTCCATTGACTTCATATATATATATATATATATATATATATATATATATATATATATATATATATAAAAAAGATCAACCGCATTTTTGTGTACGCTAAAAAAAGATGCGTTTTGATACGTTCTTTTTATAATTAAAGTAAATGGAAAACGGATCAAAATGGGTGCACACAAATGCATCCGTTTATTTTTTTTTTTTTGCATAAAACGGATGAAAAAAAAACAATGAACCCTTTTTTTTTTTTTTTTTTTTTTTTTTTTTTTATAAAAGTGACGCTACGTTAGTTGCACCTTTTTAAAAATATTTTTCTAAATCAAAAATGCAACTAGGTTTTCCTTGAAGCGTGACTAAATAGTGACTACTTGCCTTCCATGCTGCATTGACTGGATTTATCAGTGTACCCCGCTGGTCTTACGGATCACATTACATCCCACTCCCATCGGCATCAGTGCCCGCTCGGTTTGTTTTATACAGGCCCAGCGTGAACAGTGGAATGGATGCATTGTGGTACTCAGGCGGATGCAGTAAGAGAGGCATGGAAGGTAGGGAATGACTTGTTCTTTTGTATCATACTCAGCTAGGTTGGTTTTTATACCATCGTCATTGAAACTCATAATATAACCAACATGGACAACCAATTTCTGCATGCTTGGTGGGTTTTGTTCTAGGTTATCGTTTTCTACTAAATGCATGAAAAACAAAGGCAAAATATTCATTTTTTGAGAGGTATAAATGTGGGAGTTCTCCCACATTGCTGTGTACTCCAAAGTATGTACAAGGATGCCTGTATAGGACGTATCCTAGGACAGCGGTAGGGAAGCTTGGCTCTCCAGCTGTTGCAAAACTACAACTCCCATCATACCTGGATAGTTAAGCTTTAGCTGTCTAGGCATGATGGGAGTTTGTTTAGCAACGGCTGGAGAACCAAGCTTCCCTGCCCTAGAATAATGAAATATATTACATTTTGATGTTGAGAATTAAAACTACTCTGTACCCACAATCTGTGTCCCCCCCCCAAACCACTTGTACCATCAGATAGCTGCTTTTAAGCCAAGATCTGTCCTGGGGTCTGTTCCGCAGGTGATGCAGTTATTGTCCTAAAAAACTACTTTTAAACTTGCAGCCCTGTGTCAAAAGGCTGTGGCCTAGAATATCTGTGCCCTAACTTTGCACCACCCCTCCGTCCCTCCTCCCCATCCTCTTCATCATTAGGAATGCTCCAGGCAGATTTTCTACTATTCATCACCTTTGTCAGCACGGCACATGGGCTGGATCGTTAAGGCACCTGTGCAATGTTCAGACAGGAGAAAATGTTCTAGGGGCATTCCTAATAATGAAGAGGGTGGGGATCAGCGATGGAGGGGTGGTGCAAAGTTAGGGCACAGATATTCTAGGCCACAGCCGTTGGGCACAGGGCTGCCAGTTTAAAAGTTGTTTTTTAGGACAATAACTGCATCACCTGCTGAACTGACCCCAGGACAGATCTTGGATTAAAAGCAGCTATCTGATGGTACAAGTGGTTTGGGGGGGACAGATTGTGGGTACAGAGTCGCTTTAAATGTTGAGTGTTTGGGTTTTGAGAACAGGCAGGTCTCTGTGGGGTTAGTTGAAATCTCTCCAGGGTGCTGTCCTGTACATCCCTGGCGCATGCATTGTGGTGGCCTTTGAGACCTTCTATGCATGCACTGATACTGACAGACTAAATGCTAGAGCGAGATCTCCACCTCTGTGACACTGTCCTTGGATTATAATATTTTTTTTGTTTTTCTTTACTGACGTGAACAAATGGACATAGGAAGCAAAAGTGATTACAGATTGGACGTGCAATCCTCTAAGTGGCAGTGCTTTTATATGTAATTCCCTGTGGTCAGTTTTCCTTTAAAAGGAACCAATCAACTGGCTGCAGCAGCAGCTTTATACGGGAGAAAATGAAGTTTTAATCCCCAGGCGCGTGGCAGGCAGGTGATGCAGTTATTGTCCTAAAAAACAACTTTTAAACTTACAGCCCCGTGCCCTACGGGCGTGGCTTAGAATATCTGTCCCTCCTCCCCACCCTCTTCATCATTAGGAATGCCACTGGAACATTTTTTCCATGCTGAACAATGCACAGGTGCCTTAACGATCCAGCCCATGTTCAGTATTCACACAGGTGGGGAATAGAAGGGCAATCTGCCTGGAGCATTCCTAATGATGAGGAGGGACAGAGAGGTTGTGCCAGCCTAATGCACACACAATCTAGGCCATGCCCGTTGGGCTCGGGGCTGCCAGTATAGAATTTGTTTTTAGGACAATAACTGCATCACCTGCCAAACGGACCGCAGGACAGATCTTGGATTAAAAGCAGCTATCTGAAGGTACAAGCGGTTTGGGGGGGGGGGGGGGGTCAGATTGTGGGTACAGAGTCACTTTAAACATATTTTTTAAGAATTACTGGTGACATTTTTTCTAATTTTCTATTTTTCTCTCTGTTATAAAATCCTGGTATCTTGCAGTTTTCATTCTCACCACTGGGGTAAAACTAAGCTGAGACTTCCTGTTGTGTCTGTGGTGATAAGAGGAAGCTGCTGTAAAGTGATCTGTACAGCATTGCAGCGACATATGACACCAATAGATAGAGGAGACAATAGCTCAGAGTCTGTGTATTGTCATCTATGTCCATGAGTCTTGCTGTAAAACAGGTCACTAAATGCTGTTATAAAAAGCTCAGGCAAGATGGCAGCCCCCTAACGTACAAAAAGTGAAATGAAAAAAATTACAGTCACCAAATAAAAAAAGGATAAGAATAAAAGAACAAGATTTAGTATCTGACTCTAATCTGTAAAAAAAAAAAATTGGTGACACATGCCCTTTAAGGTTAAAGGGGGTAATCCAGGCATGCATTTTTTTTCCTCCTTATATTTTGCCAGGGCTGTGCAGAAAATAATAAACAACACTGAAATGCAATGGCTGCTACTTCCGAGACAGACTTATCTTGGCAGTGACAGCCTGCTTAACCAATTGCTGACAGCCGCAACCAGTGACTAGACAATCCTCCACCCCAAACCAAATCAAAGGTGATGTAGGACGCGGGTCGTATGAGAGAAGGGTGGGACTGCCATAGAGTGCAAAAAATATTTAATAAAACAAAAAAAATATTATAAAAACAACTAATTTCGAAGCCGATCCGGTTTATAGTCTAATACAAATGTTCACTGACACTGACTGTAAATAGACATCCACACAGCTCACATGATGCAAATCATGGACAAGCTGTCGGCATATCGCAGTACAAAAAAAAAATAATAAGATTTAAAAATAACAATTAAAACTAGATTTGCATTTCCAGGGAAATACATAGTGCTTGAAAAGAGCTCCCCTTTAATGGTGGCTTCCCTTTTAAGAAAAACTTTAACCCTTGATTCGCCTTCTTTGAAAAGCAACTTTGGTACAGTCCCCTAAGGAGCAACTTTGGTGCCAACCCTTTAAGAGTGACCTATATACTGTCCCTTTAAGACCAGCTTATGTACTGCCCCTTCAAAAGCAGCGTAGGTACCACCCTTTGAAGAGCAACTGTAGTGCTGTCCCTTTTAAGAACAACTGCTTAGATAGTCCATAGCATTCAGCGGGGGAGGGAGTAGTGGATGATAATAAGAATAGATTAAGTAAGTTCACTCTTTCTGAAATGTTAGGATATGGTTTGGGGGACAGTCTACCTGGCAGAACAGCATGCCCACCTACGTGTTTTATATAGGTTGTAGCAGCTTGGTGAGTTGCATCATCGGGTATTTTAGTAGTTTTCATCTGTTCTCTGTATGTCATCTCCTCCACGCTGGTAACAAACTGTACGTGGCATGAAATGGATTTCTTCATACGAACAAATCTTTTATTAGTGTATTTATTTTCCTTGTTCTTTAAAGGGGTATTCCAGTCAAACATAACTTTTCATATGTTGCTGCCCATGGTAAAACTAACAATTGCTTTCATACTTATATGTCCAGTCTCCTTCCCCCAGTTCCCAGCTGCTGCTTTCTGCTGGAAAAAAAGACCCAAAGGTTTGTGTGTGAGCTTTTCACTCTGTCTCCCCCTTCTCCTCTCCCTTAGGACAAACAAGTCTGTAAACAAGTCCCTGGCAGACGTTGTCTGCCACTTTGTAGCTTCTTTGTAATGCTGGAAGGACTATTCTGAGGTCAAGTTTCTAATGAACTTATTGTGATTTAATCTTCTCAGCATTACAAAGAAGCCAAAATGTTTCAGATAAAGCCAGTCAGGGACTTAACACCATCAGCTGTTTTAGAAAGGAGGGGGGAGACAGAGAAAAGCTCACACACAGATTTTTATGTCTTCAGCAGAAAGCAGCAGCTCAGAACTGGGGGAAGGAGACTGAACAGATAATAACAAGTATGACAGCCGGCTGCTGCAAATGAGACACCGGAGTGGTGCATCAGAGGCACGAGGACCAGTCAATTCGGTTGTTTATTATTTTCCTGCCCCCACCAGCCACTACCAGTTTTTGTTCTTCCGTGGGACTTCACCTTTAAAAGAAAGTGTTAAATAAATCCTTACAGTTCTAAAATGTGCTGTAGCCTTGCTGTAGTGTAAGGAGGAGTTTGCCTATGCAGAGGCTAGACAGTACCAGCCAATATTTGTGGAGAAGCTCCTTATTTTGGTTGGACATGAAGTGATGGCGTTTAATAATAACCATTCTGCATTAGGGCTCGTTCACTCTACGGAATCGGCACCAAAATTCCGCTCTGAATCCCTCCTGCTATCTCTTTCAATGGGAGGCCTCGCGTACCTCCACGTCTCTCTGCTCCAAGAATTGACATGTCAATTCTTTGAGCGGAGAGGCCCTTGAGGCCTTCCATTGAAAGAGATAGCAGCCGGCATTAGGTGCGGAGTCTATGGGAATTTCGTCGCTGATTCCTTAGTGTGAACGAGCCCTTATATAGCGCGCGATAGTTATAGTTGTAACCCCAGATAGTACATGTCCAACCTCCACAGATGCTGGCAATAATACATAGCTGCAATGGGTCCATACTCATGCTGTGTTTTTGCACTAGCGGAAAAAACACTGTGAAATATGAGCAGTGATTTTGAGGGTAACCTAGGATTATTGCCTCATATTTTTGACTCTTTATACCATAGATTTTGTTGTGCTTTTTTAATTCCTGATGCGTATGCGCTGTTGGCACATACCCCTTTTAAAAAGAGAGAACCTACATTGCATGCGTTTTTAAAGATATAAAATACTATCTGAGCTCAGTCATAAAGTGACCCGGGCCAATCACTAGAACGAGCCGGGAGAAGCATGCAGTTTAGTTCTTCTTCCCTTTGCTGGTATACATTTATTCAGTGGCATTTTTTTTCTTTCTTTTTTTTTTTTTTTTTGCCCCCAAGACCTAGTTTAAAAAAATGACAAAATGTGGTTTGCATTTAGCCTTGAGGTCCCCATACACTCTCTATACTTCTGTTGGCTGCTCACCACAGGTCCGGCCGTCAGTATGGTGTATATGGGGCTCACCCTATGCTCCACTCCAGATTATGTCAGTGTATATAACCGTCCGGTGTGTTGCAAAATCACTTTGTGACCCCAATGTTCTCAGAGAGATAAGCCACAACCAGAGCTGTCTGGCTGTGGCTTACCCTCCTCCTCGGCCATAAAGAATGCTTCTGTGTATGGGGAGGATGGGATTTGCTACTGCTCCAGACACGGACAGAGGTGGCAGCAGAGAGCACTGTGTCAGCCTGGAAAGAACACACCACTTCCTGCAGGATATACAGCAGCTGATAAGTACTGGGAGGCTTGAGATTTTTAAATAGAAGTTAATTACAAATCTATATAATTTTCTGATTTGAAAGAAAAACATTTTTTCGCCAGAGTACCTCTTTAATGAAACTCAAATTCAATACATTATGCATTCCATTTTTTCATTTAAATTAATTTAATTAACATTTATTATTCCGGACTCCTACTGCATATAATAACCTTTGTACGCTCACTTAGCAGACTGTTGCTGAATTGATGGGTAGCACTGTAATAATCGCACTGTTTTCTCTTCAGGGAAGATCTAAAGACACCTCATGGTAAGATAAATGGACAGCCAAAGGGATTATCAAGACCTGAGTGTCGACTGGGATCCACCTCTAGTTCACAGAGCACTACCACAGTGAGTCCTTCTCGGCATTCTAGTGTAAAGAAGGTGTCTGGAGTTGGAGGCACTACATACGAAATCTCAGTTTAGAAGTCCCTGCCTTTGGGTGCCATTGGGTACTTGGAAAGATGCAGGTAATAAACCAATAAAGTACAAGGCATATTTTTTGTGGGCCGTGCGGAAAAGAGTGCGGTCAATGGGAGCTTTAAGTCATGACTGATGAAGGACCTCTAACAACAAGGACTATGTTTCGTAATTGGAGGACATTGATTACATGATATATAAAAAAAAAATAAGCCATTGTACGTGTGTCTGTCCATGGAAAAAAAAAAGAAACATTTTAAAATGTGTGATGTGAGAGCAGTGGGACAACATTTTATATTTTATTTTGTCATTTTTTTTTTCTTATTTTTAATTTGTGAGTTGCAGGATCTGAAAGAATTGGGCCAATAAAAGAATCGAGCTCTGCCGAGAGAATAAATCCCAGGATCAATGGGTATGAACAAAAAATAAAAAAAAAACTAAGCCCCCAGATGTGCTATTTCTTCTTCACATAATAACTTTGAAGATGAGTTGTTTGTATTGTATGTGTTTGAAATTTCTTACGCCCTGAGAATTTCAAAGGGTTAGCGTATGATTCTTCACCCCCCCCCCCCCCCCCATATCAATCAAAATGTACCCATCAACTACCCACAAAGTGTGGGATCTATATCAGAATTCACTCATTCACTATGGATGTAGGCGTACCAAGGAGGAATGTATCTTGGGGCACTATTCCTAGTGATTGGGGAAAAAAATTCAATTAGTAATACAGAGCTAGAATATGGCATGATTGCTTTTTCAACCAGCTTTTCTTCTGTCTTCTACCATTTTAAGCTGAACGGTTAAAGGGGGTTGTCCAGTCATTAGTCAGAATTATTTATGCTGTTGGGACTAAGGGAAACTTAACAAATTTGTATACTTACCTGTCCCATGGTGCAGCTGATTTCTAGGCTGCTGGTGTCATGTTCTTCAAAAGTTCCTCTGAAATGCCATGTTCACATAAGAGATGTAAGCTGTCTGCCGAGTGGTCAATTTCAGTTTTGAAGAAGAGGAGTGGTGGCACACACTAGTCAGCCTAGAAACCGGTAGCAGAGTGGTAAGTATGCAAGTTTGTTTTGGTCCATGCACTGCCAGTAGTATGTTTAACTACTATTAATGACGGGGCAACCCCTTTTGAAGGGGTTATTCAACATTAGAAAAACAGGGCTACTGTCTTCCAAAGACAGCACCACTCTTGTCTCCAGTTTCGGTGGGGTTTCGCAACTCTGTTCTATTGAAGTGAATAGAGATTTAATGCAAACCACACCTGAACTGAAGACAAGAGTGGTGTGCAGTCTCTGGAAGAACGTGGCTTTGTTTTCTTCATATTTTCTTCATAGGTATTTATTAAACATTTAGCTTACTTTTCCTTCTACAGCTTCTGCAGTGTCTGGTTATCAGTGAAGTTTGTCAGTGAGCTTTTTTTTGTTTTTTTGTCAGTCTCTCATCTGCTTTTTTTTTTCTGCCTCTGAAGTTCTTCTAAGATATTTTATGATCGTAGTAATGATGACTTGTGATCTGGTCATGAATCATCTTGGAAGTTGGTTCAGGAGTGTAGAAGTAAAACTTGTCAAAGCGCTTTTTTGATGCACTTTGCTCTGAATGGGATACAGCAAGCAGCTGTAGAAGCAAAACGAAGCAAAATTTATAATAAAGACCCCCATGGAGAAAATATTTTTGGACCCTATTATGTATAAAAGCAAGACTAAAAAAATGTATTCAAAGATATATATATATATATATATATATATATATATATATATATATATATATATATATATATATATATATATATAAAATCTCTATCATAGTTTTTCTATTAATGTGGTTTTAGGTGGCGACGACCATAGACATTTAAAATTTGAATGGGTCATTGCACTATATTAAGGATTTTATTTCAGGTTTTGATGATACCAATGAATCTTTATAGGGTGAATCATAAAGTATTATGTGAAGAAAAAAAAGACTACAGAATGGTTTATACTGTATGTAAACTGCAGCTTATATTTTATCCTCGGGGCAAATTTTTAGAATTTTACGTTTATTTTATATCTTATAATTAGGTAACATGTTATGTTGTCCTTTTTGTCATTCTGTTGCCGTGGTGCATCAGTGTTATTATACATGCAGATGTTTTCTTGCCTTAACCTTCACCTCTGAACAGGGGTTAAGCAATGTGGTGCTGTGTGGCTGCTAATACTTGTAGCGTACTACCCTACCCGCTGTCAGCGTAATTTATCAGAACTAGACTATTACCCCCACTACACCTTTTTAGACGGAGCAAATGCCCTTGTAAGTGAATAAGGGGATCGTAAATTTTATGATGGTACCATCCACCACGTTGCATTGGGTTTTTTTTTTTATCAGTTCTTGTTAAATGAAAAATATTCGGAAGTATAAGTATAAAAATCTATATTTCAATTAATTAAAAAATGTAATAATAAACAATATGTAAACCATGGCGCAGAAGCAGGAGGTGTGTTTGTTCAATCTCAATGGGAAAAGGCAAAGTTTCTCTGTGTACCCTGTACAGGTTGTTTAGCGATGCACTGTTTTGTTTTTGTTTTTTTTTTTTTTTTTTTATTATTTGTATTCCTCTTTTTGTTACTAGCATTCATTTGCAGGAACAATGTATGTTTTACAAGTCCTTTTAAACAAACAATTTTTCTATATTTATTTTTTTAATGAAGGAAGAATCTTGTCTTACTTGTGCCTCTTATCTCCTCATAACGGTATAAAGGCTAAGATGTGTGAATATTCAGAACACACTGGGTTAACAAAAGCTGGCCCACTCTTGTTGTACAAATGTTTGTTAAAGGCCAATTATTTCAAGTTTCTGTAAATTCTGTCAAGGTGTATATAATCCAGTCGGACACATGCAGACTCTTTCCCATCTGAATATCTGCAGCAATCGCAGACATTTCATGTAGCAATCTTAAAGTGAATGTACCACTAGGTACATCGCTTTGTGTTTTTTACATGAACAGACTGGTGCCGTCAAAGGGATACCGGTGCCACAGTCCTTTTATTGAACCACCGCCCGATTCCCGCGCACGGTGCTGGTCTATTCCCGAACACTGTCCCAGCATGAAGCACTGGAGGTGGCCCCTCAGTGTGACGATCTCCCTTCCCCTCTGTGACGTGGCTACATTGATTCTAAGGGCCAGTTCACACTGAGCAAGATAGTCGGAATTCCGCCGAGCTCAGCATGCTGCTGTAAGTGAATGAAGAGGGCGCGCGCTCGTCTGCTCCCTATCCTCTCCGCTCAAAGAACTAACATGTTCATTCTTTGAGAGGAGAGGAAGCTGACAAGTGCGTGCTCTCCCATTCTCTCAAAGCAGGACACTGAGCGCGGCAGGATGCCGCGATGGAGAGCTCCGCTGCGGAATTAGGCAGTGTTTCCTCAGTGTGAACTGGCCCTAATGGAGCTGCATCAAAGAGGGGAGGGTGTTTCGTCACACTGGGGGCCAGCGGGCCTACCCCAAGTTCTCTATGCAGTGCGTGTGAAGAAAAAACAAAGTGCTTTACCTAGTGGTACATTCGCTTTGAAGAGGAACTCCCATGAAATTAAAAAAAAAAAAAAAAAAAAAATACAGGAAGGCAGGGCGGTGCTTGAACATAATAATAATAAAAAAAAATTTACTTCAGCTTTTCAGTCTCTCTGACAGCCTCTGAAAGTCATTTTCATCCGGCTTCTCCATAAGTTACAGCCTCGGGTCTTGCTGCTGGAGGCCGGCGGCTGTCAGATATCATTCATGCAGTTATACGGGGGCACGGGGATAGGTAAGTATACTTTATTATCATTGGAATATGGTATTGAGGACTATTCTTGAAAACAAGAGGTGCTGTGCACATTCTTCTATTAGAGCAGGGATGGGGAACCTTTGGCCCTCCAGCTGTTGCAAAACTACAATTCCCATCATGCCTGGAAAGCCGAAGCTTTAGCTGGAGGGCCAAAGGTTCCCCATCCTAGTCTTTGAGGCACATAGTATGTGTGCCTGTAAACACGAAAGCATAGTCCTACATCCTTCCAGATGTTGGCTCATGGACTGAATTTCCAGCATGTCCTTTACGATGTTGCACTGAAATAGAGTAATGCAGTATATTACGGCTAAATAATACCTGTAAAGCACTGATCTGCCTGGTTACAACATACAGCACACTTCTTGCTGTCATGAATAATCCTCACACTGGTAAGGAAGGAAATTTTAAGTTACTTTTTTTATTATGACCATTTTATTTTTATAAGCATATAGTATTATTATTATTTCTTTAATGGTTCCAGCTTATGATCTGGACTTTGAACAGTTTTTTCGCACTCTTTCTCGGCACATGTTGGCATGTATGTATAGAGCCCAGTGTCTAGACCTAAGCATGAACTCCTTGTGAGGTCTGTAGATATGTACTTTAGCATTACTACCTCTTTCTGCTGCTAGCACCTCTGCACAGCCAGTCGCTTTTTAGGCTTCCCACCTTTCTTAGAAACTTTGCATACCTCTCAGTTAGGGATGGTCCGAACCCTCCGAGGTTCGGGTTCGTATGGAAAACTGGGATACAGCCTATGGCTATGGCTGTATCCCAGTTTTCCAGGCGGTCCTCCCGCTGGATCCGCCCGCTGCACGGAGCAGGCAGACAGCGGGAATCATTACTGAGAGTTCGGGTTCGTACGAACCCGAACAGAACTCTGTTCGGACCATCCCTACTCTCAGTGATTCCCTGATATGCCCTAGCTATGTACACATTCTGGCCTGCTTCATTGTTTCTCTCTCTCTCTCTCCCCCCCCCTCCATTTTTAGTACTTTTTATTGGCCTCAAGTCCTTATTTTATGCTTTTTATTTATCTTATGATTTGGGCAGATGTGTTTTATAACTGTATGGAAAGGATTAACTTAATAGGAGAGAAGTGTCAAATTGTCCTTAGGTTACACATGCCCCATGTTAAATTGGTTTTTCCAGAAACCATTTTTGTCTTGCAAACTAAGCCATGACTTAAAGTTGATGTTTAGAGATGAGTGAAGTTTAAGTTGAGGGTTCGGCAACTTCTCCGAACCCAAACACTCGGCATTTAACTCTCCATGTCTGGAAAAGTTGGTTGCTGCCAGGAAACCATGGATAAAGCCTATAGTGGTATCCATGTTTTCCAGGACTCTCAAGGGTCCAGACACAGGGGGTTAAATGCAGAATGTTCAAGTTTAAGTCAAGGTTCGGCAACTTCTCCGAACACTTAAGGGGAAATTTATGAAACGTGGTGTAAAGTAGAATTGGCTCAGTTGCCCCTAGCAACCAATCAGATTCCACCTTTCATTCCTCACAAATTCTTTGGAAAATCAAAGGTGGAATCTTATTGGTTGCTAGGGGCAACTGAACCAGTTTTACTTTACACCATGTTTGATAAATCTACCCCTTAGTATTTAACTCCTCATGTCTGGAAAAGTTGGTTGCCACCCTCGGGAGTCCTGGAAAACATTGATACAGCCATAGGCCCTAGGCTATATCCATGCTTTACTGGCTGCCCTAGGGTGGCAACCAAGTTTTTCAGCCACGAGAAGTTAAATGCAGAGAGTTTAAGTCAGGGTTCAACAACTTCTCCGAACACATTTGGCATTTAACTCCTCGTGTCTGGAAACGTTGGTTTCTACCCTTGGGAATCCTGGAAAACATGAATACAGCTGTAGGCTATATACATGGTCTCCTGGCAACCAACTTTTCCATACACTAGGAGTTAAAGGGGTTATCCAGCGCTACAAAAACATGGCCACTTTCTACCAGAGACAGCACCACTCTTCTCTCCAGTTCAGCTGTGGTTTGCAATTAAGCTCCATTAACTTTAACGAAACTGAATTACAAAACCTGCACCCAAACCAGAAACAACACTGGTGCTGTTTCTGGAGGAAAGTGGCCATGTTTTTGTAGCACTAGATAACCCCTTAAATGCCAAGTGTTCGGGTTAGGAGAAGTTGCAGAACCCTGTCTGTTGCTGTTTGTGTGTCTAGCAGCTACAACCTCCACAGATAATCAGAAAAAGCCGATCTCATTCCTCAACTCCCGGTTATGTTAGTGGAGGAGGACTTGTGTGCTGCAAGGTCACCACTGAAACTGGGATTTTGATAGTTGGCTGATCTGGTGGCGATTATAGTTTCAGGACACACAGTAAGGGCCCTATTCCACCGGACGATTATCGTTCAGATTATCGTTAAATTGTTCGAATCTAAACGATAATCGTTCAGTTGAAATGCAGTTAACGATTAACGACCGAACGAGAATTTGTTGATGGATTTATAAGACCTGGACCTATTTTTATTGTTGCTCGTTCGCAAAACGTTCGCAAATCGTTCACATTGAATAAGACATTGTTCAGTCGTTCGCAATAGATAAATAGCGAAGAAAAAACTATCGCAATTACGATCATAAGTAACTATTATCGTTCCATGGAAA
Source organism: Dendropsophus ebraccatus (assembly GCF_027789765.1). Lineage (NCBI taxonomy): Eukaryota > Metazoa > Chordata > Amphibia > Anura > Hylidae > Dendropsophus > Dendropsophus ebraccatus. The sequence continues at coordinate 20,240,339 of NC_091456.1, read as the reverse complement.
TGAGTGAGCGTTTTCAGGTCTTTAGCAATAACTGTCGTTTGAGATCGTTAATCGTTAATGATTATGCAAACGATAATCGTCCGGTGGAATAGGGCCCTAAGGGTCCTATTAGATGAAGTGATTTTTTTAGTTTCCACCAATGAACGAGCGCATTTGGGAACGACCAGGAAACATTCACCATAATACACATAACAATAGCGGCCAGTTACGATCGTAATGATGATCATTTGTATATTTAGCATATGAACAATCGTAATTACGATTGAACGATGTGTACATAACACCAAAAGATTACTGAACGTTACATGATGATTCTATTGTCGGCTCAAAAGCTGCGATAAATGACACACGAACAAATTTTTGTTCGTTGTTTGGTCATTACCTGCATACACACCGCTTACATTTGGACGGTGTAACAATTTTCTGCACCGTAATCTTTCTGTGTAATAGGGCCCCAATGCAACTGTGTGGCTGACGCATCGTAAAACTGCTTTCTGGATCAACCCATTTAATTGCAGCAAACGATTATTTTCTGGAAATGTGCAATATAGCCCTTTCATTGTTACTAGGAATGTATCTGAGTACAGTGATTGTATACATGTCACAGCTCAGTAGCAATGGAAATAAGCAAACACTATCCATTAGTCGGACTTCTATTTATCTCGTTGTGGTTGGTGCATCTGTGCTGCTTTTTGTGTGAACAGATCTATTATATATCAGGGTTTCTCAACCCCCTATCAGGAACCACCAAACATCTGAAAATGATCATGTATCCTGCCATGTCTATAATGGATTCTAAAGTGCCCTCTAATGTATGTAACTGAAAGAACTTTTTAAGTCTGTAAATTACATTTAATGTCACCTCTCTGGGAAGGTTTAACTCAAAAACCTATCAAGATCCGCAAGGCTTTGTCCACCATCTGAATTATAAAATTACCTAATCTATATTTTTATATATAAACGTTTTTCCCTTTACTTATACATTGGGTAACACTTTAAGGCTATGTTCACACACACACACACACACACACGTACGTATGACTGCCATTGTTTGGCATGCAAAAACAACGGCTGTTGTCTTGAGTGTCAATTAACGGCCTTTGTTGCATTGAGATCAATGGCCGAAAATAATTGACGTGTCAGTTATCTCCATGGCCGTAGCGGACAACGGCCAGTGTTTGATACATTGTGTGAACAAAGCTCGTTGTTTGCATTGACTTCAGGGCAAATAACTTTATTATGAAAAGAACTGTTTAAAATAGAAACAGCTGGGTTTTTTTTTTGTAAAAAATATATTGTGTGAACATAGCCTAAAAATGTCATTTTTCCTTTTACCCCCATGGTGTTCTGTCAGGCTTGCCCTAAAACCCTATGTGCTGAGATTATACCTGCTTCCTGTGTGAAGTAGAGGGATTCTGGTAACTGAATATAATCTACACTCCCACTTCCCACAAAAGGCAAGCTATAAGAAAAAAAAAGCTCTAATTGCTGTATATAAAAAAGGTGTACTGTATCGTAACAGAATATATTGTAGACCAAACTGTTTGTGAGCCCGGCCATTGTTGACTTAGAACACTCTTCGGCCACCAAACTATCATCTGGAATATCAGCGAATTGGCAAAAAACAGCTTGCCATACATGCTAATATGGCTTCCTGATTGTGACCAGTCCGTGATCCCTCATAGTCACCGGGAGAACTATCGGCATAGGTTGATGGACACCATAGGGGAGATTCATCAAATTGGTGTAAAGTAGAATTGTCTTAGTTGCCCATAGCTACCAATCAGATTCCACTTTTCATTCCTCACAGATTCTTTGAAAAACGAAAAGTGGAATCTGATTGGTTGCTAGGGGCAACTAAGACAATTCTGCTTTACACCAGTTTGATGAATTTCCCCCTATGTGTGTCTGCACCCTAGTAGTGGTTCAGGTAGATGGACGGCACATGGTGGAACAATCCAGTAGCTAGTGTAGACAAGCTGATGGAGGCCATGCTGGGCCGAAATGCATCTTTACTGTAATATTGATGCATTCTGCACCTGATTAAATAAGCAAAATATATTTGCTGAGTTCCGGGCTCTTCGATCTACCTGTACCCTAATAGTGGTCCCAAAATTAGAATTTTCTGCATAAAAAGTTTATAAGATCCAGTCAGTAAAATTTTTAAAAGCATTACTCTAATATTTAGTAACTTTTCACATGTCCTTTCACAGGCCCAACAGCATCTAAGGTAGTGGCATTTCTTTGAAGATTTATTGCAGTCCCGAGTACATGTTGGCTACCTTTGAGACCCGACTGGTTATGTTTCATAATGACTCTTTAGCTCACATGTACTTAGAAATGTAAAAAAAAGTTTTGAAGAATTTCCCCTACCTTTAGATGCTTTTAGTTCTCCCCCCCCCCCCACTACATATGTCCTCAGATATGTCAAAGGTCACTGACTGCGCGTGGTCTTAAGAACCTTTTACACGGGCCGATTACCAGCAAGGGGTGTTGCTAAAAAAACGCTCCTGTGGCCGATAATTGGCCCATGTAATGGTGTGTTTAGACAGAGATTTATCTGAACGATTTTTGAAGCCAAAGCCAGTAACTAGCCAGACTATAAACAGAACAGGTCATAAAGGAAAGACTGAGATTTCTCTTCTCCTCAAATCCCCTCCTGGTTTTGGCTTCAAAAATCTGTCAAATAAATCTCTGTGTAAACACTTTATAAGTGATAGTGATCAGCCGAGGGCGGGGGAAATGCACAGATCGTGGCAGATTGTGTCTTTGGGGCAGGCTTCAAAAGTTATTGTTCTTGGCCGATAACTATAAAGGCACACGGACGATATGTATATATCTGTGCTGTGAGTTTCCAGATGATCACAAGCAGCAGTCTATACTTACCATCCATGCTGTGATCCAGCATTTGGCTTTCCAGTCCACCAGCCAGTGCTGTAACTTCAGGCCGCCGTCTCCTCCAGAACGATTGACAGCCGGAAGAGGTGGGGCCTTAAGATGCAGCCGGAGGATGGGAGAGCCAGTTGCCGGATCATTAGCAGCTTCCAAGGTAAGTATACACTGCTTGTGGTTTGGAAACTGACTGCATGTATATACACTGTGCTGTCAGTTTCCATGGTTGCACGAACGATACAAACAATTTGTTGTGCTGTGTAAAGGCACAGCAAGCAAACACATCCTGCAGATCAGCGCTAGTTTGCATCAGCCCATGGCTGCCTAATCGCTTAATGTAAAAGGACCTTTACCCTTAGATCTGTGGTGATCCCAAGATTCAGCCTGGGGGAATGTATGACAATATGCCCCACTCCCCGGCTGGCAGGGACGTCTGACTCGTTTGCTTCAGAAACTCTAATGGAACAAACAAGTTGTATTTGATTGACAACCGGAGAATGAGTCCTGCTGCCTTACACTCCCTTAGGTTGTATCTCAAGAACACAGTAGGTCTCATGGGTGAGACCTGGTGAGATCAGTAAATTGTAACATGTCTGAGGCTAGGTTCACACTGCGTTTGCAGCATCCATTTAACGGATCCTTTTTTTTGCAAAAAAACAGATTTAAGAAAAACCGATGCATTTGTGTGCATCTGTTTTTGATCTGTTTTTCCATTGACTTCCATTATAAAAAAAGGATCAAAACGGATGCGTTTTTTTTTATTTTTACGCGCAATAAAGTACTGTTGACACTACTTTTTTGACCGTTAAAAAAACAAACTGATCCGTTAAACGGATGCTGAAAACGCAGTGTGAACCTACCCTGAGCACCACAACATGTTTTGTAACAGGTGTTTTTTTTTTTTTTTAACACCTCAAAATGTTGCATTTAATCATGGTACAACCAAAAGAGGCATCCTTGGGTGGCCTGTACATACAGTTGGCCTTAAAGGGGTTATCTAAGGTTAGAAAAAACTGCACCACCCCTGTCCCAGGTAGGTTGTGTGTGGTATTACAATTCAATGGAACTGAGCTGCAAAACCACACAGAATCTAAGACATGAGACTGGCTGTTTCTGTAGGAAAGCGGCCATGTTTTGTTTTTTGTAAGCCTAGACAACCCCTTTTAACTATAATTTTTTGATGTATAGGACTCTCTTCAATCTTTGGCTGATACCGTGTGTTCTATAAGAATTGTATCTGTATGTTTTTGCTTGTAAGTTGCCTGGATCCTTTTAAGGTTTATCTTGCTGCTTTGCTGGCTATCGCACCTCTATCTTCAGATTAGTTTATATTTTGTCTGTATTTTTCCAGTAACTGTGGAAGCATCCATCTCATGGCAGGATCAGTATTTTACACTATTTCAGCTGTTTAGAAGACCCCGGTGACATTGATGCAACAACCTGCCTTTTGGGTTCATACCCTTGTATTACAGGCGAGAGATGAGGGCAACTCCGGCATACTCAAGTCCGTGTTCGGAGTTTGACTACCGGTGGCTGAAGAAGTTGGACGCAACCCCAAGGCTGCCTGGAAAACATTGATACGGCCATAGGCTGTATCCATGTTTTCCCGGATTCCCTAAGGCTGCATCCAACTTCTTCAGCCACCAGTATTCAAATTCCGAACAATCGGACTTGAGCATGCCGGAGTTGCCCTCATCTCTAATAAGAACGACATTTTAGGGTCTGTATTATGACGGCATAGGAGTTCTATGGGGATGACCGTTTTTGTGTTTTAGTATAACCAGATGGGAAACTTTCTTTAATATGCTTTGTAGTTTTTGCTGAAATGCTAAATATTATTTCTGCAACATTTCTAATTTTAAGAGGTCTGCCGCCATGACCAAAATCCGTTATCAATGACGGCCTACATCTCTTTATCCAGGAATGAGTGTCTACTCAGGCGACAAGCAGGAAAAGCTCTAGAAATGTTTAAAGGGCTATTCCAGGAAAATCAACTTTCCCCCTATTCACAGGATGGAGGAAAAGTTGGAGATCGTGGGGGTCCGACCTCTGATCCCCTCCCCCCCCCCCCCCCCCAAATCTCCGTATCAGACCCCCGGCTTCTGTATTACGAATAGAGCTGCGGGTACGGCACGTGACCTACAGCTCTATTCACCCCTATGGAGCCAACGAAAAGAGCGATGTACTCTGTTCTTTCCGCCGCTACATAGGAATGAATGGAGCAGCGGGTCATGTGCCATACCCAGGCTCTATTCACTACACACAAGTCAGGGCCTGATACGGAGATCAGCTGGGGGTACAGAGGTCTCACCCCCTGCAATCTCCTACTTTTCCCCTATGCCGTGGATTGGGGACATTTTTCCTGGAATATCCCTTTAATGTAAACACTCCACTTTTTTACAGTGATCCCTACCTGTACAAGCATCCCCCCCACCCCCACCCCCACCCCGGAACGCTAATTGTATACGGCCGCTCTCCCTACTATGTTACATTTCTCCATTTCAAACACACATGTTGCCGGCTGGATTAGCCCACCGTGCCCAGTGGACTGCAGTCATAGGTGGATCAGCCTTCCCATTGGAGGGGGAGTAATTGTTACCCTGTTTTTATGGGTCCCGGGAGGAGGAGGAGCAGACAGACATGGTTGTGAAATGTGAACACTTGCAGCAGTATCATACAGTGGTGTGCCCAACAACCAGGGTTTCCTATCAATTGTGTGTATGTGTAAATAAGAATTTGCATGAGCTAATTTAACTGTTTAAAAGCAAGATATTTATTTTTTTCTTGTATTAAAGAGCAGAAAGCTTATTTGTTTTTTCAGTATATGTAATTTACATTGACAATGTATTTTCATTTCTGCCGTTACCCTGTAATTCTTTTTTAAAATTTATAAAGTTCTCTGTATTTTCAGTTACTCCCACAAATAAAAAAATTTTTTTGCCTTTTTCCCCCACTCTTATGTCCATTATTTGCGGTTTTGTTAGACTGCGCCGAAGGATCTGGTCATTTGGAAAGGGCGGACATTGGTTGTCTCCAGAGTTTCCCTTTTATGGGGAATGTGTCGGTATATCATTTCAATATTATTAAAGTGTACTTTAAAAAATTTACGTCAAAAGTTTTAATCAGTCCAGGTTTGAGCGTTCAGACCCAAACCGATTGTAAGAAAGGGACGGTCTACTCCCTGATCTGTGTCATTGAAAGAGTTGGGCTCCATAGCCTTACATTAGGAGCCTGACTCGTCACTGCTCGTTCACACGATTCGTTCAGGTCTGAACACTCAGACCTGGACCGACATGTCAGAAGTTTTTCCAAACAACAATGACACTTTAAAAGGGTTATCCACCTAAAAGCTAAAAAATAATGAAATAATCCCAAAGCTAGCTGCTCTTACCAAGTCCCCATGAGTATTTTGAGCCATCTCCTGTCTTTCTAGCTGCTGCTGTTCCCGAGTAACAGGTTTTTTTTTAAAAGCCCCACATAGTATCCAATGCCTCATATAGTGCCCCACATAGTAGCCGATGCCCCCATATAGTGCCCCACATAGTAGCCAATCCCCCCATATAGTGCCCCACATAGTAGCCAATCCCCCCATATAGTGCCCCACATAGTAGCCAATCCCCCCATATAGTGCCCCACATAGTAGCCAATCCCCCCATATAGTGCCCCACATAGTAGCCAATCCCCTCCTCCGGGGCGGGCAGCAGGGTATACAGACACTGACTGTGCGGGAAGTAATTCATGACTGAGGCCGCAGGTCACTTCTGGCACAGTCAGTGTCTCTGTACCCCGCTGCCCGCCCCGGAGGATGGCGGCAGTGCGCGCTCTGCCGGGAGAGGAGCTGCTGGGACCGGCGGACAGGTGAGTTACTGGTTTGTTGTTTTTTTGGTCGGGACACTGGGTGCAGTTTCGGGACCGCGGGACAGCACCCCAAAAACGGGACTGTCCTGCGGAATCCGGGACGGTTGGGAGCTATGCTATAACTCTTCAAATTACAGAAACCTAGGCTCAGGTCAGTCTATGGAAGTAGCACTTTCACTAGTGAACAGGTGCAAGTCAATAGACAGCTAACCTGACCCCTACGGAGGCAATCACATGTGCAGTGTCTACAAAAGGAGGGTGGAAGATGGAACAGCGTGTTGTCAGAGTGGACACAGAGGAGATGATTTTAGATGTCCAGAGCGGGTAAGTATGAGAATAAAACAGGAAAAGGGTGCAAGATAGGTTATACATGTAAATTAGACATAGGGTGTTATTGGGACAGGGGATCATTTAGAATATTGTTTTTGTTTCCCAGATAACCCCTTTAAGTAGATGTACAATGCATTCAGAAAGTCTTCAGACCCTTTTACTCCCCCCCCCCTATAACCTTCTCTATTCGATACCCCATAATGACAAAACTGAACGAAATGTTAGAAATCTTTGCTAATTTATTGAAAAGAAAAAACTAAAATAATGCATTGACATAAATATTCAGACACGTTACACGGTACTTAGTTGGAACACCTTTGGCAGTGATTACAGCCTCCAGGCTCCTTGGGTATAATGCCACAGGGTTTACCTGCATTTGGGGATTTTCTGCTATTCTTCTATGCAGATCCTCTTGAAGGGGTTAAAAAAAGGCCACTTTCTTCCAGAGACAGCACCACTCTTGTCTCCAGTTTGGATGTAGGTTTTGAAACATTGTTCCATTGACGTTAATGGAGCTTAATTGCAAAGCACATCTGAACTGGAGGCAAGAGTGGTGCTGTCTCTGGAAGAAAGTGGCCATGTTCTTCTAATGCTGGATAACCCCTTTAAGCTCTGTCAGGTAGGATAAAGACTGTAGATGGACAGACATCATCAGGTCCCCCAAGAGATGTTCAATTGGGTTCAAGTCTGGGCTCTCCGAGCCACTCAAGAACATTCACAGTAATTTTTGCTGTGTGCTTGGGGGTCACTGTCTTATTGGAAAATGGGTGATTGGCCCATTCTGAGCTCCAGTGCACTGTGGATAAGGTTGTCACAGTTGTTTCCAAAAAAAAAAAAAAAACCCAAAAAAACACTTGACGTAGAATGTCAAGTTTTGATCGGTCCGTGTCTGAGTGTTCACACCTGTATCAATCAGGAGAACGAGCCGGGAGAAGACCACGCTGCAGCATGTTAACTTCCCGTCCTGAGTTAAGAAAAAAGAGTCGGGCTTCATAGAGCTCCGATGTAAGTCTAACTTTTTTTCCCCTAACTCTCAGCGGAGAAGAATGGATGCACTGCAGCACGGTCCTCTCCCCGGTCGTTCTCCTGATCGGTAAGGGTATGAACACAGGGTCTTTGGAGCTTTTCCAGAGTGACCATTAGGTTCTTGGTCACCTCACTTACCAAGGCCCTTATCTCCTGATCAGGGCTGTATTAACAGCTGCTGCTGCCCTAGGCACTAAACCTGGAGACGCCCCATTTACACGCACCTATTGGCGATACTAGACCTGACCAATACCACCATACCCCCCACCCCCCCTGGAAAAGACACCAGATTTACTGGCAAGTCTGACTGGGAGGAGGAAAACTAAAAAAATAAAAACAAAAAAATTAGTTTTTTCTGTCCCCCTGCTCCCTGGTGCTGCCCCCCCTGCAAGATGCTGCCCTAGGCACCGGACCACGGGTGCCTAGTGGCAGTGTCGGACTGGAGTCCTTGGGCCCACCCTTCCGCCACTATACTTATCTATGGTAACATTAATAAGGGTCCAGTTACACGGCGTGATAGGGGGCAGTATATAGAGATGTGCGACCGACAGCAATGATTATTACACCCGCACAAAAGATCTAATCAGCCGACTATGGGGCATTTGTCAGCTGATCTCTGGCACTGTTACATGGGGCTTCCTAGGAGCGCTTGTTACCGATAATTGGCCGATGTAATTGGGCTATAAGACAATTTTCTTTGCATGATAACACTGTATACTACCAATAACACCAGTATATAAAGAGCAAACATCCCCACACATATTACTGCCATACTGTTACTGACCAGATCCTGTATACCAATATTACCAGTATATAGGAGGGAAATATTATCACCATACATATTACTGCCATACTATTACTGACCAGATCCTGTATACCAATATTACCAATAATAACAGTATACAAGGGGGAAATATTACCGTCACACCACAACCAATACCATCTCCACCATATTGTTACTGACCAGAACCAGTATACTAAGACCAATGAACACTGCACCAGATTACAAGTAACAAATACCACCACATACTGACTAATACCATCACATACTGACTAACACCACCACATACTGACTAACACCACCACATACTGACTAACACCACCACATACTGACTAACCCCACCGCTGCTACTGACTAACACCACCACATACTTACTCACATCACCACTGCTACTGACTAACACCACCACATACTGACTAACACCACCGCTGCTACTGAATAATCCTCTGTACACAGATCACCATCACCTCATCCAGTCATATAGAGGTAGACGCAGCTCTACACAGGTTCTGTACACCATATACATTACAGTGCAGTTATAGCAGGTGACTCACAGGGGACGTCTTCTCTAATCAGAGTTCTTCCCTCTTCTTCTTCTTCTCCATCTGTCCTGGGCCGTTATGAGAACTTCTATGAGCCACGAATCCACCGAATCTGCCAGAGAAATATATTAGGTTCCTCACTCTGTCACCATCCTCATCTCTATACACACTGCACATCTGTATTGGCCCCTTTATGCCCTCATTTAGTGGGTAGCCCTGACTCTATGTGTATATATCTCCCTTATAGTATATGGTCCCCTCTGTGTAGGCACCTTATAGATGGTCCTTTGTTCAGTCCCCCATATAGACAACTTACAGTGTTGTCCATGCCCCATATAGGTAGACCCCTTATGTTGTCCATCCCCATATATATAGCCCCTCCATGTTGTCCTTCTTCAATATAGATACCCCCCTTATGTAGTCCATTCCCCCATATAGCCCCCCTCATGTTGTCCAGCCCCCCTAAAGCCCCCCTTATGTTGTCTATCCCCCCATAGCCCCCTTATGTTGTCCATCCCCCCCCATAGTCCCCTTATGTTGTCTATCCCCCCCATAGCCCCCTTATGTTGTCTATCCCCCCCATAGCCCCCTTATGTTGTCCATCCCCCCTATAGCCCCCCCCCTTATGTTGTCCATCCCCCCTATAGCCCCCCTTATGTTGTCTATCCCCCCATAGCCCCCCTTATGTTTTCCATCCCCCCATAGCCCCCTTATGTTGCCCATCCCCCCCATAGCCCCCCTTATGTTTTCCATCCCCCCTATAGCCCCCCTTATGTTGTCCATCCCCCCTATAGCCCCCCTTATGTTGTCCATCCCCCCCTATAGCCCCCAGTGCTGGCCATCCCCCTCCCTCCCCTATAGCCCCCAGTGCTGGCCATCCACCCCCCCTCCCTCCCCTATAGCCCCCAGTGCTGGCCATTCACCCCTCCTCCCTCCCCTATAGCCCCCAGTGCTGGCCATCCCCCTCCCTCCCCTATAGCCCCCAGTGCTGGCCATCCACCCCCCCTCCCTCCCCTATAGCCCCCAGTGCTGGGCATCCACCCCCCCCTCCCTCCCCTATAGCCCCCAGTGCTGGCCATCCCCCTCCCTCCCCTATAGCCCCCAGTGCTGGCCATCCACCCCTCCTCCCTCCCCTATAGCCCCCAGTGCTGGCCATCCACCTCCCCTCCCTCCCCTATAGCCCCCAGTGCTGGCCATCCACCCCCCCTCCCTCCCCTATAGCCCCCAGTGCTGGCCATCCCCCTCCCTCCCCTATAGCCCCCAGTGCTGGCCATCCACCCCTCCTGACTGGGGGGCGGGGCCTACTCCTGCTCGGGGCCCACCGGGGAATTCCCCGGTCCCCCGGTGGCCCAGTCCGGCACTGCCTAGTGGTAAATACGGCCCTGCCCCTGATTAGTTTGATGGATCAGCCAGTCCTAGAAGGAATCCTGGTTATTACAACATCTTCTGTTTAGGTACTATGGAGGCCGCTGCGCTCTAGGGGACGCTCTAGGTACGCGGAGGCACGCCGCTCATCTGCGCTATGGCGCATGCGCGAATTAAGGTGCAATACCCAACAGATCCAGGGCGCACGTGCATACTGGTGAGTCGGCGCGCGGCCCTTGCCACCAACGTCATCTTGGAGGAGGCCGGGCAGCAAGCGGGGAGTAGAAAGGGGTGGTGAGGCATGCCTAAGTGTGGCACGAACTCCTCACCACTACAAGTTACGGACAAAAATACAATAAAACTACTGCACAGACTGCTAAAAGAAAGGTACTGCATACATTATGGGACATACTGCTTCACTGCACTATCAGCACCTCGGGACCAGCCCAGGTGCTGACAGATTACCTTTAACCCTTTGAGGACCAGGCCCAAAATGACCCAGTGGACTGCGCAAATTTTGACCTTAGTGCTTTCGTTTTTCCCTCCTCCCCTTCTAAGAGCTCTAGCACTCTCAGTTTTCTATCTACAGGCCATGTAAGTGCTTGTTTTTTACAGGAATAGTTGTACTTTGTAATGGCGTCATTCATTTTACCATAACATGTATGATGGAATTCCAAATATATTATTTATGAAGATATTAATAGGTAAAATCGTAAGAAAGAATGCAATATGGTAACGTTTGGGGGGTTCCTGTGTCTACGTAATGCACTATATGGTAACAGTGACATGATACTATTATTCTATAGGTCAGTCCGAACACAACCATATGCAGGTTACACAGATTCTCTAATGTTATTTATATTTTTTTTTATGAAATCCTTTTTTTTGGCAATTAAATATTAATAAAATGGGCCTATTGTGACGCTTATAACGGTTTTATTTTTTCACCTACGGGGCTGTATGGGGTGTCATTTTTTCCGCCATGATCTCTAGTTTTTATTAATACCATATTTGTGAAGATCGGACGTTTTGATCACTTTTTATTGATTTTTTAAAATATATAATGTAACATAAAATCGGTAATCTGCGCACTTTTTCCCCTCTTTTCGTGTACGCCGTTTACCGGTCACAATGACGCTTGTTATATTTTAATAGATCGGACAATTACGCACGCTACGGTATATTATATGTTTTATTTATATAATGGGAAAGGGGAGTGATTTAGACTTTTATTGGGGGAGGGGTTTTGGGGTAGTGTGTTAGTGTTTTGAACTTTTTTTTTTTTACACTTTTGAAGTCCCTTTGGGGGACTTCTACATTCACTTTTTTGATTTCTACACTGATGAATGCTATGCCATAGGCATAGCATTGATCAATGTTATCGGCGATCTGCTTATTGAGCCTGCCTGTGCAGGCTCAGTGTAGCAGATCGCCGATCGGACCGCACGGAGGCAGGTGAGAGACCTCCGGCAGTCCGTTTCAACGATCGGGACCCCTGCAGTCACACTGCGGGGGTCCCGATCGGTAAGTGACAGGGGACTCCCCCTGTCACTTACACTTAAACGCCGCAGTCGCGCCGCGATCGCGGCGTTTAAGGGGTTAATGACACGCGGCAGCGCGATCGCTGCAGCGTGTCATTACCGGTGAGGTCCCGGCTGCTGTTTGCAGCCGGCCCCCACCTGCTATGAAGCGCGCTCCGCTCTGGAGCGCGCTTCATAGCGGGAAAAACACCCAGGGCGTAAGGTTACGTCATGGGTCGTCTGGGGACAGACTTCCATGACGTAACCCTACGTCCAGGGTCGTCTAGGGGTTAAGGATACTTATAAAATTAAAGGGATTATCCCAAGATTAAGAGTAAAGGGGTTCTCCAGCGCTATGAAAACATGGCCACTTTCTTCCAGAGACAGCACCACTCTTGTCTCCAGCTTGGGTGGGGTTTTGCTGCTCAGTTCCATTGAAGTGAATGGAGCTTAAAAGGGTTATCCAGCGCTACAAAAACATGGCCCCTCTCTTTTCTCCAGATTGGGTGGGGTTTTAAACTCGGTTCCATTGAAGTAAATGGAGAAAAGTGGCCATGTTTTTGTACCACTGGATAACCCTTCTAATCGCTAGAGATGAGGGCAACTCGTGCATGCTCTGGTTCAATTGATTGGTATTTGGATACTGGCGGCTGAAGAAGTTGAATGCAGCCCTAGGAAGTTTAGGAAAACGTGGATATGGCCTCTATAGCTGTATTTGTTTTCCAGGACTCCTTAGAGCTGCATCCAACTACTTCAGTCCCCAGTATTCAAATGCCGAATGATTGGACTGCAGCATGCTGGAGTGGGGTCCATCTCTATTTATCACCTATGTACAGCTGCCTGATCTGACTGCTACAACCCCCAATGATAAGAATAGAGGACTCTTCTCCCCCAGGTTAATGAAGTGGCAGAGTACATGCTTGTCTCCCTCTACATTCACTGTCAATGGGAATCCAGAACATTGCCGGGTACACCTGGGGCACAAGGGTCCTTCATTCCTATGATTAGTGGGGGTCCTAACAGTCAGACCTCTATTGATCACCTGGCTCCCAAATATCCTGTATATAGGTGGTAACTTGTAATCTTGCAGATTTCCCAATATTACGAACAAATATCTATTATACATTAAAACTCCCGGAAAAATGCTGCATTGTGTGCCCCAGATCCGTCCAATTTGCCCATAACAACCAATCACAGCTCAGGTTTTATATCTTAACGAGCGCTGATAAAATAAAAGCTGAGCTGTGATTGGCTGCTGTGTGCGGAACCAGATTTGGTTTCAGATGGGCCAGTGAGTCTGGGCCAGTGTGCTGCTTTGGCTGCAGATCAATAGGAATTAACAGAAGCCTTAGGGCCCTATTCCACCAGACGATTATCAATTAGATTATCGTTAAATCGTTCGAATCTAAACGATAATCGTTTGGTTGGAATGCAGTTAACAATTAATGACCGAACGAGAAATCATTGATCGCTTTATAAGACCTGGACCTATTTTTATCGCTGCTCGTTCGCAAAACTTTTGCAAATTGTTCGCATTGAATAAGACGTTGTTCGGTCGTTCGCAGTAGATACGAACGCAATAGCTAAGAAAAAACGATCGCAAATACGATCATAAGTCATGCTGCGTTTACACGGAACAATTATCGTTGGAATTTTCGCAATAACGATCACATTTGAGCGATAATCGTTCCGTGTAAACACAGCAAACGATCAAGCGATGAGCGAAAAATCGTTCATTTTGATCTTTCAACATGTTCTCAAATCGTCGTTCATCGTTCCCTAAAAATTCGCAGATCGTTTCGTGTAAACAGTCTTTCAAAGATTCACCCTATGTAAAAGATGGGCTTAAGCGATCTTAAAAACGATCGCATTAACGATTTTTCTTACGAATTTTCTTACGATTTTTCTAACGATTTATTTGTCTAAACGCTGATCATTATAAAAACCAAATCGTTGCTTCAAAATCATTAAACGATCGATTGGGCGAATTATCGCTCCGTGTAAACGCAGCATAACGATAATCTTTCCATGGAAATGAGTAAACGTTTTCAGGTCTTTCGCAATAGCGATCGTTTGAGATTGTTAATTGTTAACGATTATGCGAACGATAATCGTCCAGTGGAATAGGGCCCTAAGGGTCTATTTACACAGAAAGATTATCTGACAGATTATCTGCCAAAGATTTGAAGCCAAAGCCAGGAATAGATTTGAAAAGAAGAAAAATCTCAGGCTTTCCTTTATGACCCGATCTCTGTTTATAGTCTGTTTCTGGCTTTGGCTTCAAATCTTTGGCAGATAATCTGACATAATCTTTCTGTGTAAACAGACCCTTACATAAGGTCACAGAATAGCTGTGGCCTAAGGCTGGGTTCACACTGCCATCTTTTTATCTGTTTTATGCAAACAAAAAAAACGGATGAAAAAAACATGTATGTGTGCATCCGTTTTTCTATTGACTTCCATAAAAAAACTGATCAAAATGCATGTTTTGTTTTTTTTTACCGTACACAAAAATGTGGTCAGCCACGTTTTTGTCTACCCTAAAAAACTGATGCATTTTGGTCTGTTTTTTTTTATTTTTTATTATGGAAGTCAGTAGAAAAACAGATGCACACAAATACATCAGTTTTTTCATCCGTTTTTCCCCCCATAAAACAGATGGGATAAACTTGGAATGGAAAAATGCAGTTAAACCACGTTTACACGTTCAGTGTTTTTCCCGGTCCGTGATTGTGGTCCAGCGGCTACCTCCGTGATCCGTGCAAAACAGTCCGTTTTTCATCCGTTTTGCATCCGTGTCCCTTTTTTTTAACGGATCTGTGTTAAAGCATTTTAAATTACATCACATCCGTGTTTTTCACGGATGAACACGGATGTCACATCCGTGTCCATCCGTGAAAAACACGGATCTCATTGATTTCTATGGGGAATCCTTTCCGTGCATCCGTTCCGAGTAATGACATGTCCTATTTTTTAACGGAACGGATCACGGATCCGTGAAATCACGGAACATCTGAATAGCCCAATAGAAAGCAATGGACTGTAAAATTGTCCGGATCCGTGAGCACGGACAACTTCCCGGAACGTGTGAATGCAGCCTAACATTGGGCACTGCTCCACCTGGTTTGGCAAACCTGCCGTGAACCAGTAAGAACAGGCTGGATCCCACTAGTGGATGTGCCCGATATTAACACTCCGTGTACCAAAGCTGCCCGTATACAACACTCTATTGTCATATTGTCTTGAAATTGGTGGCTTTCTGTCTCCCAATGGCCGATGATGTAAAAAAAAAAACAAAAAAAAACAGCTGTCAGAAGTTTATTGCCCTCCGCTGTACTTCTATATATCTGCAATTTTAAAGCCGCGACCAGAGAATATGAATCTGAATGGCAGCAGCACTCAGGATGTCCAGCAGCGCTATGATCATTTGGTGTAGTAGGGCCTTTAACAATATTTCTTTTCATTTAAATGCCTATTGTTTAGGGGTCCTTTTACACAGACAGATTTATCTGACAGATTTTTGAAGCCAAAGCCAGTTATGGATTTGAAAAGAGGAAAAAGCTCAGTCTTTCCTTTATGACCTGTTCTCTGTTTATAGTCTGTTCCTGGCATTGGCTTTAAAAATCTGTCAGATAAATTTCTCTGTGTAAAAGGACCTTAAAAGAAAAAAAGAAAAATCATCACTTGTTCTTTGCTAAACGAGCACGTTATGTGTAAAAGAACCCTAAGCAGACGGATTGAAGCATCGATGGCGCCATCTGGTGGTCAAAACGTTCCACTGCAGCCTTTTAGCACTTTTGTAGACGGATTGAAGCATCGATGGCGCCATCTGGTGGTCAAAACGTTCCACTGCAGCCTTTTAGCACTTTTGTAGACGGATTGAAGCAGCGATGGCGCCATCTGGTGTTCAAAACCTTCCACTGCAGCACTTTTGTAGATAGTTCGGTAAGTAATGGCCATCTACATAGTACATATGCTGCTGGACCTGTCCGGTAATGAACGTCTACCGCTCACAAATACCCATTGTCAAACCAATCCGGAAGTGCGTACCCGGAAGCGCTAAGCCGAAGCTCCGGACTACATTTCCCATGATGCGTTGCGGGCTCCTGTTAGCAGCGGCCGCAGATTGTGCGCTCTGTCTGCTATGCTCGTCGATTCATTCGCGTCCTCATGATGTATCTGCGCAGAGTTCTGCTGGGGGGATCCGCCGCCACCGCCGCTATCTTCGCCGCTGTTGCAGTTGGGAAAAACGGAGGAGATTCTACTTCACCACCGGCGTCGGCAAAACCCGGGCGATGGGATCGAAACTGGGATCGGTGAGGCTGCTTGTGCGCATGCGCGGCCGGCATTGGCTGGGTTCTAGCACATGATGTGATCTGTATATGGGAGATAGAGACCCAGGCTCAGGGAAATGCATCAGTCTCTGTTCCCCAATCTCTGCAGCTTTATTATAATCATGTACTATTATAGATGCAGCTTACATTGACTCTGTATGAGAATACTCTGCTATTGTCTCCATAGATTTCCCCCACATGTACAGTGTTATTCCATCATAACACAGGATCTCGTTTTCAGTTCTTCTAGTAGGCGGCCGAGTGTTAAAGGAGTACTTGGACGACCAAAAAAATTCTTTTAAATCAACTGATGTAAGAATGTTATGCAGATTTGTAATTTACTTCTAATTAAAAAATCTCCAGTCCTCCAGTACTTATCAGCTGCTGTATGTCCTACAGGAAGTGGTGTATTCTTTCCAGTCTGACACAGTGCTCTCTGCTGCCACCTCTGTCCATGTCAGAAACTGTCCAGAGCAGCAGCAAATCGACAAGGAAAACCTCTCCGGCTCTGCACAGTTCCTGACATGGACAGAGGTGGCAGCAGAGAGCACTGTGTCAGAATGGAAAGAATACACCACCTCCTGCAGGACATACAGCAGCTGATAAGTACTGGAAGACTGGAGATTATTTTAAAAAGAAGTAAATTACAAATCTACATAATTTTTTTTTTTTTACACCAGTTGATTTGAATGAAAAAAACAAAACAACATCATTTAGCTAGAGTACCCCTTTAACATCTTATAGTCGGGGGGGGGGGAGAGTCAGGGCCCTATTCCACAGGACGATTATCGATCAGATTATCTAAACAATAATCGTTCGGTTGAATAGCAGTTAACAAGAAATCATTGATCGTTTAATAAGACGTCGCTCGCAGTAGTGCCGAACGCAATAGCGACGACAAGACGACCGCAAGAACGATCATAAGTAACGATTATCGTTCCATGTAAATGGGTGAACGATTTCAGGTCTTTCGCAATAGCGGTCGTTTGGATCGTTTATCGTTAACGATTATGCGAATGATAATCGTCCTCAGGAGGGCTCCATACATATTAGAAGGTCGGACAGTCCTCCAAAATAGATGACCTTGGCTGACTTTTCACTGATATGTATGAAGGCTTTTATTCTGAGCATTATAATTTCTCAGTATTCCCAACCAGCAGCATGATGATTTCAGCTCTGGACAAAACTACAGTCAAATTTGATCAGCACATAATAAATAATACACTGTAGACATATTAATTTGACTTTGCCCCCAGGTATTGTAAAATAAAAGGACTTATTGTTAGTCGCACATTCGGTGAGGTTTTTCGCTATACATTGGCGCTGCCGCTACACAGGGAACAGAGCCGACTGCTTCCGGTTCAGTTCTTACTGTAGGGTGGCAGCCCGGTCTTGGCACCCGACCACCCAATGGGTGATAGCTAGTGTTGAGGGAACCTGTTAAAATGTGTCTTTTTGGTATACTCCATAGCCGAGAGCCAATGTCTCTGGTGAATCTGAACAAGATCAATGGTGAAACTGGAGAGGAGGAGCTCAACCTGCAACTGAGTAAGCACAAGGCCAAAGCCACTCGCCACATCTTTCTTATACGCCACTCACAGTACAAGCTGGATGGAAAGAGCGATACCGAGCGGGTTCTCACCTCCCTTGGTTAGTATTTTTATGAATAATTAAATTTTTATTTTTTTTAATTTTTCTTTTATATAAGTGTGTGTATGTGTTTGGCCTATAAGTATCGCGCGCCACTGTGCACTAAAACGTTCCAGAATCTTGGTGCACCATTTTAGTGAATAGTTAGCCAGCCGAGTATAAACTAAGGGCTCTATTACACGGAGCATTTACACAGAAAGATTATCTGCCAAAGATTTGAAGCCAAAGCCAGAAATGGATTTGAAAAGAGGAGACATCTCAGGCTTTCCTTTATGACCTGATCTCTGTTTATAGTCTGTTTCTGGCTTTGGCTTAAAATCTTTGTCAGATAATCTGTCAGATAATCTTTCTGTGTACATGGATCCTTAATCTGTCATATCAGGTTAATTCGTCAGATTATCACTTATCGTGTATTAAAGACAACGTTAATCTGATCATGTATTTTCGTCTTGCCCTGAAATCATCGTCCGCCAGACGCGCATCGCTACATGTTATAGCAATGCATGGCCAAGGGCTGATGACTGTAGAAAAAAATAAAGTATATATGTTACCTCTCCACGCTTCCTGGTGTCTTGACTGGTTCCTGGCAGACACCGATGCAACTTCAGAGCAGGTCTTTGAAGTGACAGGCAGCTCAGCCAGCCACTGGCCAGAATGGGACTGCCGCGGCCAGTGATTGACTGAGCCACCCACATATGCACAAAGTAGGGATGTTTGTCTTTCCTGGTACTTGCACATAAACAGTATATAAGTAGGCAGCGCAGAACAAGCTGCTGGGCGGGCGCTGAGGGGCCAAGACCCTCCCCCCCCCAAAGCCCCTCCTCCTCCACCATGCACCAAATCAGTGCAGTTACATATTGGAATTTTCAGCTAAAACGGATCAAGGTTTGTATATAACTACAGGTTTGTATGTATGAAAACCTGCAGTTAGTTTCTCATTAAAGGGAACCTGTCACCCCCCGTGCCGGGGTGACAGGCTCCCGACCCCCCGTTAGAGACCCCTATACTTACCTCATCCCGCCGGGTCCCGCTTCTGGATTCGGTCGGGTCCCGGAGATCTCAGCCGCTGCAGCCCGGCGCGCGCGCTGAGAGATGAGTCCAACACCCATAGAGAATGACAGGAGAGTCCAGCGCTCCGTCATTCTCTATGGGTGTTGGACTCATCTGTCAGCGCGCGCGCCGGGCTGCAGCGGCTGAGATCTCCGGGACCCGACCGAATCCAGAAGCGGGACCTGGCGGGATGAGGTAAGTATAGGGGTCTCTAACGGGGGGTCGGGAGCCTGTCACCCCGGCACGGGGGGTGACAGGTTCCCTTTAAAGGGGTTGTCCAGGCTTAGAAAAATATGGCTCCTTTCTTTCAGAAACAGCACTTGTCCTCCAATTGGGTGCGGGTTTTGCAGCTCAGTTTTATTAAATTGCATGGAGCTAAATTGTAATACCGCACACATCCTAGGGCCAGAGGTGGCGCTGTTTTTGTTAATGGTGGCTGTGCTTTTTCTAATCCAGGATAACCCCTTAAAGAAGTGACTAGATTATTGTCAAAGTTAGCCACATATAAAATGACAATGTCATGGCACTCGAACGCTTGTAGTAAGGACTTTAAGAGAGAAACTCAAGATAGATGACCACTGTTGTCTACCGCAGGTCGTGAACAGGCGGAGCTAACTGGGCAACGTCTGGCAAGTCTAGGGCTGAAGTACAGTCACATTATTCATTCATCTATGACCAGAGCCAAAGAGACAACAGAAATCATCAGCAAATACCTGCCAGGTAAGTGTGTCCGTCATTCTATTGGTTGGGGATGTATACATCTCAGTGTTAGTATAGGACCCTGCCAAGACGTGCTGCAATCTGGTGTGGGTAGGGGGGATGCAGCGATGCTGAGCTGAATCAGCTCTGGGGATAGTCTACAAGCCTTGGAGACATGTCATGTGTAATCTCAGAAGGAGACATCATCTGCAGATGCCTTTCCACCACCCCATCCCTGCCGCATTACCCCTGACCCTTCCACCACCCCATCCCTGCCGCATTACCCCTGACCCTTCCACCACCCCATCCCTGACGCATTACCCCTGACCCTTCCACCACCCCATCCCTGACGCATTACCCCCTGACCCTTCCACCACCCCATCCCTGACGCATTACCCCCTGACCCTTCCACCACCCCATCCCTGACGCATTACCCCTGACCCTTCCACCACCCCATCCCTGACGCATTCAGCACTCCAGCCTCTTCCTATCCTCAGGGCACCACCAGGTGAGCCCTTCTTCTCAGGTTTTCCTCAGGATAAAGTAGTCTCCCTTCCGGAGTCCCCATCCCTGAGATGCCCCTGCTCCCCCATTGATCTTGCTGTTATTGGCCCCTCCATGGTGCAGCTATCTCTCTTGTTGGTTGGGGTGTGACATTTTCAAGTCTGTGCACAGTGTCCGGGTATGCGAGGAAACCTCCCCAGTGGAAACTCCTGATGTTCACAATTCAAACTTCTAAGATGATTAATAGAGAAACCGAACAAAGCTCATAAAAACATTTTAGTTCCATAGGAAAATTAGTATTAAACGGGTTGTCCAGCGAAAATCCTTTTCTTTACAAATCTATATAACTTTCTGACACCAGTTGATTTGAATTTACATCTATTAAAAAAATCTCAAATCTTCCCATACTTATCAGCTGCTGTATGTCCTGCATGAAATGTCATTTTATTTTTAGTCTGACACACGGGGGTTTCAGTCTGGCCGGGGGTTTCATGTTGCCACGATCCTTCCCCGGCTATATCTAATAATCACTACTGAGAGCCGCTCTGATCAATAACCTTTGACATTACTGATGACATGAGAAAATGGAAGACTCCCACAACATCCGAGACATCAGCAAAGTCCAAGACCTTTGACAGTCGAAAAGTCGCCTCTCCTGTACCAGTTGTGATAATAAAGCTCGGACATTGCTGATTTCCTTCTGATCAGTATTTCTATTTTTATATTTATTTTTATCTATATTTATTTTTATTTATATATTTTTACCTATTATTTATCTATATTATATATTTCCTTATTTCTAGCCTTCATTTCTCATTTGTATTGTATTGTTCATTGTTCTGTTCTTCATCTGTAGACGTAAAAAAGTATAGCACTGACTTACTCCGTGAAGGCGCTCCCATTCGGCCAGATCCCCCTGTCTGTCACTGGAAGCCGGATGTTGAGGTGAGAGGTGTCCTCTATTTCTATATGGATGAGTCACATGAGAAATTGAGACTTAGGTTACTTTAAAGCGACTCTTTACCCACAATCTGACCCCCCCATACCGCTTGTACCGTCAGATAGCTGCTTTTAATCCAAGATCTGTCCTGGAGTCAGTTCGGCAGGTGATGCAGTTATTGTCATAAAAACAACTTTTAATTCGGCAGCGCTGTGTCTAACGGCCGGGGCTTACATTAGTATATGCATTAGGCTGGCATACCCTCTCTGTCCTTTCTCCCCACCCTCCTCATCATTAGGAATGCTCAAGGCAGATTGCTTCCTATTCCCCACCTGTGTATAATGAACATGGGCTGGATCGTTATTACACCTGTGCAAAGCTCAAACAGCAGTAAATGTTCCTGGATCATTCCTAATGATGAGGAGGGTGGGGAGGAAGGACAGAGAGGGTGTGCCAGCCTAATGCATATACAAATGTAAGCCCCGGCCGTTAGACACAGCACTGCCGGATTAAAAGTTGTTTTTATGATAATAACTGCATCACCTGGCGAACGAACCCCAGGACAGATCTTGGATTAAAAGCAGCTATCCGAAGGTACAAGCGGTTTGGGAGGTCAGACTGTGGGTACAGAGTCGCTTTAAAAATTTTCTATATGGAGACAAGAAGCTGCTGACAGGCAGACAAAGTGCTATGAAGTAGTAAGGAATACGCATGCCTCCGTATTGTACTCGGTGCAGCACTGTTTTCACAGGGTGCGTTCACACTACAGATTCCGCCCGTAAAAAAATAAAATTTCATTTTTCTTTCAATAAAAGTTGAAAAATGAATAAAATTAATTATAAAAAAAAAAAAGGAAAATGTTTCTATTGTTGTCGTGTTGAATGGGCTTTCCACTCATTCGTTCACATGTCGGAATTTCCGTCTGGAAAATTCTGTCTCCCATCCGTATTCTGCCAGGAGAATTTGATGGATTTCGCTACAGGAATGCTATAGAAGTCAATGGGGCTTGAATTCCACTCATATTCCACTCAAATTCTGCCAGAAGTAGAAATCTTTCCTCTTCAATTCCTCGCTGAATCTTTGCAGATTCCTCAGTGTGAATGCATCCTTATTCTTTTTTTAAGTGTAATTCCACATGTGCAACTGTATATAACTCTGAGGCTGTTTATATGTTTAGACAACTAACTATACCGCTTTAAAAGGGAACTCCGGAGGAAAAAATGTTTTGAAATCAACTTTTGTCTGAAAGTTTTACAGATTTGTAAATGACTTCTATTAAAAAAAAAAAATCTCAAGCCTTCCAGTACTTATCATCTGCTGTATGTCCTGCAGGAAGTGGTGCATTCTTTCCAGTCTGACACAGCGCTTTCTGCTGCCACCTGCCACAGGAATATTCTAGAGAAGGAAAGGTTTTTTATGGGGATTTGCTAATTCTCTGTACAGTATCTGACATGGACAGAGATGGCAGCAGAAAGTCTGTGTCAGACTGGGGAGAATACACCACTTCCTGCAGGACATAAAGCAGCTGATAAGTACTGGAAGACTTAAGATTTTTTTACAAATCCGTATAACCTTCAGACACAGGTTGTATTTAAAAAAAAATTTCCCTCTAGAGTACCCCTTTAATGTCTGTTGATGCATAACTGCTTACCATGTCATTGTCTCTAGCAGTATCATGAAGATGGACCCCGTATCGAGGCCGCATTTAGGAATTACATTCACAGAGCAGAACCAAAACAAGAAGAGGATAGTTATGAAATCATTATTTGCCATGCCAATGTCATACGCTACATTGTGTGCAGGTAACACAGCCTTTCTATTAATCTTCTACGTTCTCCAACATTTATATTACAGCACCAAGAAAGAAAAGTCATGGAATCATGGAAATCGCATGTTGCTCACTCAGCCAATCAATGACTGGGGTGGGATATCGCCTCAGTCACTGACTGGCTGAGTGGGCAATCAATCAGCGGAACTGTAATGTTGCAGCTGAGGAAACTATCGTTCAGAATAGCTTGAACCACGGGTAGCCCTCTCCCTTATGTGCACGAGCTCAGTAGTCCTAGATGTTCATGGGCACCAGCAAACTCCACTCACTAGCTGCTGATTGGCAGTTATCTATCCATGCTGTGTATAGGCAGTAAACTGTCGATCTGCAGCTGGAGGGTGGAGGAAGGGGTTCTGCACTAATCCCATTCTTCTTCTGAACACCGATCTGTTCAGCAGTTATGTTACTAGTTTATACTGCCTCATTTAAGGCAGCATAAGCCTAGCACCAGCTTCCCTTGAAGGTCCCCATACACCTTCTATAACCGGCGGCCAAATGATCGTCTGGCTGTTAGTTATCTCTCCTGTCCGGTCCCCAACCTCCCCATACACAGGAACGTTCGGCATTGCTAAGCGTTCCTGTTTTCTCTATGGTAAGAGGCCGCATCCAGATTGTTCTGGGAGAGAAAAGCCGCAGCCAGTGCTAATGCCCAAATTCTATCTCCACCAAGTCATCTGTCAGAGAAGCCCATACACCTTATACTGCCGGACAACAAAAGTGTAAGGTGTATGGGAACCTTTTATAGAATGATCAGGAAGCTTCCATATGTGTTTTTGGCGCTTGACCTGCATCTGACAGTATGCAGCTATATTGTATAGGAACGATGCATATATCAGAAATAAGTAATTGAAGCCTTGGTGTGTTGTACCTGTCCTGACTATATTCTTATTCCTGCATATAGGGCCCTACAGCTGCCCCCTGAAGCCTGGCTTCGCATGTCGCTTAACAACGGTAGCATTACTTACTTGGTGGTCCGTCCCAATGGTAACGTCTCCTTGAGGATGCTTGGTGACTCTGGGTTTATGCCTCCAGAAAAACTCAGCCGGACGTAAGGATGGCAGCTTGCCGTCTTCTCTAGCTTCTCACTGCCTGCCCTGAAGATACCGGATGAGATCTGACGCTGCATTCCTTCTGACCAGCAACCCAGTCTCTGTGCCTTCATCAGGGGCTGATAATGAATATTGTGGAAATTGTGTTGTTTTTTTTGGGGGGGGGGGGGGTCAAAATATGGAAAAACAGCAGGCATTTATTAGATGCCTAGAACTCTGGCCAATAAAGGGGCTATCCAGGATTAAAGAAAGCACAGCTACTTTCTTGCAAAAGTGCTCCACCCCTGCCCTCAGGCTGTGTGGGGTATTACAACTCTGCGCCATTCGCTTCAGTAGAACGAAGCTGCAACACCCAAACCAAGGACGTGATTGGTAATGTATCTGGAACAAAGTGACAACCCCTTTAAGAATATCTATATCATGCAAGCTGTAAAACCGTTAAGTAATGTATGGGACAGATACAGGTCCGTTTTTTTTTAGTAATAAATGTGCATGTCTTTTTACCTGGCTTTTTTTTAACTATAGTTTACCTAACTGTTTTTACACCACAATTTTCTTGTTTGGTGGGAGGAAGTGGGTGCTATGTGTACTTGTGCTGTCATTGAAGGTTTTGTTTTTGTGGATAAAAGCAAAAATTAAAGTGAAATTGTTTTTAAAATGAAGCAAAAAATGCCAAAAGTGACCGATTGTAGAGAAGACGAGAATATTTATTTCCCTCCTTCTCCATCTGATTCTCTTTTCTTAGATACGCCATGTTTGAGATTTGCTTTTGGGTATAAATGAAGTCTTCATGTGCATTACAGATCAGTAAGTATGGAGCTCATAGACATCTGTGGAGCCATACTGTACTTGTGTGGATTTAAATCTGCAAGAAATATCCCATATATAGAAAAATTAATAAAAAAAATTCAAATGCTGAAAGGGGTTAGCTGGACAGCAGGAGAGGTCCTACCAGTTCTGCTCCACTTCCTCCCTCTAGCTGTCTTCGAGATAAGAGGGGGTGGATGTATATAACACGCCTGTATGCAGTTTCCAATAGCTGCACAACATAGGTAACAATAGCCAGCTATTTATACATTGTCTGCAAATGTATTCCCCCCATCTCTGAGACAGGCAGGGGTAGGGAACATTGGCTCCTTAGCTGTTGCAAAACTATAACTCCCATCATGCCTGGATAGCCAAAGTGCATGATGGGAGTTGTAGTTTTGAAGTAGAGCATCAGAGAGCAGAACACATAGGACTTTTCTCTCCTTCTCTTGACCCCTGGGTACAGTACAGGCTCGGCCCATATTGCTGTGTCATGTGCATATGAAGTGTATCTGGGAAAATTAATAGTGTTAAACATGGAGGTCATGTCCTCAATTCTATATTGACTCCTCAAGCAGTGTCACACGTCTTGGCATGTGCTCCTCAAATACGATTTGAATTCGTAGTGACCCCCCCCCCCCCCCTGCAGAATTGTCTTTCTCCAGGTTTATCATGTATCTGTATACTGTTATAAACCACTTTTTTTTAACTGCTATTTAATAAAGAAAAAAACATTTGTAAAAAGTGACTTATTTTATTCATTTCAATTAATGGGGGGCGGACTATATATGATTGTGCCGCTGTCTATACATTCATTAAAAGGCCGGTAATATTTCATTACAATTTTGCATACTTTGCAAGAAAAAAAAGAATTCTCTTACATAATGGTGTTATTTTGTTTTTATTGCCTAAATTAATGGTGGCGGGGACAAGATATACAAAGAGCAGACTACGTAGGACTTTACTATTCCCATCTGTGGTTATGGCCAGCAGTGTGCATGCACATTCATGGTGTCTACAGATGAGCGAACCTCCAGCATCCAAACCCGAACGTTCAGCATTTGATTAGCGGTGGCTGCTGAACTTGGATAAAGCCCTAAGGCTATGTGGAAATCATGGATATAGTCATTGGCTGTATCCATGTTTTCCAGACAACCCTAGAGCTTTATCCAACTTCAGCAGCCCCAGCTACTCAAATACCGAACAATCAGGTTCGAGGTTCGCTCATCTCTAATGGTGCCCTTCAAATAAAGCACCCCGGTCTCTTGAGTAGAGATGATTGAACATCGGGAAATCTTAGGTTTGATCAAACTTGAACCTGCAGCATTTGATTCCCGATGCCTTCCCGTTCTGTGGGGAAGGTGGAGACTGCTGGAGTACCGCCTGGAAAACAGGAATACAGCCTATTACCTAGGCTGAATCCCGGAATTTCAGGCGGTACACGGGCTGTCTCCTCCTTCCCCACGGAACGGGAAGGCATCGGGAATCAAATGCGGAAGGTTTGAGTTCTATAGAACCTAAGATTTTCCGCTGTTCAATCAGCTCTAGTCTTCTGCCAGCAATGGGATGGGTTCTGCTCTTGAGGAGGTATACGGAGCACTAAAGACCTTGCTATTCTAATGCTAGAATTTAGTTAAGTTTTTTTTTTTTTAACTACCCCTTTAACTGAGAGAAGGAAAAGGTGCCCTAAGAGTAAAAGTGGCAGAATTTCAAACTGAGTACATTCCACAGACGCCTCTTGAAATTCAGCCTGTGACATTGATGCCATGCGATGCCTTGCACGCCTCTGCTCTCCGTTTGGGCAGGGAACAGTGGCGCACAAGTATCCCACTGAATCAATGTGACATCCACGGCACATGCTCAATTTGAAATTCCTCCAGTTATACAGGATGGAGTGCAGAAAGTCGGTCCTGATTATGTCAGTCAAGGCAGTGAAGGAAGGAGGAGGAACATGTGCATCACGTCATTGACACATAGGCGCTGTTTAAATCTTAACTAAAGGGACTGGTTAGGACTCAAGTGCCAAGGATGTAATGCAGTCAGGGCAAGGAGTGGTGGCTATTTTCATAACTGATTGGGGTCAGTATCTTGCCATTAGCAGTGAGCATTTTTTGTTTGTCTGCAATTTCAGTCAAAGCAATGTGCACTGGCAGAGTGTAAATAGTGTCGTAGAAGAGCCAACCAACTTAAAAATTAGGGGTTTTTTTTCCTACCCATGTTTCAGATTGATGGGTGGGTAGGGGTAATGGCTGCCCCTACTTGGACATGCACTCCCCCCATCCCACCCAGGTGGTTTAATCGAACAGCGGAAAATCTTAGGTTCTATAAAACTTGAACCTTGTTGAACCTTCTGCATTTGATTTCCCAATGCTTAACCTTACCTTCGCTGAATCCCGGAATTCCAGGCTCTCTTCCTTCCCAACAGGTTGGAAAGACATTGGAAATTAAATGCGGAAGGTTGACAAGGTTCAAGTTTTATAGAACCTAAGATTTTTCGCTGCTCGATCATCTCGTTATTTTTACCAGTATTAGTCGGGTCCTGCATGCCTAGAGCATAGGCTTATTATATGCCATGACCAGACCAAAGTACAGTGTAGGATCCATCCTGGGCTTCAGGCTACCTTATTGTGGTGGGATGGTTTACACTATTTGCAAATGGTATACCAAAAACCTCGTTATTACTTTTTTTCGTAGTTTGGGGGGGGGGGGGGGGCTGCTTTTAGCAATTTTCTGTATTGGGTCTGTCCCTTGGCATTAGCGGTGAGCTGTTTTTTTTTTTTCTTTGTGTCTGCAATTTCAGCCATAGCAATGTGCTTCTGCCTAGTGTGATTGGTGTTGTAGGAGAGCTGACCAAATTTGTCTTTTTAACTGTTTTATACTTATTCCCTTTAAAACAGAGCGCCTATGGTTAAAAGTATAGTATTAATAATCAGCTTCAGAACTAGTTTACCTACTACAGCCTGGAGGGAGACTTGGGACCTCTGTTCCCAATACTGCAGAGGAACCAAGCAGCCAGACCTCTCACACTCCTGCACTTATTTCCTAGCCTCTGCATAAGGCAATAGGTTTAAACAATGGGACAACACCCTTAAAGGGAATCTATTGCCTATTATAGCTTCATTAATTTGATGTGAGGGAATTATGGAATTAGAGCCATATTAGACAGCCTAACGTTTAATGTAAGTGATCCTATTGCACAGCTCGAGGATCGTGAATCAAGAGCTTATGTGATGTCCGTGCAGCCCTTGTTTTAAAAGTATAAAATACATACTTATCTGTCCACACTCCCTAGTGTCCTAGCTTCTCACCAAGGCAGTCTCTGAAGTGACAGGTCGCTCAGCAAACGGTGGCTGAGACAGGACAGTGCCTTGGCCAGTGATTGGCTGAGCGGCCTGTCACAGCACAGATGGCTTCAGACGGGCCAGCGGCAGCTGTGGTGAGAAGTTAGGAGGACACTGGAGAGAGCATGGAGAGGCAAGTATAAAGTTTATTTTCTTTACACAGACCGCGCCTCACTATTACACGGAGCAATGCACGCCCAGCGATAAGTTATTTTTAAACAAGACAATGATCTGCTGATTTTGTCAGTTCCAGTCCTGGGAAACATTTCCTAGGACTGGATCCATCTTTTCCCAGAACCTGGGGGAGAGCAGCAGGGAGCAGAGCAGACTTCAAAGCCAGCAGCCTGATGAGCAGAGTGCAGATAGTAAAGAAACAAGTCGCTTCGTCCCTACTGTAAATTTATTTTTAGTTACAGCTTGTTGCACTTCAGGAGCTAGGGAATGCCTCTGACTTTGGAGGCAAATCATGCAGGTCTCTAGCCACAGGCCTCCTCTGGAAGACATTTTTAGGATGTGAGTACCATGAGGTCTATAGGAGACGGTTATGCTAACAATGTAGAGTGATGGTGCATTTACACAGAAAGATTTATCTGACAGATTTTTAAAGCCAAAGCCAGGAATGGATTTGAAAAGGGGAGAAATCTCAGCTTTTCCTTTATGACCTGCACCCAGTTTATAGTGTGTTCCTGGCTTTGGCTTCAAAGATCTGCCAGATAAATCTCTGTATAAACACACCATAACTTAAAGTAATAAATCAGCTCCGCTCTATAAATAACTACACATTAGGTTGCATATTATAGTCTTCACATTTTTACTATAAACAGAGCAGTCAAGCCATAGAGCACAGGGATAGGGAACCTTCGGTCCTCCAGCTGTTGTAAAACTACTTTAGCTGACCAGACATGAACGGAATTGTGGTTTTGCACCAGGTGGAGGGCCAAAGGTTCCCCATCCCTGGTTTAAGGTTTGGAGGAGGGTGGGTTGGAGGCGACAGAGTCCCTTATAATCTATAAGAACTGTATTAAATGCTGCAGTTTTATAACTCATCGCCACTGTGAAGAAAGTAAAACAGCCACATATGAGTGCACATAATATGTAAATGGTAATAAACACATATGCAATGTGGGTGACAAGTTGTGCACATCTGCTTTATTATCCAGCACAGTTTATTTTTAAAAGAACGATAAATATTTGACACGTTAGACAAATAGAACAGCCGAAAACACATCGAATCGGGCAGTCAGTTGGCACTAAAAGGTATAAAATGCACAATAGAACTGGAGGTGAAAAAAAATAAAAATCACAAAATAAAGTCAGTCATTTTACACATCAACTGAATGCATTAGATGTATACTTGCCAACATTTAAAGAGACATCTTCTAAAGGTCAAGTTTACATTACAATTGTGCTCTTTGTGGCACATGCACGTCAGCAAACTTTCAAAATGGGATGCTGACCTATACATTCATGGACAGGCAGAGGCCACACTTTCTTCAATGAGGCGAATAGTCATTGACATCTGGATAATTTACAGAACATATAAAAATAATTTTTTTATACATTTGAGAAATGGCCCTAATATAGTCACTACGTTCAAAGCCACTAAAATCAGTGGGTCCAGTGCACTTATATGTTGGAATACAATATTGACAGTTTGCTGATATATATGTTACGGAGGGCACAGCAGTGATGTGAACAAGCCCTAATATTGGTGGGCTGTTTGAAGGGGCAGCACCCAAACATTTATTAGGTTGTTATTACAGCATCTACAAGTATGAGTAATAGCATTGGTGCAAGGTACTGCAGCATTGTCCCAATTCAGTGCACATGACACCACCACAGTACCTTACAGGGCTACTACTAGAAGCAGAGACCCTGCTATTACAAGCACTTGTACAGAGGTTGATAAGTGTTGCCACTATAGCACAGACCGGATTGGTTGGGGTGTCAGGAGTCGAGCCCACCGAACTAACATTGATGGCTACATTTTTAAAGCTTGGATAGCCGGCGACTCGGATTGCCAGGATTGTCCTGCCAATATGGGGGCTGTTGGCAAGTATGTCCATGGAAATTAAAAATCCCCACTAAAGCCTAAGGCAGACCGGGAGCAGTTTACACACAACTCAGACTTGATTTCCTAGAAAATCAGCAGACACACTGTATATGCATTACTTTTGGAAGACTGTTATATAGCATTCCCCTCAAGCAAAAGTCATCAGCCGAGGCTTAAGTCCAAAACATTCAGATAGCACTTCTACCCTATGATACCAGAGTGTTAAATTCAGTTTCCCTATTTTTTTTTTTTTTTTATTAAAAAGGGAAACAGTCTGCAGTTGTGAACTATAAAAACTACAGACAGCCTTCAATAGCCGTCAGGAAGAGGAAAGGGTCCACACCCAAGCAGCTGGCATGACAGAGAACCCGCTCTCTACATTTCCTGACTAGAGATGAGCAAACCAAAGCGTGTGGCACGTGATTACTGAAGAAGTTGGATGCAGCCCTAAGGAGTCCTGGAAAGCATGGATACAGCCTATGGCCTATGACTGTATCCATGTGCTCCAGTTTGGATGAACCAGAGCGTGATCAAGGTTCTCATCTCCAGTCCCCACCACCAACTCCTGAAGAGTCAAGAAGGCGGGATCTTTTCCTTTCATGCAAAGCGCTCCCTGTAAGAGCCCATTCAGTGTGCACGTTATTGGCCCACCTGCAGTAATAAGCCATACAAACACAAAATAAAAAGTATAAGAGCTCAGACTACAAATGCCATCAAAATAGGACATAATAGGAACTCCCCCCCCCCCCCTTTAGGCTCCTGCATGGATCATGGAATCTGCAGACATGTGTATTGGGCCACAGAACAGTTTGTGTGCGGCTCCAGATAGTGTGTGTGCATTAATCCACACACTGTCATGTGCATGTGGCCTTAGGAGGGGCTCCCTGGTCCCATTCAGACACAAAGCCGCTTGGGCTGTCAATCATAGCCGAGAGGCATTACAGGAAGCTCTGTACACAAAAGAAAGGAAATTCCACTTCTGACACCTCAGAACCTGGCTGCTAGTACATTAAAGTGGTATTATCAGTGCACAAAGATATGGATAGGTGAAGACCTGCTGATCAGAGGGAATCCAAATGCTGCGACCCCCAGTCTCCCTTTATAATGGAGCAGTGGGCTGCACATGTGTGCTGCTGCTCTATTCATTCTCTATAGAAGCCACAGAAACAACAGTATAAGCTCCTACTGTTCTTACTAGGTGCCTTTGCTGCTGTATATGGCGTGAGCTGCAGAGTTTCTTACCGTTCGCTAGGACTTGGTGCACCATTTATTGTGCCACTGTATGGCGATGTTCACATTAGTGTCATTCTTCTGCTCCATTATAAGAGCAGAAAGAAACAAAATAAAAACAGCAGTGCACTATTTACTACACCTGACAGACCACATACAACTTAGAGATCTGTTGGGTCTGTTTTGGCATATGATATTTTATCCAACAAAATGGCGCTGCAAACCGCACTATTTCGTCCTGTATTTAACAGAACATAGCCTTAAGTATATGAAGGTTAATTCTAGGGGGGGGGGGGGGGGTAAACACACACACACACACACACGTTTCATAAAAGAATGAAGTCACCCAGGAAACTAAGATCCACCATTAGTATGTTATGTGCTTCTGGAAGTTATGTGCAACATTTGTAAAACCTACAATGTACTTTGTGAATTTCAGACGTTGGGAAGGGGGGGGGGGTATATTTTACATAAGAAATAAAGGCCTTATTGGGCCAATGTATCTGGAGAGGATGTGAATAACAAATCTACAAGACATGAATAGTGCAAATCCTGTATTTGTCAGAAAGGTAATTGCAATTAATACAGCTAAACATATTGCAGCATCATCATCTTCATGATCACAAAGGAAAGAAATGGCAATGAACTCTCTTTAGCAAGGGAGGTCATTTAGTCACTGTCTAAAAAGAGGATATGGGCAGTGGACCCTTTGATTTTTGAGCCGATTTTGTTCTTTTTAAAAACAATCAGTGCATGCAACCTCCAACGCATACCCCTTTCCTCTCCCCCAGCCGGCCATGTGTTTGTCCATCCACTCTAACTAGTCACGGTCTGGGGGGGGGGAGAGAATGTGTCTGTGCTGTAATTACGCCTCTTCAATAAGAGACGGGCCAAGCCGCATGTACCTGCTACAATGTCAGTATTCAAAATAGCCTCAAACTCCTTTCCCTTTAGGGTGCGTTCACATGTACATGATCCACAGCAGATGTGATGGCCCACATTTGATTTGCTTTGAATCTGCTGCAGATCTTGTACGTGTGAACGCACCATAACAGAGCGCCGCTGGGAGCATCGCTTGGACCCTGCTCCAAAGAAAAGAGCGTATGTACACACTACAGAATTCGCACAAATAACCTGCTGCGGATTCTGGTGCTCGCCCCCGTGCCACAGACTCCATTCTATGCAGACTGATTTTGCCGCCCGCCCAAAGTAACTGACTTGTACACCTGTGCATTAACCCCTTAAGGACCGGGCCTGAAATGGCCTTAAGGACCGGAGCAAATTTTATGAATTTGACCAGTGTCACTTTATTCATTAATTACTTCGGGATGCTTTTACCTATCCGGCTGATTCTGAGATTGTTTTCTCGTGACATATTGTACTTCACATTTCTTGTAAATTGGAGTCGATACTTATAACGAATCTTTATGAAAAAACCCAAAATAGCGTGAAAAATTGTGAAAAAATGCATTTTTCCAACTTTAAAACTTTTCTGCTTATACAGAAAATGGTTATATCACATAAATTATATATTAAATAGCATTAGCAACATGTCTACTTTATGTTGGCGGCATTTATTAAACTATATTTCATTATTTTTAGACAATAGGAAGCTTAAAACATTAGCAGCAAATTTCCAAATTTTCAGTCAAATTTCAAAATCAGATATTTTTAGGGACCTGTTCAGGTTTAAAGTGTATTTGAGGGGACTGTGTGTTAGAAAGCTCCACGAAGCACCCCATTTCAGAAACTGCACCCCCCAAACTCTGCAAAAGCACATCCAGAAAGTTTTTTAACCCTTTAGGGGAGTCACAGAAATAAAAGCTAAGTGTGTAAGAAATTTGAAAATTTTAATTTTCTGTGCAGAGATTTTATTGTAATCCAATATTTTTCATAATTATAAACCTATTACCAGAGAAATGCACCCCAATATTGATTGCCCCATTTCTGCAGTTTATAGAAATACCCCATATGTGACCCTATTGCGCTATTTGACGCAACCACAAGCCTCAGATATAAGGGAGCGCCTAGTGAATTTCAATGGCTCCGTTATTTTTGGTCATTTTTGACTGTACCACTTCAGGTTGGCAGAGGCTCTGGGGTGCCAAAACCTAAAAAACACCCCTAAAGGGACACCATTTAGAAAACTACACCCCTCAAGGAATGTAACAAGGGGTGCGGTGAGGATCTGGACCCCACAGGTGCTTCACAGATTTTCCAAACAATATGGCTTGAAAAAAGACTAAAGTATTTTTTACACTAAAATGTTGTTCTAGCCTTCAATTTTTCATTTTCACAAAGGGATAAAAGGAAAAAAAAAAACACAAAACATGTAGCACAGTTTCTCCCGAGTACGGAAATACCCCACATGTGGACATAAAGTGCCAAGCGGGCGCAGGACGAGCCTCCAAAGGGAAGGAGCGCCAATTGGCCTTTGCAAGCTGGATTTCACTGGAATGGATTTCAAGGGCCATGTCGCATTTACAGAGCCCTCGTGCTGCCAAGACACTGGAAACCCCCCACAAGTGACCCCATTCTGGAAACTACACCCCTCAAGGAATCTAACAAGGGGTGCAGTGAGCATATGGACCCCACTGGTGACGGGCACAAATGTGGAAAAATGTGACGTGAAAGTGAAAATTTTCATTTTTTCACTTTCATGGCACAAATGTGCCCGTCATCCAGGGGTCCATATCCTCACTGCACCCCTTGTTAGATTCCTTGAGGGGTGTAGTTTCCAGAATGGGGTCACTTGTCGGGGGTTTACAGTGTTTTGGCAGCACAAGGGCTCTGTAAATGCGACATGGCGTTCATCATCCATTCTAGCCAAATCCAACCTCTAAAATCCAAATGGCGCTCCTTCCCTTGGGAGGCTTGCCCTGCACCCACATGGCGCTTTATGTCCACATGTGGGGTATTTACGGACTCGGGGGAAATTGCTCTACACATTTTGTGTGTTTTTTTCTCTTTTAACCCCTTGTGAAAATGATAAATTCAAGGCTAGACCAACATTATAGTGTAAAAAATTTAATATTTCATTTTCACGCCACATTGTTCCACATTTGTGCCCGTCACCAGTGGGGTCCATATGCTGACTACACCCCTTGTTACATTCCTTGAGGGGTGTAGTTTCCATAATAGGGTCACTTGTGGGGGGTTTAACTGTCTTGGCAACACAGGGGCCTTTTGAATGCAACATGGCCCCTCGAAATCCATTCCATCCAAATCCAGCCTTCAAAAACCAAATGGCGCTCCTTCCCTTCGGAGGCTTACCCTGCACCCGCATGGCGCTTTATGTCCACATGTGGGGTATTTCCGTACTCAGGGGAAATTGCTCTACACATTGTGTTTTTTTTTAATCTTTTAACCCCTTGTGAAAATGAAAAAATCAAGACAAGATCAATGATTTAGAGTAAAAATTTTAAAAAAATTACACTAAATGTTGGTCTAGCCTTGATTTTTTTCCATTTCCACAAGGGGTTAAAAAAGAAAATGAACACAAAACGTGTAGGGTAGTTTCCCCTGAGTACGAAAATACCCCACATGTGGACATAATTTGCCATATGGGCACAGGGCAAGTCACCAAAGGGACAGAGCGCCATTTAGAGGCTGGAATGGAGGATGGAGGCCATGTCGCAATTACAAAGCTCCTGTGCTGCCAGAACAGTAGAAACCCCCGACAAGTGACCCCATTCTGGAAACTACACCCCATAAGGAATCTAACAAGGGGTGCAGTGAGCATATGGACCCCACTAGTGATGGGCACATGTGTAGGACATGTGCCGTGAAAATAAAAAATACCATTTTTTTCATTTTCACGTCCCAAATGTGGCCGTCACCAGGGGGCCATATACCCGCTGCCCCACTTGTTAGATTCCTTATGGGGTGTAGTTTCCAGAATGGGGTCACTTGTGGGGGGTTTCTACTGTCCTGGCCGCACAGAGGCTTTGTAATTGCATCATGGCCTCCTCTAATGGGAATGGCAGCCATACCTATGTAGTTGGGGAAAAGGGACAATTCTAATTTATTTGGGGGTATTCGGCCAATTATTAGTTTATAAGGTTGAAAATGACAGGTGTCCATCAAACTCAACCTGTGTTGATCCAGAGGAAGGCAAAAACCCCTCGTGAGGCAGACGACAGTAGCCTCATCACAGGGGAAAAATTCCTTCCCGACTCCATAATGGCGATCAGAATAATCCCTGGATCAACGTGACCCCTGAAATAGGAATAAGGGACAGAATTTAGATAATGTAGAACCCCAATGACGTGTAGTGCGCCTTGGAGCGATCCAGTATGCAGAGGCCGGGGGGATCAGGACAGGTGTCACACTGGTAAATGGTGTCCTTCCTGATCCCCCTGTTACCCCACACTCTGCACTTCTTCTGGGGTCTCCTGTTCTCCAGTGTGGGGGACGTCACCTGGAAAATGTTGTCCTGGTGCGATACGGGGTCCTTCATATCCAGAAGCGCTGGGTCCGCTCCATGGCTGCTAAATATTAGGGCTCTATTACTACTTCTGATATGTTCGGATCGTGCCGCAAGCTACAGTAGCTCGGGCAGCGAGGGACCGGAAGAGGGGGTGCTGGTATAAAGGTTATCCCCGTACAGGTGGTGGTGACCTTTATCCAGCAGTGGGAAGATCAGTTCCCGGACGATCTCCCCACTAACTCCGAGGATGGGGGGGGGGGCATCTGGCGGCTGGATTCGAGTGTCCCTTCCTTCATACACTCTAAGGGTACGTGCACACTGCGGAATCGCGAAGGATAACCCTTTGTGCATTCCGCAGTTGGCACCCGCCGGCGGACTGATGCAGGCGCACGTCTCCGTCCGTGTCGTAGACTCCATTCTATGCACGGGCGGATTCCGCTCTGCGTCCAACGTGTTGATGGAATGACGGATAATGGAATCCGCCCATGCATAGGATAGAGTCTATGACACAGGCGGAGACGCGCCCCTGCATCAGTCCGCCGGCGGGTGCCAGCTGCGGAATGCACGAAGGGTTATCCTTCGCCATTCCGCAGTGTGCACGTACCCTAAATCTGTAAGTGTACCCTGAGGTACTCTCACAGAGTTTGTAGAATTTCACACCATACCGTGATCTCTTATTGGGACGGTACTGGCGGAAAAGACGTGTCTGGGGGGCAGCGTACGCTACGCTACCCCCCAGACATGTCATTGGAGGATGAGGATGAATGGAGGAAAGAACGATCCCCCCCATTCATCCTCACTGGCTGTTTCGGTGTCGGAGGCAATAATAATGTATGCGTCCGACACCGAAAACACCCTGGGGGCCATCTTTATATGGGGATTGGTATATAGGGTATGTAGTGGTGTAGTGTAAAACTTTATTCAATGTAGTGTGGTGTAATGTAGTGTTTTTTTACGTGTTTTTTACAGTAAGTATACAAAAAAAACCTACGCCAAAAATGGTGTTGCTGATGAATGCCGCACTTATGTTCGGCACTTATAAGCAGACCGTGGCAGTAGGATATAAAAAAAAAACACCCTACGCCAAAAAGGAGGAGTTGCTGATTAGCAGCGCACTTTCGTGCGATGCTGATCAACACTCAGCGGCGATAGGGTGCGGAAAATAGAAAAAAAAAAAATTGGGAAAAAAATTTTTTTTTTTACTACATTCTGAACATCCCTGTAGTGGCTGATACGTGTATTACACTTATCAGCCGCTAGGGGGCAGCAGAGCGCAAGATCCGAAAATAGACGACGCTGGAGCCGGAAAAATACGAAAATAGACGACGCTGGAGCCGGAAAGAGACGATCGGGACTCACGGAAGAAGCCGAAGTCCCAACAAGAGGAAGTGGACGCCGGGAACCCGGAAGACGCCGATCAGGACCCCGGGACAGGTGAGTAATGTACAAATACCTGCTCCGGACCCCTCAGCTACCTAGCTGAGGGGTCCGGAGCAGGTATTTATTACTTGTGGGGACTTTGATCGCCGTGAACGGCCGGCCGGCTGGCCGGCCGTTCACGGCGATCGGGACGGTGGTACCGTGACCACCATTACTTTTTACAGTAATGGCGGTCGGTGCCGTCCTCGGACAGCACCGACCGCCATTTTTTTCCGGGTCATCGGGCCACCGATGGCCCGGAAAGGTTCCGATCGCCGCTATGGGCTTATCAGCCAATAGCGGCGATCGTCGGCATGGGGGGGGTTAACAACCCTCCATGCCGACAGGGAGAGATGGCCTGCTATGTATTATAGCAGGCTATCTCCCCCGATCGGGACCCGGCCGGCCGCGGCGCCCGTTTAAAGGGATGACGTACCGGCACGTCATGGGTCCTTAAGTGACAGTGATCCATGACGTGCCGGTACGTCATGGGTCCTTAAGAGGTTAAATGGAGTCTATGGCATAGGCGGAGATGCACACGGGCACAAGTGGTGGAATATGGAGGGTTATCTGCGTGGATTCCGTAGTGTGCACAGGATCCAAACAATTCTTCCAGCGGCACTCTTTACAGGGGAATGAGTTTGAGGCTATTTCGGACATGCAGAGTACACGTAGCATGACCAGGCCTGCCTCTCTGTGACGAACGCAAGTTACTGCACCGGTAATCACACCCAGAAGGGTGCAATTACAGCAAAGTACATTCCTTAGACCGTGACTAGTTGGGCCGAATGGACCACCCAGATGCCTAGTTGGTACAAATATACAATACATACCGCACAGGAAAATGTAAGAGTATGTTTCTGGGGCATGGAAGGCACGGAAAAGTTATAGGTTGTGTGTGCACTAAAGTAATTACACTGTTTAAGGGCTGTCTTACAGCGATTGTGGAGCCGACTGTTTCCCTTTAAAGATGTACAATCAAAGCCAAACTTCTGTCTTGATGTAGATTTGAGGATGTAACAGCACAATGTTATCCATATAAAACAGACAAAAATGCTTTGCATTACAAGTGACAAAGTATATTACATATTATATAGGTTTTTCTTCTGTGCCACGTTTTTTTCGGATGCTTTAAAAGTAACCAGAAGGCATCCAGACATAAGGCCTTACCCAGTTGTACACTGGCACTATTATTGGAATGCATGGGTGGCAAAGTCCTGAGACTTACCAAAAAATACTCTATTACAAAAGGGGGCACTAGAACGTTATACAATGCAGCTCGGAAGAGACGCAGAACATACAGCGTTTTGTTGGTTTCCCTTGTGCAATGTAACATGGCAACATTGGTTATATAGGATTGATAACATTTAGTGTGTTCAAAACTCTGGACACAAAAAAACAAAAACAGTAAAGCAAGTTGCACCCAACCCTGTAATCGAAACTAGTTATTCCAACGTTCAATATTAGATCAATAGTTTAACACTGACTTTACCTTTCATCTTTTAGCCAGATAACGCATTTCTGAAGGGCATAAATATTCAAACACTTAAAACACACTAAATAAGAATTAAAAAAATAGAAAAGGCCACTAAAACCATAGGAGCTCATGGAGTCTGCTTCAACAGAAGTAGATGCATAAGTGTGGGGC
Organism: Dendropsophus ebraccatus; assembly: GCF_027789765.1. Classification (NCBI taxonomy): domain Eukaryota; kingdom Metazoa; phylum Chordata; class Amphibia; order Anura; family Hylidae; genus Dendropsophus; species Dendropsophus ebraccatus. Next base: position 20,201,044 of record NC_091456.1, on the reverse strand, counting down.
TCAAAACACTGCGTTAGTGCAAGAATTTAAGGACAAAAAGGCTCCATTCGGGTTACCGGGGGAGAGCCCTACACATGTCAGACACTGCAAGTTATTGCTGAGTGTTAGTGACCAACTAGGCTTACAAAACCGGAACATTAGCTAAGAGACAACGGCCAATGGCATTCACTGGCTGATTTCCTGACTGTGACGACTACAGTTAGTTTGCTTCTTTTTTTTTTTTATTTAAAACATTAAAAGATTCACAAAAAAATGGTTCAGACACCATGATCTAGTCTTCCATCTTTTAAAGTGAAAGGAGTCATCACCATACAAAACCTTAGGCAAGCGTTGACACAGAGGACTCTTCTACAATGACACATGCGACTGTTAGTGTCGGATTGGTAACAATTGGCTGCATCACCTGTGCCGGACAGCTCGTAGCTCAGCTCTGTCCAGGTAGAAGGTTGTTTCTTGTATTGGGGGCGACTGATTTCCATCAGGTTTGCATTAGGAATCTTCTCTAAAGGCCAGGGTGGTCTGAAAAGTTACGTAACCGTAAAAGTTGTATGTGACTGGCGTATGCTGGGCTGTACCTTCCTGGGCTGCAATAATCGGATGTGTTCATGTATTTGCCTGGGCTCCCCAGAACAGGACTGCTCCTTCCAGGGGTGGAAAATCCATTTCCTCCGGGGGAATTGCAACCAAAAACATGAGATCGATTTCTTCCGCCTGCAACTGCTGGGCTTGGCCAACTATAAAAACAGCATAAAAACATTTCAGAGACACAAAGATAAAAGTTATCTTTATCATTCTTCAAAAGACCCTGTATAGGTCAATACCTTTGCCGCTCTGTACTGGAGTAAAACAATACTGATTTCATCCATTTGGAGATGCTGGGGAATTTCTGTGCATCGATTTCCACGTTTGCTATAGCAGATAGCACATCATTGTCTAATTTAGTTGGTTCTTTCCTGAAGAAGAAAACATGTACGTTTCAAGGCGGAATTAAAACCCTAAGACTGGACTATGGCTGAGTTCACATGATCAATCAAATTGGTAGTTTACATCCAAAGCAGCCAATCACAGCTCAGGTTCCTAAATCCCAAAGCTGCAGATTCATTAAGGAGGTGTGTGCCTCGGCTTTCTCCAGAATGATTGACAGCTGGAGGATGCAGGGCCTAAAGACACAGCGGCTGAAAGGGCGAGCCAGAGAACAGGATGCCAGACAACACTAGGGTGCACTAGGCAAGTACGCACTGATTGTGATCTGGAAATTGACAGGACAGATGTAAGCATATCCATGCTGTCCGTTTCCTTGGCTGAATGAATACATGAATCGTTCATGCAGCGGCAATGCAGTACCCATCTTGCAGCCGCCTTTCCCTGTTAAATGACAGCACGTTCCAGTAGTAGGAACATAGCCTTCAAAGTTAAACTGTCATTTAAATGTAATTTTTCAGAAATCAATAAATATCAATAGTACAAGCGATTTTAAGAAACTCTAATAGTTTTTTTTTAGCAAAAGTGTTTCCTTCTGTACACAAAAAATGTTTTTTCTACCTCCACCCCTGACTTCAGAAGAAGCAGGATTTCTGTGTCCATTATGCTCTATGGAGAGGGGAGGGGCTGAGAGGAGTGAGTGCGCACAGTGCAGTCCTGCACAGCACAACACCCTGCAATCTTCTCTCAGCAAGTTCCTAGATAAGCACTGACCTTTCTGACCTCTGAATCCAGCGTTTTAGGTGCCCAGACAGTCTACAAACAGCAGACCTTCATGTCATTTGCCTGATAATGCACATTTTTTTTTTAAATCGCTTGTTAAAAAACCTGACAGTTACACTTAAAAAAATAAATAAATCTGAGTCATTAAGTAATATAGATTTGTAAAAGACTTCTCCAGTCTTCCAGTACTTATCCACTGCTATATTTCTTGCAGCAAGTAAAGTGTTCTTTCCAGCAGATAGTGCTCTTTCCTGCCACCTCAGTTTGTGACAGGAACTGTCCAGAAAAGTAGCAAATCCCCATAGAAAACCTCTCCTGCTCTGGACAGTTCCTGACAGAGTTGGCAGCAGAGAGCACTGTGCCTGAATGAAAAGAACACACCACTTCCTGCAGGACATACAGCAGTTCATAAGTACTGGAATTAAATAAAAATTTAAAAAGTGATTTAAAAACTCCCCCCCCCCCCCATTGGAGTACTCCTTTAGGCTATGTTCACACAATATATGTTTTGCTGAACGGCTGGTGTTATATGTAGTGTGAACACGGCCTTAAACTTTAACCTATATATCACAGGTCATGATAACTGTACACATAGAGCCTATTCACACACAGATCACCACCAATAACAAATCACAATCTTTCAGAATGATTCAAGTACAATGTGTACCTTCAACAGGCAAAAATCTACTTACCCAAGAAGGAACAAGAACCTATTACTTTGGTGTTTAGTTGGGGTTTTCATGACCAATTGCTGGCTGGGAGAACCTGAATGGGACATGGATGGCTCGTTGTTGGTTCCTGGAGATAGGGGTTGGTCCAGATGCCTAATATTGGGCACAGGATTATCAATCTGCATTGATTCACAAGATTTTGTCCTTGTTGTAGGGCTGCTGGCGTCAAGGTCCACATCATCATCATCAGAAACAGTCATCTCACTTAATTTCTGTGACATGGCACACCCGTTGTTAGATGGAGATTCCACAACACTGGCGTCTTTTAGCTCACCTAGTGAAAGCTTTTCAAACTCTGCCATGAGATTGGATACAGGAGACAGCAACGTCTCTTCCACACAATGCTGACGTCTACGTTCTCCAGGGAGGGTTCCTTCATTATTTAATGGACTGCAGTAGCCACGATTTGACCCGCTCTGCCGGGGTGTCGCATCCATGATGCATTCTGGGATTGTGAAGGTCTCAGTGGAAGTCAATGGAAGGTTATTTTTCAGGGCTGCATTCTGACGGTTTTTTATTTCTTCCAGACTCATATCATCTTCATCATCCAAAAAGGCTCCAACAGAAACAGAATTACAGACTTTTTTGCCTTTTCCTGAAAAGAAAATGAACCCGTAAGAATGGGTGAAACGGGCTAAGAAAACTACAAACAATTAGGACTTACATCAAGTCATCAATGGTACAAGCCATAAGTGAAATCAACAATTTATAATATAGTCAAGCAAGTCTGGGTATAGCAGGGTTACCTGCTGGAGATGGGGTCTTGTACTTGTTGCATATGTCATGATCGTGTTCAGGCTGCATCCGCTCACTTGTCTCCCTTTTACAGAGATATTCTTCAAGCTTCCCCAAACCATCCTGGGAAGAAAGATCGACAAAACAGCCAAGAAATTCCCAATATTCCACCCATGGAACATCCAGTTCGTGAGCAAGCTCTCTGGAAGTGAGAAAGAATAGGGGGGCAGTAGAAGACAAGGTCAGTTCGTGATTTTTTTTTTTCCCCCCAAGTGAAGCAGCCAAATCAGAATCACATGCATGCAGATATATGGAAGGGAAAAGGAAGAAAAAAAACAAACAAAGAAAAACAAAACAAAAACACACAACTTTACCGTCCTACTCTCTCCTCGCCTCTCTCTGGATCAGTTTTCCTGACATTATGAAAAAGTCCAGCTCTATCCCGTGGTGGAGTCTTCCAAATTCTTCTAAAATCTTCAGCCTAAAACATAAATGAGATACTAAGTCATGAAATGCATAGACATCTAAGGACTTGTCTAAGGAAAGGTCATGAGTCTTTCAGCCATGGTGATCATGCTGCCAGAGCCAATAGGATAAAGAAATCAGAATTTTCCCCAATCCCAAGAGCTGTCTGTTGTGCACAGTCACTAAGCACTCTACTGCTGTGATCAGAGGAAAGCCCTTATTTACCCTTCAGGGACAGTCAGGATCCTCTGGGGAATGGAGGGTTTCAGATTTCAGGTACACAGTCCAGACTTGCTCTGTCTCTCTCTTGCACATCACAATAGCTAAAGGTCCTTTTACATCGGCCAGAGGCATTGCTAGAAACGCTCTTTTGGACGATAATCGGTTTAGGTAAAAAAGTGACAGTGAACAGGGGAAAACACCCGATTCTCATCTGATTGCATGTTCTGTACTGCAGCAAAATATATTGTTATATGGAGTAATTTACAAATATGTTAGGAATGACATGGCTACGAAATGCTGGAATGTTGACTGTGACCCCTCTAGGAGGGGGGGGAAGCTGCAAGTAACTTGAGGAAAGAATAGAGCAAGTTACTGTCATCTACTCTATGCTATGTTTAAGAAACATCTCACTTGACAGCTGATCATATCTTGCAGTGTTGAAGTTAAAGGGGTTATCCAGGGCTACAAAAACATGTCCACTTTCTTCCAGAGACAGGACCACTCTTGTCTCCAGTTTGGGTGGGGTTTGCCACTTAGTTCCATTGAAGTGAATGGAGCTTAATTGCAAACCGCACCTGAACTGGAGACAAGAGTCGAGTTGTCTCTGGAAGAAATTGGCAATGTTTTTGTAGCGCTGGAGAACCCCTTTAATAGGCAGCACGAAAGATGTAGCTCAACTGATTAGGTCTATATAAGTGCCGATTTGGACTCATTTGCAGTGGGAGGTTCTCACCTTGGAAGGGCTCATAGGTCCAGCAAAGGCTCTCACAGCAAGCAGCGGATCTTTTGGGCTGCCAAAATACCTTGGTTGAGAATGAATATCAGTCTGCTCAGGAGACCATGGTACACCAATAACTGGAAACGAAGAGTTATCCTCAGCACGCAATAAAGGAACATAAAAATGACCTAGAAAAAACACAAAAAACAGCCGTATTGTTCACACTGCACAGATGCTTGAAATCCACACGACATTGGAAAAAATTGGAAAAATGTCCATGTTTGGCCGTGTGTCTGAACATAGACACTCAGCATTCAACTCCCCGCGTCTGGAGAAAATGGATGCCAGCCGAGTGAGGCCTGGAAACAATGGATGCAGCAATAGATAGCCACGTTTCCCTGGCAGCCCTAGGGCTGCATCCTATTTCTCCAGACGTCGGAAGGTGAATGCCGAGTGTTTGTGTTCGGCCTCACACACAGACAACTTTCTGGTGTTTGCTCATCACTACACATGACCAAATATTTTCTGAATTTTTTAGTCAAAAACCACAAGCAAAAGCTTATCCATACACAATACTACCTTCAGACAAACATTCTTATATTCACGCTCTATTATATTTGTGAAGTTTATGCTAAATAGGTAATCATGTCCATGGGCAGTGGTTGTCATAAGCACCAACAGAATCTGCACAAAAATATTATTTCTACATTCAATCTTAAAGTTGGAGCGCCATACATAACATGAGGACAACAGTGTAGGAAAGCAGCTAGGAGAGATAGAGAGAAATATTGTGTATGTAATAAATATAAAAATGTAAATATAATATATTATATATTCATACACACGCACAATCTATATTCGCAGAATCACATGCCAGAAGTCTACTGCAATGTCATTCAATAATGAACGGATCCATCAGGTCCACCAGAGCTGCCATCTGTTACGGCACAGGAGTCCATATGCTCTTAGGGTATATAAACACGCATACACTAACCTTTTAGGCATTCTCTAATCTTTTCTTTTAATTCTGATGATTTACTTTTGCTTCGCTCACAAATGACCTGTGTGAAAAATATTAGAAACAGAACATTAGTTTATGGGGTTTTTGATATCCTAATAACACATTAAAGGGAACACATTAAAGACTAACCATCTGTTACATTCCCACAACACACAGAGAATAATAAATCTTTACTATAATATGTAGATTAGGCAGTTTAGCGCATTGGGGGCGGGACTACAGCCCTCAGACCACAGATCTGCCCCACCCACCAGCTGTCTCCTAATAAGGCGGCACTATGCAGCGACATCACTGAGGAGCATCAGGTGACAATTTATGAGGAGGGGCTGGATGAGTGCACCAAACTGCATAATCTACATATTGCTTTAAGATTTAGTGAAAACGGCGCCAAGGACAAAAAGGTAGGATTCTCAGTGTTGCGTACTACGGGAACACAACAGGTTAGAACCTTCTAACCTGCTATACATTTCCCTTTAATTGTATATTAATGTTTCGCCATACACTTTGCAGTAAAATGAAGGGTGTCAATGCAAAGCACAGTTGTTTCTGCAAAATAATTAATTGCTCTGTTTATGGGAAAGGCTTTTAGAACTAAGAAAAAAAAAAAAGTTTAAAATAATATTTTTGTTGTTGTTCATTCCAAATGGCTAACAATTAAATCCAGCCATCATGAATTTGGTGTGACTAATTGTGATGACCCATGGAAAAAAAAGCTGACTCATCTATAAATGTGCAGTACCCCAAAATGTGCAAATCTATCTAAATAAAATTTTTTTTTTTAGAGTACAATACCTGCTCTGGAGTCTGGTCATATTTGTTCCTAGGGTTCTTTATAATGTCAGGATGTGAGCACAGCACATTAACTACATCAGCACTGCCAAATTTGCAAGCAAAATGAAGAGGAGTATCGAATCCCTACAAAAAAAATAATAATATATATATAAAAATATATATATATATATATATATATATATATATATATATATATATATATATATATATATATATATATATATTTATTATATAACAAATAATTGGTATCGATCCTTCACAAAATAAAACAACTTAGCTGTCTTACACCGGACAGTTACCATTTTATCAGGGGTGTTGAGATACAGGTCGACAATATATCTAATTCTTTTCTGAAGCATGACCTCATCATCATCCGGGTACATGAGTCTCATGAATTCTGGGTTCTCCAAAGCATCAAGTAAAAGTTGGCTGATGCCGGCCTGGTTTTCTTTAGCAGCCACATGCATGACATTGTATCTACATCCTTCCTGTAGTCATGGGGGAGAGGGGATGGGGGGGGAGAGGGGGAAAAAAAAAATAATAAATAAATAAAAAAAAAGTTACAAAAACCAAGAAGTTCACTGGGGAAAGAAAAAAATTGACCAAAGCTTAAAGGGGTAGCGCGGTAGAGCCGCGATTGGCCGAGCACAGTTATGCTCAGCCAATCGCGGCTGAGCAGCTGATGACGCGGCCGGCACTCGGGAAGATCGAAGGTGTTCGGGCCGGCCGGCGATGACGTTTGGCAAAAGATGGCGGACGCGTGTTGGCACGGATCAGGTATGTATAATGCACTACACTTCCGGGTACACGGGTGGGGGTGGTGGGACACGGGGAAGGGGGCCATTCACAGACATAACATACATTACAAAGTTGTATAAAGGGGTTATCCAGCGCTACAAAAACATGGCCACTTTTTCCCCCTCTCTTGTCTCCAGATTGGGTGTGGTTCCAAACTCAGTTCCATTGAAGTAAATGAAGCTTAATTGCAAACCACACCTGAACTGGAGACAAGAGAGGGGGAAAAGTAGCCATGTTTTTGTAGCGCTGGACAACCCCTTTAAGTAACTGCTTTCTTCTCACACGTTGGTGTAGTATAAGGCTGGGTTCACACTGCTTGAGCACATGGAGCACAAGGAATCCATACAACGGAATTTATGCTTGACCAGCATTGCAGACCTAGGTGTAATACAGGGAGACCGTACAGTAACACCGTCAGCATGCTGGTCCTTAGCAATATCCTGCAGCACCATCATTGTGTACACCTTTTAAATGAACCAGCCATTGCAGTGCCTATCCCACTACCCACACTTTTAAACATACACTGGCTTCCAAGCTGGCATACATTTGAGTTAGAAAACAGACTAGCTCTCCAATGAAAATGTAAAAATGTGACTATAATATCCAATTGTTCCTGCTCATACAGTCTGGCTGTTGCACAAGAAGTCAGAGACAACAACCTTCATCATTCAAATTACCTGGACAACGGTTGGGTTGTCACCAGACCCTATAAGATAACGTGGATTGCTCCATATCAGATCAGAAAATGTGGACAGATCTCCTTTTTCCACCGCTTTTCTTAGTTTTGCTGTCAAGTCTTGTGTCCTAGGGCTCTTGAAGCTATTTGCTTTCTCCTTGTTCAGGCTTTCAACATCTGGAGCAGACAACCCATCTAGACAAATATATAGTAAAAAAAAATTTAAAAAAAAGGTATTGTATTTTTATTACCACAATCAACCCATTATTATTTGTTTGTTATCCTAATAAAACAAAAAAATAATAATCTTGATCTGCTAGATCGATGAGACTATTACACGGCCTGATAATCATTAAGCAAGAGCTGCACGAACATAGTTAGCAATGTCCATGCAGCCCTTGCCCAAACAGTTTACATTACTAGTCCACTAGTTAATTCCTCCCCGATCCCCCACACTGCAGCTTGGAAGCTGCCCAAGACCGCCGCAGCCAGTGATTGGCTGAGCGCCACGTCAGCTCTGACGGGCCACTCTGAAGCTGCAGTGTGCGCAACTTTTTTTTTTTTTTTTTTTATCAGCTCAGTTTCAGCCAGGACCTAGATCACACGACCAACACTGCTTATCAGTGAAACTTGCAGTGTTTCTGTCTGCACTCCATTTACGTAGCGCACCGCTTTGCTTCTCATTAGAGGGAATAGGGATATCCGCTGCAAACATAACATCATACAAGTTTCAGTGAGCCTGTTCGTCAGTTATGTGATCCAGGTCAGAACCAAAAGAAAGCTGTTACGGTCCTATGAGACAAACAAGATTGTTTATCCTTAAAATGTCACTGCTGTTTTTTTTTTTTTTTCCTTTTGCAGTAATCAATAGTACAGGCAATTTCAAGAAACTTTTAAATGCAGATAATGGCATATTTGCCTAATAAACCCAATTACAAAGACTTTTCCCAGGTCCCCCCCCCTCCCTCCTCCCTCTCATTCACTGCTCATTATCAGGAAATCTCAAGTCTAACATCAGTCCTGCCCTGTGTAACCTATGGAGAGGGGAGGAGGGAGATTAGTTACCAGCAGAGAACAAAGGATTACACAGCAGGAGCTGTGTAAAAGACGGTATTCAGAGGTCTCAGAGGTCAAATAGGTCAGTGCTGACTTCAGAGGAGATAGCCCGGTGATGTAGCTGTAAATTAACTCTTTGTTGTCCTGTTTTGGTGCTTCATCTCCCTCCACCCCTCCTCTCTCCATGAAGACAGGGGGGAGAGCTTCAAACTGCTTTTCCATGATAAAAATGCATTTTTCAGCTAATAAACCCAATTACAAAGTTTTTTAAAATCCCCTGCACTCCGTTACACAGAACGATAGTCGTTAGTTAAGATCGTTACTGATCCCAGCAAATGAAGAAATCAGGTGCAATTACACTGAACAATTAGTGAACGAATGTGGAATTACAGCACACGATTAATAGTGATTTTCGGGTCAGATCTAAATCAACGATCGACATACGAAAGATTTTTCGATCATTGCCTGCAATTACACAGGATGAATATTGTTAAAATTAAAACGATATAACAATTTTTTGCACGCTAATCGTCCTGTGTAATAGGGCCGTTAGTCTCATATCAGGCACTGGTAAAGAGACAGACTACACTACACACCACAGAGGTGGCTAATGGCCACAACACATCTCTAGGAGCTCTGCAACAATACAATTCTCTATCAGCCACATGTAATCTCTGAAAGCGGCTTAATAATGATTGAGTCCTGTATCCGCTGACACAATGTATTATCCTACTTACCTCTAAGAAGACCAGAAGCAAGTTTTACAGGTGACAAGGACATGGATGACTTATTGGGTGACGGACAGTAGTCACATACGCCTGTCGCAAACTTTTCAGCATCTTCTCTAGACGGGAAAGCTTTGAACCGAGAACCTTTCAGCATTTTAACAACCTGCAGAGCTTCTTTCTTATTAGTGTAAATGTGGAGCTTTTCTGAAACGAGAGGGGGGGGGGGAAAAAAAAAAAAAAAAAAAAAAAAAAAGTACAAATTAGTCTTCAGTGGTAAAATCTGGTTAAATTTGGTAACAGATAATGGCATTTTTCTATTTTGCTTATATTGCCATATTGATTGTCACCTTTGAATTGCACGAGCCCTAATAATCCAGAACAGGGCTGGTCTACAGCAGCCAATCACTGCTCACTTTTCAGCTCTGGTAAAATGAAAGCTGGGCTGGGGGGGGGGGGGGGGGGGGGGTATAGCATGCCAAAGAATTACTGCCTGCCAGTGTTACACTGCCAGCGAACCTCTGGTACCACCTAAAGCTGGCCACACACCTTCAATAACTGACTGCTCGGCTGTCAGTTATCTATCCGGCTGCAGCTTATCTCCTCTGAAACAAAAGGGGTCGGGTGTAACGTTCCAGACAGTCAGGAGAGCCCTATTGCGTTAGATTGTAGGTCAAATCTGCCACAAGTGGCAGTTTTGGCGGACTAAAGTGTAAAGGTATATAGGGACCTTAATAGGATAGTTACTGTATGTCAGAACTAAGGGCCATTTTTAGGCCAATGTAACTACTGGTATCCCATCATGGTATTGGGGGGGGAGAGGTATGGGGCAATGCCAGAATCATCCAAATTGTGGATTTGATTCATCGCCCAGCCATGGTATGAGGTATTAAAGTGTCACTGTCATTTTACTTTTTTTGCAGAAATCAATAGTACAGACGATTTTAAGGAACTTTGTAATTAGGTTTAGGCAAATATGCCATTATCTGTATTCAAAAAGACTTTCCCCAGGTCTCCCCCCCCCCCCTCCTCTCTCTCATTTACTGCTCATTATCAGAAAATCTCAACTTGTTTATAGCAGTCAAGCCCTGTCTATTCTATGGAGAGGGGAGGGGGAGGAGGGAGATTAGTCGCCATCAGAGAACAAAGGATTACACAGTGGGAAATGTATGAAAGTATGCAGAGGTCAGTGCTGACTTCAGAGGAGATAGCCCAGTGATGTAGCTGTAAATTAACTCTTTGTTGTCCTGTTTTGGTGCCTCATCTCCCTCCACCCTCCCCTCTCCATAGAAAACCATCAAGACAGGGAGGAGAGCTTTAAACTGCTTTTTCATGATTAAAAAAAAAAAAAAAAAACGCATTGTTCAGCTAATAAACCCAATTACAAAGTTTCTTAAAATTACCAGTACTATTGATTTCTGCAAAACAAAAAAAAACAAACAAAAAAAGAAACGAATAGGAAAGGCAGAGACAGCAATAAAACTTCTCTGGAGAGTCCTGCTGTGTGTCTCCCCTTTATTTGCACAATATATATTTGCAGCTGCAGGATGCTGAGAAACATTCTTGTAGTTTTAAGTCTACGGGTAGCTGCAAGCTCTAAATAGCACTGTGCCACGTTCTCCTAGCTATAAGGACGATCCTACCAAACTCAAACTGGATAACTTACCAGCCCTGGCCGATGCATCATCATACACAGGGCAGACAGCATAGAACACAGGGGGGTCATCAGAATGGGAATTGGTGGAGAAGTAACCAACTTCTGACCCCCCGCTGGCAGCAAAGTCTCTTCTGGATATGGTCTCTTCTGTAGGAGGATTTAAACCTACATTGTATCCAAAGTCTCTGTCTTCGATGTATTTGGCCTGCTGACCACAGGAAGCATGGCTGTCATTATCAGATGTCACTACCCCATCATTGGAGCTGAAGGTCTCATCACAGACGCCTTGCCGTTCTAGTAAAGTGCGAGCTAGTTTTTTCTCAAATATAAACCTAGTGGTGGAGGTGATAGGTCCGCAGCTTAGGCCCGCCTTTAAGATCTCTTCCCGCAGCTCATCTGGATCAAGAAGCTTTAAATTGCTTAAAATCTTCTCCATACTCTGTTCAGCTATAATAAATTAGACAAGTTGTCAGAAAACAATATAAAATAAAACAAAAAAACAAGAGAAAGAACATTAGACAAGCTTCTGTGTACCAGGTCGTGTTCACACTTAGCTCTTGCACCAAGGTTAGATGACATGCAACACAGTATACGACTGCAAATGTAACCCTGTATCCCTCTTAAAAGAGTAGGACAATTCTGACCTGCCGATATGTCCCTTCTCAGGATGAAGGTAGGTTTCTTACCTTCATCCTTGGTGCCATTCCCTTGCACTTTGTAGTTTAAGGGGTTTTCCAGCATTAGAAAAACATGGCCACTTTCTTACAGACACAGCACCACTCGTCTCCAGGTCAGGTGCGGTTTGCAATTAAGCTCCATTCACTTTAATGAAAACAGTTACAAAACCTGCACCCAAACTTCAGACAAGAGGGGTGCTGTCTCTGCAAGAAAGTGGCCATGTTTTTCTAATGCTGGATAACCCCTTTAAATCCAGAGACTAGTAAAGCTGTGCACTTATATTCATTAAAAGGGGTGGGCTGGTTGAGAACAAAAATCCAGTCCCTACTCCCCAGTGCACCAAACTGCCTGACAAGCCTATGGACACAACTACAAAATGCATAGGAACAGCATGGAGCATCCCCAGAGCCCTCTGCACAATAAGGACATAGCAGGAGGTTGGATTTGTTCACAGTATACTTTTACAAACCGATGTCCATGCCCTGAAAAGGAATACAAAAATTAAAAAGGGGTGGTGCGGCGCTAATCATTTATTCACAAAATAACACACATTACAAAGTTATACAACTTTGTAATGTGTTTTATGTATGTGAATGGCCCCCTTCCCCATGTTTCCCCCCCCCACCCACGCTAGACCCGGAAGTGTTGGTGCATTACACTTACCGTATTCGTGCCGACCACCGTCCGCCATCCCTATGCCGCTTCATCAGCTGCTCAGCCGCGATTGGCTGAGCATAACTGTGAGCAGCTGATGACGCAGCATAGGGGTGGAGGACGGTGGTCGGCACGAATACGGTAAGTGTAATGCACCAACACTTCCGGGTCTAGCGTGGGTGGGGGGAAACACGGGGAAGGGGGCCATTCACATACATAACACACATTACAAAGTTGTATAGAATAAATGATTAGCACCGCACTACCCCTTTAGGGCAATGCTTTGTCAAAAAAACACAGTACAACTGCTCCAGAAGACACTGGTGGACTTTTATCAAGAATGGCAAACTTGGCATTGATATGCCTAACCACACACACTCAGACTTTGTCACTTATTTACGATTTTTCTTATATTGCATGTATACTAGCCTCTTTTTGAGGACCACCCCTCTAGTGCTTAAAAAAAAAAAAAAAAAAAAAAAGTGTGAATACAGCCTTATGCATACACACAGGCCCAGATAAATCAATCCATGTAAAACAAAACCTGGTGATACTCGCCCACAGCAACCAATCATAGCATTCTTACCTTAGTGCTCTGATAAAATGAAAGCTGAGCTGTGATTGGTTGCTGTAGGCAAGCACCATCAGGTTTTGTTTTATACATACTGCTAAATATTTATATTTTTGTGATCGGAATTTTTTTTTATTAACAACAGAAATTATGTTTACAACTGAAAACAAGCAGCAAGCGGTGAAAAAAAATGAAATCTGAAATTATAACGCTCTGTTCACACAAAGTAAAACTGGGGGAATTCCGCCCGCCTCTGTCATAATGGCAGTCTATGGGAGGCTTGCGCGCCTCCTCTCTCTCTCTCTCTGCTACGAAAAATGGACATGTTCATTCTTCAGCGCGGAGAGGGGAGGCCCACGAGCCTCCCATAGACTGCCATTATGACAGAGATAGGCGGAATTCCGCCAGTTTTACTCTGTGTGAACGAAATTTTATGCATTAGTAGTGAAGCAAGGTGTTTTCCACTTAATTGGTACAGGGCGCCTGCATCCAAAGCCACTGGCGTCCAATGGTAAAGAATGTGAGAATGGGTCCAATCAATATTGGCGGCATTGAGACATGCTAATGATTTAGTATCCCTGTTATTGATAAAGCTTATTTGCACGTTAAATTTGGAGTTATTGTCCCTCAAGATCATGTGAACACTAGTACAATGCTTTGGAATACATAGGACTTCAAAACATTACTGGCTGTCAGTATTACACCGACAACTTACCTATTGGGCTGCATCTTTGGCACAGTCAAACAGCCAGTTGCTGTATGGCAGATCTGCGGACCTTCATAGGCTCCCAGCTGCCAAAGTAACCATCGGTATCCCACAACCACATTGGCATTAGCACACTGGACACACTTTAGATGCCATGGTATCTAAGGGGTTTAATATCTGAGCTCCTCCTTCATCTGTGCTGTCAGTTTCCAGGTCACAAGCAGCAGTCTATACTTACCAGCCACGCTGCTTGTGATCCGGTATCTGGCTCTCCAGTCCTCTCACCAGCTGTGTCTTCAGGACCCACCTCCTCCAGCTGTCAATCATTCAGGAGGTGGTAGTCTGAAGTTCCAGCAGCAGCCGGAGGACCAGAGAACCAGATGCATCCCAAGCAGCGTGGCTGGTAAGTATAGACGGCTGCTTGTGATCTGGGAACTGAAAGCACACATATATACATATTGTATATAGTTACAGTATATCCTATATACTTACCTGTTCTGTCCATTTCTCTTTTTTCAGCAAACACCCTATTTGTACAGAATGATGCGATCAGCCGATGATCTAAAGTTTGCCCGGTCTTCGGCTGATTGCTGTCACTTTTGCATGGGCCAATTACAGGCTGCAGGAGCGAAATCAGTTGATTTGAAAGAAAACGACTCGCTGTAGTGCCCCTTTAAATCAGCAACAGTAAATTACCGATTGCCTAGCCCAAAGCTAGCCATTTCACTAGAAAACCAATAAAATCCATCTATCCCCTTCACTTTATCTTACATCCATGTACAAGACTATTTTTTAATTTTTTTTTGCTGGTGTTGCCGCACACAAATAGGCCCAACCTAGATGGTACCTGTATATAAGCAGCCTGGTAGACGTTATGGGGCCGAGCGTCTGCCATGACAACACTGTTATAAATAGATAGCTCTCCCTATGAGTCATTCTTAGGGAGGGAAACATTCTCGCTTCACAAGGATTAGGCCAAAGCACAGATCTTAAAATAATAACTATACAGAGGCCAAGAAAACATTCTGCACAGCAGAGCCTGTAAATATTAACGTTACATAGGATTCCATTACACTGGGTTAGCTGATGGTAATGCAGATTTATTACAGATTATTACAGTTTTCATGTAAGGCTGGGTTCACACTACATTTTTGCAATCCAATTTTCTTCAAAAACCAGATGGAAAAAAAACGGATGCATGATCCTTTTTTTATTATGGAAATTAATGGAAAAACTGACGCACACACACGCATGCGATTTTTCAATCGCATCCAAACGGATGAAAAACTGATTGAAAAAAAAATTCATTTTTTCATTGACTTCCATTATATAAAAAAAAAAAAAGATTTTTTTTTTAGCGTACACAAAAACGTGGTCAACCTCATTTTTGTGTTCATTAAAAAAAACAGATTCGTTTTTTTTTTATAATAGAAGTCAATGGAAAAAAAAAAAATGGAAAAAATGGATGCACACAATTGCATCACTTTTTTGCAGTGTGAACCCAGCCTAAGGGTGCGTTCACACCTACAGGATCTGCAGCAGATCTGCAGCAGATTTGATGCTGTGTTCAGTTATTTAAATGAAATCTGCTGCAGAAAATCAGCTGCAGATTCTGTAGGTGTGAACGCACCATAAGGGTACTATTACACGGATCGATAATCAGCCCGATTCGGACGATTATTGCTCCGTGTAATAAATACAACGATCAGCCGATAACAACGATCATCGGCTGATCGCTGAAATAGGTTTGAACCTGTAATTGTCGGATGCCGTCCGCACATCACTACGTGTAATAGCAGTGCACGGCCGATGGCTGACGATATACATTACCTGTCCAGGCTGCAGGGCTCCCCTTGCGGTCTTCTCCCCGGGTTCCACGCGCTCCAGCTTTAGAGCGGCCTGTCTCAGCTGACAGGCCGCTCAGCCAATCACTGGCTAAGACTGCCGCAGCTAATGATTGGCTGAGCGGCCTGTCAGCTGAGACAGGCTGCTCTGAAGATGGAGCGTGCGGTACCCAGGGAGAAGACCACAAGAGGAGCCCTGCAGCCTGGATAGGTAATGTATAAAGTTAAAGGGGTATTCCAGGAAAAATCAATAAATTGCTAATGGAAAGGGTTAACCAAGGTTAACACTTTCCTAATATACTTACCTGTCCTTTTTTGGCCCCCCAAGGAGATCTCCCGTCCGATCACGTGATCTTCTAAGTTGCGACTTGCGGATCCTCTGTCCTTCCGGTCCGGTGACGTCACTATACCCGGCCGGCGTCCGCTCTCCGTCTCAGTAGCAGATGTCACACAACAGCACCCTGCAGGGACCCCTCACAGTAACCTACTGTACAGTTAGCCGGGTGCTGATCCCCTGGCCCCCTTCTCCTATATCATTGCGATCCCCCTGGCCCCCTCATTACTGTATGATTGCCACCGCGATCCCCTCAGCCCCCTCCTTCCTGTATCATTCCGGCCCCCCTCCCTGTGTAATGAATGCGATACACAGATCACTCACCCCCACCCCCTGGTGTAAGCGTGTTGCAGCGCTGGACCCGATATCGGTGCTGCTATCCTCAGCTCAAGCTGCTATCCTCAGCTGACAGGCGCTCTGCGTGAGTGCAGGAGAGATTCCTTTCTTGCTCCGTACACAGCGCCTGTCAATTGCCCTGATACAACTCAGCTGACAGGCGCTGTGTACGGAGCAAGAAAGGAATCTCTCCTGCACTCACGCAGAGCGCCTGTCAGCTGAGGATAGCAGCTTGAGCTGAGGATAGCAGCGCCGAGATCAGGTCCAGCGCTGCAACACGCTTACACCAGGGGGTGGGGGTGAGTGATCTGTGTATCGCAATCATTACACAGGGAGGGGGGCCGGAATGATACAGGAAGGAGGGGGCCGGGGGGATCGCGGTGGCAATCATACAGGAAGGAGGGGGCCGAGGGGATCGCGGTGGCAATCATACAGTAATGAGGGGGCCGGGGGGATCGCAATGATATAGGAGAAGGGGGCCGGGGGGATCAGCACCCGGCTAACTGTACAGCAGGTTACTGTGAGGGGTCCCTGCAGGGTGCTGTTGTGTGACATCTGCTGCTGAGACGGAGAGCAGACGCCGGCCGGGTATAGTGACGTCACCGGACCGGAAGGACAGAGGATCCGCGAGTCGCAACTTGGAAGATCACGTGACCGGACCGGAGATCTCCTTGGGGGGCCAAAAAAGGACAGGTAAGTATATTAGGAAAGGGTTAACCTTGGTTAACCATTTCCATTAGCAATTTATTGATTTTTCCTGGAATACCACTTTAAGCAAGGGCTGCAAGGACATTGGTAACGATGTCCGTGCAGCCCTTGTTAACGATAGTCGGGCCGTGTAATAGGCCCAGTAAACGAGCGATGATCTAGCAGATCGGCGCTCATTTACAGTTATTATCAGGCCTTCATCAGCTTGTGTAATAACACCGTAAGCCTCTACTGCAGGGGTAGGGAACCTTGGCTTTCCAGCTGTTGCAAAACTACAACTCCCATCATGCATGGACAGCTAAAAAGCTTTAGCTGTCCACGCATGATGGGAGTTGTAGTTTTACAACAGCCCAGTTCCCGACCACAGCTCTACTAGGTTTCACGCAAGTCATTTTATACAGGTACTTTTTTAGGTCCTGTACAGGACACACACAGTACCAGAAAAACATGGAGTCTTCCACCGTGTCTCCAAAGGAGCAGCATATTCAGCACAGGAATAGATTTGTACAGGGCATGTAATACCACACTCTTCCACAAGGAGGCACTATACAGCCAAGCAATGTATGCACTTCAGTAATAGAGATGTTGTACCAGTGAAATATCTACTCTGACAGGAAGATTTCGCCAGTCATGTGCTGATCTGGATTGCCTGAAGCATAGTATGTAGAGTATGGTTTCACATTACAGTGGTCTAGGGAAGACCATTGTGTGGTAAAGGCGAACTTCACTGACTATTTTTCTTTCAAATCAACTGGTGTCAAAAAGTTATACAGATCTGTTAATTACTTCAACATAAAATCTCAAGTCTTCCAGTACTTATCAGCTGATGTATGTCCTACAGGAAGTGGTGTATTCTTTACAGTCTGACATAGCGCTCTCTGCTGCCACCTCTGTCCATGTCAGGAACTGTCCAGAGCAGAAGAGGTTTTCTATGGGGATTTGCTACTGCTCTGGACAGGTCCTGACAGGCAGCAGAGAGCACTGTGTCAGACTGGAGAGAACACACCACTTCCTGCAGGACATACAGCAGCTGAGAGGTATATATTTCATCATACATCATGTAATAAAATAGCTAAAAGAGGTTGTCTGGAAAAAATTAATACATATTGGTATTGCATGCATACTTGTCCCCTGCGGGTCTCCCACTCTGCACCTCATAACATCCGATCATGTTGTGCTCTCATAGAAAATGGCCGTTCAGTATAGAATCTATGCTGAGCGCCTATTTCTGGCAGGAGCGCAAAGTTATTGGATGTTATGAGGTGCAGAGTGGGAGGCCTCGGATCAGTCAGCGGCAGGGGAATGGGACAAGTAAGGCTAGGTTCATACTGCGTTTTCAGCATCCGTTTAACTGATCCGTTTTTTGCAAAAAAAGGGATTGCAAAAAACGGATGCATTTGTGTGCATCCGTTTTTGATCCGTTTTTCCATTGCCTTCCATTATTAAAAAAAACTGATGCGTGTTTTTTTTTTACGCACAATATAGTACTGTTGACACTACTTTTTTGACCGTTAAAAAAAACGGATCCGTTAAACTGATTGCAAAAACGTAGTGTGAACCCACCCTTACCAATAAGTTTCAATCATTTTTCCTGGAAAACCGATACACACCAGCCCAGATTTATCAGTGTGCCTGAAAACAAAACTGTCTGGTTTCACCCACAGCAACCAATCACAATTCAGTTTTTACCTGTTAACAAGCTCTGATAAAATGAAAGCTGGGCTGTGATTGGTTGACACCGGCAAATCTGGGCCAACATGTGTCAGATATTTTGTCATATCATGCATGATGAATGGACCTCAGTGAGTATATATTATATATATATATTATATATATATATATATATATATATATATATATATATATATATATATATATATATATATATATATATATATATATATATATATATATATATATATATATATATACACACACACCAGAGGAGGTTAAAAATAAAATAGAATGACCCTGGAAATCACTCCACGAGTTTATAGAAAGTGGAGCGTTTTGTTGTCTCCAAATTGATGTTAAAGGGTTTGGCCACACATGAGGCACTCATTCATATTACTGCCCTGGTGAGGTCCCGTTCAGTAGCTTAGCTTCCCGCTGATACCTCTGTCTCTGTAAGAGAAGCTGCCTGGCCACAATCTATACATGGCTGCCTATGGAGGAGCACATGACATAAGCATCACTGTGCTAGAAACACTCATGTGTCAGTGTAAAAGTGACACCAATCAGCTGGGGATGGGAAGACAGACGATTCTCAGCCGACCGGGTCTGTAGAGCAGGTTTTTAAATTTA
Source organism: Dendropsophus ebraccatus (assembly GCF_027789765.1). Lineage (NCBI taxonomy): Eukaryota > Metazoa > Chordata > Amphibia > Anura > Hylidae > Dendropsophus > Dendropsophus ebraccatus. The sequence continues at coordinate 20,181,609 of NC_091456.1, read as the reverse complement.
TCATTATTGGGCAACAGGGAACATGGGGCGGATAACAAAAAAAAAAAAAAAAACCTGACGGTACAGAGATTATATATATATATATATATATATATATATATATATATATATATATATATATATATATATATATATATATATATATATATATATAGGGCTCCAGATGGCGACCAAAATGGTCGCCAATGCGACTGATATCTTGCAAATGGCGCCCAGATTTATTAATCTGGGCGCCATTTGCGACTGGCCCCGGCGGCGGCTGTCTCTTTAAGGACTTCCGCACGCTGCACCGAAGCACGTGGCGCCTCTGCGGCCGTCCGTCCAATGAATGACGGACGTGCTGGATGACGTGTGCGGGGACACGCTTCTCCAGTGACGTCATCCAGCACGTCCGTCATTCATTGGACGGACGGCCGCAGAGGCGCCACACTCCTCCAGCGCCTCTCTCCCGCCTCTCCTCACCCGGCGGTTCTTCAAGTGCACCCCAGCGGCACCAATTTGTGGATAGTGTGTGTGAGTACAACCGGAGGGACGGCAGGGGTGGCGGCCGGCCACTAATCTGTGTGGGGGGACCGCAGCCTGGGCGGCTGATTGGTAGTGTCTGTTGTGATGGCGGCCAGGTGCGGTAGTCAGTGCGTGTGGGGTGCGGGGGGGGGGGGGGGGGGGTTATGTATACACTGCACAGTACCACTTCCCTCAGTGTGTGTGTGTATGTATACACTGCACAGTACCACTTCCCTCAGTGTGTGTGTATGTATACACTGCACAGTACCACTTCCCTCAGTGTGTGTGTATGTATACACTGCACAGTACCACTTCCCTCAGTGTGTGTGTATGTATACACTGCACAGTACCACTTCCCTCAGTGTGTGTGTATGTATACACTGCACAGTACCACTTCCCTCAGTGTGTGTGTATGTATACACTGCACAGTACCACTTCCCTCAGTGTGTGTGTGTATGTATACACTGCACAGTACCACTTCCCTCAGTGTGTGTGTATGTATACACTGCACAGTACCACTTCCCTCAGTGTCTGTATATACACTGCACAGTACCACTTCCCTTAGTGTCAGTATGTATAGACTGCACAGTACCACTTCCCTCAGTGTCTGTATGTATATACACTGCACAGTACCACTTCCCTCAGTGTCTGTATGTATATACACTGACTCAGTCAGAACCTGACTTGTAGACCACCTCACACATTCTAGTGGACTGTATATTGTTGTCAAGTTGCAAGCTTTTAAGTTCAAGTTCAGAAGTGTAAGCCTCATTAAAAGGCTAGCCAAGTGAAGCTGAAGTACTGAGTCAGACTGTATATGGTTGTCAAGTTGCAAGTTTCCATGTTGAACGTTTTCAAACTAAGAAAAGAAAGAATCTAAAGGAGGAGGAGGCTGCCGTGGCCTCTGCACACAGTAAGTCCCATGTAACATAACATTAATTTTACATGTTTTAAAATGTTGGCGACCAAACATTCTATTTGGCGGCTAAATTTTTCAGGTTAGGAGCCTGTGGCTCATAGGTAAATTTTTTAGTCTGGAGCCCTGTATAATATATATATATACACACACACACACACACACACACACACACACACACTATATTTTCCTGTGTATAAGGCTACTTTTTAACCCAGGAAAATCTTCTCAAAAGTCAGGGGTTGTCTTATACACCAGATGTCGTCTTATAGGGCGGGTGCTGAAAAACTTCCGAACTGGGCTGGAGAATCTGCAGTCGCCGCATACGGTGGGAGGAGCTAAAACATGGCAGCATCCCTGCTGTATGTGGCAACCGTGTAAAGAGCAGTGCAAGCTGCAGGTGTCTGGGGTATGGAAAAAAAGATATGGTAGAGTAGTGCTGTGCCCACTTTCACCCATCTGGCCGCCCATGTATCCTACCGGTATTACTGTAACCCCTTCTCTGCCTCTCAGATCTCGCTGCTGTCTGATGTTTATTTGGTGTGCGTTGAAAGTAGATTGTGGGTACAGAGTCATTTTAAATGACTATGGATCCAGCGCTCTGTAGTCATGAGCATTGTGGTGATAACACTGCACAGCTCCACCGCATTTTTCAATAGGAGGGAGGTAGTCCCACCCCCAGTGCACCAAAACCCCCTAATTTACACATGTAAGAAACTATACGAACATAATAGCAGGTAAAAGTCTTCAAACCTACTAATCATTTCCCTTTAAAAAAAAATTAATAAAATAAAATTAGTGTAACCAGTCTTGAGTCTTTTTGTTCTATACGAGTTACACAAGTGTGACTGCATGCCGCAGTACAAATCAGGCAAACCCCCCAGTATATCTGTCTGATAGGGGTCTGTAGCATATACCATGCCGTGGCACCCACAGAAGTAAAAAAAAAAACAAAAAAAAAACGCAGCAGCCTCACCCAACCAGTGTGGGACTAGGCTATCTGGGGGCCACCAGAGGGAATGATCCTGGGGGCCCACCAATGAAGAAACAGGGAGAAACTACATGTCAGTCAGTGTTACTGCAGGTTCTAATGCTGGGGGCCCATCGGAGGATCCTCCGCTCCTCTGGTGGGCCAGTCTGACATTGTGACAAACGTTACTGTGTATGAGGTAGGAAGATAACTGTACGGCCACCTATATACACCAGACAATCTTATCCACCACCAAAACATTTAAAAGGGTACCCCTGCAATTTGTTTTTCTTTCAAATCACCTGGTGTCAGAAACTTATACAGATTTGTAATTAACTTCTGTCTCAGAATCTCAAGCCTTCCAGTACTTATCAGCTGCTATATGTCCTGCAGGAGGTGGTGTATTCTTTCGGCTCTGACACAGAGCTCTTTGCTGCCACCTCTGTCCGTGTCAGGAACTGTCCAGAACAGGAGTATGTGTTGCTGCTCTGGACAGTTCCTGAGGCAGCCAGAGGCATCAGACTGGATAGAATACACCAATTCCCGCATGACATACAGCAGCTGATAAGTACTGGAAGACTTCAGATTTTTAAATTGAAGCAAATTACAAACATATATAACTTTCTGAAAGTTTTATTTTCCCTTCCTGGAGTTCCCCTTTAAAATATGTGGCACATTTATAAACATGCCTAAAAGCAGACTCGCCTGTTGCCCATAGCAACCAGTGACACCCATAACAACCAATGACAGCTGCGCTTTTAGTTCCGCCACTACATGAAGAGAAAGCTGCGCTGTGATTGGCTGCTGCTCAGGCCCAGTCTGGAGGAGATCCCGCCCCCCGGAGGTTAGTGAGGCCCCGGTGTGAGCGGCCGCTCCGTGCAGCAGACATGCAGGTGTATTAGTAGAGCCCGCAGGCTCCCGGCCGTGTCTCCTCACCTGGCAGCTTGTCCAGGCCGGAGCGCGGAGGGAGGCCGGGCGGCTCGGACTGCCTCCAGAGTCTCCGCTCCACTAGGCGGAAGAGCCAGCCGAGCGTCACCAACAGACAGGCCAGGAGCACGGAGCAGGCCACGGAGGCGTCCCATCCGGACACGAACTCAGGGGGAGTCATCGCTCGGCGGACAGTCCACAACTTTCCGAGTCCTCGGGTGTAGACGCTCCAATCTCCCTGCACTACCCGGGACGCTCCGCTAGGGGCGCTCTGCACACGTCCTCCTAGACGCTCCAATCTCCCTGCACTACCGGGACGCTCCGCTAGGGGCGCTCTGCACACGTCCTCCTATACGCTCCAATCTCCCTGCACTACCCGGGACGCTCCGCTAGGGGCGCTCTGCACACGTCCTCCTATACGCTCCAATCTCCCTGCACTACCCGGGACGCTCCGCTAGGGGCGCTCTGCACACGTCCTCCTATACGCTCCAATCTCCCTGCACTACCCGGGAAGCTCCGCTAGGGGCGCTCTAAACACGTCCTCTTATACGCTCCAATCTCCCTGCACTACCCGGGACGCTGCGCTAGGGGCGCTCTGCACACGTCCTCCTATACGCTCCAATCTCCCTGCACTACCCGGGACGCTGCGCTAGGGGCGCTCTGCACACGTAGACAATCCAATCTCCCTGCACTACCCGGGAAGCTCCGCTAGGGGCGCTCTGCACACGTCCTCCTATACGCTCCAATCTCCCTGCACTACCCGGGACGCTCCGCTAGGGGCGCTCTGCACACGTAGTCCTCCTATACGCGCCGTTTACATCCAATACAAACAGCGGGACTTCACTCTCCCTCTCAGTGTGCTGTAATATAACGGTTATATAGGGTCCCGCCGCCTGGCCTTACGGGGAACGTGTCAGCTGTATGAGGAGTCCCCCCCTCACCGTCACTAACCCCGGGACTACTTATCAGCCAGACCACCACTACAGCCTATCCATCCGCGGTGCTCGGGAGCCCAGCCGCACCACACCCTGCCCGGCTCCTTAGTATCCTGCCGCCCTAATCCTCCCATCCAGCGCCTCCCGCCGGTCGGTCACTCAGGCCCGGACGTCTCCGGTCTCCTCAGTGTCACTCACACGTTGTTTACGTGCGTCGCACAGCACCCGCCTCACACACATACACGGTACCGACTAGAAATTCCGGGCCTCCCTACCTCCTCTGCTTTAAGTAGGATCCACCCGAGTCCACAGCGCTACATGCGTGCGACACTTCCGGTTCGGCTGACAGGACCCCGGCGTCTCCAGGCAACGGTGAAGCTGTCCCCGGCGCGCCTGTCCGGAGGCGAAGGGCAGCCTGCACTGCCACCTTGTCCGCTAGAGGGCGCGCTCTGCGTATCACTCCGCCCGAATCTTATTCAGACATCCATTGTCTCTACAGCTAGACGGTCTCCCTCTCCCAGAATGCATCCAACTGATCCAAGAAATTGCGAAAATCTTAAGAACACCAACAAAAATTCTGGATTTACTGCGACATTTAAAGAAGGGCCAATGTCTCCTTTAACCCCTTAAGGACCGGACCAATTTCCATTTTTGCGTTTTGAATTTTTTCACCTAGAAACCCACATGAGCCCTTATTTTTTGTGCCACTAATTGTACTTTGCGATGACAGGCTGAATTTTTGCATAAAATACACTGCAAAACCAGGAAATAATTCAATGTGTGGTGAAATAAAAAAAGACAAACACTTTTTTAATTTTGTGGGGGGGGGGGGGGAGGGGGTGTTTACGCCGTTCGCCCTGGGGTAAAATTGACATCTTATATATGTTCCTCCAGTTGTTATGATTACAACGATATGTAACTTGTATAACTTTTATTTGATTTGATGGCTTTTAAAAAATAAAACTTTTTTTCAAGAAATATATGTTCCATAAAATCGCTCCATTCCCAGGCTTATAGCGCTTTTATCCTTGGGTCTATGGGGCTGTGTCAGGTGTCATTTTTTGCGACATGATCTGTAATTTCTATCAGTACCTTGATTGCGCATATGTGACTTTTTGATCACTTTTTATTAAAATTTTTCTGTATTTGATGCGACCAAAAATGAGCAATGCGCTTACGCTATATACAGTAAAAGATCAGGAATTAAATAAATTAATAGTTTGGGCGATTACGCACGCGGCGATACCAAATATGTTTGTTTGTTTATTTATAAAATGGGAAAAGGAGGGTGATTCAAACTTTTATTAGGGGAGGGGATTTTTTTTTTTATTAATAAAAAGACATTTTTATTCTTTTTACACACATATTAGAAGCCCCCCTGGGGTTAGGGTTTTTCCCCCCTGGGGTTAGGGTTATTCCCCCTGGGGAACTTCTAGTATTACTACACTGAACTCTCATAGAGATCTATGCAGTATCAATATACTGCATAGATCCATGAGATCAGTGTTCTATTGCTTTCGGTTGCTGCAGCCAAAAGCAATAGAATGCTGAGTCGGGATCAGCGCCATTACGGTGCAGACCCAGACTCGGACAAGATGCGGGGATCACTTTGACAGCTGCATTTTAAAAGCTAATTAGCGGGCACGGCGATCGGACTGCCATGGTCCCGGAATGCAGATAGCACCTGGAATCGCGGCAGTTCAGAGGGGGGCCACGCGAACAGGGCGTATATTTATGCCCTGTGTTGTTAAGGGGTTAAATTAACCCCTTGCCTCCACAGCCTGTTTTGGCCTTAATGACCAGGGCCTATTTTTCAAATCTGACCTGTCTCTCTTTATGTAGTCATAACTTTGCGATGCTTTTACCTATTGCGGTTTTTCTGAGATTGTTTTTTTGTGACATATTCCTCTTTATGTTTGTGGTATACTTTGGTTGATACACTAAGTATTTTTTTGTAAAAAAAACACATTTGCGCAAAAATTAGAAAAATTTACTATCCTTTATATTCAAAATTCTCTTTGTCTGAGAAAGATAGTCATGCTACATGAACTAATTATTACTGCAACATCTACCACATGTCTACTTTATGGTGACGTCATTTGGTGAACGTCCTTTTACTTTTTAGGATGTTAGCGGGCTTCGAAATTCTGCAGTAATTTTTCAAATATCAGGAAAATGTCAAATTCTGATTTTTTTTAGGGACCAGTCCAGTTCTGAAGTGGATTTGTGGACCCTGTATGTTAGTTACCACCATAAATCTCTCCACTGTAAAAACTGCACCCCTCAAAGTATTCAAAGTAACATTTTATAAGTTTGTTAACCCTTTGGGTTTTTCGCAGAAATTTAAGCAAGTTGGAGGGGAAATTTAAAATTTTCATTTTTTGGGCAGATATTCCATTTTAATCCATTTTTTTCCTCTAACACAGCAAATACTAACTGAGAAATGGAACTCAACATTTATTCCCCATATTCCAATGTTTCTAGAAATCCCCCACATGTGGCCGCAGTGCGTCCCCTGACCACAGGCCGCAGACATGACAGAGACCTGGGGAATTGTGGGGTCTTTTTTTATTTCAGTTTTTTTTTAGAGCCATTACACCATGTGACAGGGTCTTGCGGTGCCAAAATATTTCCATCGGTACCATTCAGGGGGACATGTGACACCCTGATCATTTTTTATAACATTTTTTATGAGGTGGTATGAATAAAAAACACAATTTAGCAGCTGTTTTTTACCATATTTTTGTATGCCGTTTACTATATGTCACATATGACGTTATTTTTATTCGTCAGGTCGGTACGATTACAGTGATATCCATATTATTTAGCTTTTGCTATAGTTTATGGCATTTATACTATAAAAACTGTGTCTTGCATATTAAAAAAGCAGTAATATTAAAAAAATTTCGCAAATGGAGTTATGTGAGGGCTTTTTTTTTGCTGCATAAGCTGACGTTCTTAGTGGTACACCTTTTGGGTACATGTGACGTTTTGATAGCTTTTTTCTATATTTTTTAGGGGGCGGGATTAACAAAAAATTGTCATTTTGGTTAGTTTATTTATTTTTTAAATGGCGTTAATCTGGCGGTATAATTAATGTAACTGGTTAATAGATGGGGTCATTACGGACAAGGCGATACCAAATATGTGTACCTTATTTATAGGGGATCATTTATAAAGGGGGATAGTGAATATATAGTGTGTATATTTATTTTAATTATTTATTTTTTATTTATTTAATTTATTTGTTTTATTTATGTATGTGTGTGTTGTTGTTTTTTTTACTTTTGCAGGTGTATATATAATGCATTACAGCACATAAGTTGTGCTGTAATGCATTATATAGAGAATGAGTGTCAGTGTTACACACTGACACTCATTCAAACGATCAGGTCCCTGCAGCTGATTCAAACGATTAGTGCAGGGACCTGATCGTTCAGAACGGGAGGAGCCGAATCCGGAGGGGGGGGGGGGCCAAGGGGAGGGAGAGGGACCGGAGCGGAGCACGAGCCCGGAGGGGGGGAAGCGCGAGCATGGGGAAGGAGCCGAATTCGGAGAGGAGGGGGACAAGGGGAGGGATAGAACAGGGTAAGAGAGGAAAACGGGGGGGGGGGGGGGGGGAGGATATTTCAGGGGGAAGGAAGGGGGGCCTGGGGGAGGATTACAGCAGTGGCGACAGGAGGAGGCAATGTGCTGCAGCCTCCTCCTGCCGCCCGATCAACCTGCTGCACAGAATCTCCCCATAGACGATGCGGTCGCACTGACCGCGGTGTTTATGGGGTTAACTGCCCGGGGGGGGGGAGCACGGCTCCCCTCCGGGCAGTGGCAGCAGGATCTTGCTGCTCGATCTTGGATAGAGACAGAGGGGGGAGGCAGGGAAACCATGACATCCAGGGACGTCATGATGCGTTCTGCCACTGCTTTTCATGACGTCCCTGGACGTCATATTGGGGGAAGGGGTTAAACACCAATGTGACTATGAAGAAGGGCTGGAGCCTGCAGACAGCTCCAGGCACTGGCTTTTAAATAGAAGTAAATTACAACTCTATGAAGAGAAAGTAGTGGCAACTCACCAATCTGAATACTTGTGTAGATAACTTTTATTCAGCGCATGGACAAAGACATTGGGCGGACGCCAGACAGGTGCAGTTTAAAAATTTGTTTCGTGCAGCCGCGCTTCAACAGACCCCTCCCTCTGGCTACGTCACCCCTGTATAAATACTTACAACAAACGTGATTTTATGGCCATTTTACTGTGAACTAAGACGTCTTTTAGGCTGGTGCTAAAAGTCTAAAAGTGACAAAGGGTTTTTCCTTAGCCCATTCGCCCAAAGATTCATCATCCTTCAATAAATACCAATATTTGGCAATGGCTTTGCGTATCTCTCTCGCCATCGGTGATAGCTTGAAGGAAAAGACGCCAGAAAATCACAAATAAAAAGTACATGGTTATGCAATGACTTAAAGGGTAACTATAAATGTGGCTCATGCAAGTGGTGTAAGTATATGACAAAAGGTTCTGATCTAATAGTCAATGGTATACATATATTTGAGAAAGACTTTATTTGCTGTAAATCGGACCACGTTGTCTACGTAATTTCTTGTAATTGTGGTAGATTCTATATTGGCCAAACAAAACGAGCACTGCATATAAGGGTAAGAGAACATTTCTACTCAGTGAGATCCGGAATAGGTGCACCTAGGCTAATACAGCACATCAGAGAGACACATGCAGGTGACATGTCAGAAATAAAAGTAGCCGGCATACAAAGAGTGCCAGCACAGAATGGAATAGACAGACACCGTGCATTGCTAAAAGCTGAAACTAAATGGATTTTGCGGACGGGAGCAGAAGGTCCTAATGGTCTTAACGAAAAGGTAGACCGAAGCTTCCTGATATGACCAATTGCTGAATACTCGTATTTTTAAACTGTATGTTTATTTTAATGAGTTAATCACATGTCTGTTCACGTCACGTTTGTTGTGAGTATTTATACAGGGGTGACGTAGCCAGAGGGAGGGGTCTGTTGAAGCGCGGCTGCGCGAGACAAATTTGTAACCTACACCTGTCTGGCGTCCGCCCAATGTCTTTGTCCATGCGCTGAATAAAAGTTATCTACACAAGTCTTCAGATTGGTGAGTTGCCACTACTTTCTCTTCATTGAACTGTATTTGCCGTAAGGTCTTCTGACGATGAGTGAGCACCACCAGAAGTAATCCAGTGTTTGCTTTGCAATTCATCACTAATACATGTAGTCACTGTTGGGCGTAAATAGGAGCTGTAGTGCCGATCACTCTCTATTATTACTATTAAATTACAACTCTATATAACTTTCTGAAACCAGATGATGTGAAAGAAAAAATATTTTGCTGGAGCACCCCTTTAAGCCAGTCCCTGGCGCTGTCTGCAGGCTCCAGCCATTCTTCATAGTCACCTTGGTGTTCTGTTTGTTGTTGCTGGTCCGGAACTTGCTGGGGGGACACATTGTGTAGCCAGACATATTGATAGGTGCAATGCCAGGTGTAATGCTGGGTTTGCATTAGGAATGTGGAACCTTTGGACTCTCCAGCTGTTCCAAAACTAAGGCTGTCCAGGCAGGATGGAAATTGTAGTTTTGCAACAGCTGGAGGGCCGAAAGTTCCCCATTCCTGGTTTACATGAAGACAGTTCAAAGAACGCGGCAATATATTTGTGCCGTAATACAGCAATGCCTCAACGTACAATGTCAATCGGTTCAATGTTATCTGCAACCAGACTCACCGCATCATAATTCATTACGATTAGAGATGAGCGAACCGGCTTCGGGTTCGAGCTCATCCGAACCCGAACATTCGGCATTTGATTAGCTGGGGCTGCTGAATTTGGATAAAGCTCTAAGGTTGTCTGGAAAACATGGATACAGCCAATGACTATATCCATGATTTCCACATAGCCTTAGGGCTTTATCCAAGTTCAGCAGCCACTGCTAATAAAATGCCAAAAGTTCGGGTTCGGATCGACTCAAGCATGCTCGAGGTTCGCTCATCTCTAATTACGATGGAGTAGACGGCCAAATGGCAAGAGCAGTAAGCTGAGCTGACATAGCTGTGTATATCATGGGCTGAACAAGGATGTGTGAATATAAAGAACCTTTCTGAGTAAACCACAAAATTCCTCCCATATAGTGATTACAGTGCAGTTACATCCAGTGACTCACAGGTGACATCTTATCTGTTTCGAAAGCATCTCTTTACATTATTCCCCATCTAACGCAAACCACCATACATATATGTATGTTGTCAGTTTCCAGATCACACAGCAGTGCATACTTACCTGGTGCGTTGCTGCTGTGATCCGGAATCCTCTTCTTCAGCACTCCTGTCCAGACCCTGCCTCCTCTAGAATAATTGACAGACGCAGGGGGAGGGACCTGAAAACACCAGCTAGACAGGAGGATGAGTGCACAGTATCTGTGCTGTCAGTTTTCATGGCTGTACTAACGATATGTGGACCGTTCATGCAGGCATTGCAGTGGAGGCAGGCCCGGAGCCCCCAATGTAGCAATATCCCCTCCCCTCAGTGACGCACCTTCATTCAAATCTTTCTATGTCACCTGGGGGAGGATATCTGTATATTAGGGGTGCTGGGCCTACCTCCACTGCATAGACTGGGCCAGTGCACATAAAGCACAGATTGCAGGAACCGGGCAGCGTTTTTAAAATCGGGCTGCGATGCTGTGATGTACACGCCGACGCCGACTGGGTGGAATCAAATAAATTTTTTAGTAAGAAAAATGGTACATTCGTTTTAAGGAACCTTATAGGACGAAGAGGCAGCAGGAATTGTAAAGCACCCGATGGGAGGAGGGGTGCAGCTGGGGAAAGTGCAGCATCTCTTGGGATGGGGCAGCTCTTACTCCCACTATCCAAGCCTGAGCACAATAACCCTGCACCATTTCTTACCTGTCACCAAATAATTTCCCTGCAGTGATACTATTGGCTAGCAGCTTGTAACATCATAAGCTGCCAACCAATAGGGCGCAGAGGTAGTAATGGCATATGGTTTGCCAGTACTGCATAAAATTAATCTTCTATGTTTCTTAAAGAGGAATTATTATATTTGTCTGATTTGTCTAAGCTGCTGATATGTCCCTATTGAGCACAGGGTGCCGTCCCTTTTCTCCCGAGCGCCATCTTAGGTCTTACAGCAGAGGGCGGTCCTGGTCTCCTTCCTCTTCACAGCAGTGAATGTGAATGGGAGAGGAAAAGGCTGCTGGTGCACATGCGCACCTTCAGCCTTTTCATTGGCTGGAGAGCATCATATGGCTTCCAGCTTACTCAGCCCTGATTGGCTGAGCTTGCTGGAAGCCATGAGATGCGCTCCAGCCAATGAAGAGGCTGCCGATGCTCATGCGCAGATGCAGCCTTTTTCTCTCCCATTCACTGCACCCGGAAGTGAGGACGGCGGCCGAAGATGGTGGGGAATTGCAACGTCGATCGTCACCAGTGGGATGGTAAGTATATTTTCTGTGTATGTCTATGTTTGTTTTTTTTGGAGAGGGCGTTGAGTACTCCTTTAATGTGGTCTTGTGTCCAGTAAAGCTGTTTCGAGCACTGCCCCGCCATCAGAGCGCAGACCTGCCCCTTCAGTGGCAGGCCCAGGCTGAAGCACTGGAGGCGGCCGACCCACCCTTAGTGGGAGGAAACCCTAGCCCCTCTATTATAGGGTTTCATTGATTCTAATGGAGTCACGTCATGGAGGGGCTGGAGTTTCTTCCCACTAAGGGTGGGTCGGCCCGCCTCCAGTGCTTCAGCCTGGGCCTGGTGGTACAGTCACTTTAATAGAAATTAAGACACAACCTCCGAGACGCTACTCCTGCAAATCCAGACAGGATAGTAAATAACAGCTTATATACCGACAATACTTCAGCATTTTAACAAAAATAGTTTATTGCACAAAAAGAAAAAAAAAAAAAAAAAAAAAACTTTGAAAGGAATCTTATGCACATATTGTATATCCACATGCTTTGCACAGCATTATATATTATATACAGTTTTAACAGTTTAAAAGATTAACTTTATATTATATAGATATTCCACATCTTTTAATAAATCTGCTTAAGATACATTTCTTCTTTCTATAAATAAAAGCACATTAAACGTTGTTAATGGAAAAAAAACAAACATTACATCGCAATAGGTATTCAAGCAATCCACTAAATATCAATATATACCACAGACTTTCAGAACATCACAAACCGTTCAGAATCGACCACAAAAAGCCTTCTGTGTAATATCAGACATCTTAAAGGGGAAGTTTGGTGAAAATGTTTTTTCTTTCAAATCAACTGGTTTTAGAAAGTGTAATTAACTTCTATTAAAAAAATCTCCAGTCTTCCAGTACTTATCAGCTGCTGTATGTCCTGCAGGAAGTGGTGTATTCTTTCCAGTCTGACACAGTGTTCTCTGCTGCCACCTCTGTCTATGTCAGGAACTATGCTGAGCAGTAGCAAATCCCCATAGGAAACCTCTCTAGACTGAAAAGAATAAACCACTTCCTACAGGACATACAGCAGCTGATAAGTACTGAAACACTTCAGATTTTTAATAGAAGTAAATTACAAATCTTTGGCACCAGTTGATTTGTCTCTTATTTATTTTTCTGCTGAATACCCCTTTAAAGCGTTCCTTCCATTTGTAAAAACTTTCAATATGTCTCTGTGGCTGTGTGCTTTACTCCCCAGCTAGGTGCTTCTCCCAGGTTGTTGGGGTTCTAATCATCCAGATTTCAACTTATCCAAACTTTTGACAAATGTAATGTATGAAAAGTCTTTGCAAATGACAGGGACACTGTAAGTTTTGATTTATTTCACTCGCCAGAAAGCAGCTTCCCAGGTCTGCTGGTCAGTGTGAGGAAAACGTGGCCACAAAGTGACAACCGAAAAGCCATTCTGCAGATATAGGGGGAGATTTATCAAACATGGTGTAAAGTGAAACTGGCTCAGTTGCCCCTAGCAACCAATCAGATTCCACCTTTCATTTTCCATGAATGAAAGGTGGAATCTGATTGGTTGCTAGGGGCAACTGAGCCAGTTTCACTTTACACCATGTCAGGAGCTTTTTCTGTCATATAAATAAGAATATGGGCAATACCCTTCCCTTCTTAACGAGGCACTCGCAGCAAAAATGATATTTTGTGGTCTATAAGCCACTTTTTAGTGTACGATGCATTGTGCTTTTCCAACAATAAGACCTACTCTTAAAGTAAGGCCTAGCTTTTTTTTAAATTAAAATAGAAAGCCCTACTGCAAAGGTAAACCCTAGTTAAAGGGGTAGTGCGGCGCTAAGAAATTATTCACAAAGTTATACAACTTTGTAATGTATGTTTGTATGTATGTTATGTATGTGAATCGCCCCTTTCCCTGCGGCACACGTCATCAGCTGCTCAGCCACGATTGGCTGAGCACAGTTATGCTCAGCCAATCGCGGCTGAGAAGCAGATGACACGGCAGAGGGGGGTCGGCATCAGGAACAGCTGCAGCGATTCGGCCAGCCTCCTGAAGATTACGTCGTTGACAGAAGATTGGGGACGACGCGAGATGCGGTAAATAATAAAGTATAATGCACCAACACTTCCGGGTCTAGCGTGGGGGGGGGGAACACGGGGAAGGGGGCGATTCACATACATAAAACACATTACAAAGTTGTATAACTTTGTAATGTGTGTTATTTTGTGAATAATTTCTTAGCGCTGCACTACCCCTTTAAAGTCAGCTGACACTGGGTGGCTGAGCATCAGCCAATCAGAGCCAGTCTTGGTATGCTCCGCCCCCGGCTGCTCAAAGGGGGCAGGATGGGTAACAAGATGCACAGTAGGGGACACCGAATATGAGATGGAGGGTACGTGGGTCAACTATGAGGGTTGGGGGGGTAGAAAGTATAGGGACTATCTGCAGATGGAAACACACAGTATACGGGAACAACTATAAAGGGAGGGAGGTGTACAGTATGGCTAAAGAACTACAGGGGGGGTATACAGTATGGGGGCCTTACCACAGAGGAAGGTAGAGTGGTATACAGCATGGGGACTACCTGCAGGGGGGTTGTATACTGTATGGAAGATCAACTACAGAGAGGGGAGGGAGGTATACAGTATGGTGGTGCTTTACTGCAGAGGGGAGAAGTATAAAGTAAGGGGGAAGAGAATATACAGTATACTTTTTTGACCTCCTATTTAGAGTGCCACAGTATTTTCTTCAGTTTATTTAGCTTACACCTTTGACCCAGGTGAGACTGGAGGCGCCTGCCATTGTTTTTTGAGTGCTGCAAAGAAACCAGGTGTACGGCCACGGCCACACTTTGTCGTCTTTGGCCATTTGACCTCTGTTTTCTTTTTACGAGTTATTTCAAAACAACAACCATTATTTGTAGAATAACCACCGATGTTTTCACATTACAGCTGTTATTTGAGCGCAACATGACAACTGGCCAAAAAGACATCTCTGTCAAATGGCCAAAAAAAAGGTTGTGTGGTCGTGGCCTGTGTGTGACCCACAATGTACACAGCCATTTAAAATTATGACCGACAGGGGTCGACTAAATATTACTAAGGCATCAACTAACAGGTAGACTATAAACTTATTTCAGTTAGATTTTCTGATTTACAGCAAAAAACATGGAGAAAAAAAACCTGAAAAATTAATCCCAGCAATTGAACATACAACATGTACAGGTCACACGTACAGATGTCAGTTTATATGTAAGTGCATTACAAACCTAACACGGACGTCTAATAAAGCAGAAGTGTGAAGGGTTGAAAGCACCTATGTGTCTATTCCGCCTACAATGTCAGTATGTTACTGGGCAGTTACATCATATAAAAAAGAACATTTGTCATATGTTCTGACATACAGAAACCTGAGGTGGCTCACTATGCTTTATAATATTAGAATACCTTTTATACTTGTAATTCTGACTAGAATCCCTGGGTGTAAGGAATAGAAAACCACTAATAATTTATACACCATTATATTAGGATAAAACCGTGGGAGAACGGGATGGATATACGTCTATATCAGGGAGCAGCACATGCAGCAATTCTCTAATGCACTCTTGTAATAAGCGGAGAAATCAATAAGGTTAACAGGACAATGATGTCCTGATCAATTACCCGACCAATTCTGGACATACAGTATAAGAAAGGAAGACAGCGGCATTTTATTTTGTATCCCAAGTATCTAAACACAGGTCTGGACCAGTGTTAAGAGGCAGACAAAGCGTATCGGTCACTATTTTTTTTTTTTCAACAGGGGTTGTGATCACAAGAACTTTTGCAATATACTCTATTTTTTAATCAACGTTATACACACAGCCAAACTATGCTCCACGCTCCCTTTCCGTTAATATTTGGCCTTTTCACTGCTAAAAATAAGAGACCAAACACAGGAAGTCCCAGTCCTTTGTACATTCACACAAAGAAAGACACCTGCCCATCCTGCCGGTTGTATCGAAAGTATGCAGCTTACCAGGAGACAATGCTCTTTGTAATTCAACAATTCAGTCAGTATAATGTCACTGTGTGGTTACAGAGGTTTTGGTGCTGTGCGATAGGAGAGCTGACCATACAATGTGAGAAGCCCCACTGAATGTAGACTCACAGCCGCTGTACACGTGCACAGTGAAGACTTGTTCAGCTCTCTGCACACTCAGAAATGACTGTCAATCATTACCAAGCCATGTCTGTAAGCGCACAAAGGACTGGGACTTACTGTGTTTGGTCTTTTTTGACTATAGAAGCATAGGGTGTATAGACTGCAATTTTGACAGGACGGGAGACACCTAGTGGCTACATGTATAATGTACATCCATTAGGTACATCCTCTTTAATATGACCCACGGATAGTATGGCCCCGTTACGGGGAAGCCGGTGCCGAGGTCCGTTTTTTGAACCGCGGCCTGGTTCCTGTGTACAGTGCCGTTCTATCCACGGGTACTGTCCCGGGGCTGAAGCACTGGAGGCAGGCCGGCCCGCCCCCAGTGGGAGGGATTTCCCTCCCCTCTATGACGCGGCTCCTTTAGAATTAATGGAGCCGTGTCATAGAGGGGCGGGATTTCCTCTCACTGTGGACGGCCCGGCCCGCCTCCTGTGCTTCAGCCCTGTCCCGTGATGGTACATCCTCTTTAAAACATAGAAAACTTAAAAGAAAGAGTATATTGTATGTGATCACAACCAGTTTCTTAAAAAAATAAATTCAACAAAGAAATGTTACTACCAATGAAGAAGAGAAAACAAGAAATTGCTTGCTATGTGTCTATAGCAAACCCATGTGGAAAGTCAAGGACAGATAATCTCTGGAAAAGCAATAACAAAAGCCATGCAGAATGAAGTAAAAGAACAAATATAAAGGAGAGAAAAACTACCAACCTAGAAAAATAAGATGTGCTGTTGAAGTAAATTACATAGATGTAGCATGAATATACTGCTTGGGCTAGGTTCACACTGCATTTGTGTTCACATTTCACATATACATTTTACACTTTTTGAAAAAGGATAAAAGGAAAAAAAAATAAATAAGACCAGCGTGGCAGGGGAAAATTTCATTAGTACAAACTTACCTTTCCCCGTGTCCGCGGTGGGGCCAGCCTCGGGACCCCCGTTGGTGGGGGGGTCATTACAACAAAATGCCTGTCCCGGCTGATTGACTGGCCGCTCAGCCAATCAGTGACTGAAGTGGCGTCCCGCCCCAGTAAGTGACTGGCTGAGCGTCCAGTCCATCAGCCGCGTCAGACGTGTACACCCAGAAGATCCCGGAGCCTGGTGCGGGTCCTGAGGCCGGTCCTGCCACTCACTACAAGCACAGGGAACGGTAAGTTTGTACCTGTTATCAAATTGCCCCTGCTGGATTTTCAAGATGGCCGGTCTTCTCCTTTAAATGTAAACACAAAACACAGAAATTACTCAGTGGTTGGTCTAAATGCTTAGAGTCTCATTCTCCATTAGAGTGGACAATCACTACAAACAGCTGCTCCTAATTTGAAAGACTCAACACTACCATGTAATCCCACATTGTTTCTGTAGTGGCTGCAGCAGGGGACAAACTTGGTCACCTACAACTTCCACTGGCAATAACCATTTATCATAGGGGGCAATCCATTTATCATAGGGGGTATCGGCTACTGGATCAAGGTAATCAGTTAAGACCAGGGCTTTCCTGTGTCTTTTTGTAGCACTACTTCATTGATTTTTAAACTTTTCAGTCCAAAGCGGTACATTAAGTTACATGCAATCTTGTGGACTAGAACTAACTAAAAATCAAAGTAGCGCTACAAAAAGTTGTGTGTAAGGGGGCATTCACAAGTCCGCAAAATACTGTCTGAGCACGGATAGGACCTTGGCACTCCCGGCATCTGCATTCATTATGATGCCAGGAACTCCAGAACTGTTTAAAAGTTTGCGTTACTGTACTGACACGTCCGGTCTGCAGCATTCTGTCCATACACAGACAGTATTTTGCGGATGTGTGAATGCCCCACTAACCCAGACCTAATGGACAACAGATTCTTAGTTGCCCACATGAGACCACTATTAAAAGCCAATATTACCAACACCAGTCACGCATTTTATGAAAACTTCCAAAAAACTGCAACCTAACAAATTACAACATTTACACAGCTCATATACACAATGCGTCAGATCTCACTAAACATCTTACCACAACAGTCCAGATTGGTTTCCTGTACATGGCACCAGCAATACATTTTCGGCATGTGTATTAGTCCCACAGGGTATATTAAACATGTACGTGAGATGTCACCCCAACCCCCACTCTCCTGTGCTGTATGATTTTTCTAAATAGAACCAAATACTGGTAGTAGTAGGTTGCCGACTAAATTCTACAACGTTTCCTGAAAGCTACGATGATGGGAGGGGGAGCGAGGGTTCTACCTGCCACATATCATAAATAAAAAACCTTAAATGGTGACATTTACACCAAACCTTCATTTGTAAGTGTGCATTAGTCTTCAAGTAAAAGTTTCTCATGTCTATGCTGCTGACTTATTCCTATGACTCCATATTAGTAGATGGTAGAGTACATTGACCATCAGCAGTTCCGTAGTAACATGGGCACAGAGGGCAGCATATGTATTTGCAATGACTTTGCATTCTTCTTACATTATCTGTGCATTCTGGGAGGAAACAAGAAAAATGAAGGATAGGGTCATAAGAAACTTGGAAATAAGACTCTATGCTACATACATCCTTCCTTGCTGCTACAAAAAGGCACATAACGTATGTGTGAATAACACAATATACGAGCCATCAGATCCCCATATGTCCAATAAGGTTTCTTTGACTTCAGACATTTAAATTAGTAAAAATGTGCTGTGCTCTTTTCTCAGTCAGCAATACAGACAGAAATGTTCCCCTCAAGAAAGAAGAAGCAGCCATGATAAAAAAAAACAGCAGTCTATAATGCCTGCTCTTTTCCTTCGGTGTCAGTAACGTTGAGGTTCTGATCCTGCAGTGCACCGGTCACAACCTGGGCGTCAGGTAATGTAAAGTCCTGTAGTTGTCCCTCAGTCCATGAATTCATAGATTCATGCACGGTTATGGTGTGCTCTTCCATTTGCTTTTGTAGACTGTCCATTTCCTGTCTGGAAAGCAAACATGAAAAGATGAACCCAATATAAACTCTGATTACTTTGTAAAAGTTCATTTTACTACACTATGCTGCCAGATTTTTTCTTCATATAGATATATACTGGTTTACAAATGATAATCTACATATATCTATCTACACATCTATATCTATCTATCTATCTTATATCTATCTATCTATCTATCTATCTATCTATCTATCTATCTATCTATCTCCTATCTATATCTATCTATCTATCTATCCCCTATCTATATCTATCTATCCCCTATCTATATCTATCTAAATAGATAGCTATATGGATATTTTCTACATTATATATCAATTTAAATTCCCAATTAGCTGACTGTTCTTCTTGCAATATTCTATAGTTATGGTTTAGAGCAGGGCTTCTCAAATGTTTTGTACCTAGGTCTCATTAGACCATGTATGTTGATGCTGGGTCCACAACAAACACATAAAGCTGCGTAGCTCCGGTGCCCATATCATCCCCTGGAAGCGTCAAACCTGCACTTCAGTGCAGCAATATATGCTTGTTTATCAGTGATATATCAGAACCACAGCGTGACAATAAATACTGCTCCACCTGTAGTAAAGCAACACTGCATTGCAGAAATATATACTGCTCCACCTGTAGCAAACCAACACCACAATGCACCAATAAATACTGCTCCACCTGTACTAAACCAACAACACAGTGTAGCGGTCATGTCTCCATCCCAACCCCTTAACCCACCTGGCAGATTTCACCCTTTCCTACCCCCTCCCACAATAATAGCTGCAATGACTCCCACACCTCCTCTTCAAGTGGCAGATATTCTCTCCAAACCTAATTTATCCCCTATTCACCACTTTCTCTATTCACAACCCAAGGACAGGGTTGTCTCCCTGGTAATATACTACCCTGAAGGTGGAAGAAAGTCCCTCAGCAGCTCCTCTGCATTCTCCATGTTCAACTACACTGCCCCCTAGGTAAAAGACCTGAGAAATAATGGTCATGTGATCATGGTTGCAGGTTCTTTACCTATTGTAAGTCCGGAGCGTACAGTGATAACGCCAGGGTGCAATTATCAATGTAATCTCTGTCTGGAGCCTCTGTTGTGCCCCAAAGATTAGTTATATTAGTGGTGGTCCAGGTGATAAGACTGCTAGAATGAATGGGAAGAGGCGCTCAGCTGAAAATAGTTTCTCCTAGTCATCTCTAGGAGCACTTCTCCCCATTCCTTCATCCAAGTGTGGGGGTCTCAGCAGTTATACATGTAAACTTAAAATATTACTTATGAAAGCTGAAACCAGAGTCCTTTGTAAGCCCAATCGTGATCAGTTTTAAGAATGGCATTCTATTGTGCCACTAAAACAACTACATTATTACTTTAGTTGGCGAAGACAGCTGTTCAAGTTTTTCAGAGGCTCTCTGCTGATGGTTGTAGGCTTCAGGAGCTCTTCTAGCAGGGAAGCTGGTACTGGGCAGTCAGGGATCTTAACCGGTGTCACAGGGTTGGATGACGTGACATCCCCTTTAAACTCTTTCCTCTGAAGATGAAAGCAAAAAAAGGATATAAATCAGAAAGCAATAAGGCATGCACTCTTTACAAAGCATGCTCATAGCAACACAGATAACAGGTAAAAATGCTACATATACACAGCTTAGGCAGGTATGACATCCTGGGAACATACACTAGAAGTGTCAGGTCAGGTTATTCTACAGCAGCTGGCTAGCTTTAACATACGACTACTATTTTACCTATTGCCTAGGAATATTACAGGTATTCATGCATTGGTGTATATGTGGCCCGATAATTGGACCAAGTGGTCAGCCACTAAGCCCTTTTGATGATCAGAATATCTCAACATTGCACAATGTTTCAAACACATTAAAGGGGATATCCAGTGCTTCAAAAACATAGCCACTTTCTTCCAGAGACAGCACCACTCGTGTCCAGCTTAGGTGGGGTTTTGCTGCTCAGTTCCATTGAAGTGAATGGAGCTTAATTGCAAACCGCATCTGAAGTCGAGACAAGAGTCGTGCTGTCTCTGAAAGAAAGTGGCCATGTTTTTGTAGCACTGGATAACCCCTTTTAAGAGGATCTGTCAGGCCTCTATCAGGTACAGAGCTGCAGATACAGGCAGATAGCTGTGGCACTTCAGCTTCCCAAAATTTTATAACTTTGCAAATGGCCACCAGCAAAGACCTAGGCATCATTTGTTTTATCTTCCGATCACCTAAATGACTGTATGACAGATTCCCTTTAAAAGGCAACCTTTCCAAGTGTCTCCCTAACCAGATAGATTGTTAAAGTTATTTCGCAAGTTTAGGGTATTACATTTGCCATATGTGAATCTCCTGATGCATATGGCAAAGGTCTACAGATCCTCATAACACCACAAGTGTCATTCTGGCCTCCATTAAAGGGGTTATCTACTTTCTAGCAAAAACAGCACCACACTTCTCCTCAGGCTGTGT
Organism: Dendropsophus ebraccatus; assembly: GCF_027789765.1. Classification (NCBI taxonomy): domain Eukaryota; kingdom Metazoa; phylum Chordata; class Amphibia; order Anura; family Hylidae; genus Dendropsophus; species Dendropsophus ebraccatus. The sequence goes on along the minus strand of NC_091456.1, from coordinate 20,160,257 downwards.
GTGGTATTACAATTCAGCTCCATTTATTTAAATGTAACTGAACTGCAAACCAAACTGAAATTGAGGACAAGAATGGTGCTGTTTCTGGAAGAAAGCAGCTGTGTTTTTTAGCCTGGATAGACCCTTTAAAAGGTTTCTGTTTAGTTGGTAAATGAAGCCACACAGAGAGCTGGGTCAAGTTTAAAAAAAAAGTACACTGTGTGGTAATAATTTATGTTTTTTAAACTTGAAAGCCTATTTATGACAGATAACATTAAAGGGGAACTATAAGTAGGTTAGGACCCCCTAACCAGCCCGCCCCTGTCATGATCATCAATAGAGGGGGCGGACCTGATTGATGCTCAGAGGGGTGGTAGCCATGCCGCCAGTACCCCTAATGGCTTAAAGGCACAACTAACAGCATGGGAACAGCGCTAAGGATTCATCGTCAGTTCTCAGTGTCCACTAGGGAGCTATCAACAGGTTAGATTCATCTAACCTGCTGATATACCTATGACATTTAAAGAGGAACTATGTCAGGAAGTTCCCCAATGTAATCTTAAGCCAACCATGAGTAAGTGTTTGGTGTGCATATTAATATGTATGGGGTATGTTTTTTTATTTTACTATCAAACCTTCTTAGTCCGGCTTTGACGAAGATCCAATTTTAATTGCTGATTCTGTTGTAGCAAGGTCTTCATACTGTTTTTGAGCTCTATGACTTTTGTCTGCAGCGTTAACTTATCCTTCTGGGTCATGGTCAGATCTTCACGTACAACCTCCAGTTCAGCTTTAAGATTCTGTGGTGTAACAAGAGGACAGTGTTACAAATCAACAAGGTTTTTCTATACTACATTGAATCTTGGCTTTGTGGGTCACCAAACCAAGATGTACTTAATGCTGGTTTCACGCATCGCCAGAAGCGGATTCAAATGGGATAGAAAATATAAAGGGAGGACTTGTACTTCTTTTTCCTATTGGATCCACTTCTGAGTTTGGCACAAAAACTGTCATGTTTGAAATCAGCATAAATGCAGCTAAAGCTGATAAAAACTACATACAGCGAAGGCAGGCCATCACTGACTGATAAGCCCCAGGGGCCCCTACTAATCCATAGTGTTGCCTAGTAATTCACACATGTGTTGCCTGCATAGCAAGTAGCTATGCAAACTGACCTTAGTTCTTTCCTTATCAGGACTGACAGAGGTTCCGGGTGTCGGAGATTCACTGATTTATTATTTATTTTTAAAGATCAGAATGTTACTGCTTTATTGAGTACTTTAAAAAAAAAAAAAAGCTGTTACAATTAGTTCACAGGATTTAGGGTCCTTTCACACAGAGATTTATCTGACAGATTTTTGAAGCCAAAACCATGAACAGACTATAAGCAGGGAACAGGTCATAAAGGAAAGACTGAGATTTCTACTCTTTGCAAATCAATTCCTGGCTTTGGCTTAAAAAAAAAATCTGTGAAACAATGTCAGATATCTGTGCGAGTAAAAGGACCCTTAGTGATATTGTTTGTTTTATGTTAACAAACTGAAAGAAAATGAAAATACATTACCTGCCCGCTGAAATATCACAACTAGAGAAGAAGCCATAGCTTGAAAAATTTTTTGCATACCTGAAGCAATATCTGAACACTCTCCAGTTCTCTTTGGTTACGCTGCTCCGTCATATCCAACTGTTGCTTCAGAGATTGAATCTCATGTTCTTTCTGTTCCACCTCCCACTTTAGATCTTCAACCTGGAAATAAATTAAAATAGAATGAGCGGTATAAACCAAACCAAGTGCCAGAACTGCTTATCTGTAGTCGTATCGTATAATAGACAAAATAGAACAAAACAAAATGTCACATCTCCCCCAAAGTGGTATAGAGACAAACTACAGATCATGGCTTAATCAATGCAGTCATCATACTGCATAATTTAGGTCACAAAAACTTCATTCTCCACAGGCATTTCCATTTAAGATGGACTCTTAGGGTATATTCACACTGAGTAAATCAGGCGGAATTCCACCTCAGTGTGCCTCAGTGTGCCGGAGCCCGTCTATGGACCAGTCTATTCGCTGCCGGAAGCGACTCTGTACCCACAATCTGCCCCCCCCCCCCCAGACCGCTTGTAACTTTAGATAGCTGCTTTTAATCTAAGATCTGTCCTGGGTTCCGTTCGGCAGGTGATGCAGTTATTGTCCTAAAAAACAACTTTTAAACTTGCAGCCCTGTGTCAAATTGGCGTGCCCTAGAGTACCCATGCCTTAGGATTGCGACACCCCTCCGTCCCTCCTCCCTGCCCTCTTCATGAGGAATGCCCCTAGAACCATTTCTGCTTTTCATCACCTGTGTGAACACTGCACATGAGCTGGATCGTTAAGGCACCTGCGCAAAGTTCATACAAGTGATGAATAGGAAAAATCCTACCCAGGGGCGTTCATAATGATGGGGAGGAGGGACAAAGAGGTGTCGCAGGCCTAAGGCATGGATACTCTAGGCCACGCCAATTTGACACAGGGCTGCAGGTTTAAAAGTTGTTTTTTAGGACAATAACTGCATCACCTGCCGAACGGACCCCAAGACAGATCTTGGATTACAAGCAGCTATTTGACCGTACAAGCAGTTTGGGGGGGAAAGATTGTGGATACAGAGTTGCTTTAGGGTGCCTTCACACCTACCGGATCCACAGCAGGTTTCATGCTGCGGATCCCGTGCCAATCATCACTACATCCCGCTGTATGTGAGTTAACCCCCCGCAGCCGAGAGCATACATAACCTGCTCGGTGACGCGGCTGCATGTGAGTCTCCCGGCTCAGGTCCTGCTCAGCCAATCAGTGCTGCCGTGTCAATCCCACTGCGAGTATGTGCTTTCATAGGGATGAATGGCACTGGATCCACAGCGGATTTCGGTGCGAATCCGCAGCGTGAAATCAGCTGCGGATCAGGTAGGTGTAAAGGCACCCTTAAAGAGAATCTGTATCTCTTTTTTACTAGGCATCTCACTAGCCATCCAACACCCTGCTCTGCAATGAAGAGGGGAAACAACCCTGAAACTGCTGTCATCCCCAGTCAATGTTCTAAGACTCCTAGATAGAGGGAAACACTAATTTAAAGGGACAATTCTTATTACCTCTTGATTAACTTGGGGCTTCTTAGAGAGTTGATCGTCTAGTTCCTTCTGGAGCAGAACCAACTGGGACCGTGCTTCAGCCAATTCCTGCTGAAACTGTGACATCTCCTGAGAATGCTTCTCATCCTGAGACCTGCAGGACAAAACATTATAAATGAAGTTCAGGACATATAGATCCACAAAAGCAAGTTATGGAGCAAGGAGTACTAGATACAGCACAACTAGTCCACCTAGCTTTATACTGTGGAGTACACAATCTATATTACCTCTTTTGGATCTATTAGAATTTAGCAAGAGGAGAATTTCAGAGATTTCATTTCCTTCCTAGAACTTACTGCAGTTTTTCAGCTTCAGCTTGAAGGGCTTGAATCATCTGTTCCTTCGACTGAAGTTCTTTCTTAACCTCGCTCAGCTCCAGTGCTGCAGCCCTATAGTGCCTCCTGTTGTGTGCAGCTTCTGCCTTAGTGGCAGCGACCTATGGATAGAACATAATGTGATACTTTGATAGAACTCATTGATATTATAGAGATTTCTCAGTTAACTACATAGAATCAAATATGTTTCAGATGTATCAATCATATTATTGCCAGTATATACAAAGATACTTCCCAAGAAGCCCAGGCTACATCTCACAAACCTAACAAGATGTTATGCAAATTAAAATTTATCAATCAAATAATAATAAAGTTCCCCATCACATATGTCCAAGTATATACTTGCTATAGTATATGCTTTACCTGCTCGGCCAGACTGGTGACCTTTGCTTTCTCTTTTTCCAAAGCATCTTGCAGACTCTGAACTAGCTCTCTCATGTGTTTATCTTCCTCCTCTTTACGTTTCAGCACTGCTTGAACCTATAGGACAGATACAAACTATCACTCGAGTAGAAGAAAAGTAGTTTAGCAGCATATCAGTTGTTCAGTCTATCTTCTTTGATACAGAGCAAGCACAGAAAAGTAGATCCGGCTCCCCTATATCTCATGGTATACCTGAAGCAGCATGGAGGACATTATAGAGAAGTACTGAGCAGTTCAAACTGTAAATTAAGCTCTGGGGTGAGATCTAAGACAGTAAAACTTGTATAGTCTCTTTGTACCCTTTTGTTTGCTTTTGGCTCTCTTCATTTATTTATTCCACCTTTCCATCTCCCTTCTCCATAAAATTGTACAGGCAGCATGTAATCTAATCCCTCAGTGAGCTGCTAGTCCATCTTTTAAACATAAGTTGGACCTCAGCTGATGTTTTCAGAATAAATTCAACATGAATACCAGTCTAGGCTGGGTTCACACTACGTATATTTCAGTCAGTATTGTGGTCCTCATATTGCAACCAAAACCAGGAGTGGATTGAAAACACAGAAAGGCTCTGTTCACACAATGTTGAAATTGAGTGGATGGCCGCCATTTAATGGCAAATATTTGCTGTTATTTTAAAACAACGGCTGTTATATTGAAATAATGGCCGTTATTTACAGTTATATGGCGGCCATCCACTCAATTTCACCATTGTGTGAACAGATCCTTTCTGTGTTTTTAATCCACTCCTGGTTTTGGTTGCAGTATGAGGACCACAATACTGACTGAACTATACGTAGTGTGAACCCAGCCTTAAAATGTATATGCATAAATAGCATAGAAATTTTTTATCCCCTTCCCGTCAGTAATACACATCAGTACCGACGGGCAGGGGTAAGCCTCTTACCTCTTTCCTGTCGGTTCGGTGATCTGTGGATAGAGTCTGCTCTCAGGCATGCTCTATGCACAGATCCCTGATAACACTGATTGATGCTATGCTATAGCATAGATCAGTACATGCAATCTAAAGATTGCATGTTTTACAGTAAAAAAAAGTGTAATAAAAAAAGTTTTTAAAAGTATTTAAAAAACACATAAACCCCCTCCCAATAAAAGTTTCAAATACCCCCTTGCCCATTATAAAAATAAAATAAAAAATAAAAAAATTACAATATTACATATCGTAGCATGCAGAATTGTCCGATCTAGTAAAATATAACATTATTGTTCCCGCACAGTGAACAGCGTAAATGGGGGGGGGGAAACACACACCAGGATTGCTGATTTTATTAAATTATACATCAGAAAAAAAAATTTATAAAAAGCAATCAAAATTTTTCTGTTACACCAATATGATATTAATAAAAACTAGAGATCATGGAGCAAAAATGACACCGCAACCAGCCCTGTAGGTGGAAAAATAAAAGCGCTATGGCTCTTAGAAGGCGGGGAGGAACATTGCATTAATTTGACCCGGACATCCGGGTTCTGTCTTGAAGGGGTTAATAAACAAATTATAATTGACTAGGCCCTATTGAACCAGGAGTGTTCTAGTAACTCTGGGTTGCAGGGCAGACTTATCAGCATGCTGCAGACTTCTGTTTATAGCAGACTTATATGCAGGGAATGCAGCTACAGACTGCTGATCTAGGGGGCAGCCACAGGGAATACTAATTTTTCTAGCATGCCTGAATGATATTATTGTAGACCTATTCTCAGATTCTTTAAAAAATCTCCACAACGGAAGGTCACTGTAAGACATGTAAGATTCCAGATGTCATATGGTAAAAACAAAGAATTTAGTTATGCAACTGATATTTGAATATCAGACATCATATGTGTTGCCAGGAATAAAACATTTTGGAGCAATAGAGCCATATGTACCTGTAGGTTCAGTTGTACCAAATCTGCCTCTCTCTTTGCCAGAGCCGCCTCAAGTATACTGTTGTGTTCACGTAGAGCAGCATTGGACTGTCCAAGTCCAGCCAGCTTCCCTCGTTCATGTTCCAATTCTAGGGTCAGTTTCTTGTTGAGATCTTCTAATTTTTTGATTTTTCTTTTAAATCCACGAGATTCCTGCAGCTGCAGCATGAAAAACATATTAAAGAGTTAGTAACTGAGATTGTGGAAATGTAATACTAACATGTGCCAAAAACATTTAAAAGGAAACTAGTCATGTGGCTGTATAGGATATAGCACTGTGTATAAGATAGCAATCCTCACGTGTGTCTTTTTACACTAACTTCAATGATAATTTGGGCTGTATTTAATATTCAGTTTTGCTCACCTCATCTTCTAGCTCAAGAACTTTCTCTCTATATTCTTCCAGTTCCTGGCTGGTGAGTGATATAACCTCTTGCAGCTCACGCTCCAGCATAGCCTTACTATGGCTTACAGCCTGTAATTCGCTTTTCAGTCCATTCAGTTTTTCCTGCAGACAAGACATTAAACATTATGACAACATATTTTCTTATAGACTTACATTAAGAATATGGCCGGTCAGAGAGTGCATCCCGCTACCGAGATCTCTCCCTGGCTATATCTTCTGATTAGAGCAGGTGACAGCAGTAAGACCAGTTGTGATCAATTACTTTTTAAATGAAAAGTTAATTTTAGTGAGAGGTATGCTTTATCTATTAGCATAATAATTCCCAATATTGCTTAAAAAGCCTAAAGAAGATCTGCCATCCCCCGTGCTGGGGTGAAGGCCACCTGACCCCCCGCTAGAGACACTTATACTTTACCCCTTTTCTCCAAGTTCTGTGCCTGGAGCTGGTCCCGGAACAGAGATATCTCCGTCTGAAACCCGGCGCGCGTGCTCCTGAGATGAGTCCGACACCCATAGAGAATAAATGGAGCAGTCATTCTCTATGGGCATCATTCTCATCTCAGGGGAGCACGCACACAGCTGCCGACGGGGATATCTCCGTCCCGGGACAGACTCCAGGCGCGGGACTTGGAGAGAAGGGGTAAGTATAAGGGCCTCTAGCAGGGGGGGGGGGGGGGGGGCCTTCACCCCGTCACGGTGAGTGACAGGTTCCCTTTAAAGAATAAAATTATATTTTTACTATGCTGACATTTGAGACACATACTTACCTGTCCCACTCCACCACTCTTGCCGGGTCCTGGGCCACCCGCTGTCTGCTTCCGCCAGTGATATTAAAACATCCAGTGATGTGCTTTTTACACCAGAAACAAAAGCTCGGTATAGCCAGTATAAACTCTATACTGCAATTCCAATTCTGGCAGGAAAAGCGTGCCACCAGATGTTTTGAAATCACTTATGGAGGCAAAAAGCAGGTCGCTCGGACCTGCACCCAAACTGAGACAAGAGTAGTGCAAAAGTGGACATGTTTTTGTAGCACTGGATAACCCCTTTAATACATGGTGCAAAAGCGGCCATGTTTTTGTAGCACTGGATAACCCCTTTAAGACAAATGTCAGTATAGGCATTATTAAGTCATCAGATGATGTTCAATCATAGATTCATATAATGCCTACTGTGTTTACTTTATGTTTAGTAAACTAGTACACTAGTCAGGAGATCCTGCATGTCCAGATTACCAGGATCCCTTATAGAGAAAAGTTGATGGACTCCTATACTTAAAATATGAATAATAATATATTTTCAGTGCCTTTGCCCAACATATTCACTGCATATGCAGCGTCATCAAGGGGAATGGGGCACAATAACAATACCTGAAAAGCTTGACTGTCACCTCCTTCTGATATTTGCGCTTTGAGTTTATTGAGCTCGGCCTCCATTGTTTCTTTTGCAGTCAGAGCTTCCTGAAGACGTCGACTCAAGATTCCAACTGCATTCTCATATGCTTTGTGTTTGACCTTCATCTCCTTCTGAGCACTTGTCAGGTCTGAACCCAGTCTCTTCATTCTCTGCTTCTGTTCTGTAATTGCACTTTAAATGCAGCAAGGAAGTGCTAGTTTAGGATAACTCAGTTGGGCAATGTAGAGTAGCATAAAACACAAAAACTGTACACCTATTTCAATGGGTGCATGTTCCCTAAAAGGGTTATATATTTTTATTTTGAATAATTTTATATTTATAATGTATTTAGAGGTCATCATAAAAAAAAAAAATAATACAACCATAGAGGTTAGGCACTTGTGCAAAGTATTTGTGCCAGCAATCTGCCCTCCATACGAGGTTGAGCTACTGATCCACAGCATAAGGCGGGCATAGAAGGGAATTGTCCAAAACACCATTATGTGACCAGATGTTTATGTGAACTCTGACTGTAGAACTGACAAGTATTTTTTACTATTTATCTAGACAGTACCCAATACTTATTTAATATATGGAATAATTTACTAAATTAAAGGGTACTCCTGTATAGGGCAAAAAGATATTAGGCTAAATAATACTTTCCTACTTCAGTCCCCTCGCAGTTTCTTCCTGTCCTCCGTTGGTTTCTACTTGTTCCCCCTGCCAAAACAAGATGTCTCAAGCAGGACCTGCCTGCTTAGCCAATCACTGACTGAGTCAGGACAACTCTGCAGCATGTGATTGGCTGAGAGGCCAGGTCCTTCTCAGAAAAACAGGAAGAGGAGACAAGCAGTGGGGGATAGAACAAGAGCAGCTGCGGACCAAGATAAGGATCGGGTTTTTTTTTTTGTTTTTTTTTTTACAGCTGCCCAACTATAATACACATTTTTTACTACTATAACATCCCTTTAATTCAGTGCTCCTTAAACTGTGAGGCATCCCCTAGTTGCTGGTTAAGCACTTTTCACTAAAGTCACTATAAGCTGCAGAGCGTACAAAAAGCTCTGGTTTAGGAACATTATTGACTAATTTTGTACTTATTTCAATGTTATACAGAGTTTGTATAACATTCTGTTATACAAAATGATAGCCTGAGCAATAGTAATATGTCTGCACAGACTTCCACCACCATCCCAGCATCCACTTGGTCAGTCTGGTCAGGCCCAGGCATCACTGTGCTCTATTGGTTGAGTCTACAGTAGAAAAACTTTGAGAAGTGTTGCTCAAAGCCCACCCATAATCTAAGCTTGTGTGTAATAGGTTTCTATTACATGAATTGTGCTGTTTGTCTGAAGCACATTCTCATAGCCTGAAGCTGCTGAAAATCCTCACTTCCTGGTCCACTCTGTCTCCACTCCTCTGTTTTCCCCCCTCCCTTCTGAGACAGTGGTCACATGATCTGTTTCTCTTATTGCTGGGGTTACAGATGAGTAACACCTCATTTGTAACCCTGCCCAACACTGACATCATACAGTGATCACCCGGCCAAAGGTGGGAAAACAAAAGCCTCTGTTTTTTTTAAAGTGTGAATCTGGGTCTAGGCGCAGCATAGACAAGTGGTAAAGGTGTCAAATAAATGTGGGGGGATCGGAAGTGCACCTATATGCATTTTGTGAATTTTTTATTTTTTTATGGAATTGCTGGAGTTCCCCTTTAATATCTTTCCCTGATGTAATTTATGTATATTTTAAACTAACATAAGATATTTCAAAGTACGTACGTAACTATCTAACTACCTATATAAGAGATTTTGTTTCTCTGGGTGCTGAACAGTTGTGCACATATATTTATACACCCATCCAAAAGTCTCTACAAACACATCACCTTCCTCTGAGCCTGCTGTATAGTGTGATAAGCCAATAATGTTTTCTAAGGCTGGGTTCACACTGCGTTTTTGCAATCCTTTTTTTTTTTGTCCGCTTTATGCAAAAAAAATCCATTTGTGTGGATCCGTTTTGATCTATTTTTCCACTGACTTCCATCATAAAAAAAAAATAAAATCAAAACACATTTTTTTGGCCTACAAACAAATGTGGTCAACCACATTTTTGTGTATGATAAGGCGGTCCCGGCCTGTGATTGGCTGAGAGGTCTGACAGCTCAGTCAGGCCGCTCCGGAGTTGATGCTGCGAGCAGGACCGGGATGAAGACGGAGCAGAGGAGAAGCCCAGCTAGGTAATGTGTGCTGCTTGAATCATCGGTCGCCCGCCGCACATTGCTATTCCACGCTTTCTCTATTCCACCGAGTGATAAATCGGGCCGATTCGGCCGAATATCGCTCCGTGGAATAGGCCCCTTACAAGCATTTGGCAAGAGACAAACCATTTACAATTCTAAGAAACACACTGCAAATTATGCTAAAAAGCACTTACTGCTTTGCTTCATTTTGTAACAGTTCTATTTGTTCCTTTAGGGCAGCATTGTCCTGGGTTAGAGAGATCAGCTGATCTTTATCAAACTGTATGGACTATAAGTAAAAAAAAAAAAAAAGATGATTAATAAGAATGTGCAAGCTGTGTAGTAAAGGTAATTTTGTACTGTTATAGTGCAGCAGAAAACATATATATATATATATATATATATATATATATATAAAGAGAGAGAGAGAGAGAAAATCCAATGGAGCTTCTTACACAGACCACCAAAAAATTAAAGGACAAGTGCCATGAAAAACTTTTTCCCAGTAATTGAAGCACATTACAAAGTTATATAACTCTGTAATATGCTTCAATCACCAATCTGCCTCCCTTCCCTGTCTTTTCCCCCCACCACCCCCACCAGGAAGTGTCCTGACTCACACAGACCTGATTACTGTCGTCACCGTCACCAAGCTCTTCTCTCAGCTCCTTCTCCTGTTACACTAGCCTCCCCCCTCCCCTGCCTTGTCAGGTGACAGGCTTGCTCAGCTCCCATTGGCTGAACAACTGCAAGCCATCACTTGTCACATCTCACTTGCTTATCTTCCCTCAGACTGACTCCCCTCCCCTCATACCCTCTCTCCTGCTGCCCTGGACTCAGTGAAGGAGTCATGTCACTAGAGAAGATAAGCTGAGGAAGCAGAGTCACCTGACAAGGAGGGGAGGGGGAGGCTGGTGAAACAGGACCTAGAGCAGCCCTCCTGCTGATGAAACTTAGGACACTTCCTGGTGGGGGTTGGAGGGGGGAAAAGACAGGGAAGGGAGGCAGATAGGTTATTGAAGCATATTACAGAGTTATATAACTTTGTAATGTGCTTCAATTACTGGGAAAAAGTTTTTCATGGCACTTGTCCTTTAAATAAAATTACTAGAGCATATAAAATAGGGTGGCAGGCAGGTAAGGTGTACTAGTGATATTATTACACGGGATGATTATCGTGCGAAAAACCGTTATGTCGTTCTGTGTAATTGCAGGCAACAATCAAAAAATCGGTCGTATGTCGTTGATTTAGATCTGAACCTAAAATTATCGTTAATCGTTCGCTGTAATTCCACATTCGTTCACTCAAGTTCCACATTTGTTCACTAATCGTTCAGTGTAATTGCACGTTGTCCATTGTTTTGCTGGGATCAGAAGGAATAAACTATCATAACAATCGCAGTAACGATTGTATCTAACGAACATCGTTCTGTGTAATATGAACAATTAACAATCTTGTTTGCGATCGTTTATCGTTAGTCATTGTTAAAAATCGCTCCACGTAAGCCTCCTACCTTAAGATTATATTTGACTGTTTTTGAATGGCTATTATATTTCAAAGTACATCATTGATAGACAATATTTTGCCTCCCGCTATTGTACTTTCCCCTGCGTGGGACCTGCTTCCTTCCTCCTTTCTTATACATTTCTGCCATTGTTGTAAAACATTCATAAAAACTTTCATAAAAATTACATTTATAAAAAAAAAAAAAAAAAAAATCGCTCCACGTAATAGGACCCTTAGGCTCTCTGACTAAATCTAATAAGTACGTGGTAAAATATCAGGTGTGCTTTGAAAACAACCATTTATCATGAATTATATCTTAGGACAACAGGACTAATGGCATCTGTATTGAAACATTATTAAATGTTGTCTATGAGTCAGTCATTCTAGTGCTATGTAAGTTCAGGATGTGCAAACAGCAAGAATCCTGGCTAAAGTAAAATTCCATCCACTAGGTATGCATAATCTACAAGGGTAAATGCTTTTTTGCACAAACCTGTAAACGGATTTCCATTTCATCTCGGTCATTCTGTGCAGCCTGGAGATGGGACTCGAGCTCTTCCATCTGCTGTTGCAGCTTAGCCATTTCCTTCATTACCCGGGCTTTTTCCATCTCTGCTGCTGACTTCTCACCTTGAAGCTTTAACAGTTCTCTTCTGAGTTCTTTCAACTCTGAATCTAACTTTTTCTTGGTAGCTTTCAGCTCACTGATGAGTTGGTCTTTGGAGCTAGCATCCCTGCGATAAGCTTCTACCATCACCTACCATGGAAAATGTTGATTTTATAATTTGCAGTTTTATACACTTTTCTTTTAATACTAAAGCAAGAGTGGAGAAATATAACTAAAAGCTTTAAACGGGGAACTTTCAACCGTTTAGACCAATCTAACCTGGTGTTAGCCCCCTACTGTGCACAGGGTGCTAAGGAATGGCACAAAAGATGAAGGTAAGAGACTTCATCTTCAGCGCTCAGTGTGCCATAGGGAGCTATCAGCAGGTTGGATTTGTCTTTCCCCTTTAGCATTTTCTTAATTTATAAGTGATACTGTCTCCCCTTTAGTCTTGCATCATTTCATCGGTGGACTATGTCAGCCAGGTGGGGCTTCACAGCAGCTGGGCCCCATGTCCCTCCTGAGTGACAATGTCCAATGACGAAATGAAAAGATTTAGAGCATAAAGAGGACACAAGTTTTATACAGGTATATATTGAATATGCAGCATCAAACTTGCTGATGGGGTGAAGACCTGCACATATAGTAAAGGGGGGGGGGGGTAGTATCACTTTAAAATTCTACCTACAGAAGTCTTGCATCAAATGCAAAATGGGAACTGGGCCTGATCACGGATGTAAACTGCATAGATAAATATATAAACAAATTCTTCACATGATTGATATTTATTGGATAGTAGCATGTCACAGGGACATGTAAAAAGCTTTATCAGTGGTGAGACCCCCACCAATCAGGGGAATAAGCGGGGAACAGCATGTGGCACACTGCACTCTGCATTCATTGCTTTGGGGTGACTCTGTTCCTGTTCTCGGGATTGGCGAGGGTCCTAGTGTTCAGCCTCCTAGTAAATCAGCTTGTTATAACAAACTCAGATGGGAATACCCTTTTAAAGCCCTCACATTGAATATACATATGATGAACAGATGCCGACATTCCTACAAAAAATCTGTCGTGTGAATTTGCTCTAAGGTTATGTTCACACTGAGCAAATTTGGCGGAATTCCGCAACGGATCTCTCAGCCGCGGAGGCCCACCGTGCTCAGTGTCCCGATGTCAGTGAACAAGAGAGGGCGCGCGCTCCTCCGCTGCCACCGCTCAAAGAGGTGACGTGTCACTTCTTTGAGCGGAGAGCGGCTGCTGCAGAGGAGCATGCACTTTCCCATAGACGGGCTATGGGACACTGAGACAGGCGGGATTCCGCAGCGAAAAGTTCCGTCACGGAATTCCGCTGTATTTGCTCAGTGTGAAAATACCCTAATAGAGGAAGGTGCATGTTGGTGGCTGCTACAATTACAAGAACAAAAACTTCAAGCATGCACCCAGTGTTTCTAGGTCTCCGGAGAACCATTATTCTGCAAGTGTCAGGAGAAATTGTTTTACATGCTGATCAAAACCTTCACATTTATTCGCTCTGACTTATTGAGGGGATGAAGAGGGGAAAACTCCAGAGTGTTCGTAACCCTTTTACTGTATGGTTGTACATCATAATTTTTTATTGTTTTAAATTATATTACCAACCTATGAAGAAAAGAAACTAGGAACAATAAACATTTTACATTAAATTATGATATAATTTACAACAAACCTCTATTTAAAAAAAAAAAAAAAAAACGCTGTTCAAAGTACGTTTGGGCAGAACAATACACAAAAAACACAACCTAACCAAGTTATACTAAACTAATCACTGCAATAAAGCAATCATAAAAGGGAGCTTTTACGACTTACTTTCTGTTGGACAAACTGTTCCTTCACTTTCTGTGTTTGTTTTTTGAGATTGTGGTTCTCTTGCTGCAGGGTTTCCACCTACAAAAAATAAGAATGGTTTGAAGCGAGTCTCTTCAGTCTAAAAAACAACTCATTTGTACATATTGCTGGATTAAGCTTTAGCTTTGGCTGTCCATACATGATGGGAGTTGTAGTTTTGCAACAGCTGGAGAGCCTAGGTTCCCTACCCCCTGCTTTAGGGCCTAAAATAAAACATGCCATCACAAGCAAAAACTCAATTTAATCTGTTACCTGTCCAGATTTGACAGCAATATCTTGACGTAATTTTTCTAGTATTTCTGCTGCAGCTTCTGTTCCTTCCTCTAATTTTTTGGCTCCTTGATCCAGGTCATTTTGCTCCATCTTAGCTGCCTGTAAGGCAACCTCTAGAACGATCTTTTGGTTTTGAAGATACTGGATAGAATCATCTTTTGCAGACAGATCATCTTGTAGCTCCACAAGCCTGGCTTCAAGTTCATCGTATCTCATTTGGAGATCGTTCAGTGACTGATCTTTGGTGTGAAGAGTTTCTTGAGCTGAAGTAAGCTGCCTCAAGATCTCAAGATGTTCCTGCTGGAGCGCTTCAAGCTGCAAGTCTTTCTGGTTCAAATTCAGCTTCAACTGAAGAAATAGCAAAATGTAGATTTAAAGTGTCACTGTCATTATAACTTTCTATATCTAAATCAACAGTAGATGTGATATAAAGCAAGTTTGCAATTTACATTCATTATTTTTTTTAGTTATCATGGAAAACATGCCACTTCCTGTTTTCTAACAGTTTTTTTTCTCCAAAAACAGGAAACAGTCACAAAACAGGAAGTCCTGTGAATCCCAGGCCATCTGAGCGCTCACAGAGAGAAGGCAGTCATGTGACTCATGGACATATTGAGCTGTGACTCTCTGTTATGGCCGGGATTCCTGTGTTTAGTCTGTTTTATACAACCAGCACAAGTGAGAAAATCTGCCTTCAGATAAGATTCACATGTACCAGATTCGCAGTGGATTTCACGCTGCGAGTTTGCAGCAAAATCAGCTGCAAATCCTGGTACTGTGATCTACAATAGGGTACATACCCTCAGTGGAATTTTCCGCGCTACAGCTGCATCTGAGACTCCTGGCTGCTGTAGGTCCCGCTCAGCCAATCAGTGCACAGCCCCATTGCAGTCACTGATTGGCTGAGCGGGACCTACAGGAGCCTCAGATGCGGCCAGAGCACTGACCAGGTAACGTATGCTGCAGGAGGTTAAAGGGGCCGGCGTTACATACTTGCAGGGGAATGAAAATTTCACTGCAGGTATGTAACCCCACTGAAGATCACAGTGCCAGGATTCGCAGCAAACTTGCAGCGAAAAATCCGCTGCGAATACAGTACATGTGAAGCTAGACTGGATCTGGATTTCTGTTACGTTCAGCTTTGTTTTACAGAACATATACTATCCATTTAGATTTTAACAGTTATAATGACAGTGACACATTAAAGGGGAACCTTCAGCAGGTTAGACCCCTACTGCTCATGGAGCGCCAAGGAAGATGGTATGTCTCTTACCTTCTTCCTCAACACCGTTCCTGTGCTGTTAGCAGTGTAGTCCTCGGTCCAGAGCACCATTAGGAGCACTGCCCCGCCCCCATCGTATGAGCCGGCCCGCTCTTTTTAATGATAATCATTGAAGCGGATTAGCCAGATCGGAGAAGATCCCTTAACGGTGCTCCGGACCAAGGAAAACACTGTAAACGGCATTGGAATAGTGCCGGGGAGGAAAGTAAGAGAAATACCTTCCTCCTCAACGTCCCCTGCATAATAGGGGATAGTTCCCCTTTAAATCAGATTAGTCCAATTCATACAATGATATCCACAGACATAACCTATATGCATTATACATGCTAATACATTTATAGCCAAACCTGTTCTACTTCTTGTTCTAAAGCAGTAGCAGAATCTGCAAGTTTTTGAAGCTGCTCCCTCTCCATCTCAAATTCATCCAATTTTCTCTGCAGGTCTTCTTCTACCATATGTTTCGCTTCTTGTATTTGCTGAAATGCCGCTTCCTGGTCCAACATGTCAGCCTGTAGAGAGTAAAAGTGACATTTGATGGGAAGGTCACTTGACGTAAGATCAAGAAACTTTTCTCAGCCCTTTAAATCTACACACAGACAGTATGCTTCTCTACAAATTACAATATACAAATTTAGCTCTGAATTAAGAGATGCTCTATTACCTCAATGGTTTGCAACTGTGCTGCGATCCGTTCCTTTTCTTTGATTGTCCTGTGCTGTGTCTCAGTCAGCTGGTGTGAGAGGGTCACATTCTCTATTTTAAGATGTTCCAGAACACCAGCCTGGCTCATCTGCCCAGCCTATGGACACATGAAAGAATAAAATCAATCCCTTGGTGTCCCACACTCTTTATGCCTCAAGAATTGTTGGTCTGATCTTCCCCACCAGCAGGTACTTATGTTATATTAAGTATCTTCTGATCCTGTGATTTTGCCCTCCTTATTTCCCATTACTAATACATCCTTTATCTGTCATCACCTTCCTTTTGAATTTGCCGGTTGTCCAGGAATTACTACTGTGCAACCTTTTATTTTTGCATTTGTAAAAAGAAAAATAAACATAAAAATAAATTTACATTTAAAGAGTACCTGTCAGTAGAAAAAAAAAATTGCCATGTCAGAGGGACATACCAGAAGAAGGCAGGGTCCACCAGCGTCATGAATAGGATTTTGAAGGCAAGTGAAGGACTGGATGCACGCTAGTTGACCAGCAATCCCAAATGCCAGTATGTCAAAACAAAAGCGCAAGAGAGTCCAACAGAGGCCAAAAAGTTCCAAGCTTTAATTGCATAACAGAGCATATAGCAGCAACGATACGATCTACAAGGTCTTAGTCATGTATGCTTGACAAAGGACTTTGTAGGTGGAAGTGTTGCTGCTGCTGTATACTCAGTTATGTGATAAAATCTTGGCATTTTTAGCACGTTACTGGATACTGTTGGACTGAAGTGTTAAAAACCTGACCAATCAGTAGAAAGAGCTGGGAGAGGTCCACACTGCCACACACTCCTCTCCCCGCTCTGTGTCTACAACCTAGACGGACCCCAGAGACTTATATTTACAGTGTCACTGTTGTGTGCTTTTTTTTTTTTTTGCAGAAATCAATAGTATCAATATGCATTATCTGCATTAAAAAAAGACTTTCCCCAGGCCCCCTTCCACACTCTCATCCACTGCTCATTATCAGGAAATCTCGACTCTTTTACATCAGTCGAGCCCTGTGTAACCTATAGAGAGGGGAGAGGGGGGGGGGAAGGGAGGAGGGAGATTAGTCGCCAGCTGAGAACAGAGAACAAAGGATTACACAGTGGGAGCTGTGTGAAAGACGGTATTCAGAGGTCAGAGAGGTCAGTGCTGACTTTAGAGGAGATAGCCTGGTGATGTAGCTGTAAATTAACTCTTTGTTGTCCTGTTTTGGTGCCTCATCTCCCTCCACCCCTCCCCTCTCCATATGAAAACCATGAAGACAAGACATGCATTTTTCGGCTAATAAACCCCAAATGCAAAGTTTCTTAAAATCGCCTATATTATTGATTTCTGCAAAAAAAAAAAAAAAATTAAACGACAGTGACACTTTAAAGTGACACTGTCACCTCCTTTTTGCATTTTTGCATCTCTACACAGGTGTAAAGGGTAAATTTAGTGTTTTTCATACCTTATTTCATATCATACGTCATGGTGTTTGTTCAAGTAAAAAGTGTCCTTTTATCAACTGCAGATTGTATTAAGTGGGCGTGACCTCGCGGCATTAGCGCCACTTAGCCACGCCCCACAACGGCATCATTGGACCCGCCCCCTCGCCGGCCATTGGAACGGGCTGGCCGAAAGGTCTAGACCCCACCCCCTTTACGTCGGCCAACCAATGGGCGTCACGGGGGCGGAATCAACAGTGCAGTTGTGGGCGGGGCTAAGTGGCGCTAATGCCGCAAGGCCACGTCCACTTAATACAATCTGCAGTTGATAAAAGAACAAACAACATGACGTATGATATGAAATAAGGTATGAAAAACGCTAAATTTACCCTTTACACCTGTGTAGAGATGTCAGACTGCACAAAGGGGGTGACAGTGTCACTTTAAAGTCCACCTTAGCCACATAACCAGGAGTGAATGCATGGAGCATGGTCATGTCAAAAGTTTATTTTTAATGACAGTATCCATTTAAATATGAACAGTGCCTATTATTACAGACCTAGGAAATTACCTGTATGTTTGCCATCTCGCTCTGGAGTCGGACCCGTGCCTCTTGAGCCAGTGTGAGTTGCTGTTGGTACCACTCACGTGTCTGCTGCAGAGACGTTATTTCTGCCTTTGAAGCCTTCAGTTTGTTTGTTAACGTTGTCCGGTCCAGTTGCACCTGCTGCAGCTGGTACTGAAGTGACACAGTTTGTTGCCGCAGATCATGAACTATGTTGGATAAAAATCAGATATTAT